>NC_138297.1:16470000-17070000 GCF_965601325.2 Salmo salar | reverse complement strand
CATCATATGATTATTAATAAGGGAGGTTGGGATCAATTTGCAAACTTCAATGTGGCCAATTACAAGATAGAATGAGCAGTTGCATTCAGGGGATAAGAACTGAAATCTGCTGAAGTGTACAGTACAACTGTAGTAGATATGCTAATGTTGCAATAGTTACATGTTTAAATGTGTTATTCATGTACTACTGAATGGTGAATTGAGACTGATGAGTATGGTCATAGTCCAATCGCATTGGACATATGTGAATCAGGGGAACCGGAAAGTGCCAATCACATCCACCTTTGTTGCGTGGACTGCACCTCCTCCAGAGCAGTGGTTATCGGTGATTAAGTGGTCATTAGTGGAGTGTTAAGTTTTTTTTTTTTAGTTACCTTTGTCGAGTAGCCACTCGTCAACTACCCGACCAAGCCGGTATGGGATTCTTTGTCTAGCAATAGCCAGGCGTTCATTATCAAAGTTCCCTTTAGAGAATTTGGAAAAGACAGAGGGCAGCAGGTTAATATCTGGAAGGTCAAAGGTTCAAAAGTTAAAGGTTAGAGAAAGGGCAACATGGCAAAAGGTTTAGCAAGGTTATGTATGTTAAAATCAGCTTTATGTAGTTTCAGGAAGTAGTAGCTTTTTGCGGACTGGTTTGGATTGGTTAGACAGCATTCTAGTTACCTCAGGTTTAAATTGTTGTTTTGGTTATGAGTCCGATCAGTTAAACATATTTATGAATAATTTAGAAATAGTCTATTAGTATAAATGGATACCTGGCAAAGTTAATAGCTTGGTGGACAGTGAAAATCAATAACATCAATTAAATCAATACTACTAATCCATAACATATGTCAAACCCCAAAATAAAAAGCATTCATTTCTAGCAATATCATATGCATTAACATCACCATTGCATTTTTCAAACATGTTCATGTGTTCATCATTAACCCTTACATATTTCATATTCAGAGACCCAAGCACAGAGTACTTAACACATTTCATGGTTAATACCAGGAAGACATTTTTTGTTCGAGATCCCACGCAACCATCCTTCGAGGCAAGTCTCTGTGCTCAACTCAGAAACGTCGAATCTCATAATGGAACACTAATTCCAACTTGTTCACGTTTGGGTAACTTGAAAGACCTCGGTGGATTTGAGCTGTGTTGTTTCATACATCCGTCACATAAAGGGCTTTTTTTTCAGCGTAATAATCAGGGGCTCGTCAACGGTACTACATAATTGCCATCATCTCATCAGCATGTCAAAAGCACTTCATTTCTGTTCCATTAAACTGCACGATAGCATTTAGCCAGAGCTAAAATTATTATCTCCCTCATCGTTTCAATCAAACTCCACCTCTGGATCAGACAGTTTAGAGTCAGGATCCTGAGAGCTTCTGCAGCTATAGAGTGATGCCTGGGGTGAGAAGACACATTAGACAAGAAAGCCTGAAAGACGGCGTATTAACACTCCCGAGCGCTGTACTGTAACTCATGTGCTGCAACATGGATGTTGCTGGAGCTGCTATAGCCGCGGTCAGGTAAAAGGTAGGGGCGTAACGTAAGGGGTAGGGGTGTAAGACGTGGGTAGATTGATTACGTGCCGTTTGTCCTTGACTACGTAGCTAATTGCGCTTCTCTTTGCCCTTCTAATCACTACAGTGCTTTATATACACACTCAGTTCTGCAGTACCCAGGTCCACTCCCCAGGGGTCTCTATACACAGGCCTGTGTGTGTAGTACAAGATGTCAACTACGGAGAGGTATGTGTGTGTGTGTGTGTGTGTGTGTGTGTGTGTGTGTGTGTGTGTGTGTGTGTGTGTGTGTGTGTGTGTGTGTGTGTGTGTCTGTGTGTGTGTGTCTGTGTGTGTGTGTGTGTGTGTGTGTGTCTGTGTGTGTGTGTGTGTGTGTGTGTGTGTGTGTGTGTGTGTGTGTGTGTGTGTGTGTGTGTGTGTCTGTGTGTGTGTGTGTGTGTGTGTGTGTGTGTGTGTGTGAGAGAGAGAGAAAGAGAGAAGGCAGGAAAGAGTGTGGAGGAGAGGGTAGAGACCTGACAGGGTGACGGAGGGGACGAGAAGAGGTGGAAAGGAGGAGGGGAGAGACCTGACAGGGTGACGGAGGGGACGAGAAGAGGTGGAAAGGAGGAGGGGAGAGACCTGACAGGGTGACGGAGGGGACGAGAAGAGGTGGAAAGGAGGAGGGGAGGAGGGGAGAGAAACAAAGACGTCAAAGGGAGGGATGACAGACGGACAGATAGTGAGCATGGAATTGGAGAAAGAGGTGAGAGTTTCAGAAGGTGTAGGGGGAAAATATGAGTCACAATCATTTGCATGCAGCACAACATGCAGGCCAGACGAGGGGTGTGTGTGTGAGTGTGTGTGTCGTATAGCTCACATGAGATTCTCCAGGTAACCCTAGGAGATTGGCCTGTGCAAAGCCAGTGCTGCAATTATAGAGCTCCTCTCTCCACTCACAACCCATTTAACAGCAATGCCAGCACTCTGCAGCTAAGCAGATTAGAGGGAGATACACACAGAGGCAAAGATGGAGAGATGCAGCGACAGAGAGAAGGATAAACAGAAAGAGGATGAGAGAGAGAAAGAGAAAAATAAAATAAATACTGTAGTGGGAGGCAGTGGTCCTTAGTAAGATGAATCAATACGTGAGGGTGTGTTCTCCTCTCTCCCTAGACATATCCACCTCCCTCCCTCCCTCCCTCCCTCCCTCCCTCCCTCCCTCCCTCCCTCCCTCCCTCCCTCCCTCCCTCCCTCCCTCCCTCCCTCCCTCCCTCCCTCCCTCCCTCCCTGTCATTACCAGAGACTGGGCACAGCATCGAAAGAGGCATGCCTTAGGCAGTCTGGCAACTAAAACCCTCCCTTCTACTAAACATTGAACAACCTAGTTCAGCATCTCCGAGTTATAAAGCCCTCCCTCTAGTGGTAGTATCTGACCACTGCAGACATTTTATTAAAACTCCATGGCTTTTCTCAAAATATCGTTTTTCTATACGGCATCTGTCCTTTCTTCCTCCCTTGAAGTAATCTTTGATCTTAATCTATGTAGGGGAAATTTATCAGGTTAGATCATGGATTTACCTCAAGGAAATGTCCCATGAAGCACTGTGTCTCCTCTCAGTAGAGGGAGGTTGAGAAGCAGGGGTTCCCACCAAAATAGCAGAAAGTCCATAATTAGATTACAATGAGGAGATTAAAAGTCATCTGGGGTATATCTGCCCATGTCATCCATTATCACATTTATTACTTCATTATTCTTGCCATCCCTTCCTCCATAGCTGCCGAGGGAAGATAGAAGGGGGATTTAGGGTTTAAGAATATCGTCCTCTCTCCCCCCAGTTCCCCAGAGAGCCCCCAGGTGTTTGACTAATCAGAAATGGGGAAGATGCAGGAGGGGGGCGTGTTAAGCATCGACAGTGGAGTGTGTGTGTGCGCGCCTCAAATCAAATGAAATCGAATTTTAATGGTCACATACACGTGTTTAGCAGATGTTATTGTGGGTGTAGCAAAATGCTTGTAAAATGCCTGTGTGTATCTGTGTGTGTGTGTGTGTGTGTGTGTGTGTGTGTGTGTGTGTGTGTGTGTGTGTGTGTGTGTGTGTGTGTGTGTGCGTGCGTGCGTGCGCATATGTGTGTGTTAGAATCAATAATAGATTGTGTGTGTGTGTGTGACTAAGCGCGTGTGTTTTAGCTCCCCAATGGCAAACACAATAGCGGAAACAGCCCCTTGAGCAAAGTCTCGTCAACAACAACGAGTGGAAAATAACTGCAGCAGGATCAACAAACGACAAGCGGAGGCCCCAAGCCGTGATTGAGAGCCTCATAGGGTGGCGCACAACTGGCCCAGCGTCGTCCAGGTTTGGCCGGGTTCTTAACTGACTTGCTTAGTTAAATTAAGGTTAAAAAATATATATATATACACTACCATTCAAAAGTTTGGGGTCACTTAGAAATCTCGTTGTTTTTGAAAAAAGCCTTTTTTTTTTACCATTAAAATAACATCAAATTGTTGAGAAATACAGTCTAGACATTGTTAATGTAGCAAATGACTATTGTATCTGGAAATGGCAGATTTTGTATGGAATATCTACATAGGTGAACAGAGGCCCATTATCAGCAACCATCATTCCTGTGTTCCAATGGCACGTTGTGTTAGCTAATCCAAGTTTATCATTTTAAAGGGCTAATTGATCATTAGAAAACCCTTTATCAATTATGTTAGCACAGCTGAAAACTGTTGTCCTGATTAAAGAAGCAATAAAACTGGCCTTCTTTAGACTAGTTGAGTATCTGGAGCATCAGCATTTGTGCGTTCGATTACAGGCTCAAAATGGCCAGAAACAAATAGCTTTCTTCTGAAACTCATCAGTCTATTCTTGTTCTGAGAAATGAAGGCTATTTCGTGCGAGAAATCGCCAAGAAACTGAAGATCTCGTACAACGCTGTGTACTACTCTCTTCACAGAACAGCGCAAACTGGATCTAACCAGAATGGAAAGAGGAGTGGGAGTGCACAACTGAGCAAGAGGACAAGTACATTTGAGTGTCTAGTTTGAGAAACAGATGCCTCACAAGTCCTCAACTGGCAGCTTCATTAAATAGTACCCGCAAAACACCAGTCTCAACGTCAACAGTGAAGAGGCGACTCCGGGATGCTGGCCTCTAGGCAGAGTTCCTCTGTCCAGTGTCTGTGTTCTTTTGCCCATCTTAATCTGTTCTTTTTATTGGCCAGTCTGAGATATGGCTATTTCTTTGCAACTCTGCCTATAGAAGGCCAGCATCCCGGAGTCGCCTCTTCACTCTTGACGTTGAGACTGGTGTTTTGCGGGTACTATTAAATGTCTACACTGTATTTCTGATCAATTTTATGTTATTTTAACGGACCAAAAATTAGCTTTTCTTTCAAAAACAAGAACATTTCTAAGTGACCCCAAACTTTTGAATGGTAGTGCGTATATATAAAAAAGAGTGTTTGGGTCCATGTGGATCTGTTTTGACCCACCTCCACTGTAAGGATAAATTACGCAATGCACTTTCAAGGGGTGCCTTGAGTGGGTTTTAGTTGCAGCTATGATGCAGTAAAAGAGTGTGACTACCTACAGTACCAGTCAAAAGTTTGGACACACCTACTCATTCAAGGGTTTTTCTTTATTTTTACTATTTTCTACATTGTAGAATAATAGTGAAGACATCAAAACTATGAAATAATACATATGGAATCATGTAGTAACCACAAAAAGTGTTAAACAAATCAAAATATATTTTATATTTGAGATTCTTCAAAGTAGCCACCATTTGCCTTCATGACAACTCTGCACGCTCTTGGCATTCTCTCAACCAGCTTCATGACCTGAAACGCATTTCAATTTACAGGTGTGCCTTGATAAAAGTGAATTTGTGGAATTTCTTTCCTTCTTAATGCGCATGAGCCATTTCAGTTGTGTTGTGACAAGGTAGGGGTGGTATACAGAGGATAGCCCTATTTGGTAAAAGACCAAGTCCGTATTATGGCAAGAACAGCTCAAATAAGGAAAGAGAAATGACAGTCCATCAACTCTTTAAGACATAAAGGTCAGTCAATTTGGAAAAACCATCATGCACTATGATAAAACTGGCTCTCATGAGGACCGCCACAGGAAAGGAAGACCCAGAGTTACCTCTGCTGTATAAGTTCATTAGAGTTAACTGACCTCAGAAATTGCAGCCCAAATTAATGCTTCGCAGAGTTCAAGTAACAGACACATCTCAACATCAACTGTTCAGAGGAGACGGCGTGAATCAGGCCTTCATGGTTGAACCACTACTAAAGGACATCAATAAGAATAAGAGACTTGCTTGGCCAAGAAACACGAGCAATGGACATTAGACTGGTGGAAATCTGTCCTTTGGTTTGATGAGTCCAAATTTGAGATTTTTGGTTCCAACCGCCGTGTCTCTGTGAGACGCAGAGCAGGTGAATAGATGATCTCCGTATGCGTGGTTCCCACCGTGAAGCATGGAGGAGGAGGTGTGATGGTGTGGAGGTGCTTTGCTGATGACACTGTCAGTGATTTATTTAGAATTCAAGGCACACTTAACCAGCATGGCTACCACAGCATTCTGCAGCAATATACCATCCCATCTGATTTGTGCTTAGTGGGACTATCATTTGTTTTTCAACAGGACAATGACCCCAAACACACCTCAGGCTGTGTAAGGGCTATTTGACCTAGAAGAAGAGGGATGGAGTGCTAAAATGACCTGGTTTGAGATGAGTTGGACCTCAGAGTGAAGGAAAAGCAGCCAACATGTGCTCAGCATATGTTATTTCATAGCTTTGACGTCTTTACTATTATTCTACAACGTATAAAAAGTACAAATCAAGAAAATCCCTTGAATGAGTCGGTGTGACTGGTACTGTGTGTGTGTGTGTGTGTGTGTGTGCACCTACTACATGCATGTGTGTTCCTATTGTCCATCCTCAATCCAATCTCCTTCTCCTCTCCTTCTCTCCTCCCCTCCTTATCCCCTCCCCCTCATTCTCCTTCTGCCCCTCCTTTTCCCTTCCCCCTCATTCTCCCCTTCCCTCTCCTTCTCCCCTTCCCCTCCTTCTGTGTGTGTGTGTGTGTGTGTGTGTGTGTGTGTGTGTGTGTGTGTGTGTGTGTGTGTGTGTGTGTGTGTGTGTGTGTGTGTGTGTGTGTGTGTGTGTGTGTGTGTGTAAGTGTGTAAGTGTGTAAGTGTGTCCACTACACAGTATGTGTTGATATGTGTCTCTCTAGAGAAGCAATAATGCATGAGTGAGTGTGGGGAGCTTTTCTCCTCCACCAGTATAATTAGCTAGCTCTTGGGTATGTTGGTGAGTCAGAATGTACAGGCAACTGCCAAAATAATAGGGCAGTTGAGTAAATGAGGGATACAAAGTATAATGAAACAAGGGTGTGGTTTCTGATTTCATTAAGCAATTATCATCCCATCATGCTTAGGGTCATGTATAAAAATGCTGGGCAGCCCATTATTTTGGCTACCATGGCTATGCCCCCATAGGATGACAATGCCCCCATCCACAGGCCACGAGTGATCACTCAATGGTTTGATGAGCATGAAAACGATGTAAACCATATGACATGGCTGTCTCAGTCACCAGATCTCAACCCAATTAAACAGTTATGGGAGATTCTGGAGCGTTTTCCACCACCATCAACAAAACAACAAATGATGGAATTTCTCATGGAAGGATGGTGTCGCATCCCTCCAAATAGAGTTCCAGACACTTGTAGAATCTATGCCAAGGTGCATTGAAGCTCTTTTGGCTTGTGGTGGCCCAATGCCCTGTTAAAATACTTTATGTTGGAGGTTACCTGTAGAATATACTCTATATAACTCTATGCTCTAGCATTACTAATAGATCTTTAGCTAAACAGGGACTGAACACTGAGTAGCCAAGGTAACTGACAAAGAGAGAGAGGACCACCATGCCTAGAAGGCCGCAGGCTAGCTTGCCCTCTCCGGTAGCCCAGAGCGGATGCCTGGGTTAGATTCATGGCTGTGGTGGGCAGCGCCTGGCAACCGGGGAGGCTGGTGATGCCAGGGGAAGGGCAAGGGAAGCGTGATTGACTAGCACCATGGGGAGAGGTATGTGTGTGGTGGGATATCAAATCTACATATATCATCTCTCCCTTGCAGACAGATGCCCTTGGACAGGACACACATCTGGAATCTCTCTCTCTCTCTCTCTGCCTCCCATTGTAATGCATATATTTCATAATTAATAAAGATTACTTCAAAAACCTGCCGAAAATCTGGTGTTTCTATGTCAAACGGTTTTGTTATATTTCAGTCTTCTGTGACGTATATAAAGCATAATATTGGGATACAAACTCAAAACTGAATACATTTCAACTGTATATCTGCATGGTACAGGTGTCTTCTTTCTTTAAACCCATAACCATGTGTGTGAGGTGTATACTTTTGTTTCAAAGTAGACTGGGTTAGCCCACTTAGCTTAAGTAATCTTTTCCTTGTCTCTCCGTCTCCCTGATGAGGGCTCCTGTCCCCCTCCCGTCCACCTCCAGTCCCCTTCCCCTCCCCCCGTACCTCTCCCGTACCCCTCCCATCCCCTTCCCGTCCCCCTCCCGTACCCATCCTATACCCCCCCCTCCCATCTCCCTCCCTCCCCTCCCGTCCCCCTCTTGTCCCCTTCCCCTCCCGACCCCTCCTGTTCCCCTCCCGTCCCCCTCCCGTACCCATCCTATACCCCCCTTGTCCCCCTCCCATCTCCCTCCCTCCCTCCCGTCCAGTCCCCTTCCCCTCCCATCCCCCTCCCATCCTGACCCCTCTTGTCCCCCTACCGTTCCCCTCCCGTCCCCCTCCCGTACCCATCCTATACCCCCCCTGTCCCCCTCCCATCTCCCTCCCTCCCTCCCGTCCAGTCCCCTTCCCCTCCCGTCCCCCTCCTGTTCCCCTCCCGTCCCCCTCCCATACCCATCCTATACCCCCCCGTCCCCCTCCCATCTCCCTCCCTCCCGTCCAGTCCCCTTCCCCTCCCGTTCCCCTCCCGTCCCGACCCCTCCCATTCCCCTCCCGTCCCGACCCCTCCCGTTCCCCTCCCGTCCCCCTCCCGTTCCATCACAGGGACTCTTTCCAATTCCCCTGAAAACCAGATGCAGAGGGTGCCCGTCCCCCAGCCACACAGGCCCTGTAATTGGACCACTGTCCTACTGTGAAAGATCCAATCAGAGCATACCATGTCTGTGAACCGTGAGTCCCTATAGGCTCCCACACCAACCAAGGAGAACATGTCACCCTGCTGTCAATATAGTTGTGGCACAGTTTGTCAGAGCTGGCCTACTCTCAATAATCTGCAATGTTACATCAATGACATCCTTTTCCCACCTTTCAATAACATTTTATACACATCTGATTTGACTGGAATTCAGTCCAATGACTAGGTTGGAGGTGGTCTGCCATATTGTCACTCAACTCTAACATCAAACAAAAGCTATCCATGAAAAGTGCTTATAAGTGCTAAACAACCCACTCTATACCCTACCAGAAATACTGATCTAATATCATTGGAGCACGTTCATCTGAAACCACTGTCCTATAGGAAATGGCCATCCTCCAAGTACATCATAGCACTCCTAAATAATAAATCCTACCCATAATGCATCATTTATCCATCCCCGTTCCATTTAGCTCAGTGGAGCATCAAAGTCACATTGCTAGGGTTCAAGTATTGAAGTTCTACTGCACTCTGAGTCTTCACATTGCACAACTGCTATACGGTTCAAGTTCTACACCATTCTACTCCAAGTAGCAAACTAGGGGGGCAGAGCCTATGGCTGTGTGTTCCTGACCTAGTGTTCCCTAAGCTGGAGCCAGTCTGTCTAAGCCCTGCCAGACTGCCACGTCCATGCCCCCTGGTACACTGGCACTTAAGACAGGCACGGCTGGGCCCTTAAAGCCTTTGGTGGAGGGAAGAGAAGTGCTGAGCTGCTCAGAGACCTGGCCTCCTCACAACTCTCTTTCTCCCTCTCCTGTCATTCTTTTGTGCCATCACTCCCTCCCCCTCTCTCTTGTTCATTTGTGCTCCTTTTTCTTGCTCTCTTTCTCTCGCTCTTTCTCTCCCTCTCTCTCGCTGTCTCTCATTCCCCCTTTCTCTCCCTGTCTCGCTCCCTCTCTCTCATCCCCTTGCAGTTAGAGAGGCTTGGAGTTAAGAAAGGGTAAAGAAAGGCAGGTAGACTTTAAAAGGTTTGAGCTGCTCTTCAGGCTCCTCCTGTGCAGACCTCTGTGAAGCTGGGACAAAGAGACCCGTGGCTGGGAGGACTGAGCTGCTCAAACACCCTGGCTCTCTGGTTCTCTCTCTCTCGCTCCTGCTCCAGTCTGCGGGTTCAGTATGGGTCAGCACTCAGCCACTTCTGTTAAATGCCTGGCAGCAAGAGCACAGGGGAGGCAGAAAATAGTCATTCTATCTCCTTTTTTTATTTCTCTACGTTTCCCACTCTGTATCTTTCTCTTTTTATGTTTCTTTCTCTCTTTTTCACTCTTTCTGTTTCCCACTGTTTTGTATCTCTATCTCTTTCCATTTTTTCTCTCTCACTCTTCTCTCTCTTTTTCTCTGTTTCCAACTCTTTCTTCTCTTTACCTCAGCACTTCCTTCTCAGATGTACTTTAGCTGAATTTCTACCACACGACAAGGAGGCTACGAGCGTCTGATGCTTAGCTTACGTGTGTGTGTCATCCGTAAGTGAATGTGTGTCATCCGTAAGTGAATGTGTGTCATCTCAATCTACAGTTGAAGTCGGAAGTTTACATACACCTTAGCCAAATACATTAAACTCAGTTTTTCACAATTCCTGACATTTAATCATAGTAAAAATTGTCTTAGGTCAGTTAGGATCACCACTTTATTTTAAGAATGTGAAATGTCAGAATTATAGTAGAGAGAATGATTTATTTCATCTTTTATTTCTTTCATCACATTCCCAGTGGGTCAGAAGTTTACATACACTCGATTAGTATTTGGTAGCATTGCCTTTAAATTGTTTAACTTGGGTCAAACGTTTCAGGTAGCCTTCCACAAGCTTCCCACATTAAGTTGGGTGAATTTTGGCCCATTCCTCCTGACAGAGCTGGTGTAACTGAGTCAGGTTTGTAGGCCTCCTTGCTCGCACACACTTTTTCAGTTCTGCCCACACATTTTCTATGGGATTGAGGTCAGGGCTTTGTGATGGCCACTCCAATACCTTGACTTTGTTGCCTTTAAGCCATTTTGCAACAACTTTGGAAGTATGCTTGGGGTCATTGTCCATTTTGAAGACCCATTTGCGACCAAGCTTTAACTTCCTGACTGATGTCTTGAGATGTTGCCTCAATATATCCACATAATTTTCCTCCCTCATGATGCCATCTATTTTGTGACGCGCACCAGTCCGTCCTGCAGCAAAGCACCACCACAACATGATGCTGCCACCCCCATGCTTCACGGTTGGGATGGTGTTCTTCGGCTTGCAAGCTTCCCCCTTTTTCCTCCAAACATAACGATGGTCATTATGGCCAAACAGTTCTATTTTTGTTTCATCAGAACAGAGGACATTTCTCCAAAAAGTACAATCTTTGTCCCCATGTGCAGTTGCAAACCGTAGTCTGGCTTTTTTATGGCGGTTTTGGAGCAGTGGCTTCTTCCTTGCTGAGCGGCCTTTCAGGTTATGTCGATATAGGACTCATTTAACTGTGGATATAGATACTTTGTACCTGTTTCCTCCAGCATCTTCACAAGGTCCTTTGCTGTTGTTCTGGGATTCCTTTTGAATTTTCGCAACAAAGTACGCTCATCTCTAGGAGACAGAACGCATCTCGTTCCTGAGCGGTATGACGGCTGCATGGTCCCATGGTGTTTATACTTGCGTACTATTGTTTGTACAGATGAACGTGGTACCTTCAGGCATTTGGAAATTTCTCCCAAGGATGAACCAGACTTATTGAGGTCTACAATTTTTTTTCTGAGGTCTTGACTGATTTCTTTTGATTTTCCCATAATGTCAAGCAAAGAGGCACTGAGTTTGAAGGTAGTCCTTTAAATACATCCACAGGTACACCTCCAATTGACTCAAATGATGTCAATTAGCCTATCAGAAGCTTCTAAAGCCATGACATAATTTTCTGGAATTCTCCAAGCTGTTTAAAGGCACAGTCAACTTAGTGTATGTAAACTTCTGACCCACTGGAATGGTGATACAGTGAATTATCACAATTATCACCTCTCATTATCACCTCACAATTATCACCTCTCATTCTGAGGGTAGAGGGATATCGCTACGGAAACATCGCTACGGAAACACTCCCCTCTCTCCTCTTGCGCCCCCTTCTCTCTGTGCACCTCTCCTTTTTCTTCTCCCTCCCTCTCTCGCTCTCTCTCTCCCCTTCATCTCTCTCTCTCTCTCTCTTTCTCTCTCTCTCTCTCCTTCATCTCTCCTCGCTCTCATTCTATTTTCACCACTTCCTTCCCTACCTAACTCTTTCCCCACTTCCCTCTTCCTCCCCCTCTCTCTATGTACCTCAAAATGTTTATCTCTCTCTCTCTCTCTCTCTAAGCTCCTTTCTTCTCAGGCACAGCCAGGAGCCAAAGCCATGAGACAGCTTTACTGGTGGTGTTCTGAAAACACCCTGGATCAGGAAAGTGTGTTGGGACAGTGTGTACTCAACTGGTCATAATGATGTAGTTACGAGGCGACAGATATGGCAGTCATCTGGAGACAGCCCTGCTATAGGGAATTGAATGTGGGATGACAATGTAACTAGTAATGTAAGGAACACAATGCTACTGCTCCTGGTAATCCTCGGCTGGTGCTGTAGATAGAAGCACATAGAAACATACTGTACACACTAGACCAGAGCAATATTCTTAGTTGCAACTTAAATACAATTATAGTCATCTTGCTAAATGTAATGCTTAGTGCGCCTCGTTTCATAGACTTCCACGACAGAGGAGGAGGAGAGACACTCACACTGTGTGGAACACCATTATATAACCAGGGGAGAGGAGGAAACCTGTTATATGGGAACTTGGCCATTAGAACACAAGATTCCTAAACCTTGAGCTCCTGAGGCTCTGCAACCAGTCGACTAAAATGCAAAAACTTCATCAACATCTTGTTGTTGTACGTTAGCTTGGTTGTGGAGATATCAATCGGTCTATCTGAGGAAAGACCTATCTCACGCCCACACTACTGTGAGACTACTTCCTACTTCTTATAGAGATAACTGTCCTGCTCTATAGAGATAACTGTCCTGCTCTACCATCAACACTAAACCGAGACTACTTCCTACTTCTTATAGAGATAACTGTCCTGCTCTATAGAGATAACTGTCCTGCTCTATAGAGATAACTGTCCTGCTCTACCATCAACACTAACCCTGAGACTACTTCCTACTTCTTATAGAGATAACTGTCCTGCTATATAGAGATAACTGTCCTGCTCTATAGAGATAACTGTCCTGCTCTATAGAGATAACTGTCCTGCTCTACCATCAACACTAAACCGAGACTACTTCCTACTTCTTATAGAGATAACTGTCCTGCTCTATAGAGATAACTGTCCTGCTCTATAGAGATAACTGTCCTGCTCTATAGAGATAACTGTCCTGCTCTATAGAGATAACTGTCCTGCTCTATAGAGATAACTGTCCTGCTCTACCATCAACACTAACCTGAGACTACTTCCTACTTCTTATAGAGATAACTGTCCTGCTCTATAGAGATAACTGTCCTGATCTATAGAGATAACTGTCCTGCTCTATAGAGATAACTGTCCTGCTCTACCATCAACACTAAACCGAGACAACTTCCTACTTCTTATAGAGATAACTGTCCTGCTCTAGTCTCCATCACTTCTTACTGACAGAAAAACAAACATAGGTGTAAAACCAATCTGAGGGAAATAGTGGCCCATATGGAGAGATACCCCATCTGTCTGACCTTATCTCTGTGTGAGACCATGATGGTTTTATTGGGCCTGCATCTGGGGAGAAGATTTCAATAATGCTGTTCTGAGGGACTGGAGGGGACAGGGGTGTTACTATGTCACTTCATGTCTGTCCTCTGTCTAGGCTGGGGTATGCTGTGGCACGCACGCACGCACACACACGCACGCACGCACACGCACGCACGCACGCACGCACGCACGCACGCACGCACGCACGCACGCACGCACACACACACACACACACACACACACACACACACACAGACACAGAGTACGGAGCAACTGCATCAACTCTAGAGCTTTCCCCAAAAAATATTAAACAAAAGGTATTTGGTTGTTGAATGTTTGGCCCACCACGGCTTCCTCACACTTCCTGTTCTTTTAATGCCTACCTTGGGGATCTGAAGCTGAGGTGGTTGAATGTTTGGCCCACCACGGCTTCCTCACACTTCCTGTTCTTTTAAAGCCTACCTTGGGGATCTGAAGCTGAGGTGGTTGAATGTTTGGCCCACCACGGCTTCTTCACACTTCCTGTTCTTTTAAAGCCTACCTTGGGGATCTGATGCTGAGGTGGTTGAATGGTTGCTATTTGCTGCAGTTGAACTGAGGCCAGTTCTCAAAACCCAAGATGTAAAATTGATTCTTTTCAGAAAGCCAGTACCTGTTCTCTCTTAGTCAATGGTTAATATTTTACTTTCACACCAAGGACGGTGGTCTTCCAATGTAATATGTGTGTTTTTTTTACTTCTTCAGCTAGTACCTCAGCTCACTGTAATGCTATGACAGCGAACCCCCCCTCTACCCCTTCCCTCCCTCCCTCCTCTGGGAGAGCTTATCTTTCCCCGGTCTGTCCCCGTTACCGGTTGCCCTCCAAATCACCTGCCCACAGTCTAGGAGATGAGGAGGAGTCCCCCTCATCTCCTCCAGCCAGCCAGCTTTTTTCTCAATGAAAATATGTGCATGAAAACGTGTTGTCTCTCGTTGAATGACAACAAAGACTGAAGAATCCCTACTATTGACCAATCACCGACGAAGGGGTGTAGACTTCAGGCTACCGACTTCAGCTTGCCTCAAGAGAAAAGGTTGTGTGCCCGTTCAACCTGAAAAAGCCCTCGCCGAAATCCAAAACCAACAAAAACGTCACAAAATGTCGTCATAATAATATGCACCGACTCTAACGAACCGTTTCGGCCGGGAACATGCACATGCATTCACAGACGCTATGGCTGCACAGAGAGGCTCTCTGCACTGATTCAAAATGGCCATGAGAGACCATTTTCCTATAGTGTAGACAGAAATAAATCAGCCAGATATACATTAATGGAGAATCCTGACCGCATTTTTAATCTTTATCTGGAAATAGTTCGACTGTGGCCATTCAGTCTGCATCGGCAGTTGATCTGGTTCTTGGTCGACCGGGGCATATGACATATTCTCCCCGATAGATCATTCATTGTAATAAAAGCTTTTGATCTGTATCACCATTCTGGTGCCTTGAATGCGCTATGTCCACACAGGTCTACCATTGTATGACTTGTGACGTACGTTCATAAGTAAATTCTGTTCCATTTTTTGGAGGGATTCCTTCAGACAAACTCAGTGGATTAATAATAATTTGTGTCACAGGCTTCTGTTCCGACGCCATTCTTCCTCCTTCTTAAAATGTACCCCTCTCCCCTATTTCACTTCACATACTCCCTGGGTTAATTAGAAGTCCCCCTTCCAACCTCCTACCTCCTTTCTTCTATCCCTCCGTCCCATCAGAGCTTTGCACTCCTAATGTGCAGCAGCTCCGCTTTTCCTCAGGAAGACTTGAGACAGAAAGAGCCACTCTAAATAGACTGTGTATGTAGCCAACATCATAAATGAGTAAAGATAATCTACCTAGCGCCCCCCCTCGTTCCCCTCGTTCCCCCTCATATCCTCCTCCTCCTCCTCTACCGCACCCCAAACACACAACGCAACAATAGCATCAGCCCCAACAACTAAACCAACAAACAAACAAACTCCAAAACCTCGATCAGCAGGAGGGGAGAGAAAAAGAGAAACGCTCGACTGACAAAATAACAACAACAACAACAACAACAGAGGAAGAAAAGAGGCCTCCGAATTCAATTACAAGGAAATGAAAGTCAGAGATAACATGCTGGTGTCAACAGGCTGCCCGGCTACCGTGTTCTATTCTTCTGTGTTCTATTCTTCTGTGTTCTATTCTTCTGTGTTCTATTATTCAGTGTTCTATTATTCAGTGTTCTATTCTTCTGTGTTCTATTCAGTGATCTATTCAGTGTTCTATTATTCTGTGATCTCTTCTTCTGTGTTCTAATATTCTGTGTTCTATTCTGTGTTCTATTCTTTTGTGTTCTATTCTTCTGTGATCGCTTCCTCTGTGTTCTAATATTCTGTGTTCTATTCTTCTGTGTTCTATTCTTCTGTGTTCTATTCTGTGTTCTATTCTGTGATCTCTTCTTCTGTGTTCTATTCTGTGATCTCTTCTTCTGTGTTCTATTCTGTGTTCTATTCTTCTGTGTTCTATTCTTCTGTGATCTCTTCTTCTGTGATCTCTTCTTCTGTGATCTATTCTTCTGTGTTCTATTCTGTGTTCTATTGTTCTGTGTTCTATTGTTCTGTGTTCTATTCTTCTGTGTTCTATTCTTCTGTGTTCTATTCTTCTGTGATCTATTCTTCTGTGTTCTATTCTTCTGTGTTCTATTCTGTGTTCTATTATTCTGTGTTCTACTCTTCTGTGTTCTATTCTTCTGTGATCTATTCTTCTGTGTTCTATTCTGTGTTCTATTCTTCTGTGTTCTATTCTGTGTTCTATTTTGTGTTCTATTCTGTCTTCTATTCTGTGTTCTATTGTTCTGTGTTCTATTCTGTGTTCTATTCTTCGGTGTTCTATTCTGTGTTCTACTCTTGTGTTGTATTCGGTGTTCTATTCTTCCTGGTTGTGATGCATGGACCTCTGTCCTAGTGCTGACGGATGGAGAGAGGATCTAGATTTTCTCTGCAGGAGACAATGGAGCCAATGTGTGTGAGTTGGATCTCCACGGTGACAGAGGATTCCAGAGTGAAGAAGGTTAGGGCTATCCGGGATCCTTGAGACATCGCTAGCCTAACCTTAACCATAACCCTTACCCTTACCTAACCCTAACCTTAAACCTTACCTTAACCATTCAATTAGACTTTTCAGAGAGGAGGGAGAGGCCGCGTTACTCCTGGAAATCACTCCACAGAGGCAGGGTTTGGGATTTCATACCGTGGAGTGGGTGTATTTTCTTAGAGTTAACCATAAACAAACTTTTGTGAACTTTTTCTCATCGAACCATGAATTCCCTAGAGACAGTAGTAATTGGCGCTATAGAATGAGACAACAGGCACGGAACAGGAGAATCAACCAGCGAGCTCAAACTTTTACTGGAGAAAACCCTCAATTTGAGTCAGACCTTTCTGAATTATTCTGAAACACTGTGAGAACCAGTCTCTTTAGCTAACATTCCACTCCTTGTCATTGCCAAAGACACATGACATGGACTACAGGGAGTGGGTTAGCTAAAGAGAATGGCCTCCAGGCTAATGAAACACCCATTGGTGTGTAAGAAAAGCATCATTATTAATATGACAATTCAACCATTACTGCATCATTCCTTGCCTTCCGCGATAATGGTTCTAACAGTGTGGATAGATCCAGCTCAGTATGATCTGGGATTCGAAAAAGAAAATGTCTTCCTTGTAGTAACCATGGTGGAGGGAGTTGACATGACTACTGTAGAATACAGTGGAGAGAGAGACACCAAGTGAGAGTTTTTGTTTTGGCAACAATAATATAACCAATATATCTAATATGACCAACCATTTTATTTGTCATTGGCTATTCATGATAAAGTAGCAGTAGGACTGCTCTGTAATACATGGTTGGGTGGTATACTGACTCATAGAAGATGATGCCCTGCAACAAAACAACCATATTACTTTACTCTCTCACTTTCTCTCCCTCTTCCACTGTATTCCTTTTGTTCATCTGATACTTTAATCCCTCCCTCCCTCCGTTCCTCCCTCCGTTCCTCCCTCCGTTCCTCCCTCCCTCTGGTCCTACCTGAGGGGAAGCGTTCGATGACGGGCTGGCTGTCCACCTGCAGGGTAGCGTTGCCACCGCTGCGTGTGAAGCGCACCACGTGGTATTTGCCATCGCTCACCATCACCGCACTCTCCTCGATGACGATGTCGTCCGTTCCCACGTTGAAGATGACGCCGATCCTTCCCTGCTCCTAGAAGGAGAGAGAGAGAGAGAGGGTACGTTTCATCTGTGTTCAGTGTGTACAGGTGAAAGGTGTGTCCAGTGTCTGTATATGAACAAGCAGGTTTCGAACCCGGGTCCAGGTCTTCCGGGGGAGCTTAGGACCACGTTATCACCCTGAGCTAAAGCCTACAGTCAGCATTTTCTCTGGAAGCTGTCGCCACATTATTTTCAGATCTCAGAAAAGATTACCCATCACATTTGTGGAGTTCAGCAACCCAGGTCTACTAAACATAAATGAAAGGGCTATCCAAGTATGTCATTGTATTTCCATAAAGTCTGTCCAACATAAACCTTCTACAGCATGACAGGTACCATGCAGTGGCCAGTGTCCCAGTGTGTGTTCTGATCACTGTTGAGGCGTAATATTGTGCAGTCATGCTTCAGCCAGGTTGAGTGTAGAATGGACTACTCAATTACATTTAACATCCATCACCCTCTTTAGGCCCTCTCCCACTCTTCCTCTCCCTCTCCTCCTCTCTCTCTCTCCTCTCCTCCTCTCTCTCTCCTCTCTCTCTCCTCTCCCTCTCCCCCTCGCTCTCTCCTCTCCTCTCCTCTCCTCCTCTCTCTCCTCCTCTCTCTCTCTCATCTCTCTCTCTCTCTCTCTCTCTCCTCTCCTCCTCTCTCTCTCCCTCTCTCTCCTCCTCTCTCTCCTCTCCTCTCCTCCTCTCTCTCCTCCTCTCTCTCCTCTCTCTCTCTCTCCTCTCCTCCTCTCTCTCCTCCTCTCTCTCTCCTCTCCTCCTCTCTCTCTCCTCTCCCTCTCTCTCCTCCTCTCTCTCTCCTCTCCTCTTCTTCTCTCTCTCCCCCTCTCTCTCCTCCTCTCTTCTCCTCTCTCTCCTCTCCCTTTCACTCTCTCTCTCTACTCTCCTCCTCTCTCTTTCCTCTTCATCTCCTCCTCTCTCTCCTCTATCCTCTCCTCCTCTCTCTCTTCTCTTCCTCTCCTCCTCTCTCTCTACTCTCCTCCTCTCTCTCGCTCTCTCTCTCTCCCATCTATTAGTGTTGACAGCCTCCTACTGCTTCAACTTTATTACAGTTTACCCACCTCTTTCTCTCTCCTCTCACATCCCTCACTCCCTCTTTTACCCCCCCCTCCTCCTCTCCTCTCCCCCCTCCCCCTCTCCTTGTAGTAACCATGGAGAGAGAGACACCAAGTGAGAGTTTTTGTTTTGGCAACAATAATATAACCAATATATCTAATATGACCAACCATTTTATTTGTCATTGGCTATTCATGATAAAGTAGCAGTAGGACTGCTCTGTAATACATGGTTGGGTGGTATACTGACTCATAGAAGATGATGCCCTGCAACAAAACAACCATATTACTTTACTCTCTCACTTTCTCTGCCTCTTCCACTGTATTCCTTTTGTTCATCTGATACTTTAATCCCTCTCTCCCTCCTCTCCTCTTCTCTCTCCCCCTCACCCCTTCTCCTCCTCTCCTCAGTCCCCAGGAAAGGTCAGTCATTTACAGAGTTACTCTGGCTGCCACGGAGAGATGGTGGGACACACACACACACACACACACACACACACACACACACACACACACACACACACACACACACTAGCTTCTGCTGTGCGTGTTCACTGCTGCGGTATGGCAGACGGTTCATTCCCATTGGCCCCCTGTCCATGCCTTTTCCCACAGCACTTCCTGGTTTGACACAAGAGGTCAAGCTCGTTTGCTGGAGTGGGTCGCGGCGCGCAGCACGCCACTATCTGTCCGCTCCAGACCCCCACTCCGCAAACATCTCCATTGATCGCGTTATCTAATTAGCTATGTGGATTTATTTAGCGGAAAACCTTCCCCGCATGCCACCATTTTGTGAGGTTCAACTATGGCTTTAGCTTGCAGCACTGTTTGAATTATTCATTCAATATTTTAGGAATATTTAAAAATAGCTGCTAAAATGTTAAAAGGACTAAAGTATCGAGTTAATGGAGTAAATAAGAGCAAGAGGTTGGGATGTAAATTAATGAGTTATGTGATCACAGTCAAATTTGTGCATTCTAACACGTACTTCTGCGGGATAAAATAGTAATGCTATTCAACGAGAAGCGCGAATGGGTGACATGGACGATTAAGACCCTAATTGTGGTGTTGTCACTGGTTGTGTTCGGAGCATGATTAATGTCTTTCAGGGCTCAACAGTGGCTGAGCCACATGTAACCAATCAAACAGCCTGTCGGGTGACCGAAGCTTGTTCATTTTGAATAGTGTTACCTACTGCACCCACTAAAACAGAGGCTTAAATAGAAAATACATATCCATTGAGTTGAATTGTTGACATTAAACGGCTACTTTGATGGGGGAAAACTGATGGAGCGGTGACCTAAGTCCCTTAGTGTACCGCAGGGATGTCAATCTCAAGCCCTCAAAGAGTACATGGCTCCTTCGCACTTCATCAATCAATTAAAGTTATTGACTGACCAGAGAATCCATATTGCCCTACCTGGCTTCCTGTGTCTAAATCCACTATTGAATAGCTGAGAACAAGTAGACATGGTGGCAATTGATGATTGATGCCACTTTATCAAACCACTGTTTTACTCCCAGAGAAAAACAACAAAATGGCGGAGGTTAGCCGAATGCTAACAGAGTGCAGTGAACAGTAGCTAAGGACTTCTCCCGTCACACCACTGCCCGCCCACAATGAAGCGCTAAGGCTAATTGCGTTACCTTTTTCATCAAGAATTAATTCAATGTTCCACTCGGCAATCATTTTCTTAGGGAAATGAATCTCCAGTTTTGCGTATTAGCAGAGGGGGAAGCGCATGGAGGAAACAGAATTTGTGAGAGATTAGAATACAGAGAGATTAGCATTAATGTTCCTCAACATTAGGGCTTCTTCTTGTCTCTCGACAGCACTGGGGAATGTATCGACTCTATTACACAAAGCAGCCATCGGGAATCGCTGCTTTTTAAAGGTGATTTCTGTGTTGCCATAATGACATTTTAATGGCCGTTCCATTAAAGGGAGACTCCACTCAAAAACAATATTTTGTTTTCATTAGTCCACTGTTGATACAGTCCCAAAATGTTTAGCGTGTCAGCACTCAAGTTTTCAAGATATTGGACTTTCAAGAAGAAAGTGTCACTGCCCACATCATCATGATGATGCGGAATATCTCTGGATGGAAAATAACCATAATCCCCTATAACTGGGAGAGGTCATGCCCATACAGTAACAGTGAAATGAAGGGAGAGGGAAGGGAAGGGAAGGGAAGGGGAGGATGGCTCAGGTACAGTACACACCTCTCTATGGTGGAATACACACCTCTCTGTGGTGGAATACACACCTCTCTATGGTGGAATACACACATCTCTGTGGTGGAATACACACCTCTCTGTGGTGGAATATAAACATCTCTCTATGGTGGAATACACACATCTCTGTGGTGGAATACAAACACCTCTCTGTGGTGGAATATAAACACCTCTCTGTGGTGGAATACACACCTCTCTGTGGTGGAATACACACCTCTCTGTGGTGGAATACACATCTCTCTGTGGTGGAATACACATCTCTCTGTGGTGGAATACACACCTCTCTGTGGTGGAATACACATCTCTCTGTGATGGAATACACATCTCTCTGTGGTGGAATACACACCTCTCTGTGGTGGAATACACACCTCTCTGTGATGGAATACACACCTCTCGGGGGTGGAATACACACCTCTCTGTGGTGGAATATAAACACCTCTCTGTGATGGAATACACACCTCTCTGTGATGGAATACACACCTCTCTGTGGTGGAATACACACCTCTCTGTGGTGGAATATAAACACCTCTCTGTGGTGGAATATAAACACCTCTCTGTGGTGGAATATAAACACCTCTCTGTGGTGGAATACACACCTCTCTGTGGTGGAATACACACCTCTCTGTGGTGGAATACACACCTCTCTGTGGTGGAATATAAACACCTCTCTGTGGTGGAATATAAACACCTCTCTGTGGTGGAATATAAACACCTCTCTGTGGTGGAATATAAACACCTCTCTGTGGTGGAATACACACCTCTCTGTGGTGGAATACACACCTCTCTGTGGTGGAATACACACCTCTCTGTGGTGGAATATAAACACCTCTCTGTGGTGGAATATAAACACCTCTCTGTGGTGGAATACACACCTCTCTGTGGTGGAATACACACCTCTCTGTGGTGGAATACACACCTCTCTGTGGTGGAATACACATCTCTCTGTGGTTTCCCTTTAAAAACTTTAGGCAGAGTTTTAGGAGGATCCACAAGTCTCTCATTCCAAATTTGGTTGCATAACATTACACTTTTGGTAACATTTTGTGTCCGGTAGGGTTTTAGAGTCAGGTGTTACTGTTAGAAGAAGGGACAAGAGTTGTTCCTGACCACCTGATCTTACTAGTCATAACTGCAGGCCCTAGCCTATATTTCAAGCAAAATATATTGTACATTGGTGTCAGAAATGGGATGTAAAAACCTAGGCTACAGAGAGCATTTCAGAGGGGATATTTGGAAATGCCCATGCAGGGAATGTGAACCCCTGCGTTTGTGTGTGTATAGGTGTGTGCTGGGGTTATCAGTCCGTCCCTAAGGGGGCTCTACCGTCGATCAGACAAAACTAAAGAGTGAGAGAAAGACATGAAGAAAGAGAGTGGCAAAGGTAGAAAATGAACGATAGAATAACAAATGGAAAGTAGGGGGAAAGAATGAAATAGCAATAGCTCATGAAAACAAGAACACAGGGAACCTGAATGATCTCCAAGGGTCTTCAGGTGCACTGTGATCAAAGAGTCTGTTGAAGATGCCAAGTTGGCTTTTTTTTTTACACATCAGTATAGTCAATTAAGACGGAGAGAAGTAAAAGACAGAAAAAGAGAAAATGGTGTGCTGCGTTTTTCATGGATTTGTTTCCTGCATTTCTTCCCTGAGTGGCTCACGGATAGAACAACGGTTCCATTACTGGGACTGACAGTCTTGCTTTCTCTCCTCCCCCTATCTTTACCCCTCCTCTGCTCCATCTCTTTATTATCCCTCTAAGTGTGACTGCCAGTAGACGGGTTTGATGGGGGATTGGTAGAAGACGACAATTATTTCGTTTACAAGGAATAATTCTGTATAATTTCTGTTTTACAGTAGAGTTAAGGTGAGAGACACAAACTGAAGGTAGGTATGTGGATATATTGGCATGAAAATATACATTCAAAATAAATGCGTGTTTCATTTCTTAAAGTGAAAGTGACCTGATTCACTGTGTTTCATTCAGATTAGATATGGACAGGGATGGATTTATATAGTATACAATGTCATCCTTACGTCATGCTACATATAGGGGGATGCCAGGATGATAACGATAATGACTGCATGACGCTAATCTCCCTCTCTCTCTCTCTCTCTCTCTCTCTCTCTCTCTCTCTCTCTCCCCCATTTCTCTATCTCTCTCTCCCCATCTCTCTCTCTCTCCCCATCTCTCTCTCTCCCCTATCTCTCTCTCCTCCATCTCCCTCTCTCTCCCCCATCTCTCACTCTATCCCCCATTTCTCTCTCTCTCTCCCCCATCTCTCTCTCTCTCTCCCCATCTCTCTCTCTCTCCCCCATCTCTCTCTCTTACCCATCTCTCTCTCTCCCCCATCTCTCTCTCTTCCCCATCTCTCTCTCTCTCCCCCATCTCTCTCTCTCTGTGTTACGTAACCATAAAGAATAGGTTGTTATGTAAGACTAGGCCATACACCAGCAGTTCAACCCTTTTTTACATTCACAGCTAAAACACTTCCAGGACTCATTTGTATGTTTGTCGTTATCTGCGGCAGTCACCTTGAGAAAGTTTCCTCCATCTCTTCAACTTAATAGCACTTTATCTCTCTCTTCCTCTCTCTCTCTCTCTCTCTCTGACTCCCTCCCTCCCTCGTCCTCGTCCTTTCTCTTCCCATGTATCTTATAGTCAGTGGTTCAGCATCTAATAAGCCCCTGCTCTGAGACAACGCCATGAAACTGGGGCTGTGATATAGGATCTCATTACAAATCAATCAGTCAGAGAGCCTGGGAGTGGGAGGGAAACCAAATCAGGCTGTGTGTGTGTGTGTGTCTGTCTGAGAGAGAAAGTGAGAGAGAATGTGTGTGTGTGTGTGTGTGTGTGTGTCGGTGTGACTGTCTGACTCACACTAGTCAGTCACACTAGACATGCTCAGTTGTCTCATTCTTCCAGTAGCGTTGATCAACGATGATACAGCATTATGTAGGATACTCATTCCCAGAGAGATAATACACCTGAACACTTCATCCTGATAGTGTCGCCAGACATCAGACTTGCTCTATTAATGCCCTCCAGGGCCAGCCCTTGACCCCAACATAGATGACAGCCAGTGAGACTGGGGAATGATGACATCGTTCAGCTCATGGTCCCGGAGGGTAGGACCCCCCCTCTGACACACCTTATATGTCAGCACGTACTACACACACACACGCACACACACACACACACACACACACACACACACACACACACACACACACACACACACACACACACACACACACACACACACACACACACACACACACACACACACACACACACACACAAACACTAGCCAGTGTACACAGAAAAACAAACATGGAAGGACCCCTGCGCCCTTGTGAGTGTGTGTCGTGCCAGTGGTGTGTGAGTGTGTGTCGTGCCAGTGGTGTGTTGAGCATATAGAGTTTGCCCTGCGGCTTGGTTCCACCTGAACACACACAGCTGAAGTGGGACGTGTTGAATGGCTGACATGATGTTTGTATTTTGTCTGGGAGTGTGTGATCATGCGAGACAGACTTGGAGCTCTCGACAAGGATCAAAACAGCATGGTTTGTTTTTGTGGACTCGCATATCTATGGTGTGTGTGTGGCTATGTGTGTATGTGTGTATAAAGTATGGGTGTGTGTGTGACTGTGTGTCTGCCTTCAATGTGTATGTGTATGTGTGTGGTGTGTGTGTGTGTGTGTGTGTGTGTGTGTGTGTGTGTGTGTGTGTGTGTGTGTGTGTGTGTGTGTGTGTGTGTGTGTGTGTGTGAGTGTTTGTGTGTGTTTGCGTTCAATGTATTGTGTGGGTCTGCGTTCAATGTGTATGTGTGTGTGTGCATTGTAAGTGTGTGTGTGAGTTTTTGTGTGAGTGTTTGTGTGTGTTTGCGTTCAATGTATTGTGTGGGTCTGCGTTCAATGTGTATGTGTGTGTGTGCATTGTAAGTGTGTGTGTGAGTTTTTGTGTGTGTGTGTGTGTGTGTCTGCGTTCAACGTGTATGTGTGTGTGTATTGTACGTGTGTGTATGTGTGTGTGAGTGTGTGTGTGTGTCTGCGTTCAACGTGTACGTGTGTGTGTATTGCACGTGTGTGTATGTGTGTGTGAGTGTGTGTGTGTTTGTCTGCGTTCAACGTGTATGTGTGTGTGTATTGTAAGTGTGTGTACGTGTGTGTGAGTGTGTGTGTGTGTCTGTGTTCAATGTGTATGTGTGTGTGTATTGTAAGTGTGTGTATGTGTGTGTGTGTGTGAGTGTATGTGTGTGTGTGCGTGTGTGTGTATTGTAAGTGTGTGTATGTGTGTGTACCGTATATGTGTGTGTAAAATTCTTCCACCATATAGAACGGCAGATCACCTCTCGACGCTCCAACTCCTCTCCTACTCACTCTTTAAACCCGAGGAGACATTATGCCTCCCCTTTCAACTCCTTATCCTAGAGAACATGTCGAAATCTCAAGTTATGAGTCAAGTAGGTAGCCTAGTGGTTAGAGCGTTGGACTAGTAAACGAAAGGTTGCTAGATTGAATCCCCGAGCTGACAAGGTACAAATCTGTTGTTCTGCCCCTGAACAAGGCAGTTAACCCACTGTTCCCTGGTAGGCTGTCATTGTAAATAAGAATTTGTTCTTAACTGACTTGCCTAGTTAAATTAAGGTTAAATAAAATGTAAATAAATAAAGTACACCGCTGCCACGACTCAAAATCAAGAAATAACATGATATCCAATCAGAGAGCAGAGTCAGAACATGTTAGAGGATTAAATTAAAACCTCTCACAGAATACAACTGTCTTTCTGGAACTCCATCTATCTGTCTCCTGCTGATTTCTCGGTGTTTCTACTTCCTCCACTGTGTGACTATGTCGGCTCCTAAAGACGGAAAAGAAAATATAAAAAGTAGAAAGAAACAGAAAGGGAGAAAGAGGGGAGGAATAGAAGAAGAAGTAACCAGAGGGAAAGGGAGAGGTAAAAAGAGAGGTAGAGTGTAGGGAAGAGAGACAGAACTGTGGAGGTGTATTCCCTGGGCCGTAGCCCACGTCCTACCGTCTCTCTACCTGTTCACTAGCCCAGAGCAGGGCTCCTCTACTGTCTGTCTTCCTGTTCACTAGCCCAGAGCAGGGCTCCTCTACTGTCTCTCTAACTGTTCACTAGCCCAGAGCAGGGCTCCCCTACTGTCTCTCTAACTGTTCACTAGCCCAGAGCAGGGCTCCTCTACTGTCTGTCTTCCTGTTCACTAGCCCAGAGCAGGGCTCCCCTACTGTCTGTCTTCCTGTTCACTAGCCCAGAGCAGGGCTCCCCTACTGTCTCTCTACCTGTTCACTAGCCCAGAGCAGGGCTCCCCTACTGTCTGTCTTCCTGTTCACTAGCCCAGAGCAGGGCTCCTCTACCGTCTCTCTACCTGTTCACTAGCCCAGAGCAGGGCTCCCCTACTGTCTGTCTTCCTGTTCACTAGCCCAGAGCAGGGCTCCTCTACCGTCTCTCTACCTGTTCACTAGCCCAGAGCAGGGCTCCCCTACTGTCTCTCTACCTGTTCACTAGCCCAGAGCAGGGCTCCCCTACTGTCTCTCTACCTGTTCACTAGCCCAGAGCAGGGCTCCCCTACTGTCTGTCTTCCTGTTCACTAGCCCAGAGCAGGGCTCCCCTACTGTCTCTCTAACTGTTCACTAGCCCAGAGCAGGGCTCCTCTACTGTCTCTCTACCTGTTCACTAGCCCAGAGCAGGGCTCCCCTACTGTCTCTCTACCTGTTCACTAGCCCAGAGCAGGGCTCCCCTACTGTCTCTCTACCTGTTCACTAGCCCAGAGCAGGGCTCCCCTACTGTCTCTCTACCTGTTCACTAGCCCAGAGCAGGGCTCCCCTACTGTCTCTCTACCTGTTCACTAGCCCAGAGCAGGGCTCCCCTACTGTCTCTCTAACTGTTCACTAGCCCAGAGCAGGGCTCCTCTACTGTCTCTCTACCTGTTCACTAGCCCAGAGCAGGGCTCCCCTACTGTCTCTCTAACTGTTCACTAGCCCAGAGCAGGGCTCCCCTACTGTCTCTCTACCTGTTCACTAGCCCAGAGCAGGGCTCCTCTACTGTCTCTCTACCTGTTCACTAGCCCAGAGCAGGGCTCCCCTACTGTCTCTCTACCTGTTCACTAGCCCAGAGCAGGGCTCCCCTACTGTCTCTCTACCTGTTCACTAGCCCAGAGCAGGGCTCCTCTACTGTCTCTCTACCTGTTCACTAGCCCAGAGCAGGGCTCCTCTACTGTCTGTCTTCCTGTTCACTAGCCCAGAGCAGGGCTCCTCTACTGTCTCTCTAACTGTTCACTAGCCCAGAGCAGGGCTCCCCTACTGTCTCTCTACCTGTTCACTAGCCCAGAGCAGGGCTCCCCTACTGTCTCTCTACCTGTTCACTAGCCCAGAGCAGGGCTCCCCTACTGTCTCTCTAACTGTTCACTAGCCCAGAGCAGGGCTCCCCTACTGTCTCTCTACCTGTTCACTAGCCCAGAGCAGGGCTCCCCTACTGTCTCTCTAACTGTTCACTAGCCCAGAGCAGGGCTCCTCTACTGTCTGTCTTCCTGTTCACTAGCCCAGAGCAGGGCTCCCCTACTGTCTCTCTACCTGTTCACTAGCCCAGAGCAGGGCTCCCCTACTGTCTCTCTACCTGTTCACTAGCCCAGAGCAGGGCTCCCCTACTGTCTCTCTACCTGTTCACAAGCCCAGAGCAGGGCTCCCCTACTGTCTCTCTACCTGTTCACTAGCCCAGAGCAGGGCTCCCCTACTGTCTGTCTTCCTGTTCACTAGCCCAGAGCAGGGCTCCCCTACTGTCTGTCTTCCTGTTCACTAGCCCAGAGCAGGGCTCCCCTACTGTCTGTCTTCCTGTTCACTAGCCCAGAGCAGGGCTCCTCTACTGTCTCTCTACCTGTTCACTAGCCCAGAGCAGGGCTCCTCTACTGTCTCTCTACCTGTTCACTAGCCCAGAGCAGGGTTCCTCTACTGTCTGTCTTCCTGTTCACTAGCCCAGAGCAGGGCTCCCCTACTGTCTCTCTACCTGTTCACTAGCCCAGAGCAGGGCTTCTCTACTGTCTCGCTACCTGTTCACTAGCCCAGAGCAGGGCTCCTCTACTGTCTGTCTTCCTGTTCACTAGCCCAGAGCAGGGCTCCTCTACTGTCTCTCCACCTGTTCACTAGCCCAGAGCAGGGCTCCTCTACTGTCTCTCTACCTGTTCACTAGCCCAGAGCAGGGCTCCTCTACTGTCTGTCTACCTGTTCACTAGCCCAGAGCAGGGCTCCTCTACTGTCTCTCTACCTGTTCAGTAGCCCAGAGCAGGGCTCCCCTACTGTCTGTCTTCCTGTTCACTAGCCCAGAGCAGGGCTCCTCTACCGTCTCTCTACCTGTTCACTAGCCCAGAGCAGGGCTCCTCTACTGTCTCTCTACCTGTTCACTAGCCCAGAGCAGGGCTTCTCTACTGTCTCGCTACCTGTTCACTAGCCCAGAGCAGGGCTCCTCTACTGTCTGTCTTCCTGTTCACTAGCCCAGAGCAGGGCTCCTCTACTGTCTCTCCACCTGTTCACTAGCCCAGAGCAGGGCTCCTCTACTGTCTCTCTACCTGTTCACTAGCCCAGAGCAGGGCTCCTCTACTGTCTGTCTACCTGTTCACTAGCCCAGAGCAGGGCTCCTCTACTGTCTCTCTACCTGTTCAGTAGCCCAGAGCAGGGCTCCCCTACTGTCTGTCTTCCTGTTCACTAGCCCAGAGCAGGGCTCCTCTACCGTCTCTCTACCTGTTCACTAGCCCAGAGCAGGGCTCCTCTACTGTCTCTCTACCTGTTCACTAGCCCAGAGCAGGGCTCCTCTACTGTCTCTCTACCTGTTCACTAGCCCAGAGCAGGGCTCCTCTACTGTCTCTCTACCTGTTCACTAGCCCAGAGCAGGGCTCCTCTACTGTCTCTCTACCTGTTCACTAGCCCAGAGCAGGGCTCCTCTACTGTATTCATCACATTCAGATACTCAGCACAGGGCACAACAGGATACAGCTTATCCGTCCCAAATGGCACCCTATTCCCTTTATAGTGTAGCTGTAGGCCCTGGTCAAAGGTAATGTACTATATAGAG
This sequence comes from Salmo salar, assembly GCF_965601325.2. Classification (NCBI taxonomy): domain Eukaryota; kingdom Metazoa; phylum Chordata; class Actinopteri; order Salmoniformes; family Salmonidae; genus Salmo; species Salmo salar. The sequence continues at coordinate 17,040,892 of NC_138297.1, read as the reverse complement.
TAGGGGGCCATATGGGGCGCAGCCAGGGACTGTATGGTTCAGGTTCAGGTCCTTAGTTTTTTTTCTCTGCCTCTGTATCTATCTTTATTGCTTTACAATTCTTCCTTTCCCTCCCTCCCTCCCTCCCTCCCTCCCTCCCTCCCTCCCTCCCTCCCTCCCTCCCTCCCTCCCTCCCTCCCTCCCTCCGTTCCTCTCTGTCTCTCTCTCTCTGCCTATGGACTCTGCACTCATTACAGGAGTGAATGGTGGTCTTGCATGGGACTTGGCAGGATCCCACTCATCCTCACCTCATGTGTTGAGGTGATATACTGTGAACAGAGAGAGAACAGGTATCTGCTAACGACCTTGTCTCTGCACTGTGACTTCTCTACTGTGTGCTCTGTGCTCTCCTGTCTGTGTGTTGTGAGTGTGAGTCTGCAGGGTGTGCCCACAGGGATTTTCAGATTTTCTTACTATGTGTGCCGTGAGCAAACAGGAATTGGGAATTGAATAAATGCATCTGGGGAATACTTAAAACAAGGTTTAATGGGTGAAATTCAATTTGAGAGGGGAACGAAAAGCAGACAACGAGACAGAGTGTAGGAGTAGTGATAAATTGATCTACTCCTCTTTACACAATTAAATGAATTTTCAGTGTGTTTGCACCCATTTCCGTTGTGTGTGTGTTTGAGCCAGAGAGAGCATGTGACGGAGAGAATCTAGAATGGTTCGTCTTTCTCTCTATCCCACTTTTTCTCGATCTCTCTCTCTCTGTGCGTGTGTGTGTTACTTCAGCCGATTCCTCTCCACAAAAAAACGATTGAGAAGAGCACCACACAGTCAGGCAAAAAATGAAAAGAATGAGTTTGACCTTCGAACAAAATGAAGAGCAAAATGTTGTCTGTCTGGCCATCCCTCCTCCTTCTCTGTCCTCTCTCCATCCCTCCTCTCCTCTTTCCATGTCCCCTCTCATCCCTTCTCTCCTCTCTCCCTGCCCCTCTCAATCTCTCCTCTCCTCTTGCCCTGCACTCTCTCCATCCCTCCTCCCCACTTTCCCTGCCCCCTCTCCATCCCTTCTCTCTTTTTTCCTGCCCCTCTCCATCGCTCCTCACCTCTTTCCCTGCCCCCTCTCCATCGCTCCTCTCTTCTTTCCCTGCCTCCTCTCCATCCCTCCTCTCCTCTTCCCCTGCCCCTCTCCATCCCCTTCTCCATTTTCCCTGCCCCTCTTCATCGCTCCTCACCTCTTTCCCTGCCCCCTCTCCATATCTCCATCTCTCCTCTTTCCCTGCCCCCTCTACACACCTCCTTTCCTCTTTCCCTGCCCCCTCTCCATCCCTCCTCTCTCCCTTCCCTGCCATTTCTCCATACCTCCTCTCCACTTTCTCTGCCCCTCTCCATCTCTCCTCTCCACTTTCCCTGCCCTCTCTCCATCCCTCCTCTCCTCTTTCCCTGCCTCCTCTCATCTCTCCTCTCCCCTTTCCCTGCCCCTTCTCAATCTCCCCTCTCCTCTTTCCCTGCCCCCTCTCCCCTTTCCCTGCCCCTCTCCATCGCTCCTCACCTCTTTCCCTGCCCTCTCTTCATCTCTCCTCACCTCTCTCCCTGTACCCTCTCCATCCCTCCTCTCCTCTTTCCCTTCCCCCTCTCCATACCTCCTCCATCCCTCCTCTCCTCTTTCCCTGCCCCCTCTCCATCCCTCCTATCCTCTTCCCTGCCCCCTCTCCATCTCTCCTCTTCTCCTTCCCTGCCATTTCTCCATCACTCCTCTCCACTTTCCCTGCCCCCTCTCCATCCCTCCTCCAGCTCCATCCCTCCTCTTTCCATGCCCCCTCTCCATCCCTCCTATCATATTCTCTGCCCCCTCTCCATCCCTCCTCTCCTCTTACCCTGATCCCTCTCCATTCCTGCTCTCCTCTTTCCCTGACCCCTCTCCCTCCCTCCTCTCCTCTCACCCTGCCCTCTCTCCATCCTCCCTCTCCTCTTTCCCTGCCCCCACTCCATCCCTCCTCTTCTCTTTCCCTGCCCCCTCTCCATCCCTCCTCTCCACTTTCCCTGACCTCTCTCCATCCCTCCTCTCTCCTCTTTCCCTGCCCCCTCTCTGTCACTCCTCTCCACTCACCCTGCCCCCTCTCCATCCCTCCTCCCTTTTTCCCTGCCCCCTCTCCATCTCTCCTCTCCTCATTCCCTGCCCCCTCTCTATCTCTCCTCTCTTCTTTCCCTGCCTCCTCTCCATCCCTCCTCTCCTCTCCATGCCCACTCTCCATCCCCCTTCTCCATTTTCCCTGCCCCCTCTCCATCGCTCCTCTCTTCTTTCCCTGCCTCCTCTCCATACCTCCTCCACTTTCTCTGCCCCTCTCCATCCCTTCTCTCTCCTCATTCCCTGCCCCCTCTCTACTTCTCCTTTCTTCTTTCCCTGCCTCCTCTCCATCCCTCCTCTCCTCTTTCCCTGCTCCCTCTCCATCCCCCTTCTCCACTTTCCCTGCCCTCTCTCAAACACTCCTCACCTCTTTCCCTGCCCCCTCTCCATCCCTCCTCTCCCCCTTCCCTGCCATTTCTCCATACCTCCTCTTCACTTTCTCCATCTCTCCTCTTCTCTTTCCCTGCCCTCTCTCAATCCCTCCTCACCTCTGTCCCTGCCTCCTCTCCATCTCTCCTCTCCCTGCCCCCTCTCAACCTCCCTTCTCCTCTTTCCCTGCCCCCTCTCCATCTCTCCTCTCCTATTTCCCTGCCTCCCCTCCTCTTCCCCTGCCCCCTTTCCGTCCCTCTTCTCCATTTTCCCTGTCCCCTCTCCATCTCTCCTCACCTCTCTCCCTGTCCCCTCTCCATCCCTCCTCTCCTCTTTCCCTTCCCCCTCTCCATCCCTCCTATCCTCTTTCCCTGCCCCCTCTCCATCTCTCCTCTCCTCATTCCCTGCCCCCTCTCCATCCCTCCTATCCTCTTTCCCTGCCCCCTCTCCATCTCTCCTCTCCTCCTTCCCTGCCATTTCTCCATCACTCCTCTCCACTTTCCCTGCCCCCTCTCCATCCCTCCTCTCCTCTTACCCTGTCCTCTCTCCATCCCTCCTATCCACTTTACCTGCCCCCACTCCATCCCTCCTCTCCATTTTCCCTGCCCCCTCTCCATCCCTCCTCTCCTCTCACCATGCCCTCTCTCCATCCTTACTCTCCTCTTTCCCTGCCCTCTCTCCATCCCTCCTCTCCACTTTCCCTGACCCCCTCTCCATCCCTCCTCCCTCTCCATCTCTCCACTTTCCCTGCCCATCTCCATCTCTCCTCTTTCCCTGCCCCCTTTCCATCCCTCCTCCCCACTTTCCCTGCCCCCTCTCCATCCCTCTCTTTTTTCCCTGCCCCTTCTCCATCTCTCCTCTCCACTTTCCCTGCCCCCTCTCAATCTCTCCTCACCTCTTTCCCTGTCTCCTCTCTATCTCTCCTCTCCTCTTCGCCTTCCCCTCTCCATCCCCATTTTCCATTTTCCCTGCCCCTCCCCATCACTCCTCACCTCTTTCCCTGCCCCCTCTCTATCTCTCCTCACCCCTGTCCCTGCCCCCTTTCCATCTCTCCTCTCCTATTTCACTACCTCCCCTCCATCCCTCCTCTCCTCTTTCCCTGCCCCCTCTCCATCTCTCCTCTCCCCTTTCCCTGCCCCCTCTCCATCTCTCCTCTCCCCTTTCCCTGCCCCCTCTCAATCTCCCCTCTCCTCTTTCCATGCCCCTCTCCATCTCTCCTCTCTTACCCTGTTCTCTCTCCATCCCTCCTCTCCACTTTCCCTGTCCTCTCTCCATCCCTCCTCTCCTCTTACCCTGTCCTCTCTCCATCTCTCCACTTTCCCTGCCCCCTCTCATCCCTCCTCTCCTCTTTCCCTGCCCCCTCTCCATCCCTCCTCTCCTCTTTCGCTGCCCTCTCTCCATCCCTCTTCTCCTCTTTCCCTGCACCCGCTCTATCCCTCCTCTTCACTTTCTCTGCCCCCTTTCCACTTTCCCTGCCCCTCTCATCCCTCCTCCCTCTCCATCTCTCCTCTTTCCATGCCCCTCTCATCCCTCCTTTCGTAACCTGTCCTCTCTCCATCCCTCCTCTCCTCTTACCCTGTCCTCTCTCATCCCTCCTCTCCACTTTCCCTGCCCCCACTCCATCTCTCCTCCCCTCTTTCCCTGCCCCCTCTAAATCCCTCCTCTCCACTTTCCCTGCCCTCTCTCACCCCTCCTCTCCTCTTTTTCTGCCCCACTCCATCCCTCCTCTCCTCTCACCCTGCCCTCTATCCATCCTTCCTCTCCTTTTTCCCTGCCCCCTCTCCATCCCTCTTCTCCACTTTCCCTGCTCTCTCGCCATACCTCCTCTCCTCTCTCCCTGTCCCCTCTCCATCCCTCCTCTCCTCTCACCCTGCCCTCTCTCCATCCTTCCTCTCCTCTTTCCCTGCCCCCTCTCCATCCCTCCTCTCCTCTTTTCCTGCCCCCTCTCCATCCCTCCTCTTCTCTTTTCCTGCCCTCTCTCCATCCCTCCTCTCCTCTCACCCTGCCCTCTCTCCATCCTTCCTCTCCTCTTTCCCTGCCCCCTCTCCATCCCTCCTCTCCTCTTTTCCTGCCCCCTCTCCATCCCTCCTCTCCTCTTTTCCTGCCCTCTCTCCATCCTTCCTCTCCTCTTTCCCTGCCCCCTCTCCATCCCTCCTCCCCACTTTCCCTGCCCCCTCTCCATCCCTCCTCTCTTTTTTCCCTGCCCCCTCTCCATCTCTTCCCTTTCCCTGCCCACTCTCAATCTCCCTCTCCTCTTTCCCTGCCCCCTCTCTATCTCTCCTCTCTTCTTTCCTGCCTCCTCTCCATCCCTCCTCTCCTCTTCCCCTGCATCCTCTCCATCCCCCTTCTCCATTTTCCCTGCCCCTCTCATCGCTCCTCACCTCTTTCCCTGCCCCCTAACCATCTCTCCTCTCCTCTTTCCTTGCCCCCTCTCCATTTCCCCTCTCCTCTTTCCCTGCCCTAACTCCATCTCTCCTCTCCCATTTCCCTGCCTCCCCTCCATCCCTCCTCTCCTCTTCCCCTGCCCCTTTTCATCCCTCTTCTCCATTTTCCCTGCCCATCTCCATCTCTCCTCTTTCCATGCCCCTCTCCATCTCTCCTCTCTTACCCTGTCCTCATTCCATCCCTCCTCTCTACTTTCCCTTCCCACACTCCATCCCTCCTCTCCACTTTCCCTGCCACTCTCCATCTCTCCTCTTTCCAACAACTACCAATGAACAGTGACTATGTCATTATTATGCAATTGCCATTACTGGCTCTTTACAAAATAAATAACCAGGAAATAGTGGAACGTCTAATAAAGTGTAACGAAGACTACTGCGTATGGACAAAGAGACAAGGACAGCAACTGTCCTACTAAAGGTAGTAAACCTCATGGTAGTGAATTTCACACATCAATTGCTATTGAAATGTATATCCAAGTCTACACAGCCAAGAGAGAAACAATAGTGACTTTTAGCGACTTTTCTTTGTCATCATAATCATCTCATACGGAGAGCATCATCTCGCTCAGTTTCTGCAAATCTAAGACTTTAGATCTCACTATCTTTCCTCTACTTCCTTTCCTCATTTGCCAAGTCTTCTTTGTCCCCCTTTCCCTTTCTCCATCCCTCTATCTACCCCTTCCTCTGTCCGTCTGTCCGTCTGTCCGTCTGTCCAACTTAGGTTGGAGTCATTAAAACTCGTTTTTCAACCACTCCACAAATGTCTTGTTAACAAACAATCATTTTGGCAAGTCGGTTAGGACATCTACTTTGTGCAAGACGCAAGTCATTTTTCCAACAATTGTTTTCACACAGATTATTTCACTTATAATTCACTGTATCACTATTCCAGTGGGTCAGAAGTTTACATACACTAAGTTGACTGTGCCTTTAAACAGCTTGGAAAATTCCAGAAAATTATGTCATGGGTTTAGAAGCTTCTGATAGGCTAATTGACATAATTTGAGTCAATTGGAGGTGTACCTCTGGATGTATTTCAAGGCCTACCTTCAAACTCAGTGCCTCTTTGCTTGACATTATGGGAAAATCAAAAGAAATCAGCCAAGACCTCAGAAAAAAATGGTAGAACTTGACAAGTCTGGTTCATCCTTGGGAGCAATTTCGAAATGCCTGAAGGAAACCATGTTCATCTGTACAAACAATAGTACGCAAGTATAAACACCATGGGACCACGCAACTGTCATACCGCTCAGGAAGGAGACGCGTTCTGTCTCCTAGAGATGAACATACTTTGGTGCGAAAAGTACAAATCAATCCCAGAACAACAGCAAAGGACCTTGTGAAGATGCTGGAGGAAACAGGTACAAAAGTATCTATATCCACAGTAAAACGAGCCCTATATTGACATAACCTGAAAGGCTCCTCAGCAAGGAAGAAGCCACTGCTCCAAAACCGCCATGAAAAAGCCAGACTACGGTTTGAAACTGCATATGGGGACAAAGATCGTACCTTTTGGAGAAATGTCCTCTGGTCTGATGAAACAAAAATGGAACTGTTTGACCATAATGACCATCGTTATATTTTGAGGAAAAAAGGGGGAGGCTTGCAAGCCGAAGAACACTATTCCAACCTTGAAGCACGGGGGTGGCAGCATCATGTTGTGGGGTTGCTTTGCTGCAGGAGGGATTGGTGCACTTCACAAAATAGATGACATCATGAGGGAGGAAAATTATGTGGATATATTGAAGCAACATCTCAAGACATCAGTCAGGAAGTTAAAGCTTGGTTGCAAATGGGTCTTCCAAATGGACAATGACCCCAATCATACTTCCAAAGTTGTGGCAAAATGGCTTAAGCACAACAAAGTCAAGGTATTGGAGTGGCTATCACAAAGCCCTGACCGCAATCCTATAGGGCAGAACTGAAAAAGCCTGTGCGAGCAAGGAGGCCTTAAAACCTAACTCAGTTACACCAGCTCTGTCAGGAGGACTGGGCCAAAATTCTCCCAACTTATTGTGGGAAGCTTGTGGAAGGCTACCCGAAACGTTTGACCCAAGTTAAACAATTTAAAGGCAATGCTACCAAATAGTAATTGAGTGTATGTAAACTTCTGACCCACTGGGAATGTGATGAAAGATATATAAAAGCTGAAATAAATCATTTTCTCTACTATTATTCTTCACATTCTTAAAATAAAGTGGTGATCCTATCTGACCTAAAACAGGGAATATTTACTAGGATTAATGTCAGGAATTGTGAAAAACTGAGTTTAATGTATTTGGCTAAGATGTATATAAACTTCTGACTTCAACTCTATCTATCTATCTATCTATCTATCTATCTATCTATCTATCTATCTATCTATCTATCTATCTATCTATCTATCTATCTATCTATCTATCTATCTATCTATCTATCTATCTATCTATCTATCTATCTATCTATCTATCTATCTATCGTTCCGTCAGAAAGTTGCCTCTCTCAACTTTGTTGGGCTTGGCACAAGGTTGCAACATAGCAGAGGAGAACGGCCGCCAAGCACACAGGCTAATATTTGCTCGTCGCTAAACTGAGCAAACACGGATGAACGGCCTACAATCCCCCTCTCTCTCTATCTCTCCTCTCTCTCGATTTTCCGCCTATCTACCTTTCTGCTTCCTTTATCTCTCTCTTTCTGCTCCGCTTCAAAGTTGTTTGTGGTGATTGGTGGTTTAAGGGATGTGTGTGTGTGTGTGTGTGTGTGTGTGTGTGTGTGTGTGTGTGTGTGTGTGTGTGTGTGTGTGTGTGTGTGATGTGTGTGTGTGTGTGTGTGTGTGTGTGTGTGTGTGTGTGTGTGTGTGTGGGGGGGGGGGGGGGGGGGGGGGGGGCGGGGGGGGGGGGGGGACCTTCACCTCAGAGGCCCACTATTTCAGACCGAATCATTCCCTGTGAGTCAGTGGAGACACACCTGTCCACTCCTCCAGTAAGCTTTTTGTTTTAAGTGATTGAAACAAAGCACACCAAGGTCTATAACCTAATCTCCTTTATACACCTCTACTGGGTCATTTCAGTACACTGTCTAGAGGCCCCAACACATTCTGCCTGCTGGTATATCTGTGTATAGCCTGCTGGGAGCTGAAAGCCACACTGAATGAGGAGTGAACAATGAACGCACCACTGTCTTCTATATTCTGCAGCTAGATCATGTCAATGGTATTCACCAGATAACACCTTCCATGGCAATTCACCTTGATATTTTATTTCCACTTACAATGAAGACATTGATGTAAATAACAAGTATTCTAATCCATCAAATAACAAAATTAACGGTGCATTAATGCCAAATTACACTGTTACAAAACGAGATTCGAGTCTATAGGCCTATGTTGCATTGGGCTGCCCTGTTGCTGCCTGACTAAAAATAAACCAAACCAGACCACTCTATTATCATGTAAAATAAAATAAAATAAAATGTTATTGGTCACATACACATGGTTAGCAGATGTCATTGCGAGTGTAATAAAATGCTTATGCTTCTATATCCGACAGTGCAGCAGTATCTAACAATTCCACAACAAAACCTAATATCTATACATTTCCACAACAAAACCTAATACACACAATCTAGTAAAGGAACGGGATAAGAATATATAAGTATAAAATATATGGATGAGCAGTGACAGAGCGACAAAGATGCAATAGATAGTATAGGATAGATAGTGAAGGATACAGTTTACAGTATATACATATGAGATGAGTAATGCGAGATATGTAAACATTCTTAAAATGACATTATTAAAGTGACTAGTGTTCCATTTATTAAAGTGGCCAATGATTTCAAGTCTGTGTATATAGACAGCAGCCTCTCTGTGCTAGTGATGGCTATTTAACAGTCTGATGGCCTTGAGATAGAAGCTGTTTTTCAGTCTCTCGGTCCCAGCTTTGATGCACCTGTACTGACTTGGCCTTCTGGATGATAGCGGGGTGAATAGGCAGTGGCTCGGGTGGTTATTGTCCTTGATGATCTTTTTTGCCTTTCTGTGACATCGGATGCTATAGGTGTCATGGAGGGCAGGTAGTTTGCCCCGGTGATGAGTTGTGCAGACCGCACCACCTTCTGCAGAGCCTTGCGGTTGTGGGCGTACCAGGCGGTGATACGGCCCAACAGGATGCTCTCAATTGTGCACCTGTAAAAGTTAGTGAGGGTTTTCGGTGATAAGCCACTTTTTTTTGCCTCCTAAGGTTGAAGAGGCGCTATTGTGCCTTCTTCACCACGCTGTCTGTGTGGGTGGACCATTTCAGTTTGTTGGTGATATGTATACCGAGGAACTTAAAACTTTCCACCTTCTCAACTGCTGTCCTATCGATGTGGATAGAGGGGTTCTCCCTTTGCTGTTTCCTGAAGTCCACGATCATCTCCTTTGTTTTGTTGACGTTGAGTGAGAGGTTGTTTTCCTGACACCACACTCCGAGGGCCCTCACCTCCTCCCTGTAGGCTGTCTCGTCATTGTTGGTAATCAAGCCTACCACTGTTGTGTCGTCTGCAAACTTGATGATTGAGTTGGAGGCGTGCGTGGCCACACAGTCGTGGGTGAACAGGGAGTACAGGAGGAGGCTGAGAACACACCATTGTGGGGCCCCAGCGTTGAGGATCAGCGGAGTGGAGATGTTGTTTCCTACCTTCACCACCTGCGGGCGGCCTGTCAAGAAGTCCAGGACCCAGTTGCACTGGGCGGGGTCGAGACCCAGGGTCACAAGCTTAATGATGAGTTTGGAGGATACTATGGTGTTGAATGCTGAGCTGTAGTCAATGAACAGCATTCTTACATAGGTATTCCTCTTGTCCAGATGGGTTAAGGCAGTGTGCAGTGTGATGACGATTGCATTGTCTGTGGACCTATTGGGGCGGTAAGTAAATTGAAGTGGGTTTAGGGTGACAGGTAGGGTGGAGGTTATATGATCCTTGACTAGACTCTCAAAGCACTTCATGATGACAGAAGTGAGTGCTACGGGGCGATAGTCATTTAGTTCATTTACCTTCACTTTCTTGGGAACAGGAACAATTGTGGCCATCTTGAAGCATGTGGGGACAGCAGATTGGGATAGGGATTGATTGAATATGTCCGTAAACACACCAGCCAGCTGGTATGCACATGCTCTGAGTAAGCAGCTAGGGATGCCATCTGGGCCGGCAGCCTTGCGAGGGTTAACATGTTTAAATGTTTTACTCACGTCTGCCACGGAGAAGGAGAGCCCACAGTCTTTGGTAGCGGGCCATGTCAGTGGCACTGCATTGTCCTCAAAGCAAGCAAAGAAGTTGATTAATTTGTCTGGAAGCTAGAAGTTGATGTCCGCGACGGGGCTGATTTTCTTTTTGTAATCCGTGATAGTCTGTAGACCCTGCTACATACACTACTGTTCAAAAGTTTGGGGTCACTTAGAAATGTCCTTGTCTTTGAAAGAAAAGCAAATTTTTTGGCCATTACAATAACATCCAATTGATCAGAAATACAGGGTAGACACTGTTAAATTTGTAAATGACAATTGTAGCTGGAAACGGCAGATTTGTTATGGAATATCTACGTAGGCGTACAGATGCCCATTATCAGCAACCATCACTCCTGTGTTCCAATGGCACGTTGTGTTAGCTAATCCAAGTTTATCATTTTAAAGGGCTAATTGATCATTAGAAAACCCTTTTGCAATTATGTTAGCACAGCTGAAAACTGTTGTGCTTATTAAAGAAGCAAAAAAGTAAAGAAAACTAAACTAAATAAACTGGCCTTCTTTAGACTAGTTGAGTATCTGGAGCGTCATCATTTGTGGGTTCGATTACAAGCTCAAAATGGCCAGAAACAAAAAACTTTCTTCTGAAACTCGTCAGTCTATTCTTGTTCTGAGAAATGAAGCCGATTCCATGCGAGAAATTGCCAAGAAACTGAAGATCTCATAAAACGCTGTGTACTACTCCCTTCACAGAACAGCTCAAACTGGCTCTAACCAGAATGGAAAGAGGAGTGGGAGGCCCCAGTGCACAACTGAGCAAGAGGACAAGTACATTAGAGTGTCTAGTTTGAGAAACAGATGCCTCACAAGTCCCCGCAAAATACCAGTCTCAACGTCAACAGTGAAGAGGCGACTCCGGGATGCTGGCCTTCTAGGCAGAGCTGCAAAAAAAAATCTCAGACTGGCCAATAAAAATAAAAGATTAAGATGGCCAAGGAACACATACACTGGACAGAGGAAGATTGGAAAAAAGTGTTATGGACAGAAAAATCTAAGTTTGAGGTGTTCTGATCACAAAGAAGAACATTTGTGAGACGCAGAAAAAATGAAAAGATGCTGGAGGAGTGCTTGACGCCATCTGTCAAGCATGGTGGAGGCAATGTGATGTTTGGGGGTGCTTTGGTGGTGGTAAAGTGGGAGATTTGTACACGGTAAAAGGGATCTTGAAGAAAGAAGGCTATCACTCCATTTTGCAACGCCATGCCATATCCTGTGAACAGCGCTTAATTGCAGCCAATTTCCTCCTACAACAGGACAATGACCCAAAGCACAGCTCCAAACTATGCAAGAACTATTTAGGGAAGAAGCAGTCAGCTGGTATTCTGTCTACAATGGAGTGGCCAGCACAGTCACCGGAACAAACCCCACTGAGCTGTTGTGGGAGCAGCTTGACCCTATGGTGCGTAAGAAGTGCCCATCAAGCCAATCCAACTTGTGGGAGGTGCTTCAGGAAGCATGGTGTGAAATCTCTTCAGATTACCTCAACAAATTGACAACTAAAATGCCAAGGTCTGCAAGGCTGTAATTGCTGCAAATGGAGGATTCTTTGACGAAAGCAAAGTTTGAAGGACACAATTATTATTTCAATTAAAAATCATTATTTATAACCTTGTCAACGTCTTGACTATATTTCCTATTCATTTTGCAACTAATTTCATGTATGTTTTCATTGAAAACAAGGACATTTCTAAGTCACCCCAAACTTTTGAACTGTAGTGTACGTCTCGTGTTTGAGCCGTTGAATTGTGACTCCACTTTGTCTCTAAACTAACACTTTGCTTGTTTGATTGCCTTACGGAGGAAATAACTACACTGTTTGTATTCGGTCATGTTTCCAGTCGCCTTGCCATGATTAAAGGGGTTGGTACGTGCTTTCAGTTTTGCGCTAATGTTGCCATCAATTCACAGTTTTTGGTTAGGGAAGGTTTTAATAGTCACAGTGGGTACAACATCTCCTATACACTTCCTTATAAACTCGCTCACGTCCTGACCAATATAAGGGTTATTTGTTATTGTAGTTTGGTCAGGACGTAGCAGAGGGTATTTTGTTTATGTGGTTCGGGGTGGTGATTTATTTAGTAGGGTGGTTGTTTAGTTAGTTCCGGGTTTTTGGGGTTATGTTCTATGTTTGTATTTCTATGTGGTCTCTAGTCTGTTGTTTTTCTATGTCTAGTTTATTGGGGTTGGACTCTCAATTGGAGGCAGGTGTTTTCTAGTTGCCTCTGATTGAGAGTCCTATATATGGGTGTGTGTTTGGTGTAGTGTTTGTGGGAGATTGTTCTTGGATTGCTGTGTTGCCTTCAAGACTGTTATTTTGGCGTTCATCGTTTTGTTATTTTTTGTATACGTGTTTGTTTGGTTTTTTCCTTCTTTTCCCGTCAATAAAGAAGATGAGTATACATGTCCCTGCTGCGTTTTGGTCCTCTCCTTACGACAACCGTGACACCGAGTCAGCGTATTAGTCAATGTTATTAGCTTAGGCTACCCGGAACATAACCCAGTCCACGTGATTGAAGCAATCTTGAAGCGTGGAATCCAATTGGTCAGACCAGCGTTGGATAGACCTAAGCACGGGAGCTTCCTGTTTTAGTTTCTGCCTATAGGAGGGGAGCAACAATATCGAGTCATGGTCAGATTTGCCAAAAGGAGGGCGGGGAGGGCCTTGTATACATCCCGGAAGTTATAGTAGCAATGGTCATGCGTGTTACTCGCTCATGTACAGCAATCGATATAATGATAGAATTTAGGTAGCCTTGTTCTCAAATTACCTTTGTTAAAATACCCAGCTACAATAAATGCAGCCTCAGGATATATGGTTTCCAGTTTGCATAAAGTCCAGTGAAGTTCCTTGATGGCCGTCTTGGTATCTGCTTGCGGGGGGATATACACGGCTGTGACGATAACCGAGGAGTGTTCTCTTGGGAGATAATACCATCTGCATTTGATTGTGAGGAATTCTAGGTCAGGTGAACAAAAGGACTTGAGCTCCTGTATGTTGTCACAATTACACCATGAGTTGTTAATCATGAAATATACACCCCTGCCCTTCTTACCAGAGAGATGTTTATTCCTGTCAGCGCGATGCACTGAAAATTCTGTTGGCTGTATGACTCCGACAGCATGTCCCCAGCTAGCCATGTTTCCGTGAAACAGAGTGTGTTACAATCCCGGATATCTCTTTGGAAAGCAACTCTTGCCCTGATTTCGTCTACTTTGTTAACTAGGGACTGGACATTAGCGCGAACTATACTTGGAAGCTGTGAGTGGTGTGCGCACATCCGAAGCCTCACTAGAAGACCGCTCCGGCACCCTCTCCTCCGGCGGTGTTGTTTTGGGTCGGCCTCTGGCATCAGTTCAAATGCCCTGGGAGGTGCAGACAAAAGATCCGCTTTAGGAAAGTTGTATTCCTGGTCGTAGTGCTGGTTGTGCTGGTAAGTTGACGTCTCTCTGATATCCAATAGTTCTTCCCGGTTGTATGTGATAACACTTAAGGCTTTCTGGGCTAACAATGTAAGAAATAATACATAAAAAACGAAATACAGCACAGTTTCCTAAGCACTAGAAGCGAAGCTGGCATCTTTATCGACCCCATCTTGAATCATTGTCTGGGATGTTTTCCCTCCACCTCCAGGCCTACAGTAGGACATGTCAGGGGGGATAATTGGTGGCCAGTGTGGCATGGGAGATGTGTAGTGACAGGGTGACGACATGCCACACTGACCAACATGCTGTACCAACAATGCCCCTGGGCTGATTACTATCCACTGGCTTAACCATCAGCCTTATAGGGGAATAGGAGAAATACCACTGGCTCTACCATCAACCTTATAGGGGAGTAGGAGAAACACCACTGGCTCTACCATCAGCTTTATAAGGGAGTAGGAGAAACACCACTGGATCTACCATCAGCTTTATAAGGGAGTAGGAGAAACACCACTGGATCTACCATCAGCTTATAAGAGAGTAGGAGAAACACCACTGGATCTACCATCAGCTTTATAAGGGAGTAGGAGAAACACCACTGGATCTACCATCAGCTTTATAAGGGAGTAGGAGAAACACCACTGGATCTACCATCAGCTTTATAAGGGAGTAGGAGAAACACCACTGGATGTACCATCAGCTTTATAAGGGAGTAGGAGAAACACCACTGGATCTACCATCAGCTTTATAAGGGAGTAGGAGAAACACCACTGGATCTACCATCAGCTTTATAAGGGAGTAGGAGAAACACCGCTGGATCTTGAGGATCCAGTCCTATCATAGTGTAGACAGCTATTAGGAGTTGAGGATCCAGTCCTATCATAGTGTAGACAGCTATTAGGAGTTGAGGATCCAGTCCTATCATAGTGTAGACAGCTATTAGGAGTTGAGGATCCAGTCCTATCATAGTGTAGACAGCTATTAGGTGTTGAGGACTCTCTCTACTGGATGATACATCTACATCCCTTTGTTCATGGCGCTTGCCTACGGAGCTGTGAGGGGAACGGCACCTCCGTACCTTCAGGCTCTGATCAGGCCCTACACCCAAACAAGGGCACTGCGTTCATCCACCTCTGGCCTGCTGGCCCCCCTACCTCTGCGGAAGCACAGTTCCCGCTCAGCCCAGTCAAAACTGTTCGCTGCTCTGGCACCCCAATGGTGGAACAAGCTCCCTCACGACGCCAGGACAGCGGAGTCAATCACCACCTTCCGGAGACACCTGAAACCCCACCTCTTTAAGGAATACCTGGGATAGGATATAGTAATCCTTCTAACCCCCCCCCCCCCAAAAAAAAGATATAGATGTACTATTGTAAAGTGGTTGTTCCACTGGATATCATAAGGTGAATGCACCAATTTGTAAGTCGCTCTGGATAAGAGCGTCTGCTAAATGACGTAAATGTAAATGTTCTACTTCTACTCTCTCCTGATCTAGTTGCATCTCTCTTTTTTACTCCTCTTCTCTCCCCCATTTTCTGGAAAGCCCATCTTGTTTCCCCCTCCTCTGTACTATTTCATACAGCTGAACTCTCGCCCCCCCTTCTCTTGTTCAATGTGAGAATGCTACACAGTCGGGGTCCAGGTGTGACCAAACACTCCCAGCAAGTCATAAACACATGGCCGCCTCGCCGCTCGCAGGTACTTCCTGGACACGCCGTGCCACCCCGGAGCACCACCCACGCAGGTCGTCACAATGCCTCATCACGAGCCTCTCACACGCTAGGTGATGAGAATTCCGGAGTCAGTGGATACCATTTTTAGGTAGTTTTGCAAGTCAATGCTAACTAGCGTTAGCGCAATGACTGGAAGTCTACAGGTAGGGTAGCATAAGTAGAATACCTTTCAACTAGGCCCATGGCTCATAGTCTTTCCTCTTTCTGTTTCCATGCGATAGTTATGCCATGCTGTCGCCCAGCGTGGGCTCAACCCTGTGCCAGGTGGCATGCCCAGCCTGGGCTCAACCCTGTGCCAGGTGGCATGCCCAGCGTGGTCAGGTCATTAATAGGGTGCCAGCATGACCGGGCACACACATGGCACGGCTGACCTGTATATGAGATCCGAGGGCCAAGTTAGGTATGGAGGGAGGGATGGAGGGACGGATGGTTGGACAGATGGAGGCAGAGGTGGGGTGAGAGAGAGGTAATGTACCACTAGCACCCTGGCGTCTCCTCTGTTGCCCTGCAGCTCACCCCACAGTGGCCGAGAATAGCATCACGCCCCAGGCATACACGCTAGCATGCAAATACACACACACACACAGCCACACACACACACACACGAATAAAACACTCAAGTAATGCACAAATACACACACGCAAGCAGGCACACATACAAACACACACGCATGCACAGTGGATGCAGGGATGATGTGGTTGGTTGTGTGATCATGTGTGTAAACCTGAAAACTTCTTACTATAGCTCACGATATTTTTCAGATGGTGTAACTTTCCCACGTTGAATGCACAGTAGAGCTGTCGTTGTACTGTGCTCATATCCAGATACTAACCTTGCCGTCAACCTCTCTCCATTATGGAGACGCTTGTTCATTGTTATTCAACACAGTGGAGTACTCTGCTAACAAGCGTCATTCAGACTGACAAATGATCCTCCTTCTCCCTGATAACTATTACTTCTCCTTGATAACTATTACTTCTCCTTGATAACTATTACTTATCCTTGATAACTATTACTTCTCCTTGATAACTATTACTTCTCCCTGATAACTATTACTTATCCTTGATAACTATTACTTCTCCCTGATAACTATTACTTCTCCCTGATAACTATTACTTCTCCCTGATAACTATTACTTCTCCTTGATAACTATTACTTCTCCCTGATAACTATTACTTCTCCATGATAACTATTACTTCTCCTTGATAACTATTACTTCTCCCTGATAACTATTACTTCTCCCTGATAACTATTACTTCTCCCTGATAACTATTACTTCTCCTTGATAACTATTACTTCTCCCTGATAACTATTACTTCTCCCTGATAACTATTATTTCTCCCTGATAACTATTACTTCTCCCTGATAACTATTACTTCTCCCTGATAACTATTACTTCTCCTTGATAACTATTACTTCTCCCTGATAACTATTACTTATCCTTGATAACTATTACTTCTCCCTGATAACTATTACTTATCCTTGATAACTATTACTTCTCCTTGATAACTATTACTTCTCCCTGATAACTATTACTTCTCCCTGATAACTATTACTTCTCCCTGATAACTATTACTTCTCCTTGATAACTATTACTTCTCCCTGATAACTATTACTTCTCCCTGATAACTATTACTTCTCCCTGATAACTATTACTTCTCCCTGATAACTATTACTTCTCCCTGATAACTATTACTTCTCCTTGATAACTATTACTTCTCCCTGATAACTATTACTTCTCCCTGATAACTATTACTTCTCCCTGATAACTATTACTTCTCCCTGATAACTATTACTTCTCCCTGATAACTATTACTTCTCCATGATAACTATTACTTCTCCATGATAACTATTACTTCTCCTTGATAACTATTATTTCTCCTTGAGCCCTGGAGGAGTTGTGAGAGGTAAGCACACACACCGTTGAGAAGTACACACACACACACACACACACCGTTGAGAAGTACACACACACACACACCGTTAAGAAGTACACACACACCGTTGAGAAGTACACACACACACACCATTGAGACACACACACACACACACACACACACACACACACACACACACACACACACACACACACACACACACACACACACACACACACACACACACACACACACACACACACTTGAGAAGTACACACTCATGGTTGAGAGACACACTATTGAGAAGCACAAACGCATTGTTAAGAAAGACACACGCTATTGTTGAGACAGACTGTAGAATAGAGGAACAATAAAGGACCCAATTCCTGTGTTTTTTGGCTTGCACTGTAATGTACACACACACGCACGCATGCACACGAACACACACACACACACACACACACACACACACACACACACACACACACACACACACACACACACACACACACACACACACACACACACACACACACACACACACACACACACACACACACACTCCCATATTCCTCATGTCATACAGTACCGGCCTACAGCGGTGCGGTGTATAACAAGGCCAAAAAAGTCCTGTTACAGCAGCGTAAATAGATCATAACAGCACCTGTAAATAACCAACAGCACCTGCACATAACCAACAGCACCTGTAAATAACCAACAGCACCTGTAAATAACCAACAGCACCTGTAAAATACCTGAAGCACTTTCATTTGATTTGATTTGAAATAACCCACAGCACCTGTAAATAACTAACAGCACCTGTGAATAACCAACAACACCTGTAAATAACCAACAGCACCTGCACATAACCAACAGCACCTGTAAATAGCCAACAGCACCTGTAAATAACCAACACACCTGTAAATATCCAACACACCTGTAAATAACCAACATACCTGTAAATAACCAACACACCTGTAAATAACCAACACACCTGTGAATAACCAACACACCTGTAAATAACCAACACACCTGTAAATAACCAACACACCTGTAAATAACCAACACACCTGTAAATAGCCAACACACCTGTAAATAACCAACAGCACCTGTAAATAGCCAACACACCTGTAAATAACCAACACACCTGTAAATAACCAACACACCTGTAAATAACCAACACACCTGTAAACAACCAACACACCTGTAAATAACCAACACACATGTGAATAACCAACACACATGTGAATAACCAACACACCTGTAAATAACCAACACACCTGTAAATAACCAACACACCTGTAAATAACCAACACACATGTAAATAACCAACACACATGTGAATAACCAACACACATGTGAATAACCAACACACCTGTAAATAACTAACAGCACCTGTAAATATCCAACACACCTGTAAATAACCAACACACCTGTAAATAGCCAACACACCTGTAAATAACCAACACACCTGTAAATAACTAACAGCACCTGTAAATATCCAACACACCTGTAAATAACCAACATCACCTGTAAATAGCCAACACACCTGTAAATAACCAACACACCTGTAAATAGCCAACACACCTGTAAATAACCAACACACCTGTAAACAACCAACACACCAGTAAATAACCAACACACCAGTAAATAACCAACACACATGTAAATAACCAACACACCAGTAAATAACCAACAGCACCTGTAAATAGCCAACAGCACCTGTAAATAACCAACACCTGTAAATAACCAACACACCAGTAAATAACCAACACACCAGTAAATAACCAACACACCAGTAAATAACCAACACACCTGTAAATAACCAACACACCTGTAAATAACCAACACACCAGTAAATAACCAACACACCTGTAAATAACCAACAGCACCTGTAAATAGCCAACACCTGTAAATAACCAACAGCACCTGTAAATAGCCAACACCTGTAAATAACCAACAGCACCTGTAAATAGCCAACAGCACTGGCTCATAAATCTACCAGTACAGACCACCCTGAACACAGCACACTCACTGCCTACATAAACATGAGTCCTCGTCCTCACAACAGCAGCAGCAATTTATTTGTTTGTGTGTGTGTGTGCGTGTGCATATGTGTGGGAGTACTGTGTGTGTGCATGTGCGTGCATGTGTATGACTGCGGAACGCAATCCCTCAACAGCATTCATACAGAATCCACAACACCACAACAGCTCTCCAGTACATTCAGTCATTACTCATCCCTCTATAAAAGACTACAAACAAATATCCCCACTACTGTACCCACTCAAACACCCAAATGGGAGACAAATATCAAACGCCAATCACATCAACTGTTACTGGCCATTTCCCATTACTTTGTGTGGGAGTGCGTTTATGAGAGAGCGCTGAAAAATGCTGTTTGGTGTGTTTGTTTTACAGATTAGGCCTGCTCCCTTTGAAAAGAAACCAGGCATCTTATCAGGCCGCTTCCACAGACTCACAACTCATCGCTCCATCTAAATGATAGTCTTCAACAGCAGGGAGGGAGGGAGGGGAGGGAGGGCATGAGAGAGAGGAAATAGCTAGATAACAGGGAGACAGAGGGGAGGAAGAGGGAGATGGCGAGAAGGAATTAGAAGTGAGGGAACATGGAGGATGAAATAGAGGAATGTGCTTGACTGCGCCTGAATCCAGAACCTCTTATCCAGTGGCGGTCGATGCAGTTTAAGATGAGGGAGGACGATTATTTCTTTATGAGCATGGACTTACTTCTATTACAGCATATTGGATGACTGTCATTCATATTCCATTCACCCAGCTCAATGTAACATCGATAGGTTTAGACTACTACATGATAGTAGAATTTTCCCTAAACCCATTATTTTGTTGCCTAGTGAAGTCGTGTTTTCTGACTTGAACCTCCCTGTCTCTGTGTCCATCTCTGCACGCTCAACCCAACACCCCACGGTTTACCACACCATGACGACGTTGCTACAACCTAGCCTACGAATGAAAGTTTACAATGTAGATGCACAGGTTGACAGAAAAATGTGAGTAATCAAGGTGACAAACAGTGACACATTCAATAGCCACCTTGCACACTCTTCAATCAAATGTATTTACAAAGCCCTTTTTTATATAAGTAGATGTCACAAAGTTCTTGTACAGAAACCCAGACTAAAACTCCAAATGGCAAGCAATGCACATGTAGAAGCACGGTGGCTAGGAGAAACTCTCCAGAAAGGCAGGAAACTAGGAAAAAACCTAGAGAGTTACCAGGCTTTGCCTGCATCTAGCTGATCTATGGTGGAATCATAGATCACAAGCACAATCATGGTCTTGGATTTGCCGGTGGAAGACTTCTGTGAGAGCTCAATTTTATGCCCGAACTCGACCCAAAACCAACGAGGAAGTCTGTTGCAGTGTTGGGAGTGGTTGTAGGAAACCAATCAGTTCGTCAACCAAAGCTCTTAATCGTGCCAGCCCGTTCTATTCAGTTTGACTCGCCATAAGTTCAGCGTCTGAACTGTGCATTATTCATGTCCACTTAACGGCACAAATATGTTTATTCAGGAACATTGTCCTCTAACAACAATGGTTCTATTAGACCTATTTACAGGGGCCAGGCTTCTGGAGCAGTGAGCTGATGACTGTCCTGCCTCATGGCCTACTATATGTGTGTTTGTGTCTGTCTGGACAGCCAAGGTGAGGATACAGTCATTGAGAGTGTATTTTCTCATCCTTCTCCTCTCAAAGACGTCGTCTCACCCGAACCCTGCGCCACACATTCTGGAAATGGACTGAAGGCGCAATGCATGATGGGGATAACAGAGACAAGGTGGGAAACTCAGGTAGCATTATGGCAAGGGTTTATCCCTTTGCTGTCAAATGTCCTTCTCGCTCCCATGCCCCATCTCCTATCGTTCCCTCCTCCACTTACCCATCTATCCATTCCTCACTCCCTGTCGTGCGCTCTTCAGTACTTCCATCTCCTCCCCTTTCCCTTTTCACTCCCTCATCCTCCCAGTTACACATTTCCTGACCACCTCTCACCTATATATTCCTGTCCATCCCTCTCTCTCCCTCTCCTATATGTGACCTGTACATGGTGTTTCTGCTGCACTCTGGGAGGAGAGGAAGAGGAAGAGAGAGAGAGAAGAGAGATCCGGCCTTAACATTGAAGCTGTTTGTTAATTAGGACCTAATGACTGCTTCTATATGGAACTCAGTAAGGCAGCAATTAAAATAGATGGGATCACATAGTATCCTCCTCAGAGAGCCTGAAGTCTAGAGGGAGAGAGAGCGAGAGAGAGAGAGAGTGTGTGTGTGTGTGTGAGAGAGTGAGTGAGAGAGATAGATAGATAGAGAGAGGGGAAAGAGAGAGGGGAAAGAGAGAGTGTGTGTGTGTGTGAGGAAAAAGTGTGAGAGAGAGTGAGAGAAAGTGAGTGAGAGAGATAGAGAGAGGGGAAAGAGAGAGTGTGGGAGAGAGAGTGTGTGTGAGAAAAAGTGTGAGAGAGAGAGTGAGTGAGTGAGAGAGATAAAGAGAGTGTGAGAGAGTGAAAGTGAGAGAGAGAGTGTGTGTGTGAGAGAGAGAGTGTGTGTGAGAGATAGAGAGAGGGGAAAGAGAGAGTGCGTGTGAGAGAGAGTGTGTGTGTGTGTGAGTGAGAAAAAGAGTGAGAGAGAGGTGTGTGTGTGTGTGTGTGTGTGTGTGTGTGTGTGTGTGTGTGTGTGTGTGTGTGTGTGTGTGTGTGTGTGTGTGTGTGTGTGTGTGTGTGTGTTATGTGCGTGTGTCTGCTTTTCATTGCTTTCGTGTCTGCTTGTGGGTTTGGGCCCAAACAATGGACAGCTACAATCATCAAGTAAAGGTACGTGTCGTGGGCATTTTGAGAGATCACGTAAAAAATCGAGCAACAAAATCCCGAAGTCCAATGACTAGTACGTATTAGCATGACTAGTACGTATTAGCATGAGTAGTATGTATTAGCATGACTAGTACGTATTAGCATGACTAGTATGTATTAGCATGACTAGTATGTATTAGCATGACTAGTATGTATTAGCATGACTAGTACGTATTAGCATGACTAGTACGTATTAGCATGACTAGTACGTATTAGCATGACTAGTATGTATTAGCATAACTAGTATGTATTAGCATGACTAGTATGTATTAGCATGAGTAGTATGTATTAGCATGAGTAGTATGTATTAGCATGACTAGTATGTATTAGCATGACTAGTACGTATTAGCATGACTAGTACGTATTAGCATGAGTAGTATGTATTAGCATGACTAGTACGTATTAGCATGACTAGTATGTATTAGCATGACTAGTATGTATTAGCATGACTAGTATGTATTAGCATGACTAGTACGTATTAGCATGACTAGTACGTATTAGCATGACTAGTATGTATTAGCATGACTAGTATGTATTAGCATGACTAGTATGTATTAGCATGAGTAGTATGTATTAGCATGAGTAGTATGTATTAGCATGACTAGTATGTATTAGCATGACTAGTATGTATTAGCATGACTAGTATGTATTAGCATGAGTAGTATGTATTAGCATGACTAGTATGTATTAGCATGCTCTCCAAATAAGATATGTCTTTACATCACTAGTGTACTGGCTCATTGGCAAAGACAATAAAATCCGACGCAATTCATTCCTGAGGCGTTGTTTTGTGTTGAATGGCAACGCTATTTTGGCATCACTCTCAATGTCAACATTTTATCTCGAGCCGAAAAACACAAGTATAGCATGGTGCTCTTATTTCACTCTCCCCCCCAAAAAACACAGATGAATTTCGAGTTTCTTTGACAGATAACAGTAGGTACCCACAATGCAACTGAACGAGGTCAGGAGAGGATGGATGTATTATTCATGGTTTAGGGTAACGGAAGAGGAGAAGAGGAGAGACAGACCATCGTTACTGGATAGGTGAGGTTTCCATCCCCGCATTATTCCTGCTCGGTAATTAGGGGAGATTAAGGAGGAGTGCAGATCCCTATAGAGCCGACACCGGACCCAATGCTGCAGCAATTAGTAAGCCAAATAAAAGTTTCCCTTACTGCTACTTTCATATGACACTTTTCCTAAATAATGCCCTATTTCTTCTAAAATATGTGGAAACTAAAATAAAAATTTAAATGTTATTGGATTTTCTACATTGCAGGACCAATTTTATTTTCGTAAACCTAAGTTTGATTGCTTCATTTGGTCGTCAGTAAACACAGCACTGATCTGTATTGCCAAAGAGCTCCAGCTGTGTTTCATCGTTACACAGAACATTTCCCCCAGGATTTAGGCTTGCTAAGGTGGATTTTTTAGAAGTTCAATCAGGCTTTCTTGTGTCTCCTTCAACAGTGGCGTCTTCCCATGTTTACCAAAGACCAGATGAAGCATTCAAAGAAAATAGCACCCTCCCAACAACCAAACATTGGGAGGTTCAATAACGCTGTGGGTTGTTTTGCTCTCTCTGGTACTGGGGGCCTTGAATTTGTGCAAGACATCATGAAATCAGCAGATTATTAAGATGTTTTTGAGTCCAATGTTCAACTGAGTGTCCAAAAACTCTCTATTGAAGGATGTGGGTCTTCCAGAAGGACAACGACCCCAAACGCATCAAAAGCAGACTGGAATGGTTCAAGAAGGAACGTTGAAATGTTCTGGAGTGGCCAGCGAAGAGACAAGATGTGAATCACAGCCATTACCTACAGCGAGAGCTGAAAACAGCAGTTGGTAATGGGTACCTCTCAAACATTCAAGAATTAGAGCAGTTCACTGCTGAAGCGTGGGCCAAACCGCCAGTAGAGGTGCAGCAAGCTCATTGATGGCTACAAGAAGCATTTCTCAGCAGTCATCTTCGCCAAAGGCGTTGCAACCAAGTACTAGCTCTTGGGTGCCAATAATTTTGTCCATTCCATTTGTCTTTATTTTCCTAAATTTAATTTAATTTTTTTTTTTTTTTACTTAAGTTTACAAAAATAAAATTGGTTTTGCAATGTTGAAAATCTAATAAGGTGTGGAGATCAAATGTTATATTTTTTTTACTTACTTGAGAACAAAGGGGGAATTATTTCGAAAAAGTGCGGGGGAGGATCTAGTGCAGTTAGTGTCTACATTTATTTTATTTAAATAGGGAAGTCAGTTAAGAACAAATTCGTATTTTACAACGACGGCCTACCCCGGCCAAACCCTAACGACGCTGGGCCAATTGTGGGACTCCCAATCACGGCCGGTTGGGATACAGCCTGGAAACGAACCAGGGTCTGTAGTGATGCCTCTAGCACTGAGATGCAGTGCTTTAGACCGCTGCGCCACTCGGGAGCCCAGTGGTATTTCTCTTTTCTCTATGTTTCTCTTTGCTTCTCTTCCTCTTGCTTTCTGTTTCTGGTTTCTATCTCTCTTTCTCTCTCTCTTTCTTTCTCTTGCCCTCCCTCCCTTCCTCTTCCATCTTCCTCATCATTCTGGCTCTGAGGACAGTTCCCTAGAAGTGCAGATGGTGTTATAGCTGTGCTGTAGCATGTACATGCACCTGTGACCCAGACTCAAACCAGCCATGTGTGTGGCCATGTTCCCTGCTGTGAGTCCACGCCTGTCCAGATCCATCAGTGTGTGTGTGTGTGTGAGGCATCAGGAGGTGGGTAACAGGTGTTAGGGCCACCTGGCTGGACGGACGTGGAGGTAGAGGTGGTGGGTGGAGACAGGGTGATGATTGGTGCTATATCGGACCTGTCGGCTCCGCTCTATTCCAACTCACATACTCCCTTGGATCAGGCTAGCTTACTGCTGCAGTCCATGGAAACCCCTGACCCTTTTACTGTAGCAGTCCATGGAAAACCCTATCCCTTACTGTAGCAGTCCATGGAAAACCCTATCCCTTACTGTAGCAGTCCATGGAAAACCCTATCCCTTACTGTAGCAGTCCATGGAAAACCCTATCCCTTACTGTAGCAGTCCATGGAAACCCCTGACCCTTTTACTGTAGCAGTCCATGGAAAACCCTATCCCTTACTGTAGCAGTCCATGGAAAACCCTATCCCTTACTGTAGCAGTCCATGGAAAACCCTATCCCTTACTGTAGCAGTCCATGGAAAACCCTATCCCTTACTGTAGCAGTCCATGGAAACCCCTAACCCTTTTACTGCAGCAGTCCATGGAAAACCCTATCCCTTACTGTAGCAGTCCATGGAAACCCCTGACCCTTTTACTGTAGCAGTCCATGGAAAACGCTATCCCTTACTGTAGCAGTCCATGGAAACCCCTAACCCTTTTACTGCAGCAGTCCATGGAAAACCCTATCCCTTACTGTAGCAGTCCATGGAAAACCCTATCCCTTAATGTAGCAGTCCATGGAAACCCCAAACCCTTAATGTAGCAGTCCATGGAAACCCCTAACCCTTTTACTGTAGTAGTCAATGGAAAACCCTATCCCTTAATGTAGCAGTCCATGGAAACCCTATCCCTTATTGTGGCAGTCCATGGAAAACCCTATCCCTTACTGTAGCAGTCCATGGAAACCCCTGACCCTTTTACTGTAGCAGTCCATGGAAACCCCTGACCCTTTTACTGTAGCAGTCCATGGAAAACCCTACCCCTTACTGTAGCAGTCCATGGAAAACCCTATTCCTTAATGTAGCAGTCCATGGAAAACCCTATCCCTTACTGTAGCAGTCCATGGAAACCCCTGACCCTTTTACTGTAGCAGTCCATGGAAAACCCTACCCCTTACTGTAGCAGTCCATGGAAAACCCTATCCCTTAATGTAGCAGTCCATGGAAAACCCTATCCCTTACTGTAGCAGTCCATGGAAACCCCTATCCCTTACTGTAGCAGTCCATGGAAACCCCTGACCCTTTTAATGTAGCAGTCCATGGAAAACCCTACCCCTTACTGTAGCAGTCCATGGAAAACTCTCTCCCTTAATGTAGCAGTCCATGGAAACCCCTATACCTTACTGTAGCAGTCCATGGAAACCCCTGACCCTTTTACTGTAGCAGTCCATGGAAAACCCTATCCCTTACTGTAGCAGTCCATGGAAAACCCTATCCCTTACTGTAGCAGCCCATGGAAAACCCTATCCCTTACTGTAGCAGTCCATGGAAAACCCTATCCCTTACTGTAGCAGTCCATGGAAAACCCTATCCCTTACTGTAGCAGTCCATGGAAAACCCTATCCCTTACTGTAGCAGTCCATGGCAAACCCTAACCCTTTTACTGTAGCAGTCCATGGAAAACCCTATCCCTTACTGTAGCAGTCCATGGAAAACCCTATTCCTTACTGTAGCAGTCCATGGAAAACCCTATTCCTTACTGTAGCAGTCCATGGAAAACCCTATTCCTTACTGTAGCAGTCCATATAAAACCCTATCCCTTACCTTAGCAGTCCATGGAAAACCCTATTCCTTACTGTAGCAGTCCATGGAAAACCCTATCCCTTTTACTGCAGCAGTCCATGGAAAACCCTATTCCTTACTGTAGCAGTCCATGGAAAACCCTATCCCTTTTACTGTAGCAGTCCATGGAAAACCCTATTCCTTACTGTGGCAGTCCATGGAAAACCCTATTCCTTACTGTAGCAGTCCATGGAAAACCCTATTCCTTACTGTAGCAGTCCATGGAAAACCCTATTCCTTACTGTAGCAGTCCATGGAAAACCCTATCCCTTACTGTAGCAGTCCATGGAAAACCCTATTCCTTACTGTAGCAGTCCATGGAAAACCCTATCCCTTACTGTAGCAAGTCATGGAAAACCCTATTCCTTACTGTAGCAGTCCATGGAAAACCCTATCCCTTACTGTAGCAGTCCATGGAAAACCCTATCCCTTACTGTAGTAGTCCATGGAAAACCCTAACCCTTAATGTAGTAGTCCATGGAAAACCCTATCCCTTAATGTAGCAGTCCATGGAAAACCCTATCCCTTACTGTAGCAGTCCATGGAAAACCCTATCCCTTACTGTAGCAGTCCATGGAAAACCCTAACCCTTAATGTAGCAGTCCATGGAAAACCCTATCCCTTACTGTAGTAGTCCATGGAAAACCCTAACCCTTAATGTAGTAGTCCATGGAAAACCCTATCCCTTAATGTAGCAGTCCATGGAAAACCCTATCCCTTACTGTAGCAGTCCATGGAAAACCCTATCCCTTACTGTAGTAGTCCATGGAAAACCCTAACCCTTAATGTAGTAGTCCATGGAAAACCCTATCCCTTAATGTAGCAGTCCATGGAAAACCCTATCCCTTACTGTAGCAGTCCATGGAAAACCCTATCCCTTACTGTAGCAGTCCATGGAAAACCCTAACCCTTAATGTAGCAGTCCATGGAAAACCCTATCCCTTACTGTAGTAGTCCATGGAAAACCCTAACCCTTAATGTAGTAGTCCATGGAAAACCCTATCCCTTAATGTAGCAGTCCATGGAAAACCCTATCCCTTACTGTAGCAGTCCATGGAAAACCCTATCCCTTACTGTAGTAGTCCATGGAAAACCCAACCCTTACTGTAGCAGTCGCTGAGAGGAGATGGAATGTGAGTGGGTGTGGGTGTGTTATAGTGTGTGTCTGTATGGGTGTTTTGTAGTGTGTGTTGTTATAGTGTGTGTTATAGTGTGTGTTAAAGTGTGCGTTATAGTGTGTGTTGTAGTGTGTGTAATAGTGTGTTATAGTGTGATAGTGTGTGATATAGTGTGTGTTGTGGTGTGCGTTGTGGTGTGCGTTATGGTGTGCGCTATAGTGTTGTAGTGTGTGTATAGTGTGTTCTAGTGTGTTCTAGTGTGTTCTAGTGTGTTATAGTGTGATATAGTGTGATATAGTGTTATAGTATGATATAGTGTGTTATAGTGTGTTATAGTGTGATATAGTGTGTTATAGTGTGTTATAGTGTGATATAGTGTGATATAGTGTGACATAGTGTGTTATAGCTTGTGATGTAGTGTGTTATAGTGTGATATAGTGTGTTATAGTATGATAACGTGTGTTATAGTGTGATATAGTGTGTTATAGTGTGATATAGTGTAATATAGTGTGTTATAGTGTGTTATAGTGTGTTAGTGTGTTAGTGTGTTATAGTGTGCTATAGTGTGTTATAGTGTGTTATAGTGTGTTATAGTGTGATATAGTGTGTTATAGTGTGTTATAGTGTGATATAGTGTGTTATAGTGTGTTATAGTGTGATATAGTGAGTTATAGTGTGATATAGTGTGTTATAGTGTGATATAGTGTGATAGTGTGTTATAGTGTGACATAGTGTGTTATAGTGTGTTATAGTGTGTGATATAGCTTGTGATGTAGTGTGTTATAGTGTGATATAGTGTGCTATAGTATGATAATGTGTGTTATAGTGTGATATAGTGTGTTATAGTGTGATATAGTGTGATAGTGTGTTATAGTGTGACATAGTGTGTTATAGTGTGTTATAGTGTGTTATAGTGTGTTATAGTGTGATATAGTGTGATACAGTGTGTTATAGTGTGATATAGTGTGATATAATGTGATATAGTGTGTTATAGTGTGACATAGTCTGATAACGTGTGTTATAGTATGATAACGTGTGTTATAGTGTGATATAGTGTGTTATAGTGTGTTATAGTGTAACATAGTGTGATATAGGGTGTTATAGTGTGTTATAGTGTGATATAGTGTGATACAGTGTGTTATAGTGTGTTATAGTGTGATATAGTGTGTGTTATAGTGTGATAGTGTGTTTTAGTGTGATATAGTGTGATAGAGTGTGATGTGTTTGTTATAGTGTGTTATAGTGTGATATAGTGTGTTATAGTTTTATATAGTGTGTTATAGTGTGATATAGTGTGTTATAGTTTTATATAGTGTGATATAGTGTGATATAGTGTGTTA
This sequence comes from Salmo salar, assembly GCF_965601325.2. Taxonomy (NCBI): domain Eukaryota; kingdom Metazoa; phylum Chordata; class Actinopteri; order Salmoniformes; family Salmonidae; genus Salmo; species Salmo salar. The sequence goes on along the minus strand of NC_138297.1, from coordinate 17,011,821 downwards.
TAGTTTTATATAGTGTGATATAGTGTGATATAGTGTTATAGTGTGATATAGTGTGTTATGGTGTGATATAGTGTGATATAGTGTGTTATAGTGTGATATAGTGTGTTATGGTGTGATATGGTGTGATATAGTGTTATAGTGTGATACATCAGGGCCTGTTTGACTCTAATCTGATCCCAGTGGCTCATCATGGGATGATGACATGACTGCACTGATTCCTCCACAGACCACAAACCAAACAGACCACACAGACCGCACAGACCGCACAGACCGCACAGACCGCAAACCACACAGACCACAGACCGCACATACCGCACAGACCACAAACAAACCACAGACCACAGACCCCACAGACTGCACAGACTGCACAGACCGGACAGACCGGACAGACCGCACTGACCACAAACAGCACAGACCGGACAGACTGCATACCGCACAGACCACAGACCGCACAGACCACAAACTGCACAGACTGCAAACCACACAGAAGTCGAGGATCGGTAGGATGGTCAGTTTTACGAGGGTATGTTTGGCAGCATGAGTGAAGGATGCTTTGTTGCGAAATAGGAAGCCGATTCTAGATTTAATTTTGGATTGGAGATGTTTGATGTGAGTCTGGAAGGAGAGCTTACAGTCTAACCAGACACCTAGGTATTTGTATTTGTCCACATATTCTAAGTCAGAACCGTCCAGAGTAGTGATGCTGGACGAGCAGGCAGGTGAGTGTAGCGATCAGTTGAAGAGCATGGATTTAGTTTTACTTGTATTTAAGAGCAGTTGGAGGCCACGGAAGGAGAGTTGAATGGCATTGAAGCTCGTCTGGAGGGTTGTTAACACAGTGTCCAAAGAAGGGCCAGAAGTATACAGAATGGTGTCATCTGCATAGAGGTGGATCAGAGAATGTCTGTCTGTCTGTCTGTCTGTCTGGCTGTCTGTCTGTCTGTCTGTCTGTCTGTCTGTCTGTCTGTCTGTCTGTCTGTCTGTCTGTCTGTGTGTTAGTGGTAGAGTCATTTTGAAACCCGTACCTTTATCTCAGTATGAGAACTAGAGAGCATCAGCAAAGCCTAAGGGCCAGGTCCTCATATCAAACACTATCAACACGATCAACCGTCACTGTGTCTCCCTAGAAACACAACAATCACTAATCAACCTTTCAGCTAAACTAATAGAAAACAAAACTACTAGAAAAGCCAATGCACTGGATGATTTCAATAATGTATTGTCTTCAATGGTCAAGGTACTGGATGAAGAGGGAAAGGATTTTGTGCTTTTCTTTTGTTTTCTGGAAGAGGGGGAGAGAGGAAGAGAAAGGGAAAAATAGCTATTTAGGGGAATGTAAGATGTCTGTACCGTATATATTTGGATGCAATATTACTAATCATCATACAAAATAAATGACACAAAAAAGAATGCACTGCAGGCTCCTCCTGTTCCTGACAGACATTAATACCAGTCCCGAGCAAGGTTCAGGCTTTCAGAGCATTGAGGGACACCGTCCTTTTCTTGTTCTCCCAGGGATATAGATTTTGTTGCAGTGTACACTCGCAGGACAGCGACAGGCCATGTTTCAAAGCGTATAACACATTCAGTAAGAGAGGACTCGGGAGGACACGGTAGGCAGAGCTAAGAAAGCGTCAGGCTCCAGCTCCATTGGGAGAGAGGATGCTTTTGTGCGGCCTGGCACGGCCCCAAGCGGAGTCTGACAAAAAGATAAATCCACTCCTCGTAAAACCGCCTAAATCTGGTACGAGTGGAAGACTGCTCTAGCCAGATGAATATTTTACCAAGTAGAATACATGCTGAACCAGGGTCTTGTTCATTTGGAAGAAAACTTTTTGAAAAGGATTATAACAGGCAGGTACCCCTTGACTGTGTCCAATAACAGCGCAGATTTTTCTGTTTCCGATACATAACATTCCGTTATGGTGTGCCTTCCTGAACACGACCCTCAAGCTAACGACCACCTCAGCTCTCAGAATGGACCACTATATGCCCAGTAAACACACTGCCTGCCTGCCTGCCTGCCTGTCTGCCTGCCTGCCTGCCTGCCTACCTACCACCACATAAAAACACCAAAACAAGGTAAAGATACAGTGTGTTATAGTATGATAACATGTGTTATAGTGTGATATAGTGTGTTATAGTATGATAACGTGTGTTATAGTGTTTTATAGTGTGATATAGTGTGTTATAGTATGATAACGTGTGTTATAGTGTGTTATAGTGTGTTATAGTGTGTTATAGTGTGATATAGTGTGTTATAGTATGATAACGTGTGTTATAGTGTGTTATAGTGTGTTATAGTGTGTTATAGTGTGTTATAGTGTGATATAGTGTGATACAGTGTGTTATAGTGTGATATAGTGTGATACAGTGTGTTATAGTGTGATATAGTGTGTTATAGTATGATAACATGTGTTATAGTGTGATATAGTGTGTTATAGTATGATAACGTGTGTTATTGTGTGTTATAGTGTGTTATAGTGTGTTATAGTGTGATATAGTGTGTTATAGTGTGATATAGTGTGTTATAGTATGATAACGTGTGTTATAGTGTGTTATAGTGTGATATAGTGTGTTATAGTGTGATATAGTGTGATACAGTGTGTTATAGTATGATAACATGTGTTATAGTGTGATATAGTGTGTTATAGTATGATAACGTGTGTTATAGTGTGTTATAGAGTGTTATAGTGTGTTATAGTGTGATACAGTGTGTTATAGTGTGATATATAGTGTGATACAGTGTGTTATAGTGTGATATTGTGTGATACAGTGTGTTATAGTGTGATATAGTGTGTTATAGTATGATAACATGTGTTATAGTGTGATATAGTGTGTTATAGTATGATAACGTGTGTTATAGTGTGTTATAGTGTGTTATAGTGTGAGACAGTGTGATATAGTGTGTTATAGTGTGTTATAGTGTGTGTTATAGTGTGATAGTGTGTTTTAGTGTGATATAGTGTGATAGAGTGTGATGTGTGTGTTATAGTGTGTTATAGTGTGATATAGTGTATTATAGTTTTATATAGTGTGATATGGTGTGATATAGTGTGTTATAGTGTGATATAGTGTGTTGTGGTGTGATATGGTGTGATATAGTGTTATAGTGTGTGTTATAGTGTGATAGTGTGTTTTAGTGTGATATAGTGTGATAGAGTGTGATGTGTGTGTTATAGTGTGTTATAGTGTGATATAGTGTGTTATAGTTTTATATAGTGTGTTATAGTGTGATATAGTGCGATATAGTGTGTTATGGTGTGATATGGTGTGATATAGTGTGCCTGCCTGCCTGCCTGCCTGCCTACCTACCACCACATAAAAACACCAAAACAATGTAAAGATACATCTAGATGGACTGTGATGGTGACGGTGTGAGTGTGTTATGATTCAGTCCTTTAGAGAGTTATTTGGAGGTTATAAATGATGGGCTATCCACTACAGGCGATGCCGTAAGTGTTATTCTTCTCACTATATTATCACTCCCCGAGGATTGTGGGTAGTGATCTGGCCACCTGGGAAATATTAGAGGTCCATTCAGACCTCTTCATTAATTTTGGGCCCATTATTCTCAATAAAAGTCAGGTCAGGCTCCACCACCGCCATCATTAAAAGGATCCACTGAAAGGGGGGACCATGGAATGGAAAGGGGAGAGGGGAATAGATGGACTGGACGTGTCTTTTTAGAATGAGACCTAGGAGAAATAAGCTCTGCCTACACATGTGTGTGTGTGTGTGCGTGTGCGTGTGCGCGTGTGTGTGTGTGTGTGTGTGTGTGTGTGTGTGTGTGGCGGGGGTTAGCTAAAGTGCCCTTTTGCATCGGGAACATAAAGTCACCATGAAGTTGGCTAGCTAAAGTGCCTTTAATGCATTGGGGAACATAAAGTCACCAGGAAGTTGGCTAGCTAAAGTGCCCTTATTGCATTGGGGAACATAAAGTCACCATGAAGTTGGCTAGCTAAAGTGCCCTTATTACATTGGGGAACATAATGTATCCATAGAGTTGGCTAGAAGAGAACACACACAAAATGACTCAATGCCCCATGATGCATTGGAGGACTTAACGTTCAGCTTAAAGCGGGGCCAATGATCATCTTAACCCAGATTATACCAAAGGACGACCAAAACATCCTGTAGGGAAAGCTACTCAAATCACACAGCTAATAAATATAGCCACTTCCATTCATCTGACGAAGACGTAATTATCTGAGGTTATTGTGCCAAGAGGCTGCATTAGAAAGTGAACAGGGGTTAATGGAGGATTGTTTGATGTTGTGCTCATGGGTGATAATCTTCTCATGTTCCCTTGGCCCAAATTCAGAGAATCAGAGCAGCAGTCCATTGACAACACGCCCTACCCCTACAGGCCTGGGCCCTCAGACAACAACCCAAACCTCTAACACTGATGCAATTATCGTCAACCCCAACCTCCAACACTAAGATCTGTGTTTTAGCCTCTGGCCACCAGTGATGCTGAATGATGGGAAATGTCTTGGGAGAGAGAGAGAGGGAGAGAGAAAGGGGAGGAAGGAAGTAGGGTGATAGAAAGGGGGAGGGAAAGACAGAGAGAGATGCGGAGACAAGAAGAAAACGGGAAACATTTTGACTCTATTTTTTTTTTTTTAAAGAAATGAAGAGAGAGTTTCTGGGAGAGCGTGATAATGAAGACAGTTAATTCAGAAGTAGGCTGTGTGTGAGGAGATTAGCCTGCTAGCAGGCCGATACAGTCCACCGACTTGTCAAAGTAGCTGAGGGCAAGGCAGAGCTGCGGCGGAGGAGAGGAGAAAAAGATGAGAGGTGCAGATGAGCGCTCTGGCGGGGCGATCATTTTAATTAAGAATTGGAGTTTGGGGTAAATAGGCATTTCCAGGTCAGCCTTAGCTGAGCCTGGTTGCATGCCAAATGGTACCCTATTCGCTATTTAGTGCACTACTTTTGACCAGGACCCATAGGGATAAAAAGTAGTGCAGTAAACAGGGGGCCATTTGAGACACAAACCCTGTCTAGGTGGGTGAGTCTCACTGCTGCAGGGCTGCAGGGTTCTGGTCTGGGGAGCTGTCCACAGTGAGGTGCGCTGAAATGGCAAGATTATGTGCCTGTAGCCTCTTTCTTCTCTGCACTCTTCTGTTCTCTTCACCTGCAGTTACTCAAGGGTCTCTCTCTCTTCTACTCTCGCTCTCTCTTCTCTATTTCCTTTTTTATTTTCTCTTCACTTCTCCAAGTCATCCCTGTGGACAGACGGTCCCTTCTCTTTATGCTATACTGGTTTCTTATCTCTTTACCTTTTCAGCTCCTGTCAATTTAGGCCTAGATATATCGTCCTTTATCTTTCCACTTCCCTCCATCTCTTACATTACCCCTGTTTATTCCCCCCTTCCCCATCTCTTACCTTCCTCCTCTCTCTCTTACCCTCCTCCTCTCTCACTTACCTTCCTCCTCTCTCACTTACCTTCCTCCTCTCTCACTTACCTTCCTCCTCTCTCACTTACCTTCCTCCCCTCTCCATTACCTTCCTCCCCTCTCCATTACCTTCCTCCCCTCTCCATTACCTTCCTCATCTCTCACTTACCTTCCTCCCCTCTCCATTACCTACCTTATCTCTCTCTTACCTTCCTCTATCTCCATCTTGGGTTAGATCCCCCTCTCCCTTTAAGTCTCTCACTGTTGCCACTTGTTATAGACCCTCCTCAGCCACCAGCTGTGCCCTGGACACCATATGTGAATTAATTGCCCCCCATTTATCTTTTGAGTTTGTACTGTTAGGTGACCTAAACTGGGATATTCTAAACACCCGACTCTTTCTCTGTATACCTCAATGATGTCGCGCTTGCTGCTGGTGATTCTCTGATCCACCTCTAAGCAAACTAAATGCATGCTCTTCAACCGATTGCTGCCCGCACCCACCCGCCCGACTAGCATCACTACTCTGGACGGTTCGGACTTAGAATATGTGGACAACTACAAATACCTAGGTGTCTGGTTAGACTGTAAACTCTCCAATCCAAAATTAAATCTAGAATTGGCTTCCTATTTCGCAACAAAGCCTCCTTCACTCGTGCTGCCAAACATACCCTCGTAAAACTGACTATCCTACCGATCCTTGACTTCGGCGATGTCATTTGCAAAATAGCCTCCAATACTCAGCAAATGTAGTCTATCACAGTGCCATCCGTTTTGTCACCAAAGCCCCATATACTACCCACCACTGCGACCTGTATGCTCTCGTTGGCTGGCCCTCACATCATATACATCGCCAGACCCACTGGCTCCAGGTCATCTATAAGTCTTTGCTAGGTAAAGCTCCGCCTTATCTCAGCTCACTGGTCACCATAGCAGCACCCACCCGTAGCACATGCTCCAGCAGGTATATTTCACTGGTCACCCCCCAAAGCCAACTCCTCCTTTGGCCGCCTTTCCTTCCAGTTCTCTGTTGCCATTGACTGGAACGAATTGCAAAAATCACTGAAGCTGGAGTCTTATATCTCCCTCACTAACTTTAACCATCAGCGCTCAGAGCAGCTTACCGATCATTACACCTGGTACATAGCCCATCTGTAAATTGCCCACCCAACTACCTCATCCCCATATTGTTATTTATTTTTTGCTCCTTTGCACCCCAGTGTCTCTACTTGCACATTAATCTTCTGCACATCTATCACTCCAGTGTTTAATTGCTAAATTGTAACTATTTCACCACTATGAGCTATTTATTGCCTTACCTCCCTAATCTTACTACATTTGCACTTACTGTATATAGACTTTTCTATTGTGTTATTGACTGTATGTTTGTTTATCCCATGTGTAACTCTGTGTTGTTTGTGTCGCACTGCTTTGCTCTATCTTGGCCAGGTCGCAGTTGTAAATGACAACTTGTTCTCAACTGGCCTACCTGGTTAAATAAATGTGAAATAATTTTTTTTTTTTAAATCCCTCTCCCTAGCTCACTTTACCTTCCCTTGTTTTTAAGACCTGGGCGTAAACAGGAAATGGGAGTGATGTGCCATGGGTGAGGGAAGGGGATCGGTGATGACTTTCAGGGGAACCTGTGTACTGTCTGTCATGAAGGACAAAATATGAAGTTGTCATGTCTCTGACTTAGCATTAAATGTGAAGAATGTTATTTTATCAAATCAATTCTCTATAATTATTATGTGATTAAACTAATCATGTAAATGGAATTAACTAGGAAGTCGGGGCACCACGGAAAATGTTCAGATAACAACGTTATAATTTTCCAAATATAACTCTTCAGATATTTTAATATCTGATCAATTTGTCTTCTATTAATTTATTATTATTATTACCTTCCGACAGTCTCATCTGAACGTCATAAAATTCTTGGTTATTTCCTCGAACCCTGCCTTTACTTATGAATCATCCATACACAAATTGGCTCAATTATTTATTTACTAACTAATTAAACAATTATAAAATATACAATACATAATAACATTATACAGTAAATACAGTCCCTAGTGGACTAAACAAAAACAGTTTGGATATAACACGATAGATTCAGAGAGAAGAGAAGGAGGTTTTAGAAGGAAGATTAAGGAACATGGGTCTTTATTGGACCTGGGAAGCTATTCTCACATAAATACATATGCCACTAACGATCACTAATTCAGAAAAGCATTGCATTGTATTTACGTGAAGCTGGCTTCGATAGTTGAGCTTGTGATGTGAGGCTCTGGTTTGCCCAGTCGATGTCACCGCTGTCCTTTGTAGATTCTCCCGGGTCGTTGTGCAAGAGGTTCACATGGTCAGAGGTTCATCTCTCTCTGGAGATGCTTCCTCGTCGGTCAGTGTTCTCGTACTAGATTTGCATATATGTTCAGCTGCAGTCTGATATATGCTAGTTTAGTATGCACTTCTTTAGGTGATCAATCGTTCAGAGTTCATACCATTTCACGTGTGGAGCAAGCTCTTACATTTCCTGGCCTGTATAGTTGAAATTAGCCCTTTTCAACGTGGAGGACAAGTCCTCCCGTTATTTGCAACTGAGTTGACTTTTCGTCACAAAGGCTTTTATTTAAGAGTGGAAAAGGGTCTGGTTCATCATTTCCAACCAATGTCTATTCACTTGGGTGGGGCCACAGACTGGGCACACGTTACCATAAAACAAACACTTTTCATTTTAGAAGACTTAAATCACATTGTAATCTTTTCAAAAGTATTGTTATACTTAGTCAAACATTTTATCCAACCTTTAGATGTAAGCCTCATAACTGAGGACCTTGTACACCCTGAGTTAGTGTAATGTGGCTGTATTGTTTTTCATGAGGTCACAAACATGAAAGAAAACTGACAGGATCGTAGCTGACTTCTCCACCGGCCGTTTCCACATTCTCTAAATTAGGAATAGTGTTTAATTCTCCAATTCTGGGATGTAGTAGAATAGGCGGGAGAGTCCCTTTGTCTTCCTGTGAAATTCTCTTTCTCCATACTGCATGGTCAGGGAGAAAAGAGTTTCTGCAAGGAATTTACGACGTGGTTGTAAAGTAAAAAAACTGCCCCCCTCCTAACAGGAGAGGGGGGGTTGTTCACATCTCTGCTAGCCAATTCACTGAAAGGGCTAGCATCATGACAAAGTTATACATTCTCAAAATCTTCCCAGATCAATAAGAAATACACTAGCAGGTCTGGCTAATGGAATGCATCTCATGCCCTAGATTAGGATGTTTTGGGGGGAAGCGTTTTCTCAGAAAGCTGAAGCCAGAAGTGAGGAGGGAGGAAGAGAGAGTGATAGAGGGAGAGAGAGCAAGAGAGGGAGATCTGACCACCCGCTGGGACAGACAGACAGATGGGAGGGTCCATGTCCCCCCCTTCCCATGCACTACTTAAAGGCAGCTTCCCAGCCAGACAGCCCATCAGACAGCCCATCCCAGACAACGAGGGTGGGACAACGAAGGTGGGTATGAGACGTTAAGATGTGATGTGAATACACCAAATACACACAAAAAAAGAGAATTTAGAGCCATTTCTCCAAAATGAACTTGACCTCTACTTCCTTGGTGTGTGTCTGTGTGTGTGTACCTTCAGTATGTGTATTTGTTTTTGTTGAGGGAGCCGTTCAAGAGCCACAAGGGCTTCAGCCAGAGACAGAGGGACACACACAGACAGAGACAGAGAGAGACAGAGAGAGACAGAGAGAGACAGAGACAGAGAGAGACAGAGAGAGACAGAGAGAGACAGAGAGAGACAGAGAGAGAGAGAGAGACAGAGAGAGAGAGAGAGAGAGAGAGAGAGAGCGAGATGAATCACACATGCCTATGGCATGGTCTAAGGTCCTGGCTCTGCTAGTCTAGTCAGGCAGGCTGGAGGGAGGCTGATAATTAATCACAATAGGAGAAGCCTACAGGATATATCCCATATACCCAGGGTCATATCCCCAGGGTCATTCTCCCCCCCCCCCCCCGGCCTGCAGCCTCAGGCCCCATGCCATGCACTGTAGGAGAGTGCTAGGGGGAGTGTGTAGGGTGGGATGATGATAGTGTGTACAGGGAGGCTGTATTGTATGTGGCTGAGTGAGTCTGTCTGTCTGAGTTGAAGTGTATTTACTTGAGAGTGTGCTTAATTGTTTGACCCTGTCTGACTTACTCACTGTGTTTGTGTGTGTGCTTGACCCTGTCTATGAGTTTGTGTGTGTGTGTGTGTGTGTGTGTGTGTGTGTTTGTGTGTTTGTGCGTGTGTCTCTACAAGTCTACATGTGTGTGTAGTCTCACGTGGACCGGGCCTGCCAGGGTCCATCAGGCTCACTCTGAGGCCCAGATGCTGGAGTCGGAGGCTGGCGAGCTTCACCAGCTGTTCCCCTCGGACGCCCAGACTTCAGCCGGCCCTCTGTCTGCTTGTCCCAGCCCGTTCACCAGCCCCAGCCAATCACAGAGGGGGATATTGAGAGGTCACACTGACTGATGTGGACAGCAGGTCTGCGCACAGCCTGCCCTCTTTAAAAACAACATCTCTCATGAGCAAAGTAACTTTGAGCTAAATAAATTAGGATGACTGTAGAGAGCGTTCTGACTGGCTAGTCACTTCCATCTTCAGCCAGAAGCTCTTTGAGGTTGGTTTAGGACATTATGTAGATGTTTAAATGCAGTTTCAATGTTATTAAGTGACCATGCTGTAGCTGTGGGTCTTAGCAAAGAGCACACTAGCACAGCCATAACTCAAAGTATGTGAATACACACCTCCTCATATCCTACAATAGACATACACGGAGGTAGCGTGCCACCTTAACGTCAGAGCAGAGAAAGTAGGGCAGACCTACCATCACACGCATAGGATCAGCTAGCTACACATTTCCTACTGCATCACTGCACCGCCCTAATCAAGGTATGGATCCAATCACTTTCAACTTCATTTTGCTCCGGAGGGAAATTGTTTGTGCTGCAGAATCACACATTAATTCAGCGTTTCCCAAACCCGGTTATCAGGACCCCAAGGGGTGCACGTTTTGGTTTTTGTCCCAGCACTACACAGCTGATTCCTGATCAACTAATTATCAAGCTTTGATGATCAAGCAGGACTGAGTTTGGGAAACGCTGTATTAAGTAGACTTATCACACATAACACTTCATACGACAGACTCAGACAAAAGGGACAGAGACGGTCGTCCATCCTAACCATCGGACCCAATAGGCGAGGGTATGAGAGGTCCAGGAATAGCCCAGTGTGTGTCCCAAATGGCACCCTATTCCCTATATAGTGCTTTTTTACTTTTTTTATCAGGGCCCATAGGGACGCAGCCCAGGTGATTAACACAACACTGCTGTCTCTCCCTCTTTCGGCCTACCTCTACCACAACATGGCCAGAGAGGCAGAGAGGAGCCAGAGAGGAGATAGAGAGGAGCCGGAGAGGAGGTAGAGAGAGGAGCGGAGAGGAGCCGGAAAGGAGGTGGAGAGGAGCCAGAGAGGGGGTAGAGAGGAGCTGGAGAGGGGGTAGAGAGGAGCCGGAGAGGGGGTAGAGAGGGGGTAGAGAGGAGCCGGAGAGGAGGTAGAGAGGAGCCGGAGAGGAGGTAGAGAGGAGGTGGAGAGGAGCCGGAAAGGAGGTGGAGAGGAGCCAGAGAGGGGGTAGAGAGGGGGTAGAGAGGAGCTGGAGAGGGGGTAGAGAGGGGGTAGAGAGGAGCCGGAGAGGGGGTAGAGTTGGAGCCGGATAGGGGGTAGAGAGGAGCCAGAGATGGGGTAGAGAGGAGCCAGAGAGGGGGTAGAGAGGAGCTGGAGAGGAGGTAGAGAGGAGCCGGAAAGGAGGCAAAGAGGAGCCAGAGAGGAGGTAGAGAGGGGGTAGAGAGGGGGTAGAGAGGAGCCGGAGAGGGGGTAGAGAGGAGCTGGATAGGGGGTAGAGAGGAGCCGGATAGGGGGTAGAGAGGAGCCAGAGAGGAGCCAGAGAGGAGGTAGAGAGGAGCCGGAGAGGGGGTAGAGAGGAGCCAGAGAGGATCCAGAGAGGGGGTAGAGAGGAGCCAGAGAGGGGGTAGAGAGGAGCCAGAGAGGGGGTAGAGAGGAGCCAGGGAGGGGGGTAGTGAGGAGCCAGAGAGGGGGCAGAGAGGAGCCAGAGAGGGGGCAGAGAGGAGCCAGAGAGGGGGCAGAGAGGTCAGATCGGCCATTAATTAAAGTTGTTTTGCTCGGTGCTCCACAAGGGTGGGCAGGGATAATTGGGCGAGGGAAGAATTATAGGTCATAGAACCCATCTATATATTTGCACATACAAACACATATACACACACATACACCTACACCTACCTGTTAGATATAGATAGAGCTGTATGAACACACGCTTGTACACACTCATACACAAGTACACATCTCACAGGCATTTACATATGTTTGCATGCACACAGACAGGTCAAAAGTTTGGACACACCTACTCAATCAAGGGTTTTTCTTTATTTTTACTATTTTCTACATTGCAGAATAATAATAAAGACATCAAAATTATGTAGTAAGCAAAAAAGTGTTAAACAAATCAAAATATGTTTTATATTTGAGTTTCTGCAAAGTAGTCACCTTGAGCCAATCAGTTGTGTTGTGACAAGGTAGGGGTGGTATACAGAAGTTAGCCCTATTTGGTAACAGACCAAGTTACTTTAAGATATGAAGGTCAGTCAATTCGGAACATTTCTAGTGCAGTCGCAAAAACCATCAAGAGCTATGATCAAACTAGATCTCATGAGGACCCCTATAGGAATGGAAGACCCAGAGTTACCTCTGCTGCAGACGACATGTTCATTAGAGTTAAATGCACCTCAGAATGCAGCCCAAATAAATGCTTCACAGAGTTCAAGTAACAGACACATCTCAACATCAACTGTTCAGAGGAGACTGCGTGAATCAGGCCTTCATGGCCGAATTGCTGCAAAGAAACCACAACTAAAGGACACCAATCAGAAGAGACATGCTTGGGCCAAGAAACACGAGCAATGGACATTAGACCGGTGGAAATCTGTCCTTTGGTCTGATGAGTTCAAATATGAGATTTTGTGTCTTTGTGAGAAGCAGAGTAGTAGGTGAACGGATGATCTCTGCATGTGTAGTTCCCACTGTGAAGCACTGGGGAGGAGGTTTTAGGTGTGGGGGTGCTTTGCTGGTGACACTGTCTGTGATTTATTTAGAATTCAAGACACACTTAACCAGCATTGCTACCACAGCATTCTGCAGTGATACGCCATCGCATCTGGTTTGCGTTTAGTGGGACTATCATTTGTTTTTCAACAGGAGAATAACCCAAAACCCACTTCCAGGATGTGTAAGGGCTATTTGACCAAGAAGGAGAGTGATTTGAGTGCTGCATCAGATGACCTGGCCTCCACAATCACCCGACCTCATGGTTTGGGATGAGTGGGACCGCAGAGTGAAGGAAAAGCAGCTAAAAAGTGCTCAGCATATGTGGGAACTCCTTCAAGACTGTTGGAAAAGCATTCATCATGAAGCTGGCTGAGAGAATGCCAAGAGTGTGCAAAGCTGTCATCAAGGCAAAGGGTGGCTACTTTGAAGAATCTCATAAAATATACTTTCATTTATTTAACACTTTTGTGGTTACTACGTGATTCCATATGTGTTATTTCGTAGTTTTGATGGTGTCACTATTATTCTACAATGTAGAAAATAGTAACAAATAAAGAAAAACCCTTGAATGAGTAGGTGTGTCCAAACTTTTGACTCGTACTGTACACCCACACACAATATCCACATCTCTCCTCTTGTGTTCTTTTCAAAACAAAAAGACTACCTCGCTGTGGCCGCAGCTTAAATAGTGAAATGAGTCAATATTGTTTACTCTCTCCAACTGTAATCACACAGTCAGACAATAGTAATGATAATGGTGGGACTAACAACACACCTTCCAAAACAGCAGTGTTGGAAGTAGCCAGTCAGACAGCCCTTATCATAATTACAAAGAGCAACACAAAGAGAATTTCTACTTTGAAAGGAGCAGCCTCTTTACCTGAAGACGAAGGTTTGGGAGAAAGAAAATATACATTCCTGAAATGATTAAAGGGATTTAAGTGTCTCATTGTTTTATGTAAGCCGGGTTGATTGATGTTGAAAAGTGCAGCAGCAGGACTTGATACTGAATAAACCAGCAGAGATAGAGAGATGTTTACACATCCATTATTTCGGATGATCATTTCATCATCATTTCAATTATAGGAAGCTGACTGACACATACATATTTAACTCGGTAAGTTGACTGAGAACACATTCTCATTTACAGCAACAACCTGGGGAATAGTTTCAGGGGCAAGGATGAATGAGCCAACAGCAAGCTGGGGATGGTTAGCTGGCCATGATGGTATGAGGGCCAGATTGGGAATTTAGCCAGGACACCGGGATCTTTAGTGACCACAGAGAGTCAGGACACCTGTTTAATGTCCCATCCGAAAGACAGCACCCTGCAGAGGGCAATGTCCCCAATCACTGCACTGGGGTATTGGGATCTTTTTTTTAGACTAGAGGAAAGAGTTCCTCTTACTGGCCCTCCAACACCACTTCCAACAGCATCTGGTCTCCCATCCAGGGACTGACCAGGACCAACCCTGCTTAGCTTCAGAGCCAAGCCAGCAGTGGGATGCACATACAAATGTATACAAACACATGACTTATCTTGTAAGAAAGGAAATGGAAATATTGGGTTTGAGCATCTCCTATTATTTGTATGACACGTATATACCACATGTTTGGTTCTGGGGCCACAATTTATATTTGGAGGTATAAAAGGTTAAGATATCAGCTCCAGACTGACGGACCCCACATTGTTGTCCTCCTTGGCCCTCCTCCATCCAACTCTACTCATCACAACCCCCAACTATCATCAAAATAATGAAAAAGACAACCAAATGCCAATGCCGTATAATAAAGCATATTAACTACGGGTGCCTTTCAATCGGCCAATCAAACGACGGATGAGGCAGATGCCTGACAGAGAAGAAGACAGGGACATTATTAAGAGGAAGAATGAGCAGTGATTACTAATTAAAAAACTGATGGCTTTTGAGGTTTTTTTTCTCCATGCTGGATGGATTCTTGTAATGATAATAGAGTGCTCTAGATGTCGCAGCTCTGGTGTTGAATTCTGAATGATACGTTTGGGCCATTGTGTTGTGAGGAGGTGAAGGGAGGGGTGGATAGCACCAGTGGTGACCCACTTTTGAGTGCCTCGTCTGTGTTTGGCATGCGCCACGCCACCCCTCCCTATCCGAATGCCCTTCAACAGAGTGGCCAAAGAGACTGGTCTAACTGCTCTGGCTCTCTGGTCGCCCTCCCTCAAACAGGCTGAGAGACACACTGACACTGAGACACACTGACACACCGAGACACTGAGACACACTGAAACCGAGACACACTGACACTGAGACACACTGAGACACTGAGACACACCGAGACACTGAGACACACAGAGACATTGAGACACTGAGACACACCGAGACACTGAGACACACCGAGACATTGAGACACACCGAGACATTGAGACACTGAGACACACCGAGACAATGATACACTGAGACACCGAGACACACTGAAACCGAGACACACTGACACTGAGACACACCGAGATATTGAGACACACCGAGACAATGAGACACTGAGACACCGAGACACACTGAAACCGAGACACACTGACACTGAGACACTGAGACACATTGAGACACCAAGCCACTGAGACACCGAGACACTGAAACACACTGACACTGAAACACCAAGACACACTGACACACCGAGACACTAAGACACACTGAGACACAGCGAGACACACTGACACTGAGACACACTGACACTGAGACACACTGACACTGAGACACAGACACACTGACACTGAGACACACCGAGACACTGAGACACACCGAGACATTGAGACACTGAGACACACCGAGACACTGAGACACACTGAGACATTGAGACACACCGAGACATTGAGACACTGAGACACACCGAGACAATGAGACACTGAGACACCGAGACACACTGAAACCGAGACACACTGACACTGAGACACACCGAGACATTGAGACATTGAGACACACCGAGACAATGAGACACTGAGACACCGAGACACACTGAAACCGAGACACACTGACACTGAGACACTGAGACACATTGAGACACCAAGCCACTGAGACACCGAGACACTGAAACACACTGACACTGAAACACCAAGACACACTGACACACCGAGACACTAAGACACACTGAGACACACCGAGACACACTGACACTGAGACACACTGACACTGAGACACACTGACACACCGAGACTGAGACACCGAGACTGAGACACTGAGACACACTGACACTGAGACACACTGACACTGAGACACACTGACACTGAGACACACTGACACCGAGACACACTGACACCGAGACACACTGACACTGAGACACACTGACACCGAGACACACTGACACACCGAGACACCAAGACACACTGAGACACACCGAGATACACTGACACTGAGACACACTGACACTGAGACACCAAGACACACTGACACACCGAGACTGAGACACTGAGACACACCGAGACTGAGACACTGAGACACACTGAGACTGAGACACTGAGACACACTGACACCGAGACACACTGACACCGAGACACACTGACACCGAGACACACTGACACCGAGACACACTGACACCGAGACACACTGACACCGAGTCACACTGACACTGAGACACACTGATACTGAGACACAGAGACACAGAGACACAGAGACACAGAGACACAGAGACACACTGATACTGAGACACACTGATACTGAGACACACTAAAACACTGAGACACACTGAGACACAGAGACACTGAGACACACTAAAACACTGAGACACACTAAGACACTGAGACACACTGATACTGAGACACACTAAAACACTGAGACACTAAGAAACTGATACATACTGACATTGAGACACCCTGACGCTGAGACACTAAGACACACTTAGGCACTGAAACACTGAGACACTGAAGGACAAACAGACACTGAGACACACTAAGACACACTGACACACACTAAAACACTGAGACACACTAAGACACTGAGACACACTGAGACACTGAGAGACAAACAGACACTGAGAGACAAACAGACACAGAGACAAACAGACACAGAGACAAACAGACACTGAGAGACAAACAGACACTGAGAGACAAACAGACACTGAGAGACAAACAGACACTGAGAGACAAACAGACACTGAGAGACAAACAGACACTGAGAGACAAACAGACACTGAGAGACAAACAGACACTGAGAGACACTTAGATACTGAGACACTTAGATACTGAGACACAAACACACTAAGACACTGAGACACAGACACTGAGACAGACACTGAGACAGACTTACACTGAGACAATGAGACACACAGACACTGAGACAGACTTACACTGAGACACACTGACACTGAGACACACTGACACTGAGACACACTGACACTGAGACACACTGACACTGAGACACACTGATACTGAGACAGACTGATACTGAGACACACTGATACTTAGACACAGACACTGAGACAGACTTAAAATGAGACAATGAGACTCACTGAGACACACTGAGACACTGAGACACACTGAGACACTGAGACACTGAGACACACTGAGACACTGAGACACACTGACACTGAGACACAGACACTGAGAAAGACACTGAGACAGACTTACACTGATACTGAGACAGACTGACACTGAGACAGACTGAGACAGACACACTGAGACAGACACACTGAGACAGACACACTGAGACAGAGACACTGAGACAGACACTGAGACAGACACTGAGACAGACACTGAGACAGACACTGAGACAGACACTGAGACAGACACTGAGACAGACACTGAGACAGACTTAAACTGAGACAATGAGACACACTGACACTGAGACTGAGACTCACTGAGACACACTGAGACAGACTTACACTGAGACACTGAGACAATGAGACACACTGACACTGAGACAGACTGACACTGAGACAGACTGACACTGACACACACTGATACTGAGACAATGAGACACACTGACACTGAGACAGACTGACACTGACACTGAGACACACTGACACTGAGACACACTGACACTGAGACACACTGACACTGAGACACAGACACTGAGACACACTGACACTGAGACAGACACTGAGACACAGACACTGAGACAGACACTGAGACAGACACTGAGACAGACACTGAGACAGACACTGAGACAGACACTGAGACAGACACTGAGACAGACTTAAACTGAGACAATGAGACACACTGACACTGAGACACACTGATACTGAGACACACTGAGACACACTGAGACACACTGAGACACAGACACTGAGACACAGACACTGAGACAGACTGACACTGAGACACACTGACACTGAGACACACTGACACTGAGACACACTGATACTGAGACACACTGATACTGAGACAATGCGACACACTGACACTGAGACACACTGAGACACACTGAGACACAGACACTGAGACACAGACACTGAGACAGACTGACACTGAGACACACTGATACTGAGACACAGACACTGAGACACACTGAGACAGACACTGAGACAGACTTAAACTGAGACAATGAGCCACACTGACACACACTGATACTGAGACACACTGAGACACACTGAGACACACAGAGACACACAGAGACACACAGAGACACACAGAGACACACAGAGACACACAGAGACACACAGAGACACACAGAGACACACAGAGACACACTGATACTGAGACACACGGTGACACACTGATACTGAGACACACTGATACTGAGACACACTGAGACACACTGAGACACACTGAGACACACTGGTATTGAGACTGAGACACACTGAGACACACTGAGACACACTGAGACACACTGAGACACACTGGTATTGAGACTGAGACACACTGATACTGAGACACACTGATACTGAGACACACTGATACTGAGACACACTGATACTGAGACACACTGAGACACACTGAGACACACTGAGACACACTGAGACACACTGAGACACACTGAGACACACTGAGACACACTGACACTGAGACACACTGAGACACTGAGACACAAACAGACACTGAGACACACTTAGATACTGAGATACAAACACACTAAGACAGACACAGACACTGAGACAGACACTGAGACAGATTTACACTGAGACACACAGATACTGAGACACAGACACACTAAGACATACATACACTAAGACACAGACACTGAGACACATACACTGAGACAGACACTGAGACAGACTTACACTGAGACACTGAGACACACTGACAGACTGACACTGAGACACACTGATACTGAGACACACTGATACTGAGACACAGACACGCTGAGACACTGAGACACACTGACACTGAGACACAAACATGCTGAGACACTGAGACACACTGACACTGAGACACAGACACGCTGAGACACTGAGACACACTGACACTGAGACACAAACATGCTGAGACACTGAGACAGACACTGAGACAGACACTGAGACAGACACTGAGACAGACACTGAGACAGACACTGAGACAGACTTAAACTGAGACAATGAGACACACTGACGCAGACACATTGATACTGAGACACACTGGTACTGATACTGTGACACACTGAGACACTGAGACACACTGCTACTGAGACACACTGATACTGAGACACACTGATACTGAGACACACTGAGACGCTGAGCCACGTTGACACCGAGACACACTGATACTGAGACATTGAGACACACTGATACTGAGACATTGAGACACACTGATACTGAGACACACTGAGACACACTGATACTGAGACATTGAGACACACTGATACTGAGACACACTGAGATACTGAGACACACTGATACTGAGACACACTGATACTGAGACATTGAGCCACGTTGACACCGAGACACACTCATACTGAGACACACTGATACTGAGACATTGAGACACACTGATACTGAGACATTGAGACACACTGATACTGAGACACACTGAGACACACTGATACTGAGACATTGAGACACACTGATACTGAGACACACTGATACTGAGACACACTGAGACGCTGAGCCACGTTGACACTGAGACACACTGAGACTGAGACACACTGAGACTGAGGCACACTGAGACTGAGGCACACTGAGACACACTGAGACACACTGAGACACACTGAGACACATTGAGACTGAGGCACTGAGGATAGAATGCCCTGTCATTCAGAGAGAGGGTGTAAGAGGGAGAACAAGGAAAGGCAGTGACACTGTCTTGAGAGAAAGAGAAATAGAGAATGGTATTAGAGAAAAGGTGGGAGGCAGAGAGAGTAAGAGAGAGGAAGCGTGAGAGAGTGGGAGAAAGAGAGTGGGAGAAATAGTGAAAGTGAGATGGAGAGACAAAAGAAAAGCAAAAGAGTGGGAGAGGAAGAGAGCAGGAGAAAGAGTATGACGGGAGAGACAAAACAGAGGCAAAAAGAATGACAGAATGACAAGGCATTTGCGTCAGCGTTGATATCTACCAGTCATCAGATATGCAAATATCCTAAGAAAAACAACACCATAGCCAATCCCAGACGTTCACCTTGAACCAGCAGCACGCATCGGCACAACAGAAAATAACAAAAGGACACTTGAATTAAAATACAGAGTTTAAAAATAAAAAATAATTTGCCGGGAAACATGATGCACACCTTCCCTCCTCTACCTCATCCCTCCTCCCTCCTTGAACCCAAGCTGTTAATAAGCACAACACACGCTCCCCTCTCTCTGTATAAAAAGCTAATCAGTTTGCCTCTCCTCTCCCCTGCAGGGAACCTTGTGTTTTGTTCATAGCAGCTCCTTAATGAAGGAACCTTGTGATGCATCATGCAAAACAAGGAGGAATGTCCCTGAGCTAAACACAAAACCTTGGAGCTGCCTGGCTGGGAAGACATGCAGGCATGATAATATGAAAGCATGTTGTGCTAGTTGGCGTAGTCGGCCGGCGGCCATTACGGGGCAGAAACTAGATCCGGTGCTGAGCCAAAATGGAGGATATGGTAAGGGGAGGGAAAAGTGGCTCTGACAGTTTGTTGGAGCGTAGTAGTGGTTGCAATACTAGTTGTGGGTTTGATTTCCACATGGATTACTGAAAACATGTGTTGACTGTAAGTCCCTTGTATAAAAATGACTAAATCGCTTGCTACATTATGGTGTTATATCATCATGTGAACAAGTAGGATGATTTAGAAATATGGATTAAGCAATCTAAACACTAGGAATCTGGAGTGTTTTTCTGCTTGGTTCAGCAGCAGTTGTGTTTGTGTAAATGTGCTGCTAATTGAGGCTGGTAGCGGTTCCGTTAAGCTGGACTGACAGGTCTCAGGGACTGAGGCTGTGTAGCGATCCTCCTCCCCTCCCCTCACGCACGCACGCACACATGAACACACACACACCAAAGTGCAGTAACCCCAATTACCGGTAGAGTGGTGAAGCTGTTCAACAGTTTGAGAAGGTAGCCAGATGCTTACATGCTGGCTAGCATCAACTGGAGGAAACAGGATGGTACAACAGACACAGGTAACTACATTCTGGCCCAGAGAAGTCTGAAATGACAATGGGAGAACGAATAAGAGAGGGAGAGGGAGAGAGAGAAATAGAGAGGGAAACTAGTGGCACAGTAGTACCAGCTGTGTTGTGTGTATCGCTACAGTCCCTCTGTGTGTGTGTAACCAGAGCTACAAAGCTGTGTCAGTGGGGCTCAGTGTCTCTGCCCTTTTGTGCTGTTGTGACAGGGTCTTCTTCAGGACAGTCAAATTACCACTCCAGCCACCCACATTGTCTGTCCCCCTGAATCACCCTGCTTTCCTTGGACACAATTCAGTGTCCACTCTCCTCTCCTCTCCCCGCTCCGCTCCTCTCCTCTCCCCGCTCCGCTCCTCTCCTCTCCCAGTACACACACTCCTCTCCCAGTACACACACTCCTCTCCCAGTACACACACTCCTCTCACAGTACACACAATCCTCTACCAGTACACACAATCCTCTACCAGTACACACACACACCTCTACCAGTACACACACACACCTCTACCAGTACACACACACACCTCTACCAGTACACACACACACCTCTACCAGTACACACACTCCTCTCCCAGTACACACACACACACACCTCTACCAGTACACACACACACACACCTCTACCAGTACACACACACACACACCTCTACCAGTACACACACACACACACCTCTACCAGTACACACACACCTCTACCAGTACACACACACCTCTACCAGTACACACACACACACACACCTCTACCAGTACACACACACACACCTCTACCAGTACACACACACACACACACCTCTACCAGTACACACACACACACACCTCTACCAGTACACACACACACACACCTCTACCAGTACACACACACCTCTACCAGTACACACACACACACACCTCTACCAGTACACACACACACACACCTCTACCAGTACACACACACACACACCTCTACCAGTACACACACACCTCTACCAGTACACACACACACACACCTCTACCAGTACACACACACACACCTCTACCAGTACACACACACACCTCTCCCAGTACACACACACACACACCTCTACCAGTACACACACACACACCTCTACCAGTACACACACACACACCTCTACCAGTACACACACACACACCTCTACCAGTACACACACACACACACCTCTACCAGTACACACACACACACCTCTACCAGTACACACACACACACCTCTACCAGTACACACACACACACCTCTACCAGTACACACACACACACCTCTACCAGTACACACACACACACCTCTACCAGTACACACACACACACCTCTACCAGTACACACACACACCTCTACCAGTACACACACACACACCTCTACCAGTACACACACACACACCTCTACCAGTACACACACACACCTCTACCAGTACACACACACACACACACACCTCTACCAGTACACACACACACACACACCTCTACCAGTACACACACACACCTCTACCAGTACACACACACACCTCTACCAGTACACACACACACACCTCTACCAGTACACACACACACACCTCTACCAGTACACACACACACACCTCTACCAGTACACACACACACCTCTACCAGTACACACACACACCTCTACCAGTACACACACACACACACCTCTACCAGTACACACACACACACCTCTACCAGTACACACACACACCTCTACCAGTACACACACACACCTCTACCAGTACACACACACACACACCTCTACCAGTACACACACACACCTCTACCAGTACACACACACACCTCTACCAGTACACACACACACTTACTCCAATCGAACAACACGAAAATCAACTAATTAATCATCAAGCTTTGATAATTTGAATCAGCTGTGTAGCGTTAGGGCAAAAAAAAGAAATGTGCACTCCTTGGGGTCCCCAGGAGCGAGTTTGGGAAACGCTGGCCTAGGGAAAGAGATGTGGTAAATAGACATGAGCCACACCTGATTTAAGAATGGAGGATCAAAACACATGACAGAAAAGTGTTGTTTTGTTCCGACGTGTTAAAGTGTGGCTCAGGTTCTGTAGCATTTCAAATCAGATGGTAATATGTGAACATAGATAGAGAGTGTGCAGTTAGTGTGACATACAGAGTCATAAAAATGTTTGTCAGTCAGACAGTGGTTATCTGATACATGACGCAGATGTTCCGGGAATGCAACAAGACACACACACACTGTTGTCAGTAAGGTGGGATAATTTGAAGCCGCAGCCCATCTGTTTCGAGCTGCAGTAGCTCATTTATTCCGGGCATAATTCATGATTTGTGGTCGTCCTATGCATTACACATTAATCTGGCAAGGTATCTTTGCTGTAATCCATACTGGCCTCTCCGCCCGCCTGCCTCCTCGCCCGTCGCACTGAATCTTAAATCCACCCGCTATACCCGCGTGACAGTTCCATATCGAGGACCAACCAATGCCAATTTTGTTGAGTTTTACGGTCTTTCAAAAAAGCTGTAAAAATAATGTGCCGTCCATCAAGGCCCCGTCCTTATACAGTACAGATTTCTACTGCATTCCACAGTATGCTGTCACGTCCTGACCAGTAAAGGGGTCATTTGTAATTGTAGTATGGTCAGGGCGTGGCAGGGGGTGTTTGTTTTGTGTGTTTTGGGGTTTTGGTTCTAGGGGATTTTGGTTCTAGTTTTCTATTTCTATGTTTCTTTTTCTATGTGTGGCCAAGTATGGCTTCCAATCAGAGGCAGGTGTCTTTCGTTGTCTCTGATTGGAAGCCATACTTAGGCAGCCTGTTTTTCCTGTGGTTTTTTTGGGGGTGGTTGCTTTCTGTATAGCCTATGTGTCTTACGGAACTGTTGATTGTCAGTTTGTCATTTTTGTTTAAGTGTTCTCTTCATTAAATAATAAAAGAAGATGAGCACTTTACCCGCTGCGC
Source organism: Salmo salar (assembly GCF_965601325.2). NCBI lineage: Eukaryota > Metazoa > Chordata > Actinopteri > Salmoniformes > Salmonidae > Salmo > Salmo salar. The sequence continues at coordinate 16,987,854 of NC_138297.1, read as the reverse complement.
TTTGGTCCCCTTTCATCGACGCTTGTGAGATATGCTAACTGGGCATTGTGCCATAGCTCCTCATCTTCCTCGGTCTTCCTCCGCTGTAGGGAAAGCTTAGGATCATCTGGCTGTGAAAATGCACAGTACAAGCAGCATCCTCCCAGCCTGTGTGTGTGCATGTGTGTGTCTAGTCCATGGTGTGTATGAGGTTCTCCTTCAACCATTTCCAGGGTAATTGGCAGAACAGCATACACACCAACATACTCTGCTAAAACTTCCCAGAATGAATGCACCTTTCCTTGAAATTCACAGAAAAGCAGGGGTAGAAACTAATCGCAGGACAATTTCAGAGTTGGCTACCCCTGCCTGCCATGCACAACGACAGGAAAAGACAAAAGCTTTTTTAAACAGGCATTTAAATGGCCGCCCTGAGAAGCAGGTGAGGATGAGCTGAGGCGATGGACAGACACACAGAGGCCCAATCTCAATAGTCTACAGTGGCTTCCTCTCCTTCCCTTCATCCATCTGCATTGATTGGAAAATACTTACCAGGTGAAAATATTCTGTGTTCGCTCATCTGGATGTCTCTCCCCTGTTTTTTCTGACCAGTGCAACTAAAGGGGAGGAGACGGGGATAGGAAGAGACTTATTTATACTACTGTGTGACCTAGGGATCATGGTGCCAGGTGTTGGCATGATAGGACGTGAATGGATGCCCTGACGCCCCACGTGACACAGGCTGCGTTTAGACAGGCAGACCAATTATGATAATTTTTTTCTCACTAATTGGTCTTTTGACCAATTATATAGTACCAGTCAAAAGTTTGGACACACCTACTCATTGAATTTTTTTTTTTTTTTTTTTTTTTTTTTACAATTTTCTACATTGTAGAATAATAGTGAAGACATCAAAACTATAAAATAAAACATGGAAGCATGTACGAACCCAAAAAAGTGTTACAAAAACCTAAATATATTTTATATTTCAGATTCTTCAAAGTAGCCAGTCTTTGCCTTGAAGACCGCGTTGCGCGCTCTTGGCATTCTCTCAACCAGCATCATGAGGTAGTCACCTGGAATGCATTTCAATTAACAGGTGTGCCTTGTTAAAAGTTAATTTGTGGAATTTATTTCCTTCTTAATGCGTTTGAGCCAATTAGTTGTGTTGTGACAAGGTAGGGTGGTATACAGAAGATAGCCCTATTAAGGTAAAAGTTCACATACACTAAGGTTGGAATCATTAAAACTCGTTTTTCAACCACTCCACAAATTTCTTGTTAACTAACTATAGTTTTGGCAAGTCGGTTATGACATCTACTTTGTGCATGACACAAGTAATTTTTCCAACAATAATTCACTGTATCACAATTCCAGTGAGTGAGAAGTTTACATACACTAAGTTGACTGTGCTTTTAAACAGCTTGGAACATTCCAGAAAATGATGTCATGGCTTTAGAAGCTTCTGATAGGCTAATTGACATCATTTGAGTCAACTGGAGGTGTACCTGTGGATGTATTTCGAACTCAGTGCCTTTTTGCTTGACATCATGGGAAAATCAAAAGAAATCAGCCAAGACCTCAGAAAAAAAAGTCTGGTTCATCCTTGGGAGCAATTTCCAAACGGCTGAAGGTACCACGTTCATCTGTACAAACAATAGTACGCAAGTATAAACACCATGGGACCACGCAGCCATCATAGCTTCTTTGGACACTGTGTTAACAACCCTCCAGACGAGCTTCAATGCCATACAACTCTCCTTCCGTGGCCTCCAACTGCTCCTAAATACAAGTAAAACTAAATGCATGCTCTTCAACCGATCGCTGCCTGCACCTGCCCGCCTGTCCAGCATCACTACTCTGGACGGTTCTGACTTAGAATATGTGGACAACTACAAATACCTAGGTGTCTGGTTAGACTGTAAACTCTCATTCCAAACTCACATCAAACATCTCCAATCAAAAGTTAAATCTAGAATTGGCTTCCTATTTCACAACAAAGAATCCTTCAATCATGCTGCCAAACATACCCTCGTAAAACTGACCATCCTACCGATCCTCGACTTCGGCGATGTCATTTACAAAATAGCCTCCAATACCCTACTCAACAGACTGGATGCAGTCTATCACAGTGCCATCCGTTTTGTCACCAAAGCCCCATATACTACCCACCACTGCGACCTGTACGCTCTCGTTGGCTGGCCTTCGCTTCATAATCGTCGCCAAACCCACTGGCTCCAGGTCATCTACAAGACCCTGCTAGGTAAAGTCCCCCCTTATCTCCGCTCACTGGTCACCATAGCAGCACCCACCTGTAGCACGCGCTCCAGCAGGTATATCTCTCTGGTCACCCCCAAAGCCAATTCCTCCTTTGGCCGTCTCTCCTTCCAGTTCTCTGCTGCCAATGACTGGAACGAACTACAAAAATCTCTGAAACTGGAAACACTTATCTCCCTCACTAGCTTTAAGCACCAGCTGTCAGAGCAGCTCACAGATCACTGCACCTGTACATAGCCCATCTATAATTTAGCCCAAACAACTACCTCTTCCCCTACTGTATTTATTTATTTTGCTTCTTTGCACCCCATCATTTATTTCTACTTTGCACTTTCTTCTACAACAAATCTACCATTCCAGTGTTTTACTTGCTATATTGTATTTACTTTGCCACCATGGCCTTTTTTGCCTTTACCTCCCTTATCTCACCTCATTTGCTCACATTGTATATAGACTTATTTTTCTACTGTATTATTGACTGTATGTTTGTTTTACTCCATGTGTAACTCTGTGTTGTTGTATGTTGTCGAACTGCTTTGCTTTATCTTGGCCAGGTCGCAATTGTAAATGAGAACTTGTTCTCAACTTGCCTACCAGGTTAAATAAAGGTGAAATAAAATAAATAAAAAATAAATAAATAAAATACCGCTCAGGAAGGAGACGCGTTCTGTCTCCTAGAGATGAATGTACTTTGGTGCGAAAAGTGCAAATCGATCCCAGAACAACAGCAAAGGACCTTGTGAAGATTCTGGAGGAAACAGGTACAAAGTATCTATATCCACAGTAAAACGAGTCCTATATCGACATAACCTGAAAGGCCGCTCAGCAAGGAAGAAGCCACTTCTCCAAAACCGCCATAAAAAAGCCAGACTACGGTTTGCAACTGCACATGGGGACAAAGATTGTACTTTTTGGAGAAATGTCCTCTGGTCTGATGAAACAAAAATAGAACTGTTTGGCCATAAAGACCATCGTTATGTTTGGAGGAAAAAGGGGGAGGCTTGCAAGCCGAAGAACACCATCCCAACCGTGAAGCACGGGGGTGGCAGCATCATGTTGTGGAGGTGCTTTGCTGCAGGAGGGACTGGTGCACTTCACAAAAAAGATAACATCATGAGGCAGGAAAATTATGTGGATATATTGAAGCAACATCTCAAGACATCGGTCAGGAAGTTAAAGCTTGGTCGCAAATGGGTCTTCCAAATGGACAATGACCCAAGCATACTTCCAAAGTTGTGGCAAAATGGCTTAAGGATGACAAGTCAAGGTATTGGTGTGGCCATCACAAAGCCGTGACCTCAGTCCCATTGAAAAGTTGTGTGCGAGCAAGGAGGCCTAAAAAACCTGATTCAGTTACATCAGGAGAAATCGGCCAAAATTCACCCAACTTATTGTGGGAAGCTAGTGGAAGGATACCCGAAACGTTGAACCCAAGTTAAACACTGGGAATGTGATGAAAGAAATAAAAGAAATAAAAGCTGAAATAAATTATTCTCTTTACTATTATTCTGACATTTCACATTCTTAAAATAAAGTGGTGATCCGAACTGACATAAGACAGGGAATATTTACTAGGATTACGTGTCAGGAATTGTGAAAAACTGAGTTTTAATGTATTTGGCTAAGGTGTATGTTAACTTCTGACTTCAACTGTATCTTCTTGCTCTTTTGCACCCCAGTATCTCTACTTGCACATCATCATTTGCACATCTATCACTCCAGTGTTAAGGCTAAATGAAAAAAAAATTCACCTATATGGCCTATTTTTTGCCTTACCTCCCTAATCTTGTACATTTGCACACACTGTAAATAGATTGTTCTATTGTGTTATTGACTGTAAGTTTGTTTAATGTGTAACTCTGTGTTGTTGTTTTTGTCGCACTGCTTCGCTTTATCTTGGCCAGGTCGCAGTTGCAAATGAGAACTTGTTCTCAACTGGCCTATCTGGTTAAATAAATCTGAAAAAATAAATATCAAGAATGATGAAACTGGCTCTCATGACGACTGCCATAGGAAAGGAAGACCCAGAGTTACCTCTGCTGCAGAGGATAAGTTCATTAGAGTTACCAGCCTCAGAAATTGCAGCCCAAATAAATGCTTCACAGAGTTCAAGTAACAGGCATCTCAACATCAACTGTTCAGAGGAGACTGTGTGAATCAGGCCTTCATGGTTGAATTGCTGCAAAGAAACCACTACTAAAGGACACCAATAAGAAGAAGAGACTTGCTTGGGCCAAGAAACATGAGTAATGCACAGTAGACTGGTGGAAATCTGTCCTTTGGTCTGATGATTCCAAATTTTTGATTTTTGGTTCTAACCGTCGTGTCTTTGTGAGACACAGAGTAGGTGAACGGATGATCTCACCATGTGTGGTTCCCACCGTGAAGCATGGAGGAGGAGGTGTGATGGTGAGGGGGTGCTTTGCTGGTGACACTGTCTGTGATTTATTTAGAATTCAAGGCACACTTAACCAGCATGGCTACCACAGCATTCTGCATATATACGCCATCCCATCTGGTTTGTGCTTAGTGGGACTATCATTTGTTTTTCAGCAGGACTATGACCCTAAACACACCTCCAGGCTGTTTAAGGGCTATTTGACCAAGAAGGAGAGTGATGGAGTGCTGCATCAGATGACCTGGCCTTCACAATCACCCAACCTCAACCCAATTGATATGGTTTGGGAATAGTTGGACCCCAGAGTGAAGGAAAAGCAGCCAACAAGTGCTCAGAATATGTGGGAACTTCTTCAAAACCGTTGGAAAAGCATTCCTCATGAATCTGGTTGAGAGAATGCCAAAAGTGTGCAAAGCTGACATCAAGGCAAAGGGTGGATACTTTGAATAATCTAAAATCTAAAATATATATGATTGTTTAACACTTTTTTTGGTTACTACATGATTCCATATGTGTTATTTCATAGTTTTGATGTCCTCACTATTATTCTACAATATAGAAAAAAGTTAAATTAAAGAAAAACCCTGAAATGATTAAGTGTGTCCAAACTTTTGACTGGCACTCTATATACAAACTATTCTCAGGTGTATTCCGTGAGTGGTGACATTACACCGTTGACACAGCTGTTACATTTCACACCTTTTTCCACTCGCACTACCCCTCAACAAGCCCCTATCAGCAAACTATGGCATATGTTACGGTGTTTGGGGACTAGACAGTAGTGACTAGAGAATAGCGATTAATTAAATAGAGTTCTCGTAGAAACGGCTTCTCCAGCTCTTCCCCAAAAGGCATCAAGACAACAGCTTGTGCCAGTTGTTGGATATGAAACAAAGTTTATAGTTTAATTAAAGCTAAAGTTTCTGTTTCCATTGGGACTCTGGGTTGTTCCTTCACCGTACACTAGCCGTCAAGGAGAAGAAGAGCCCGGTTGTAGCATCTGAGGCAGGCAGCATGGCAGCAGCAGTGGCGCCAGAGACTTTTACAACTAAACCAAGATAGACCCCAGCCTGCCAAGCGAGGTGAAATATCTGCCTCATTGTTCTATCTGTGGTAGCGCCTTGTAGTCATCAGCATACTTGTATGTTGCTTGATTTCCTGGTAGAATAAAATACGTTTTTAATGAGCTGGCAGGCCAGTTTGGGATGATAGTAGTAAAGAGTCTAGATAGATGCTGGCTGCTGACTAATGCATTTTGATATTTACCAGCGACATTTCATGCTCTGTCTTCTGTTTTCATTTTCATCATTCAACAGTCTCTCTACCTACCAGGATGTATATGAGTGGCTCTGACCTTTTATTTACATGATTGGCTTACTAATGTGGCGCCAAGATGCAGAGCCTTGCCCCTGTGTCCCCCCCCCCCCCCCCCCCATACATTCGACCCACGATTAGTTTTGTCCATCTCCTCTTCTTTTTCCTCCATCCAATCAAACACCACGCTATGCACTCCCCCTTTTATCCTCTCTCCCGACCCTTCCTCCATCTCTCCATCCTATCCTCCAATCTATCAAAGACCAGGCTGAGAATGCCTCCTTTTCTCCTCTCATGCCCTCTATCTCCTCTTCCTCCCTTCTATCCCTCCATTCTATTCAATATAAACACTCCTTTTTCATCCTCTCTTCATCTCCCCCTCCTCTCTATCACTCCACGTCATCATCCTTGTAGACTACAGGCGTGTAAATTGAGACTGCGTGACTATCTCCAACCTCAGCCTGGTAATTGAACCTACGCCTTATATCAGCCATTATGCCAATCACATTAGGCTGGTTCCACAGGGACCACAACCTTTAATCCCATCTGGGTTCACCCTGCGGGAAGAATGACAGTAGAGTCGTGACCGCCATTCATACACACACACACACACACACACACACACACACACACACACACACACACACACACACACACACACACACACACACACACACACACACAGTGTGCATGTATCATCACACCATATACTTCCATATAGCTAGCTAAAGAGGATTAGCATATTTTGGGTTAGCCCGAGGCTAACTGTCATAATGATGAACAGGAAAATAGCCCACGGTTGGGGGAGGGGGAGGCTAGCACGTTAGCAATGTTACCTGGATATCTGCACGAGTTTAGTGATGGTACGATTACTTTGCTGGTTTTGAACCAGGTAAATTGGCAGTGCCATGGGTTCAACGGATGTACCTGGCTAGCGATGCCATGCGTCATGGTTCCCCAAGCCAATATGGAGAAGAAGCAGATGGTCTGCCAACATTCACTATCATCAGTCCAGATGTGGAGCTAATCGTCATGACAAACATGGCATATGAGGCACCCTGCGCTGACAGATCTAGCATGGAAAAGGTGTCTGTATGTGTGTGTCTGCAGAGGTTCCTGTGGCTCTCTGTGCTGAAAAATGCCCAGCCAACCCTGCATTCCTTCTCCCCTCTGCCACCTTGCAGGCTTTCATTGGCCATTAGTTAACTCTCGTGTGGGCTCTGAATTTGTGTGTGCTCTGTGTGTGTGTTGTATGTATGTATGTATGTATGTATGTATGTATGTATGTATGTATGTATGTATGTATGTATGTATGTATGTATGTATGTATGTATGTATGTATGTATGTGCGTGCGTGCGTGCGTGCGTGCACGCGCGCGTGCGTGCGTGTGTTTAGTTTGTTGTGTATATGTGTGTTCTGTGTATATCTATATTTTTCAAGTCAAAGAGTAGTGACATACTGCAGCATTAGGCATTCAATCCATCCCCTGTCTGGGACTCAGTACAGTAGGAAGCCTCAAACACAGCTGTAGGCTTGGCAGGGGGGAACCAGACCTCCAGAGCTCCAGAGGGCCTGTCATGCCAAATAGTGTCTCCCTGCCAAATAGTGTCCCACCCTGCGGCCCTACGATTGGGGGCTTGTTAGGACCGCAGGAGATGGGCCGTGGGTGTCCTGTGTGCTGCCTGCACAGAGATTATCTCTCCCAGGTTGTGTTAGCGGGTTGATCTAAAATGACACCCTATTCCCTATATAGTGCACTCCTTTTGACCAGGGCCTATTGGGTAGTGCACTATGTAGGGAGCCTACTTGTTGTTCAGTCATCTCCTTTCCTATCTCTGACAATAATGATGACACACTACATTGCCAAAAGTATGTGGACACCTGCTCATTGAACATCTCATTCCAAAATCATGCGCATTAATATGGAGTTGGTCCCCCCTTTGCTGCTATAACAGCTTCCACTCTTTTGGGAAGGCTTTCCACTAGATGTTGGACCATTGCTGCAGGGACTTGCTTCCATTCAGCCACAAGAGCATTAGTGAGGTGTGGCACTGATGTTGGGCGATTAGGCCTGGCTCGCAGTCGGCGATCCAAATCATCCCAATGGTGTTCGATGGGGTTGAGGTCAGGGCTCTGTGCAGGCCAGTCAAGTTCTTCTACACCGATCAGGACAAAGCATTTCTGTATGGACCTCGCTTTGTGCACGGGGGTATTGTCATGCTGAAACAGGAAAGGGCCTTCCCCAAACTGTTGCCACAAAGTTGGAAGCACAGAATGGTCTCGAATGCCATTGTATGCTGTAGCGTTAAGATTTCCCTTCACTGGAACTAAGAGTCTTAGCCCGAACCATGAAAAACAGCCCCAGACCATTATTCCTCCTCCCCCAAATTTGACTGTTGGCACTATTAATTGGGACAGGTAGTGTTCTCCTGGCATCCACCAAACCCAGATTTTTCCGTCGGACTGCCAGATAGTGAAGCGTGATTCATCACTCCAGAGAACGCGTTTACACTGCTCTAGAGTCCAATGACGGGGAGCTTTACACCACTCCAGCTGATGCTTGGCATTGCGTATGGGGATTTTAGGCATGTGTGGAATCCCATTTCATGAAGCTCCCGACAAACAGTTCATGTGCTGATGTTGCTTCCAGAGGCAGTTTGGAACTCAGTAGTGAGTGTTGCAACCGAGGACAGACGATATTTACACGCTACACACTAGTGTGGCCTACCACTTCGTGACTGAGCAGTTGTTGTTCATAGACGTTTCCACTTCACAATAACAGCACTTACATTTGACCGGGGCAGCTCTAGCAGGGCAGAAATTTGACGAACTGACTTGTTGGAAAGGTGGCATCCTAAGATGGTGCCACGTTGAAAGTCACTGAGCTCTTCAGTAAGGATTCTATACACCTGTCAACAACGGATGTGGTTGAAATAGACAAATCGACTAATTTGAAGGGGTGTCCACATACTTTTGTATATATACAGTGCATTCAGAAAGTATTCAGACCCCTTGAGGTTTTCCACATTTTGTTACATTACAGCCTTACTCTTAAATTGATTTAATAGTTTTTTTTCTCCCCTCTACACACAACAACCCATAATGACCACCAGGTTTTCAGACAATTGTTAAGCAAAATAAAAACTATAAATATCACAAATATCATAATATAACGAATATCACATTCACATAAGTATTCAGTCCCTTATGTCATTAGTTTGTTGAAGCACATTTGGCAGCGATTACAGTCTCGACTCTTCTTGGGTATGACGCTACAAGCTTGTTTCTCCCATTCTTCTCTGCAGATCCTCTCAAGCTATGTCAGGCTGCGCAGCTATTTTCAGGTCTCTCCAGAGATGTTCGATCAGGTTCAAGTCTCGGGCTCTGGCTGGGCCACTCAAGCACATTCAGACACAGCACTTGTCCTGAAACCACTCCTGCTTTCTCTTGGCTGTGTGCTTAGGGTTGTTGTCCTGTTGGAAGGTGAACCTTCGTCCCAGTCTGAGGTCTTTGAGCACTCTGGAGCAGGTTTTCATCAACAATCTCTCTGTACTTTGCTCTGTTCATCTTTCCCTCGATCCTGACTAGTCTTCCAGTCTCTGCCGCTGAAAAACCTCCCCACAGCATGATGCTGCCACCACAATGCTTCACCGTAAGGATGGTGCCAGGTTTCCTCCAGATGTGACGCTTGGCATTCAGGCCAAATAGTTCAATCTTAGTTTCATCAGACCAGAGAATCTTATTTCTCATGGTCTGAAAGTCCTTTAGGTGCCATTTGGTAAACGCCAGTCTGGCTGTCATGTGCCTTTTACTGAGGAGTGGCTTCCGTCTGGCCACTCTAGCATAAAGGCCTTATTGGTGGAGTGCTGCAGAGACGATTGTCCTTCTGGAAGGTTCTCCCATTTCCACAGAGGAACTCTGTAGCTCTGTCAGAATGACCATCGGTTTTTTGATCCCTGACCAAGGTCCTTCTCCCCCAATTGCTCAGTTTGGCCGGGCGGCCAGCTCTAGGAAGAGAATTGGTGGTTCCAAACTTCTTCCATTTAAGAATGATGGAGGCCATTGTGTTCTTGGGGACATTCAATGCTGCAGAAATGTTTTGGTACCCTTTCCCAGATCTGTGCCTCGACACAATCCTGTCTGAGCTCTACGGACAATACCTTTGACCTCATGGCTTGGTTTTTGCTCTGACATGCACTGCCAACTATGGGACCTTATATAGACAGATGTGTGCCTTTCCAAATCGTGTCCAATCAATTGAATTTACCACAGGTGGACTCCAATCAAGTTGTAGAAACATCTCAAGGATGATTAATGGAAACAGGATACCCCTAAGCTCAATTTCGAGTGTCATAGCCAAGGGTCTGGATACTTATTTAAATAAGGTATTTCAGTTTTTAATTTTTAATTAAAACATTTGATTTCATTATGGGGTATTGTGTGTCGATTGATGAAGAAAAAAACATTTTAATCCATTTTAGAGTAAGGCTGTAACGTAAACAAAATGTGGAAAAAGTAATGGGTTCTGAATACTTTCCGAATGCACTGAAATGTATGTCTGCAGCTGTTCGATGGGCATCACTGTATACAATTACAGGATGTTGATTAGTTAGTCGATTGGTTTTGATTGAGTGTGAATCTAGAGAAATGTATTATGGGTGCTCAATAAGTCTAGCTGTTGAGGGTAAACAGATATTGCACTCTGGGTAGAAGCGATCAGCGTTCATCCATCAGAAACACGGCGACACGGTCGACTATTGCAGTTTTGTAATTATTGGGACTGCCGGGGGGGTTCGGGGGATAGCATGGCCAATGTAAATGGCCAAAGAGGGGATTGGATCACTTTCATCCGTCAAGCAAAATGGCGGAAAGTGGTTCTGCCCACTCTCATTTTTCAACCTAATAGCACGAATCGTGGACATTACCGCTACAACACGCAAACCTATTCACAGTTTCCTCCACATCCAGAATCTGTACATAACATATGCAGTATATTGCCTCTAGTGCCAGAAGAGAATAGTAAATTGGGGGAGTTTTACAAACCTAAGTTTCCCTGCACATACAAAACCTAAACCTACATGTTACATATTCACTGACTCTACAGTAAAAGAAGAAAGTAGATTGAGGGAAGCTTTGCAAACTAAACTACTACAGTGTTGTCACGTTGGAGCAAGGTTAGAGTAGTGCGGTCCGGCTGGGGAGAGCTAATTTCATCGGTGTAATCAAACAGGCGTGTGGGCTCAGCTAATTGCTCCGGGAAGGGATCGAGCTCTGGCTCAGTGTGTTTTTAGAGCGTCAGGCCTCTCAGCTCTAGAATGGAGAAGAGTTGAGCAAACAAACCCTCAGATAGTTAAAGAATGCTGCAGTCGAGTCCTCTTCCGACTTGTTACAATGCATGTGACTGCCTCCACCGCTGTCCCCTGCCATTCTTCTCCATTAGTTTGTTCCTCAAAACTGTTTCTCTAAGATACCGTGTTAGATGATGCCATGCTCCATCTCCACAGTGAGTGTACAACTTTCTCTCCTCAGTCCCCTCTCGGAAATTGTGACTTTAGGCTTCCTGCTATCCCCTCCTTTCAGCCCATTGGCGTCATTCTTTGTCCAAATCCTTGTCCGTATTTATTTGTCCCTACCACAATTTCTCTAAAATACAGTTTCCAGCCATTGTGACCTTACTCCATTTTCCCCAGTCTGATATTATTTTACCTGACTTCCTTCCATACTAACAGGCTCTAACTACCCCTAAACTCGTCAGCCTGCCTGGGCCATGGTGTTAAAAGACGTGTAGGTACATGTGACTCAGCAGAGAGAGAGAGAGAGCGTGCAAGAGAGAGCATGCAAGAGAGAGTGAGCGAGACAGAGAATGATATAACGAGAGAGAGGGAGAGAGAGAGTCCTGTCTGTTTGCTGACTTTTAAGGAGCTGCAGTATTCTTGATAAAATGAGGACACCATTTGGGCGCTGCAGGTTGCTTGATGAGGTAGGCTCACTTACTGGAAATTGGATTTACAGAGAAGACGATTACCTTTCATTTACTCCATCCATCCCCTCACATACTGCGTCTGCCAGACTTCATGTTTTCCACAAAGTATATTTAACTGTCGGCTCACTCTTCTAACTCTTTGCTCATACATACACTTTCAAGCTTGTACGCTAACAAGTCCGGAGTTTAAAAATAAATAAGTTGAAGTACAGAACGTCTCTTTAAGACACGGGTTTCCAGTGGAATGGAATGAATCATTCAAAGTTGTTGTTCAGACTGGGAAAGAGAGGGAGAGAGAGAAACAGGATGGGAGATAGATAGTATGACTGGTTTCTCTTCCTTCCACAGGCAATGTTCAATGAATGATGAACCCGGAGCTCTCTGCTTTCCAACTTCTCCCTGCACATGTAGCCATGATGGGGGGAGTCACATGAATCGCTAAATTACGTAGAACTTTTGAATAGATCGTCTTGATGGAAAGTGCTCTACCGCCTCCAAAACCTTATGTATTGTATGTGTGTGTGCACTTTCGCATTCAGGGTAAGTACATACTCACAACAGCATATTCCCTTGATGGAAATCAAAGCGACAGTGAGTTCTTTGCCGAGCATCTTCTTGACTCAGTGTCTCTGTAAATTCCCACCACAGAGACCCAACCAGGATCTTAACATTTGAGCTTTTTAGTTCATCAGCATTCACACAATTACCTCATGCATTGAAAATGAGTGCCAAGAGAATAAACTTTTCTGCATTCCAATTTCTAGTAAAAAGCTGACGGGAGAAAGTTCTACCATTTGAGTGGGAAAACAAGAGCTTTGGTTTTCAGCTGGAGTCAAATGAACAACGCAGAGAGAAAACATGTAGTAACTGAGGGATACCTCGAGACCTCTCTGAAATAAAAATGGATGGCCCTCCCATCAGTAAAATGTAGTTTGTGCAAAAAAGAGTCAATGCAGATAGCCCAGGTAGCTATTGGTTAACTATTTAACTAACTATTTAGCAGTCTTATGGCTTGGGGGTAGAAGCTGTTCAGGGTCCTGTTGGTTCCAGACTTGGTGCATCGGTACTGCTTGCCATGCGGAAGCAGAGAGAATAGTCTACAACTTGGGTGGCTTGAGTCTTGGACAATTTTTAGGGCCTTCCTCTGACACCGCCTGGTATAGAGGTCATGGATGGCAAGGAGCTCGATCCTGTGATGTTCTGGGCCGTCTGCACTACCCTCTGTAGCGCCTTGCGGTCGGATGGCAAGCAGTTGCCATACCAAGCGGTGATGCAGCCAGTCAATATGCTCTCAATGGTGCACCTGTAGAACATTTTGAGGATGTGAGGGCCCATGCCAAATCTTTTCAGCCTCCTGAGGTGGAAGTAATTTGTGTGCTGGTGGTGGTGCGTGGCCAGCTGAGCCTTCAAATCCAATCTAAAGTGGTCTTTACAGCGGATTTGGCATAGCAATAACCGCTTTTACAGAATAATATTCACTCCTTATCGGAGGGGCCGGTTACTCCAGTGGCTGATCCACATGCACACACACACACTGCTTTAGGGCCAATCTGACGGGGCCTGAGCTCCGTGCCTCAGGTATCGCCGTCAAAGGGAGTTCCATGGCGGATGGAAAGTGGAAGGAACTGGAAAAAAATTCTCTGTTCACTGATCTATAACCTCAATCCATCATATCAGTGAACCCTCCAGGATTAGGGTGAAAGAAGGAAGGAGCGAGGGAGAGGGAGGGAGAGAGAAAAAGAGACAGCGAGAGAGAAGACAGGGATCTTTTCATAAACTCATCTCTGATATCACATGCAGAGGCAGATAACCTATCAAACTCCATCTTTCTTCTACTTCTCCTCTTTTCTACACGTCTTCCCCCCCTTCTTTTTCTAAACAACACAAATGAATTGCCCGTTAGAGAAGGGGGAATTGATTTAACACACTAACAAACCCGGGAGTGGTAAAGCTGCATGAGTTCTGGGCATGTCGAGTACAACGGTCTCACTCTCACACACAAACAAACACACACCTGACGTATAGACTCACTAAAGATGTCGTAGTGAGATCTAAATAATACACACATCAATACACAGGTACACACACACACCTCTCTGGAACGAGTCGTCTCGCAACACCCTGAGCAACCCACTCCGACCAGGGTCGGTCTCAAGCTCAACCTCACTGGGAGAGGGACCGGCCAATGGAAAGGCTCCAGTTCTGTTCTCCTGCTGAGTAGTGAATTGGCAGAGGGAGTGGCAGTTGGCTGTCTAGTTATCTAAATAGACAACATGGCATCCATGACCATTCTGCTCAAGCAAGCTTATGCCTCATGAGGAATTTGAATGAAACAACACACGTTCTCCCTTTATCTTCACAATTCACTTTCAACAGTCTAATTTGATATTCAGCAAAAAATTTAAATTGACCGCGCCTCAACTATTCTTAACAGTGTGCATTTTGAAAAACAATACAATGCCACACTGGTGTTAAACTATGTAGGGCTTTGCGAGGAGCGTGGCAGTGAGGGCGACTGTGGTTTTAATCGAGGGTGCTCTCGGCAGACTGGCTTTGAGTGCATTGAGTGGTTGGACCCACACATCCATATGTGAACTCTGCATGGCTGAACAGAGCTAAACATCTCTCTCCATTTTCCCTCTTTCCTCTCCCTCTCTCTCTTCCTCCATCTCTCGCTTCATTGCATCCTCTCCATCTTTGCCCTAAAGTCCCCCATCTCTCTATCCTACAGCTCTCGCCATATTTCTCTCTCTCTTCTGCTCCCCCCCTCTCTCTCTGTCTCCGTCTTTCTCCCTCTCTTTCTGTTTGTCAGATATACACTCTGTGTGGTTGACTGGCTCCAGAGATAGAAAACAGACCCACTGCTGCCCGTACAGAGGGCACAACCTCCGTCAGATAACAGAAACTCACTGAGGGAGACTCATCCGTGAGAGGATGTTTAGGGGAGAGCTGAGGAATACAGTTTGGTTACAAGTCAATACACATACATTTGAGTTGTGTTTTAGTCTTTTAAAGTACACTGCATGGCATAGTGGAGAAGCAGACAGGGACAGAGAGGAACACATAAGCCTATACTGCTAGAGGAGATTACAAGGCTGGAGCTGCAGAGCTGATATATGAGTTAGCGACGCAGAGTGGAAATCTACAGCACCTCTCTCTTCAGGACAGGACAAGACAGAACAGGTCAGTATAGGACAAGACAGGGCAAGATAAGACAGGACAAGACAGAACAAGACAAGACAGGACAAGACAGGACAGGAAAGGACAAGACAGGACAGGACAAGCGAGGACAGGAGAGGTGAGGACAGGCTGGTAACTCAATCTACCCATTCTCTCTCCCTCTTTCTGTCTTTCCCTTTTGATCACTTTTGCTTCCTCTCTCCATTTTCTCTCTCTCTTCCCCCTCTCTCCCTCCATCAATTTCTCAGATTTTCTGGCAAAAACCACTCCACTCTGATATACAGAAACGTTAAAATTGTGTGTCAATGAGAAGAAAAATAAGAAACACAGATCCTGCATTGAGTCCCAGTACTATTGGATTAACTCAGTACTATTGGATTAACTCAGTGCTATTGGATTAACTCAGTGCTATTGGATTAACTCGGTGCCATTGGATTAAATCAGTGCTATTGGATTAACTCAATGCTATTGGATTAACTCAGTGCTATTGGATTAACTCAATGCTATTGGATTGACTCAATGCTATTGGATTGACTCAATGCTATAGGCTTGACTCAATGCTATTGGATTAACTCAGAGCTATTGGATTAACTCAATACTATTGGATTAACTCAATGCTATTGGATTAACTCAGTGCTATTGGATTAACTCATTACTATTGGATTAATGTAATACTATTGGGTTAACTCAATACTATTGGATTAACTCAATATTATTTGATTAACTCAGTGGTATTGGATTGACTCAATGCTATTGGATTGACTCAATGCTATCGGATTGACTCAATACTATTGGATTAAGTCAATACTATTGGATTAACTCAATTAAATTGGATTAACTCAGTGCTATTGGATTGACTCAATGCTATTAGATTAACTCAGTGCTATTGGATTAACTCAGAGCTATTTGATTAACTCAATACTATTGGATTAACTCAATGCTATTGGATTAACTCAATGCTATTAGATTAACTCAGTGCTATTGGATTAACTCAGTGCTATTGGATTAACTCAATTCTATTGGATTAACGCAAAATTATTGGATTAACTCAGTGCTATTGGATTGACTCAATGCTATTGGATTGACTCAATACTATCGGATTGACTCAATACTATTGGATTGACTCAATACTATTGGATTAAGTCAATACTATTGGATTATTAACTCAATTTATTGGATTAACTCAGTGGTATTGGATTAACTCAGTGGTATTGGATTAACTCAATGCTATTGGATTAACTCAATACTATCGGATTGACTCAATACTATTGGATTGACTCAATACTATTGGATTAAGTCAATACTATTGGATTATTAACTCAATTTATTGGATTAACTCAGTGGTATTGGATTAACTCAGTGGTATTGGATTAACTCAATGCTATTGGATTAACTCAATACTATTGGACTAACTCAATACTATTGGACTAACTCAATACTATTGGACTAACTCAATACTATTGGACTAACTCAATTCTATTGGATAAACTCAGTGGTATTGTATTAACTCAGTGCTATTGGATTAACTCAGTGCTATTGGATTAACTCAGTGCTATTGGATTAACTCAGTGGTATTGGATTAACTCAGTGGTATTGGATTAACTCAGTGGTATTGGATTGACTCAGTGCTATTGGATTGACTCAATGCAATTGGATTGACTCAATGCTATTGGATTGACTCAGTGCTATTGGATTAACTGAGTGGTATTGCATTAACTCAGTGGTATTGGATTAACTCAGTGCTAATGGGTTAATTTAATACTATTGGATTAACTCAATGCTAAAGGATTAACTCAATGCTATTGGATTAACTCAATGCTATTGGATTAACTCAATATTGGATTAACTCAGTATTATTGGATTAACTCAATACTATTGGATTAACTAAATTCTATTGGATTAACTCAGTGGTATTGGATTGACTCAATGCTATTGGATTGACTCAATGCTATCAGATTGACTCAATGCTATTGGATTAACTCAATGCTATTGGATTAACTCAGTGGTATTGCATTAACTCAGTGGTATTGCATTAACTCAGTGGTATTGGATTAACTCAGTGCTATTGGATTGACTCAATGCTATTGGATTAACTCAATACTATTGGATTAACTAAATTCTATCGGATTGACTCAATACTATTGGATTGACTCATTACTATTGGATTAAGTCAATACTATTGGATTATTAACTCAATTTATTGGATTAACTCAGTGCTATTGGATTAACTCAGTGGTATTGGATTAACTCAGTGGTATTGGATTAACTCAGTGGTATTGGATTAACTCAGTGGTATTGGATTAACTCAATGCTATTGGATTAACTCAATTCTATTGGATTAACACAATATTATTGGATTGACTCAGTGCTATTGGATTGACTCAATGCTATTGGATTGACTCAGTACTATCGGATTGACTCAATACTATTGGATTAAGTCAATACTATTGGATTAACTCAATTATATTGGATTAACTCACTGCTATTGGATTAACTCAATACTATTGGATTAACTCAATATTATTGGATTAACTCAGTGGTATTGGATTGACTCAATGCTATTGGATTGACTCAATACTATCGGATTGACTCAATACTATTGGATTAAGTCAATACTATTGGATTAACTCAGTGGTATTGCATTAACTCAATGCTATTGGATTAACTTAATGCTATTGGATTAACTCACTGCTATTGGATTAACTCAGAACTATTGGATTAACTCAGTGCTATTGGATTAATTTAATACTATTGGATTAACTCAATATTATCGGATTAACTCAATACTTTTAGATTAACTCAGGGCTATTGGATTAACTCAATTCTATTGGATTAACTAAATACTATTGAATTGACCCAGTGCTATTGGATTAACTCAATGCTATTGGATTAACTCAATGCTATTGGATTAACTAAATTATATTGGATTAACTCAGTGCTATTGGAATAACTCAATACTATTGGATTAACTAAATTATATTGGATTAACTCAGTGCTATTGGATTGACTCAATGCTATTGGGTTAATTTAATACTATTTAATTAACTCAATGCTATTGGATTAACTCAATACTATTGGATTAACTCAATACTATTGGATTAATTTAATTATATTGGATTAACTCAGTGGTACTGGATTAACTCAGTGGTATTGTATTGCTATTGAATTAACTCAATGCTATTGGATTAACTGAATGCTATTGGATTAACTCAATACTATTGGATTAACTCAATACTTTTGGATTAACTCAATTATATTGGATTAACTCAGTGCTATTGGATTAACTCAATACTATTGGATTAACTCAATTATATTGGATTAACTCAGTGCTATTGGATTAACTCAGTGGTATTGGATTAACTCAGTGGTATTGGATTAACTCAAGGCTATTGGATTAACTCAATGCTATTGGATCAACTCAATTCTATTGGATTAACTCAGTGCTAATGGGTTCATTTAATACTATTGGATTACCTCAATGCTAAAGGATTAACTCAATGCTATTGGATTAACTCAATGCTATTGGATTAACACAGTATTATTGGATTAACTCAATGCTATTGGATTAACTCAATACTATTGGATTAACTAAATTCTATCGGATTGACTCAATACTATTGGATTGACTCAATACTATTGGATTAAGTCAATACTATTGGATTATTAACTCAATTTATTGGATTAACTCAGTGATATTGGATTAACTCAATGCTATTGGATTAACTCAGTGGTATTGGATTAACTCAGTGCTATTGGATTAACTCAGTGGTATTGGATTAACTCAGTGCTATTGGATTAACTCAGTGGTATTGGATTGACTCAGTGCTATTGGATTGACTCAATGCTATTGGATTAACTCAGTGCTATTGGATTAACTCAGTGGTATTGGATTAACTCAGTGGTATTGGATTAACTCAGTGGTATTGGATTAACTCAGTGGTATTGGATTAACTCAGTGCTATTGGATTAACTCAGTGGTATTGGATTGACTCAGTGCTATTGGATTGACTCAATGCTATTGGATTAACTCAGTGCTATTGGATTAACTCAGTGGTATTGGATTAACTCAGTGGTATTGGATTAACTCAGTGGTATTGGATTAACTCAATTATATTGGATTAACTCAGTGCTATTGGATTAACTCAATTCTATTGGATTAACTCAATATTATTGGATTGACTCAATGCTATTGGATTGACTCAATGCTATTGGATTGACTCAATACTATCGGATTGACTCAATACTATTGGATTAAGTCAATACTATTGGATTAACTCAATTATATTGGATTAACTCAGTGCTATTGGATTAACTCAATACTATTGGATAAACTCAATGCTATTGGATTAACTCAGTGGTATTGGATAAACTCAATGCTATTGGATTAACTCAGTGCTATTGGATTAACTCAATGCTATTGGATTAATTTAATACTATTGGATTAACTCAATATTATCGGATTAACTCAATACTTTTAGATTAACTCAGGGCTATTGGATTAACTCAATTCTATTGGATTAACTAAATACTATTGAATTGACTCAGTGCTATTGGATTAACTCAATGCTATTGGATTAACTCAATGCTATTGGATTAACTAAATTATATTGGATTAACTCAGTGCTATTGGAATAACTCAATAATATTGGATTAACTAAATTATATTGGATTAACTCAGTGCTATTGGATTAACTCAGTGCTATTGGATTAACTCAATACTATTGGATAAACTCAATGCTATTGGATTAACTCAGTGGTATTGGATAAACTCAATGCTATTGGATTAACTCAGTGCTATTGGATTAACTCAATGCTATTGGATTAATTTAATACTATTGGATTAACTCAATATTATCGGATTAACTCAATACTTTTGGATTAACTCAGTGGTATTGGATTAACTCAGTGGTATTGGATTAACTCAATATTATTGGATTGACTCAGTGCTATTGGATTGACTCAATGCTATTGGATTGACTCAATGCTATTGGATTAACTCAGTGCTATTGGATTAACTCAGTGGTATTGGATTAACTCAGTGGTATTGGATTAACTCAATGCTATTGGATTAACTCAATTCTATTGGATTAACACAATATTATTGGATTGACTCAGTGCTATTGGATTGACTCAATGCTATTGGATTGACTCAGTACTATTGGATTAACTCAATTATATTGGATTAACTCAGTGCTATTGGATTAACTCAATTCTATTGGATTAACTCAATATTATTGGATTAACTCAGTGGTATTGGATTGACTCAATGCTATTGGATTGACTCAATACTATCGGATTGACTCAATACTATTGGATTAAGTCAATACTATTGGATTAACTCAATTATATTGGATTAACTCAGTGCTATTGGATTAACTCAATACTATTGGATAAACTCAATGCTATTGGATTAACTCAGTGGTATTGGATAAACTCAATGCTATTGGATTAACTCAGTGCTATTGGATTAACTCAATGCTATTGGATTAATTTAATACTATTGGATTAACTCAATATTATCGGATTAACTCAATACTTTTAGATTAACTCAGGGCTATTGGATTAACTCAATTCTATTGGATTAACTAAATACTATTGAATTGACTCAGTTCTATTGGATTAACTCAATGCTATTGGATTAACTCAATGCTATTGGATTAACTCAATTATATTGGATTAACTCAGTGCTATTGGAATAACTCAATAATATTGGATTAACTAAATTATATTGGATTAACTCAGTGCTATTGGATTAACTCAGTGCTATTGGATTAACTCAATACTATTGGATAAACTCAATGCTATTGGATTAACTCAGTGGTATTGGATAAACTCAATGCTATTGGATTAACTCAGTGCTATTGGATTAACTCAATGCTATTGGATTAATTTAATACTATTGGATTAACTCAATATTATCGGATTAACTCAATACTTTTAGATTAACTCAGGGCTATTGGATTAACTCAATTCTATTGGATTAACTAAATACTATTGAATTGACTCAGTGCTATTGGATTAACTCAATGCTATTGGATTAACTCAATGCTATTGGATTAACTAAATTATATTGGATTAACTCAGTGCTATTGGAATAACTCAATAATATTGGATTAACTAAATTATATTGGATTAACTCAGTGCTATTGGATTAACTCAGTGCTATTGGGTTAATTTAATACTATTGGATTAACTCAATGCTATTGGATTAACTCAATACTATTGGATTAACTCAATACTATTGGATTAATTTAATTATATTGGATTAACTCAGTGGTACTGGATTAACTCAGTGGTATTGTATTGCTATTGAATTAACTCAATGCTATTGGATTAACTGAATGCTATTGGATTAACTCAATACTATTGGATTAACTCAATACTTTTGGATTAACTCAATTATATTGGATTAACTCAGTGCTATTGGATTAACTCAATACTATCGGATTAACTCAATGCTATTGGATTGACTCAGTGGTATTGGATTAACTCAAGGCTATTGGATCAACTCAATTCTATTGGATTAACTCAGAACTATTGGATTAACTCAGTGCTATTGGATTAACTCAGTGCTATTGGATTAACTCAGTGCTATTGGATTAACTCAGTGTATTGGATTAACTCAATATTATTGGATTGACACAGTGCTATTCTATTAACTCAGTTCTATTGTATTAACTCAGTGCTATTGGATTGACTCAATACTGTCAGATTAACTCAATACTATTGGATTAACTCAGTGCTATTGTCACGTCCTGACCAGAGAAAGATGTTATTTTCTGTGGTAGATTAGGTCAGGGCGCGACAGGTTTTTTTTCTATGTTTTCTATTTCTATGTTGTCAGGGTCTAGTTTTGTATTTCTATGTTGGGGTTTTGTTTTGGATGATCTTCAATTAGGGGCATCTGGTCCTAGTTGTCTCTAATTGGAGATCATACTTAAGTAGGGTTTTTTCCACCTGGGTTTGTGGGAGATTGTTTTTGAGTAGTGTATGTTTCACCTCTGCGTCACGGTTTGTTGTTTTGTTTTTTGAACTCAATGCTATTGGATTAACTCAATACTATTGGATTAACTCAATACTTTTGGATTAACTCAATTATATTGGATTAACTCAGTGCTATTGGATTAACTCAATACTATCGGATTAACTCAATGCTATTGGATTGACTCAGTGGTATTGGATTAACTCAAGGCTATTGGATCAACTCAATTCTATTGGATTAACTCAGAACTATTGGATTAACTCAGTGCTATTGGATTAACTCAGTGCTATTGGATTAACTCAGTGCTATTGGATTAACTCAGTGTATTGGATTAACTCAATATTATTGGATTGACACAGTGCTATTCTATTAACTCAGTTCTATTGTATTAACTCAGTGCTATTGGATTGACTCAATACTGTCAGATTAACTCAATACTATTGGATTAACTCAGTGCTATTGTCACGTCCTGACCAGAGAAAGATGTTATTTTCTGTGGTAGATTAGGTCAGGGCGCGACAGGTTTTTTTTCTATGTTTTCTATTTCTATGTTGTCAGGGTCTAGTTTTGTATTTCTATGTTGGGGTTTTGTTTTGGATGATCTTCAATTAGGGGCATCTGGTCCTAGTTGTCTCTAATTGGAGATCATACTTAAGTAGGGTTTTTTCCACCTGGGTTTGTGGGAGATTGTTTTTGAGTAGTGTATGTTTCACCTCTGCGTCACGGTTTGTTGTTTTGTTTTTTGAACTCAATGCTATTGGATTAACTCAATACAGAGTTTTGATGTCTTCACTTTTATTCTGCAATGTAGAAAATAGTAAAAATAAAGAAAAACCCTTGAATCAGTAGGTGTGTCCAAACGTTTGACTGGTACTGTAAATATGTTTTCTTCTATTGTCCAACAGCTGTAGCATAGGATAGTATTAGCATTTATGTTGTTACTGTCCATTATGTTCTTTCTTGATATCTATTTGTAAAACCAATAAAAACTATTGCAACATGAAACTGAGTGGAAAACATGGTCGTTGTGGATGTTGTTTCAAAGTCTAACACAATGAAACGGACAGCGCTTTCTAAGGTGGTTATTGATACAAAACACCCATATACATATTAGAGATTATGTATACACATAGGCCTATATATATATATGTATATATATGAGCCCAAGTCCGGAAAAAAAATTGTAATTTAAATAATGATTGTACCGTTGTACACTGAGTGTACAAAACAGTAAAACACCTGCTCTTTCCATGACATTGACTGACCAGGTGAATCCAGGTGAAAGCTATGATCCCTTATTGATGTCACTTGTTAAATCCACTTCAATCAGTGTAGATAAAGGGGAGGAGACAGGTTAAAGAAGGATTTTTAAGCCTTGAGACAACTGAGACATGAATTGTGTATGTTTGCCATTCAGAGGGTGAATGGGCAAGAGAAAAGATTGAAGTGCCTTTGAACGGGGTATTTTAGTTTTAAACTCTGCATTGTTGGGAAGGGCTCGTAAGCAAGCGTTTCACAGTAAAGTCTACACCAACTGTATTCGGCGCATGTGACAAATAACATTTGATTTGAAAATATGATCACTTGATGAGAAAACATCTGTGCAGCCTGAGGCAAGGAACACTTGCGACTTTCTCAAATCCTCAATAGCCTATTGTCGCATCATGCAGCCCATATATGCTTTGATTTCTAAGAGCAAATTTATGCGTCACCCGAAAATGTGGTCGTAGGCGTTGTATGGAGGGTGTGTCGCAACTGCGGAGCCTCTGGAGGCACGTAGAGGCCAAATTGAGCTCTGTACCGCATCGTTGTACACCTCTCAAGTTTTGTAACAGTGTAGAGGGCTCATGATTGGTTGACAGTAAGTGAGGGTGGGAGATCCTGTATAAACACGAACTCACTTCCTTGACAACAGATACTAGAATACCAAATCTGGGTGTTATCTTTCAAATACTTCAGCTGCACTTGGCTGAGGTAGCCTGGTGCAATGGAACCAATCAAATCGTCCCAATAGTACAACAGTCCAAAATGGATCTGGCACTCTGGACAGAATCAATAGAAAGAACAAAGAATTTGAATGAAAACACACTATTTGAACCCATGCGTGTGGTGGATATAGCTTATGCACTCTTTAGCCGTAGTGAGTGAATGGGTGCTGTGGTGTACCCTCTCTCCCCTCTTCCCCAGGGAATTAACCAGGATGCAGCAGGTCAGTCTTGCCTCCCTGCTCCTCCCATCTCCCCTAATAGCGTATTGATCCTAGGGAGGCAATCTATTTACTAACTGGGCATTCACACCCAGAACTCACTGGGCATTCACACCCAGAACTCACTGGGCATTCACACCCAGAACTCACTGGGCATTCACACCCAGAACTCACTGGGCATTCACACCCAGAACTCACTGGGCATTCACACCCAGAACTCACTGGGCATTCACACCCAGAACTCACTGGGCATTCACAGCCTCATCGCCACCGCAACTACAAACACAGCAAGGTACCTGTTCTAATACCTATCCACCTAGTTAGCTACCTTTCTACCTAGGTGCCTAGCCTACCTGGGTGGTTGGCTGTATTTCTCAGAATATAATCAACCACAATGGTTAAAAGGTCTAACTGTCCATTCATTGCTTAGACTTCATCTGGTCATTTTGGTTCAATCTCTGATTCCATACCGAGACAGTTTACTGCAGCTGTGGAGCCTGAAACTAATCGGTGCTAATTCCCCGAAGCATCCCAGACTTGTAGGGGGCACTCGCCTCAGAGCAGCATCCCCCTTCCCCCGGGGGAGGGGATAGGAAAACCACGGAAAGCAGGAAGAGCACAGAGAGCCAGGTGGAGGCCTTCAGGCGAGGCTGTCAGCACTCCACCCATGTGGAGGAAATTCATTAGTGGGCCGCAGAGGCAGGATTAATCGATAGCCGCCCCGCCCCACGCATGCTGAGAAGAGGCTTGTGTCTTTTCTCCCCCGTCGGCAAGATGAAGGGGACTCCATTTTTTAAAGTGACACTCGTTTAAGAGGAAAGGGAAGAAGGGGAGGGGAGAGATGAGATGAGATTATGAGTGTGTCTGTTCCTTAGCAGTGGTATTCAAAGCTGGGGGGACTGCTGTGGGGCTGCAACATTTAGAGGACAGATTATTGTATGGGACTACATACAAATGCTTTTGAGAAAGATCATTTAGAGAATTAGTTTTTTTTATTGGGTAAATGCATTTACTGGTGAATTCTTTGAGAAGAGATGAAAATGTAATGAATTTAAGGTTATTTGTTGGTGTAAAAATGTTAATGTAGCAAAAATGTGGTCCTCAGAAATTCTGTTGGAAAAATGGTAAGAGCCATACTTCACAGTGACCCTGACATACACTTCTCCATCGTTTACGGAGAACCTGGCACCGTCACAGTAGACAGATAGTATGGGTCTTCTAAGGAATGGGGCCCCTAACATGTAATCCGCGCTTGGCTTATTTAATGCGATGACCCAGGACAGCTCGTTGACAAACAGACTGGCGGGGCCCAGACTCCTGGTCGCCTCTGCAATATAACTGCAGATGAGGTCAGGTCGGATAAAGCCGTTACCGTGACAACTCACACATTGTAAACATAACGACTGTCATTTGTTAGGACCACAGATATACACTGACTGTCTCTCCCTCGCTTTCTCCTCTAGAAGTTTGGTCCCGCTTGTCAGCTAACTTTAGAACTGTGGTGAATGATCTACAAATCACCTACACTTCAGATAAATGGGCAATTCACCGTGATGATCCTGTAACTTAACAAGGAAGTGGCTTCTAAGAGATGACTGATAAGGGAACTATCTTCAGCATCGGTGACCCATCACTCCAAAATGGAAGCCGTTGAGTTGATGAATAACAAGCTCACTTTGTTGGCCATATAAAAGCACACAGTGGTCCGTCCCAAATGGAACCCTATGTTTTATATAGTGCACTAACTTGGACCAGAGCTCTTTTGGACCCTTTGTGTGTCTGTGTGTGTGTGTGTGACAGTGACAGACAGTGTGTGTCCTTGCACATGTGTGTGCACGCATGTGTGTGTCTCTCCCTCTCTTGCTGTGTGTGTGTGTGTGTGTGTGTGTGTGTGTGTGTGTGTGTGTGTGTGTGTGTGTGTGTGTGTGTGTGTGTGTGTGTGTGTGTGTGTGTGTGTGTGTAACTGTGTCTGTGTCTCCCTTTCTTGGTGTGTGTGTGCAGGGCGGGGTGCTGTGAGCCAGACATAGGGCCAATGCATATCATTACTCAGACCAACCCCAGATGCAGCCCAGAGAGCCAGGCTTTGCGGTTTCACAGAGGGTTCCAATGGGCATCCGTCAACACCGTGTTACTTCCTGTAATGAGAGGCTTCTGTGTTTGTATGTTGTGTCTGTCCTCACTTGTGGAGGCTACATGGAGACGGCTGAGTTGGGTAGGGAAGGAGATCCTGTATATATATATATATATATATATATATATATATATATATATATATATATATATATCAGTGGAGGCTGCTGAGGGGAGGACGGCTCGAAGCAAATGGAATGGAATCAACCAAATGTGTTTGGAGTATTTGATACCATTCCACCTATTTTGCTCCAGCCATTACCACGAGGCCGGTGCCACCAACCTCCTGTGATATATATAGAGATATATATACACATACAGTTATGTTGTGACAAGGTAGGGGTGGTATACCAAGTCTATATTATGGTTAGAACAGGTCAAATAAGCAAAGAGAACCGACAGTCCATCATTACTTTAAGACATGAAGGTCAGTCAATCAAGTGCAATCGCAAAAACCGTTAGGCGCTATGATGAAATTGGCTTTCATGAGGAACGCCACAGGAAAGGAAGACCCAGAGCTCATTAGAGTTACCAGCCTCAGAAATTGCAGCCCAAATAAATGCTTCACAGAGTTCAAGTAACAGACACATCTCAACATCAACTGTTTAGAGGAGACTGTGTGAATCAGGCCTTCATGGTCGAATTGCTGCAAAGAAACCACTACTAAAGGACACCAATAATAAGAAGAGACTTGCTTGTGCCAAGAAACACGCGTAATGGACATTAGACCGGTGGAAATCTGTCCTTTTGTCTGATGAGTCCAAATTTTAGATTTTTGGTTCCAACCGTCGGGTCTTTGTGAGATGCAGAGTAGGTGAACGGATGATCTCTGCATGTGTAGCTCCCACCATAAAGAATGGAGGAGGAGGTGTGATGGTGTGGGGGTGCTTTTCTGGTGACACTGTCAGTGATTTATTTAGAATTCCACAATCACCCAACCTCAACCCAATTGAGATGGTTTGGGATCAGTTGGACCACAAAGTGAAGGAAAATCAGCTCAGTACTCTGCATATGTGGGAACTCCTTCAAGACTGTTAGAAAAGCATTCCAGGTGAAGTTGGTTGAGAGAATGCCAAGAGTGTGCAAAGCTGTCATCAAGGCAAAGGATGGCAACTTTGAAAAATCTCAAATATATTCTACAATGTAGTAAATAGTAAAAATAAAAACTTAAATGAGTAGGTGTGTCTAAACTTTTGACTGGTACTGTTTATATTATTGTATTATTTTATTTTTATATTAATAGACATATTTCTCTCCTAGTCATGGAGAAACAATCAGTCACCTACTAGTGTGTTACAATGTAATTACATGGGTAAATCCATTGCGCTGGAATAAGGCCTGTGTAATGTAAAGTGAAAAGTGTCCCCACAGAACTTTCTGTATCTCTTTGAGCTCCTAGATGTAAGAGAGCTTTAGTGATATGGCAATCGATATCCACAATCAAAATTGATTACCCCACAGACTATACCCACATCAGATTTACTAGACACACGTCATACTGAATTTACACTTGGCCATGAGACCCTTATAAAGCATCATGATATACGAAGGTACAGCCCCCAGTCCTGGTCCTACAGTAACTTGCCTCTGTCCTCTACCATGGAGCTGATAGTAATTAAAGAAGCACTGTTGCACAGGGGGGAGAGGGGACTCTTTTAGGTGAAAGACTCGGGAGGAGCGCGGAGCAAATCAAAAGTCATTCCAGTGGGAGAGGTGCAGAAAAAGAGCTGGGAGAGAGGCTGATGGCCTGAAGTGATGGGGGGAGGATCGGGAGGACAACAGAGAATAAGGACAACAGAGAGCGAGGCAAGAGAGAGAGAGAGAGAGAGAGAGAGAGAGAGAGAGAGAGAGAGAGAGAGAGAGAAAATCAACAATGAGTGAGAATGAAGGAGTAAGAAGTGGGGAGAGGGTGGACTCCGTACAATAAAATAAAGCAGGGAGCTTCTCAGACGTCCAGACAGTCAGCATGGTCAACCCAAGGTCAACCCAGCGCTCATCAGCCCTATAACGAAACCTACAGACCTAAATGGTACCCCATTCTCTATGTAGTGCACTACTTTTGACCAGGGCCCGTAGGGAATAGGCTGCCATTCCGGACTCACCACTCTGATATACCCACTGTGATTGTACAAAGTCGATGGGATGTGATGGAAGCCCCTGATGATATAGTGTGATATAGAAGGCTAGGTGATATTGTGTGATATAGGAGGATAGGTCATATAGAAGAATCGGTCATATATACAACTAGGTGATATAGAAAGCTATGTGATATAGAAGGCTAGGTGATATAGAAGGCTAAGTGATATAGAAGAATAGGTGATATAGAAGGCTAGGTGGTATAGAAGGCTAGGTGATATAGAAGGCTAGGTGATATAGAAGGCTAGGTGGTATAGAAGGCTAGGTGATATAGAAAGATAGGTAATATAGAAGGCTAGGTGATATAGCAGGCTAGGTGATATAGACGGCTAGGTGATATAGAAGGCTAGGTGATATAGAAGGCTAGGTGATATAGAAGGCTAGGTGATATAGAAGGCTAGGTGATATAGCAGGCTAGGTGATATAGACGGCTAGGTGATATAGAAGGTCAGGTGATATAGAAGGCTAGCTGATATCGTGTGATATAGAAGGCTAGGTGATATTGAAGGCTAGGTGATATAGAAGGTCAGGTGATATAGTTTGATATAGAGGGCTAGGCAATATAGAAAGCTTGGTGATATAGAATGCTAGGTGATATAGAAGGCTAGGTGATGTAGAAGGCTAGGTGATATAGAAGGCTAGGCGATATAGAAGGATGGGTGATATAGAAAGATAGGTAATAT
This sequence comes from Salmo salar, assembly GCF_965601325.2. Taxonomy (NCBI): domain Eukaryota; kingdom Metazoa; phylum Chordata; class Actinopteri; order Salmoniformes; family Salmonidae; genus Salmo; species Salmo salar. The sequence goes on along the minus strand of NC_138297.1, from coordinate 16,958,585 downwards.
AGAAGGCTAGGTGATATAGAAGGATGGGCGATATAGAAGGCTAGGTGATATAGAAGGCTAGGTGATATAGAAGGATGGTTGATATAGAAAGATAGGTAATATAGAAAGGCTAGGTGATATAGAAGGATGGGCGATATAGAAGGCTAGGTGATATAGAAGGCTAGGTGACATAGAACGCTAGGGGATATAGAAGGCTAGGTGATATAGAACGCTAGGGGATATAGAAGGCTAGGTGATATAGAAGGCTAGGTGATATAGACGGCTAGGTGATATAGAAGGCTAGGTGATATAGAAGGCTAGGTGATATAGAAGACTAGGTGATATAGAAGGCTAGGTGATATAGAAGGCTAGGCGATATAGAAGGATGGGTGATATAGAAGGCTAGGTGATATAGAAGGCTAGGTGATATAGAAGGCTAGGTGATATAGAAGGCTAGGTGATATAGAAGGCTAGGGGATATAGAAGGCTAGGTGATATAGAAGGCTAGGTGATATAGAAGGATGGGTGATATAGAAGGCTAGGTGATATAGAAGGCTAGGTGATATAGAAGGCTAGGTGATATAGAAGGCTAGGCGATATAGAAGGATGGGTGATATAGAAGGCTAGGTGATATAGAAGGCTTGGTGATATAGAAGGCTAGGTGATATAGAAGGCTAGGTGATATAGAAGGCTAGGTGATATAGAAGGCTTGGTGATATAGAAGGCTAGGTGATATAGAAGGCTAGGTGGTATAGAAGGCTAGGTGATATAGAAGGCTAGGTGATATAGAAGGCTAGGTGATATAGAAGGCTAGGTGATATAGAAGGCTAGGTGATATAGAAGGCTAGGGGATATAGAAGGCTAGGTGATATAGAAGGCTAGGTGATATAGAAGGATGGGTGATATAGAAGGCTAGGTGATATAGAAGGCTAGGTGATATAGAAGGCTAGGTGATATAGAGTGACGTAGAAGGCCAGGTTATGTAAACTGCATTCGGAATGTATTCAGACCCCTTAACTTTTTGCACATTAATGGACCAAATAGAAGTGACAATTCAGGTGGGAAATTCCTGAGTCGTGTGGTGGATACCATACACATTGCGATTGACTGCGTGATGATTGAGGTGATTTACAGTTGCAATACTATAAATATGATTTCTTTCAATACCCTCTGAGCATGATTATTAATGACATACCAGTGAGAACTTTGTTTCTGGCCTTGACCTGTGGTATGAAACCCCAACACTGAGCAAGATTTTTTCAAATCAAATCAAATGAATGCTTCATAAACAATAGCTGTAGACTTACAGTGAGAGAAATAAAGTAGAGAAATAATAATAAAGTAAAACACGTAATAATAAAAGTAATAATTAATACACAATAACTTATCTACACAGGGTACCAGTACCAGTACCAGTCGGTGTGCAGGGGTACGAGGTAATTGATTGTGTGTGTGTGTGTGTGTGTGTGTATGTGTGTTTCTCTGTCTGTCCCTCCCAGCCATAGTCCCAAACACAGTGCTGAATGAGGCTTGACCCCGGGTCAAATGTGTCCCTGTGCCTCCTAGGCAGCAGCAGACCAAACGCATTGGGGTCAGCGTAAAGAAAAGGGAGAAGTGTTAAACACACACACACACACGCACACACACGTACACGCACGCACACGCACACTCAGTCCCCACATCCACCTAAGGGTAGATAGACTGATGGGTGGATGAGGGAGGAGAGGAAAAGAGGAGCAGAAAGTAGGGGATAGCAGCACTATTTTCACTTTGCCTTGAAGGCTGTAGTTAGTCAGTGTGAGCCCAGAGACAGAGAGAGAGGAATCATGGAGACAGTGACAGCACAGTCTAGAATAGCACCTGGCACCAGCCTCTCTTCATACCTGCAGGGAAGGGTGTGTGTGTATGCGTGTGTATGCGTGTGTATGCGTGTGCGTGTGTGTGTGTGTGTGTGTGTGTGCGCGTGTCTGCATCTGTGTGTGTGTGCTTGCATGTGTGTGTGTTTGTGTATGCGTGTGTGCGCGTGCGTGTTTGACACCAGCAACACAGTGAGAAGAACAAAGCCACTGGGTTCAGCAGCCAGCTGATAATGAACAGAACGTCATCCATTAAAATAATATGGGTTTTGAATCTCGTCGGCAGCCAGAGAGCAGTGAGCACACAGGTCAATGAGACATTTAAAGGCAGCATTAATGCCTTTTTAAAAGGGCCGGATGTCCTTTAATTGCCTTATAAAGTTATCTTTCGGGTTCTCTTTACATAGACCGCTGAAACTCAACTCTAGACCTCGAAGCAAGTTCCACTGCGTTTTTTTCATTGGTCCCCTCTAATCTGTGACTGATTTAGACCTGGGACACCAGGTGGGGGAAATGAATTATCAGGTAGAACAGAAAACCAGCAGGCTCCGGACCTCGTAGGGTAAGCGTTGAATACCCCTGACCTAGACCATATGAGAGTCAAAATAAGAGGGATGGAGAAATGATTTGTTTGGTAAGAGGGTATAACAGGTAAAGAGCTGCCCAATGATCACTGAGTAGTCACTTCACTTCCTGTCCCTCTCCTGTTCATCCAATCTACTGTCAGTCCCTCTCCTGTCCCTCTCCTTTCCATCCAATCTATTGTCCCTCTATTGTCCTTCTCCTGTCTATCCAATCTAATGTCCCTCTCCTGTTCCTCCAATCTACTGTCCCTCTCCTGTCTATCCAATCTACTGTCCCTCTCATGTTCCTCCAATCTACTGTCTCTCTCCTGTCTATCCAATCTACTGTCCCTCTCATGTTCCTCCAATCTACTGTCCCTCTCCTGTTCCTCCAATCTAATGTCCCTCTCCTGTTCCTCCAATCTACTGTCCCTCTACTGTCCCTCTCCTGTCTATCCAATCTACTGTCCCTCTCCTGTCTATCCAATCTAATGTCCCTCTCATGTTCCTCCAATCTACGGTCCCTCTCCTGTCTATCCAATCTACTGTCCCTCTCATGTTCCTCCAATCTAATGTCCCTCTCCTGTCTATCCAATCTACTGTCCCTCTCATGTTCCTCCAATCTACTGTCCCTCTCCTGTTCCTCCAATCTACTGTCCCTCTCCTGTTCCTCCAATCTACTGTCCCTCTCCTGTCTATCCAATCTACTGTCCCTCTCCTGTTCCTCCAATCTACTGTCCCTCTCCTGTTCTTCCAATCTACTGTCCCTCTCATGTTCCTCCAATCTAATGTCCCTCTCCTGTCTATCCAATCTACTGTCCCTCTCATGTTCCTCCAATCTACTGTCCCTCTCCTGTTCCTCCAATCTACTGTCCCTCTCCTGTTCTTCCAATCTACTGTCCCTCTCATGTTCCTCCAATCTACTGTCCCTTTCCTGTTCCTCCAATCTACTGTCCCTCTCCTGTCTATCCAATCTACTGTCCCTCTCATGTTCCTCCAATCTAATGTCCCTCTCCTGTTCCTCCAATCTACTGTCCCTCTCCTGTCTATCCAATCTACTGTCCCTCTCATGTTCCTCCAATCTAATGTCCCTCTCATGTTCCTCCAATCTTTTGTCCCTCTCCTGTCTATCCAATCTATTGTCCCTCTACTGTCCCTCTCCTGTCTATCCAATCTAATGTCCCTCTCATGTTCCTCCAATCTACTGTCCCTCTCATGTTCCTCCAATCTACTGTCCCTCTCATGTTCCTCCAATCTTTTGTCCCTCTCCTGTCTATCCAATCTATTGTCCCTCTACTGTCCCTCTCCTGTCTATCCAATCTAATGTCCCTCTCATGTTCCTCCAATCTACTGTCCCTCTCATGTTCCTCCAATCTACTGTCCCTCTCCTGTCTATCCAATCTACTGTCCCTCTCATGTTCCTCCAATCTACTGTCCCTCTCCTGTTCCTCCAATCTACTGTCCCTCTCATGTTCCTCCAATCTACTGTCCCTCTCCTGTTCCTCCAATCTACTGTCCCTCTCCTGTCTATCCAATCTACTGTCCCTCTCCTGTTCCTCCAATCTACTGTCCATCTCCTGTCTAGCCAATCTACTGTCCCTCTCCTGTCCAGCCAATCTACTGTACCTCTTCTGTCCCTCCAATCTCCTGTCCCTCTCCTGTCCCTCTCCTGTCCATCCAATCTCTTGTCCCTCTCCTGTCCGTCCAATCTCCTTTCCCTCGAACTTATTATCCCTCCAACCTACTAACATACTGTCCCTCCAATCTTCTGTCCCTCCAAATTATTGTCCCTCCAATCTCCTGTCCCTCCAATATAGGCTACTGCCCCTAAAATACTGTCCCTCCAACTTTGTGTCACTTCAACATACTGTCCCGCCAACCCACTCACCCCACCAATCCACAAACCTCATGTACTGCTCTACCTCCATGATGTCCCACCTCCAACTCCCCACCCATTACCCCATCTATCCCCTCTGCGGTCCCCGTGTTAGTATCTTACTATGTGCAGCTCCAGGTAGTCTCCCAGTCCCTTGGCACTCTCCACCCTGAGCAGCACGGCCTCCTTGAGCTGCGTGCTGAAGCCCACCGCCAGCCGGTCTGCCCGCGTGCTCGGCCGGTCGTTGGGGGGCCAGGTGTACGTGATGAGGGCTCCTCCTCTCCCGAAGATGTAGGTTGTCCCAGCTGTGGAGGGAAGAGGAGGCAAGTGTTATATATGGTGAATACTATTTTATACACCCATATCGTGTGATACATTTGAAGATCAAACCAATAGATGAAAGTATCAAAAAGAAGGCTTTTGGGAAAGCATTCCAGGTGACTACCTCATGAAGCTGGTTGAGAGGATGCCAAGAGTGTGCAAAGCTGTCATCAAGGCAAAGGGAGGCTACTTTGAAGAATCTCAAATATAAAATATGCTTTGATTTGTTTAACACTTTTTTGGTTACTACATGATTCCATATGTGTTATTTCTTAGTTTTGATGTCTTCATTATCATTCTACAATGTAGAAAATAGTAAAATAAAGAAAAACCCTGAAATGAGTAGGTGTGTCCAAACTTTTGACTGGTACTATACACATATATACACTATCTACCAAGAGAGTTTTTTAATCTGTATTATTTGTAGCCGTCTATTTACCACCACAAACCTATGCTGGCACTAAGACCGCACTCAACGAGCTGTATAAGGCCATAAGCAAACAAGAAAATGCTCATCCAGAAGCAGCACTCCTAGTGGCCGGGGACTTTAATGCAGGCAAACTTAAATCCGTTTTACCTCATTTCTACCAGCATGTCTGTCACATGTGCAACCAGAGGAAAAAAAACTCTAGACCACCTTTACTCCACACACAGAGAAGCATACAAAGCTCTCCCTTGCCCTCCATTTGGCAAATCTAACCATAAATCATAATTCTTACAAGAAAAAACTAAAGCAGGAAGTACCAGTGACTCGCTCAATACGGACGTGGTCAGATGACTTGGATGCTACGCTACAGGACTGTTTTGCTAGAATAGACTGGAATATGTTCCGGGATTCATCCAATGGCATTGAGGAGTATACCACCACCTTCATCGATAAGTGCATCGACGACGTGGTCCCCACAGTGACCGTGCGTACATACCCCAACCAGAAGCCATGGATTACAGGCAATATCCGCACCGAGCTAAAGGCTAGAGCTGCCGCTTTCAAGGAACGGGACCAAACACATCAAGACAGTTGTGAAGAGGGCACGACAACACCTTTTCCCCCTCTGGAGACTAAAAAGATTTGGCATTGGTCCCTAGATCCTCAAAAAGTTGCAAAGCTGCACCACCGAGAGCATCCTGACCGGTTGTATCACCGCCTTGTATGGCAACTGCTCGGCATCCAATTGTAAGGCGCTACAGAGGGTAGTGAGTACGGCTCAGTACATCACTGGGTCCAAGCTTCCTGCCATCCAGGACCTATATACTAGGCAGTGTCAGAGAAAGGCCCACATTTTCAAAGACTCCAGTCACCCAAGTCATAGAATGTTCTCTCTGCTACCGTACGGCAAGCGGTACCAGAGCTCCAAGTCTAGGTCCAAAAGGCTCCTTAACAGCCTCTTCCCCCAAGACTGCTGAACAATTAATCAAATGGACTATTCACCTGGACTATTCACATTGACACCCCCACCCTGTGTTTCTACACTGCTGCTACTCGCTGTTTATTGTCTACACTTAGTCACTTTACCCCTACCTTCATGTACAAATTACCTTGACTAAGCTGTACCCCCGCACAGTGACTTGGTACCGGTACCCCTGTATATAGCCTCGTTATTGTTATTTTATTGTGTTGCTGTCACGTCCTGACAAGTTAAGGGGTTATTTGTCATTGTAGTTTGGTCAGGGCGTGGCAGGGGTGTGTTTGTTTTGTGTTGTCGGGGTTTTGGGGTTTTGTTCTATGTTTTGTATTTCTATGGTTTTTCTATGTTGTATATTTCTTTGTGTTGGCCTGGTATGGCTCTCAATCAGGAACAACTGTACATTGTTGTTGCTGATTGGGAGTCATACTTAGGTAGCCCTTTTTCACCTGTCGTTTGTGGGAAGTTTTTTTTTTTTTTTTGCATAGCTGTGTGTAGCCTGCAATACTGTGCGTTCGTACGTTTTCTTGTTTTGTTTTGTTACATGTCTCAATAAAAGTAAAAAAACTCCGTACGACAATCGTTAGAGTTGCTTTTTGTTTTATTTTTTACTTTAGTTTATTTAGTAAATATTTTCTGAACTCTATTTCTTGAACTGCATTGTTGGTTAAGGGCTTGTAAGTAAGCATTTCACAGTAAGGTCTACACCTGTTGTATTCAGCATTTCACAGTAAGGTCTACACCTATTGTATTCAGCATTTTACAGTAAGGTCTTCACCTGTTGTATTCAGCATTTCGCAGTGAGGTCTACACCTGTTATATTTGGCACATGTGACAAATAAGATTTGATCTCGGTCATTTTGCACTTTGCACATTTTCGGGCATCATATCCTAATAAATTATACATACTTTTGCATTTATATTTTCCATAAACCTCTCTCGTGTCCATGGGATCTCTGAGGCTGCCCTCAATACCGCATCAAAACCCATTCTGCACACACTGATGCCTGCCAAATGACCTAAAACGACATTGAAATGAGACACCAACTCTCCAGCCACAGACCTCGTCTCATATTAACAATGCTGTGTTGGCACAGCAGAGACATAGCAGGACAAGTCAGTTTGATGCTTAGTGGGTAAACGGATGATGAAAGCACTGTCAAAGACCGGGGGGACCATCACTGAGTCACACGCACACACTGCCAGAGACCGTGAACCATCACACTTTATTTTAGTTTCTCTAGCTTTGACAATTACGACTACCTGTGACCCGTACCATCTACAGATCAGCTGGTATCGCTATTTTGAACAGGCTCATGCAATGAAACCAGCGCCAACCCCCTTCTGTTCGAGTCGGGGCCCCCTCCCTTCCTCCCTCCCACCGGAGACTAGCCGTGTTGTTTCCTACCGGCTGTATTCTTTTAGCACTGAATAATTATCGCAGCATGGTAGGGGAGCAGGCTGAAAGAAGAGTAGGCGGAAAGTGGGAGGGAGGGATGGAAAGAAATTAGAGGGGGTGACAATGAGGTGTGAGATGCGATGGTTGGATGTGTTGAAGCCAGTGAGAACAGTTTGAGGTAGAGTGTTCATCTGTTCCACAGCTACACCACTCTGTTGTCTTCCGGCTAAAAGGCATCAGGGCTGTTCAAGATGAGAAGAGACACATGGAGCAGGTTGGTGCTTTTCATTATGAATGTTGTTCTGGAGGCTGTTCTGCAGAGTGGTCACTAGCTGGCACAGCCAGTCATAAAATCAGATTTTAAACCTAACCCCAACCATAACCTTATCCTTAACCACATTGCTAACCCTGACCCTAACCTTAAATTAATACCAAAAAGTGAATGTTAGTTTTCATGAATTTGTACAATATAGCACATTTTTACTTTGCGGCAGGCCTATCTAAGAGGAAAACGCTCAGCCTCCAGGGCAAGCAGTGCTGTAAAGTACTTAAGTAAAAATACTTAAGTACTACTTAAATGTTTTTTTGGGTATCTGCACTTACTTTACTATTTATATTTTTGACAACTTTTACTTTTGTACTTTACTTTTACTTTTGTACTTTACATTTTCCCTGACACCCAAAAGTACTTCTTACATTTTGAATGCTTAGCAGAACAGAATTTTTTTACAATTAAAGCACTTATCAAGAGAACATGCCTGGTCATCCCTACTGCCTCTGATCTGGTGGACTCACTAAACACAAATGTCTAGTTTGTAAAGGATGTGTCAGTGTTGGAGTGTCCCCCTGGCTATTATAAATAAAAAATTAAAAAATAAAATTGTGCCGTCTGGTTTGTTTAATATAAGGAATTTGAAATGATTTATACTTTTACTTTTGATACTTAAGTACATTTTAGCAATTACATTTACTTTTGATACTTAAGTAGATTTAAAACCAAATACTTTTAGACTTTTAGTCAAGTAGTATTTTACTGGGTGACTTTCACTTTTACTTGAGACATTTTTTTATAAAGGTATCTTTACTTTTACTCAAGTATGACAATTGGGTACTTTTTCCACCACTGAGTGCAAGACTCATGACAATAAATGTCAACCTGCGCACATGGAGGGAAACTGCTCTAAGATGGCCTCCGGTAGAATGGCAGCCATGTTGCAGAGAGATTGAGGCAGCAAACACTAGCAGCAGCACACACACTCAGGTGTGAGTCTCTCTCTTTTCGCTTTTCGCCTCAGTGTGTGAAGCGCGTGATGCCTCCGCTCACCGGGTCCCAGCCTTCCAATCTAATTTTCTTTTCTAAATAAACAAGATGCGTGACTGAAATACTATAACTAGCCCACCGCATGAAAGACCATCTTAGAGAAAGAAGATACACAACTGAAGGTTTCACTTTCTCCTCTTCCATCAGTCATGTAGAATGCAGGGAATTGGCATAAATGCAGAAGGTGATAGTGATGATGAGGATGATTACTGAAGACAGAAAATCACCACCGCATATCTATTTACAATATCTACACCAACAACTACTCAATAATCAACACTACCATACATATTCTATTGACAATATAATCCAGATGCCATGCCCAGGGAAATGTTTACAATCAACACCGCTTACAACTGACTGTAAAGCCACAAAGTCAAAAACTGCAAAGTACCTGTCATCGAGCATTAACCTAGCTAACTTTATTTCCTTTAAGACAGTGCTGTATAATTATCTCTCCTTCTTTTATTCAGTCCTTGTCCTGTGTGGTGGCAGGCACGTTGTCTGCGGTGACGGTGGCCACCTGCTGTTATGGCAAACCTGCAGCAGCCCACTAAGCGATGAGACGAAGAGGTGATGAGGCTTCTAATGAGTTGGTCTGACAGGTCTTCCCTGACTGAGACCATGTCTTAGTGTGTCAGAGACACCCAACACCTGCTCCTCTCCGCTAGCTAACTGACTGGTGCAAAGGCAATGCATGTAGACCCAAGCCACCCACCAACCACATCTCCCTTTCTGCACACCAAGGGATTGAGTGAGAGAGAGATGTAGAGAGAGATGTGAGGGAGACGTAGAGGGAGACGTAGAGGGAGAGGTAGAGGGAGACGTAGAGAGAGAAGAAGTCGTCAGAGAGAGTGAGTGAGAGAGATAAACAGACCAAGAGAAAGAGTGAGCTATCAGCATAACTCTCAAAGTCTCCACACTGTCCATTTTATACTTAAGACTGAAGTTAGAACTAAATGAGTAAGGCCTTGGGAGTCCTCCTCGGCAAACAAAACTCGGGGCAGAATATGGATTTTCCACTGACCTTGACTAGTCTACCTCTAATCAAGCTATCTGCTCTCTCTGTTTTGTTGGATTAATAATAATGATGGAAATGCTCCGTAGCATTCATGTTTATTTTGCAGGCTGAATAAGAGCTAAATATTTATTACTTGGCCAATTAGCTCAGGCTGGAATCGATGTTGACCAATCAATCCTCTCTACCTGCAACAGAGAAGCGGCAGGCTATATAAAACATTGTAGGACGCCACGTTGATTATTATTTTCATTTCTGGGGCCGGTAACATTTTATTTTCAGTTGAGGCCGGTGGAAAAATAATCATAAAGCTCCCTGAATCAAAAGTAATAAAAAAAAAAGATTGATTTTAAATTGTTCCAATGCAGGGCAGGTGGAGTGTGTGTGTGTTGTGTGAATGGTGGGGTTTGTCATATTGGACACTCATGGTGAATAGCCATTGATTTGGGCCAAAGCAAGGCCTTCTAGGACACTTGTTGTTCTCCACAACAGCTCTAAAATAAATAGGTCATCATAGACAGACGGCTAGAATGATATGCGACCAGATGTCTCTCATCCCGACGGACCAACGTCTACTGTACTCAGCCCACAGATATATGACTCGGGTGGCCTATGTAATAAGCCTTCATAACTTCTAGTGTTCTATTAAATTGTGTGATTCAGGCTTTCTTATGATTCACGGTGACGAAGGACAAGTTGATCCAGCACTGGAACCACTACAACAATACTGTGTGTATCTTTAGACATGTAAACTAGGCAGTGCCTCTTCAGACTCTGTCCTTAAACCCTCTCTGTTATAACTTCTGTTCATACATCAACCAAGTGGGTTGTTGGTGTAATTAGTCCATGTGACTAGACTGCTATATTGATTCCCTTTGAGAGAGCAGACAGAAACTTTTTAACAGTTTGGTTCTAAAGAGAAGTTTCACAGTGAAGTGACTTGGTAGACTGGACGTTGCAGATAGGACATGTTGTCAACTAGAACTCTGATGATCTCAAGACGAACAGATACAACACGCACGTGCGCAGGCGCACACACACACACACACACACACACACACACACACACACACACACACACACACACACACACACACACACACACACACACACACACACACACACACACACACACACACACATATATTCACATGCATGCACACACACTTGTGGTAGTTTCACAATCTACAGGGTTGATTGCGTCAGATAGACATTTCCCTGTAGGTCCATATAAACCATGTATCTGATGCGGGTTGGAGATTGGCTCATATCATCTAGCGTTAACATAGTCTGAAGAAGCCTGGCTTTTCTGTCCTGAGTGGCGCAGCGGTCTAAGGCACTGCATTGCAGTGCCAGAGGCGTCACTACAGACCTGGGTTCGATCCAGGGCTGTATCACATCCGGCTGTGATCAGGAGTCCAATTGGGCCCAATTGGCCCAGCGTTGTCCGGGTTAAGGGAGGGTTTGGCCGGGGTAGGCCGTCATTGTAAATAATCATTTGTTCTTAACTGACTTGCCTAGTTAAATGAAGGTCAAATGAAAAATATGAATAAAAATAGTCTGATGGGGTAGGATAGAGTGTGCGAGTGTGCAGTTATCTCAGGCCCATTGCACCCCTATGGTGGCCACACTGCTTAACTCTCATAGCTGTTTGACACCGACCACAATGGCCAATGGAATTTACAGAAGAGAAAATACCTGTCTCCCAATTGTATGGAGGCACAGGAGTGGAAACCTTTCAACCACAAATATTCTACAAGAAAGCTTTGGTCTACAATGATTCACTAACTTGGTTTCTTGGTAAACTGCTTGAGTCCCTGCTCTTTCACATTGTTTTACAAAATGGAGGGAGGGGATGGGATAAAGGGAGGGAGGTTAAAGATGGACAGTTTTACCTGCCGATAAGGGGAACATCTCTCTGAGGATTGATAGGTCGAAACGTTGTGTCAACGCCCCGCATATTTTATCAGTACCACTTATTGAAGCCCCAAAAGGCCCTTCTGCCTCATACTGCGTGTGATAGGAAGGCCCAAAAAGGCCCTTCTGCCTCATACCGTGTGTGATAGGAAGGCCCAAAAAGGCCCTTCTGCCTCATAACGCGTGTGATAGGAAGGCCCAAAAAGGCCCTTCTGCCTCATAACGCGTGTGATAGGAAGGCCCAAAAAGGCCCTTCTGCCTCATAACGCGTGTGATAGGAAGGCCCAAAAAGGCCCTTCTGCCTCATACTGCGTGTGATAGGAAGGCCCAAAAGGCCCTTCTGCCTCATACTGCGTGTGATAGGAAGGCCCAAAAGGCCCTTCTGCCTCATACCGTGTGTGATAGCTCTGGGGGTGCTTCTGGAACGTCTCATCGAGAGTGAGAATGGGCCGACTCAAAGATTGAATAACCAACAGTCACATGCGCCCCTGAATCAAACCACACACAAATCACACACACACACACACACACAGCCACAACCCGCTACGCAACTGCAGCAACATTCTTGCCGGCCTCCTAATAACCTGGCAGTCAGAGACGTGGGGCAGACGGAGACAGCTGAATATTTCAATGGGAGGTTTAGCCCTGCGACTCTAACAGTCTTAATTATTCATCACATTCACAGACTGCAGCGCACAACGCATTTTCACAGCACATGATATCATTTTTTAAATATAATTACGAGAAATGTGACATTGGCTAGGTTTCACTGCTGATTATGTCAACGATGGGAACAGACGGCATCTTGGGGGCAGAGAGAGGGGGAGGAAAACGGTTCCTTCTACATGTGGCTATTTAGAGGAACCAGAGTAAACGAGACACGGGGAAGAGTTACGGCGAGTTACGTCTCCCGCATGGTGCCATCATTCTGGAAAGGTCAGGATTCCTCCCATCTGAGGAGATACACCCCCGTGATAGTCTCCTCAGCGGTAGGCGATGTGGGCGCTTCTTGTTAGTGGGGCAAATTAGCGTTAACATCGTGCTAATTATGCTCTGGGGTAAGAAAACAAATGCGGGCTAATGCCTTGCTCCAGTCGTTGACTTGTTTAAATGGCATCTCGCATTGTTGGAACTAGCCTTGTGAAAATTAGAGGTGCCTAAAGTTCACAATGCACAACAACACATCCATCACTCTCTTTTATGGGTAAAACATGAGACAAATATAAGAAAATGGGATTCGGAAATAGAAAATTAGGAAAATGGACTCCTAACTTGTACTGTAGACTACACAGCCTTTACAGTAATTAACAAGTCAACATATATGGATGGACATAGCTTCTACCCTTTAAATCTGAAAATAGACTCTTGGTTCTTTCAGTAACTCGCCAAATGGAGACATACTGTACATATCCTTGATTCCATTAATCAAATTAGCCTTTGTCCATTTAATCAATTCCTGTCTGATTGTCAGACAACCTCTTCTGAAAGGGTCACTTATCTCTTATTGCCAGTATACAGTTTCTCTCAGTAAACATCAACTTACATTCTAGACCAATCAATGTTGACACAAAATGGCCGCCTGCACTAATGTTGACCTGTGCTGAGAGTAGCGTTCTAATGGCTCCTCAGTTTGAGTGGAGTCAAAATGGAGTGGAGTGGATGGATGCTTGTGTTGGTTATGGTGGTGGGTGGTGGATGGTGGGTGGGTGGGATGGAGACTAACGGTGAAGCCATTGCAAATTTTCTTCGGTCTGAGACAAGGTGAGTGGAAGTTATGGATGGAGGGGGAATGGACGGACGGAGGGAGATGGGCGAGGAACAGAAGTAGAGAGAGAGAGAGCGAGAGAGAGAGATTGAGAGAGATGAAAGAGAGAGAAGGAGATTGAGAGAGGAGAGAGAGTGATCAATGGAGAGCGAGAAAGAGAGATTGAGAGAGGAGAGAGAGGGATCAATGGAGAGCGAGAAAGAGAGATTGAGAGAGATGAAAGAGAGAGAAGGAGATTGAGAGAGGAGAGAGAGGGATCAATGGAGAGCGAGAAAGAGAGATTGAGAGAGATGAAAGAGAGAGAAGGAGATTGAGAGAGGAGAGAGAGGGATCAATGGAGAGCGAGAAAGAGAGATTGAGAGAGATGAAAGAGGGAGAAGGAGATTGAGAGAGGAGAGAGAGCGATCAATGGAGAGCGAGAAAGAGAGATTGAGAGAGATGAAAGAGAGAGAAGGAGATTGAGAGAGGAGAGAGAGGTGTGCTGTTCTGTATATTCTACAGACTGCAGGGTGTCTTACTTCAAAGGCATTGGGGATGAAGAGTGAAGAGATGAAAGGGGGCCTGACGGACGGACTCTCTCTCTCTCTGTGTGTGTGTGTGCACGTGCGTGCATTTGAGTGAGTGTGTATAGGTCTGACACATGAACAACATGAGATTTCCTACACGGGTCAATCAACATGGGGTTTGGGCTTCTGCACAACTGTCTTGTATGAAAGCTGTCTGCCGCCACTGAAGCCTTCATGAAAAACCTTTTCTGGCCATAGGAAATGCCTTTTGCATTCCATTATACGTGGCTGGTGAATACATTTTTACTGTCCCACCAGGTCTTTTAAGTCTCACTGAAGTTCAGGATGACAATATGCTTCTGCTGAGTGACTTCATCCACTGTGGTCACAGAGGGGTTAAAACCTATCAACCTTTAGAAATAAGCTGTGACAGAGGTCAGATGGGGTCAGACGTTGAAAACATTTCAAAGCCGTCCGTGACCAATGACCACAAAGGGCCCGGGCGGCCATCGTAAATGTCATCTCCCTCCCTCTCTCTGATGTTATTCGGAGTTTTTGATGTGCCAGAGTGAGGGAGTGGGGAAAAGAAGGGTGACTGTCAGCCTTTCTGTTTACAACACGTGGGACTCCTAAACAGGTGCCCCCACGCCTGTCAAATGATGATATTGCATACGTATAACGAGGCCTGACAAAGACAGAGGACGGCCAGACGAGCCAAGGAAGTAAAACGACTGTCTGTCGTCGAGCTCCTACGGACCCCTTCAATGAAAAACTAATTGAGCAAAACCAATAACGCAACAAGACAAAGCCCGAACAAAAGGAGCGCAATGGGAAACAGGGAAGGAGATTTGCTTTGCCGTGTCTGGAACCAGCAAATGTAGCTTGAGGCGTCCCTCTCTCCTTCTCTCCCTGCAAATCACTCCTTCCATGAGAGTCGGTTTGTGAGTGGTTCAAACATAGCCCTTTCTCCTTCTCTCCCTGCATCTGTTCAGTCACTGCTGCTACACTCGCTCCCTCCCTCCATCTCTCTCTCCAGCACCAACAAACCTCCTCGATTCCTCGGTTCATGGCCGTGTCTCGCCTTCTCTCGCTGTCTTTGCGTCTCTCTTTCTTCCTCCCCTCTCTCTGCCTTCCTCTCTCTCTCCCTCTCTTTTAGTCTTCATCCCTCCATCCCCCCTCTCTCTCTTTCTGCAGGTCAGCAGTCATACATTGCAGACAGCATGGAGGGAGGCTGTTACGAAACCCCTCCATTTATTGGCCGGCTCAGAGTGGCTCTGCCAGTGAGCCAGCCAGCCAGCCAGCCAGCTAGCCAGACAGACAGCCAAAACCACAGTAAATAAGACAGGCATTAACAGAGGGGGGAAAACAAACAAATAAACAAACAGGGTCTGGAGGAGGAGGGCCTGGAGGAGGAGGGCCGGATGGCAGTGCTCTGCAGTGGCGTATGAAAGGGCATCTCCCGGTTGTGGCAACAGGATAAGACAACTGATTACTAGGCAGTCTGGATGGTTATGCATGTGCAAGCTGAAAGCCTATCCAGATGTTGTTAGAATCTGTAGTTCTACACAATGTGGTGGTGTACTTCATTTTTTCCATCTAAAGGTGCATATGAAACCATGTATGGTGAGTCTATAGGGGTTGATAGAATTTATTGACACTTTCCCGCTCTGTGGAAACGCATACAAAGCCAAAGCTGTCAGAGATGTGCCAGTCAGCCAAAATGGCTTCAGACAGCTATTCATCTGGCGCCTCAGACTCATTTACTGTCTATGGCCGCCAGTGGAAACACAGCTCATCTATGTCTCAGACTGCTTTGAGATGGCTGGAGGGAAAAGGGTTGAAAAGCAGGATGTACAGAAATCACATACGACATATTAGGCTCACTGACTGGAACAGGAAGACTGAAGACTGTTGGGTGGTGGATGATGGGGGGTGCGTGCATGCGCGTGTATGTGTGTGTGTGTGTGTGTGTCTGTGTGTGTGTGAAACAGTTGAGGTTCCTCAGAGGAGGACCATCCTCCTCAGTGAATTTCATAAAAATATATATTTTTAAACATTTAAAAAGTTATCCTTTTTAGATAAAATTGTACTAAATATATTCACGTCACCAAATAATTGATTAAAACACACTGTTTTGCAATGAAGGTCTACAGCAGCCTCAACAGCACTCTGTAGGGTAGCACCATGGTGTAGTCGGTGGACAGCTAGTTTCCATCCTCCTCTGTGTACATTGACTTCAGTACAACTCCTAGGAGGCTCATGGCTCTCACCCCCTTCCATAGACTTACACAGTAATTTTGACAACTTCCGGAGGACGTCCTCCAACCTATCAGACCTCTTGCAGCATGAACTGACATGTTGTCCACCCAATCAGAGGATCAGAGAATAATACTGAAAGCAAAGCATAAGCTACAGCTAGCTAGTACTGTAATGCATAAAATGTGTTGAGAAGTTGACTCAAAGAGAGAGAAAGACAGTAGTTGAACAAACTAAGTTTTGAACAAATTAATTTCTTCCAAAATGAAGGTTTTTACTAATTTATTGCCACTGGGGCCGGACGGTGTGAGTCCTAAACTGCTTAGTGAGTGTACATTAACGTTACTGCATGATTGTAGCGGGTTTACTAACACGTTAGTTCGATTAGCTATGCTGACTATGCTGTTACTTTAGCTATTATGGTGAAAACAATGTAGTC
This sequence comes from Salmo salar, assembly GCF_965601325.2. Classification (NCBI taxonomy): domain Eukaryota; kingdom Metazoa; phylum Chordata; class Actinopteri; order Salmoniformes; family Salmonidae; genus Salmo; species Salmo salar. The sequence continues at coordinate 16,941,966 of NC_138297.1, read as the reverse complement.
TGTGTGTAGTGGTTATGACATGGTTTGGCTTGGAAAGGTTTTATCACCTAGTCACATACAGCTGATGTGTTGTGCATTGTCCACAAGCGAAGGGAAAAGGTGAGAGGAGGAGAGCGCATAGATGTGAAAAGGTGGCTGCTATGAAAGTGGGTTTACGTGTGATCAGGGATGTATTCATTCCGCCAATTCTGTTGAAAGACGTTTCTTAAGTGGAAGCAAACGGAACAAAACGGGGATAAACATTAGATGAATTTCTTCAATTAAAAACTCTAATTTGCAACTGTTGGAGTAACGATTACACCCTATATCAGCTAGATGTAAGCAAGAGTGTGCAAGGCGCTATTGAATGTCTCACTGTCTGTCCATGTGTCACCATCTGTCACCTCAAATTTTTCGACCTGTGTGCACCTACGTTGTAAATGTTCATTCGTAGTCTAGGTTGTAGCAACCTCATGATGGGTATAGGGACAATTCGAGTATCATGTAGTAGCCTGAACCTATCCATGTTACATTGAACTGGGTGAATGGAATATGAATGACAGTCATCCAATATGCTGTAATAGAAATAAGGCCATGCTCATGAAAGAAAATGGTTGTCCTCCCTCATCTTAAACGGCACTGAACGCCACTGGTGTGAAAGGGGTTGGGGGTGGAGGAAGGAATGAACCTTTTCTACTGCAGTAGTGGCAAAAAAAACGAACAATGTGCAGCCTGTTTTACTAAAGTAGCCCTGGCTGAATCATTCATGTAATAGAATAGTGCTCTTTTTTTACATTGACTTTTTTACATTGACTTTTTTACATTGACTTTTTTACATTGTCAATATGTTTATAATGTAGTTATGGTGGTAACTGCTCGCAAATGCTCTGCCACTTTTAAGCTTCAAGTCCCATATCTCGTCTGTAATTTGTCCTCTGCGCTCGGAAAATAGCTAGAGGGGACGATCAGCCTAAAACACTGGTCATATAAAAATTGAAATATTTTCTGATTGATTCTTGTTTACGGTATGCAGCTCCAAGCCATTTTAGAACCTATCCAGCATTTGGAAACTAGTTAAGACTCAGTGATATGATGGATAACAAATATGTTACAGCTACATTTATTGATTTCTCAAGGCTCAAGCTACTTTCTATTCAGGATAAAAATCGCAAATACCACAACACAAAACCACTGTAGAGCATTACATTTGAAATGAAATGTTTGATGTTGATAATATCCAATTATGTTTAAATGGACAACATCTAAAATCACGTCCCATTAACGTATACTATTGTGACATTTACATGGACTCAAGCAGGCAAAGGGAACAAAATTATTTTTCAGAGAGACGCAATTACCCTTGACTTTCTTATTAATAACTGCAAAAATCAAAACAAACAGAAGCGTGACCTAATGAAACGAGGCCAACACGCTATTGTACACGCAGCTACAGTACCTAGCCCACAACAACAAAACAACTCATTTCCTGAGCATGTAACCCTGTGTATGCTCAGTGGCTAATTTATCTCATTAGTGAGCTAACGAGGACGGAGAAACGCACATTTCCTCCTGCATTCGAGTAGACGGACATCCTCTACCGGAGCCACGCAACCCTAAGGAATGATGTTTGCGTGTCACTGGAAAATGAACGCCGGCCATTTTCTGTGTAATTAACCACGTTTTCCCTCCAAAATTGAACAACAACAGCTTTAATAATGGTAATCAGATCCAGTGAAACAGATGAGGACTGTACTAGATTGGATTGGTGAAATTCATAGAGGAGGACTGTACAAGCCCGTCCCTCCCTATGAATGCCAGGTAATGCTTCTTTTTAAAATATGTTCTGTTACTTTTGCAACAACATATTTCTGTTGTCTGTACTTAGCTACAAAATTCATCAGTAAATATTCCAACTCCCTTCGACATAGAATGTTCCAGGTAAAACAAGACATGTGTTCACCGTGATTGCTATAATATCCTGTCTTATTGCAACAAGACGCACACACAGTAAAATGACTTCAAACACCTATGTGGTACAGCTACACCACGCAGACACGGCAACGGCCTACACTACCGCCAAGTCCAACAAAATGATATCTACTCTAAAATGCGGGGCTTTGCGCCGACTTCATTTCACATCGATGCCTCCCTATACAGGACTTGGGAATGTGCCAAAAAACGCTCAGGAAAAAGTCCTAAGAGGATCCTTCCAAAGTGGAGCTGATTTCACAAGAGACCTTTTCTCTTCTTTCTATCCTGCAGATTAAAAAAAAAGGTTTCATGGATGCCAAGAGGCATTAACTTCTTCCCACATGAGGTGGAATGGGATGTGTGGCTCCCCATTTCACTTTCTCTCTCTCTCTCTCTCTGTCTGCCTCTCCTTCACTCTCCCTCATCTCTCGCTCTCTCATCTCTCTTTCACTCTCTCTCATCTCTCTTTCGCTCTGTCTCGCTCTGTCTCTAACTCTCTCTCTCTTTCGGGTGTTGTTGAATCAATGCTGTGTCTGTGAAGCCCCTTCACTGGGCCTCAGCCGGTCTTAATAAGCATGAATTCTGATTCTGGGGAGCCTATCGCCTTTGTTCCACAGAACCAGGAGGTTTGTCTGTGTGTGTGTGTGTGTGTGTGTGTGTGTGTGTGTGTGTGTGTGTGTGGTGTGTGTGTGTGTGTGTGTGTGTGTGTGTGTGTGTGTGTGTGTGTGTGTGTGTTAGTGAGTGAGTGAGTGAGTGAGTGATAGAGACAGTTACAAATCGATACAGTTGCATATCGGGATATTATTTTTGACGATATACCGTATCGCTTTGACAATATTCTTTTTGTACAGTATTTTTTCTTTATATCTTGTTCTCCATCTTCTTTTTGAAATAGGGAGCCAATTTTATTTCCATGACTGATCAAAACCTTTCTCATGGCTCTCTCTTGTCCCTCTGCAGCAGACATATGGTGAGCAATATGTTTGGAACATCGAATTGCAATAAAATCACAGTATCGCAATCACAATACATATACAGAGTGTAGAATCATGAAAATCATGAGAATTGCAATACATATCCTATCAGTACCTAAGTATCGTGATAACATGGTATCGCGAGGTCCCTGGCAATTCCCAGTCCTACTACCTAGCGTACCTAAAAACCCTCAGGCACTCATTCCCACTGTGCCATAGTACAGTCTCTCCACCTTACTAAGCACCATTAACTGTTTCCTACGACAGACACAAAGACTGGACACTGATTCCACAAAGCTTACTGTACATAGAATAAGACTGGTCTAGAAAAGTGCAGCCTCAGTGTGAGCGAGCAGGGTGGGGTATTGAAATGGTCTTCGATCGTGCAGATCACGGCGTAATAAAAGAATGAGGGATGAGTAAGAGACAGAGGGAGAGAAGTCCATTTTCCAATCTGAAACTGTCCGGTGTAAATCTAAACTTTAAAATGTCATATTTTGTTAACTCATAACCAAATAAGATTGTTGACTCATCCTATACTCCTATTTGTGGCTAAAGCATAAATTGAAATACAAACACTTAAAGAACCAAACCTCAAACTGTATCTCACACAGATTGCTTGTAATTTCCTCATAGAGGATGATGTGGAGGATGAGCTGGCCAATCAGTGGTGTATTCGCGTTAATATTTTTTATGACCGGTATATGCCCGCACCATTCTGTTGTTGGGGTATGCCCGCACCATTCTGTTGTTGGGGTATGCCCGCACCATTCTGTCGTTGGGGTATGCCCGCACCATTCTGTCGTTGGGGTATGCCCGCACCATTCTGTTGTTGGGGTATGCCCGCACCATTCTGTCGTTGGGGTATGCCCGCACCATTCTGTCGTTGGGGTATGCCCGCACCATTCTGTTGTTGGGGTATGCCCGCACCATTCTGTTGTTGGGGTATGCCCGCACCATTCTGTTTTTGGGGTATGCCCGCACCATTCTGTTGTTGGGGTATGCCCGCACCATTCTGTTGTTGGGGTATGCCCGCACCATTCCTTTGTTGTGGTATGCCCGCACCATTCTGTTGTTGGGGTATGCCCGCACCATTCTGTCGTTGGGGTATGTCCGCACCATTCCTGCGTTGGGGTATGCCCGCACCATTCTGTTGTTGGGGTATGCCCGCACCATTCTGTCGTTGGGGTATGCCCGCACCATTCTGTCGTTGGGGTATGCCCGCACCATTCTGTTGTTGGGGTATGCCCGCACCATTCTGTCGTTGGGGTATGCCCGCACCATTCTGTCGTTGGGGTATGCCCGCACCATTCTGTTGTTGGGGTATGCCCGCACCATTCTGTTGTTGGGGTATGCCCGCACCATTCTGTTTTTGGGGTATGCCCGCACCATTCTGTTGTTGGGGTATGCCCGCACCATTCTGTTGTTGGGGTATGCCCGCACCATTCCTTTGTTGTGGTATGCCCGCACCATTCTGTTGTTGGGGTATGCCCGCACCATTCTGTCGTTGGGGTATGTCCGCACCATTCCTGCGTTGGGGTATGCCCGCACCATTCTGTCGTTGGAGTATGCCCGCACCATTCTGTTGTTGGGGTATGCCCGCACCATTCTGTCGTTGGGGTATGCCCGCACCATTCTGTTGTTGGGGTATGCTCGCACCATTCTGTTGTTGGGGTATGCCCGCACCATTCTGTGTTAGGGTATGCCCACACCATTCTGTTGTTGGGGTATGCCCGCACCATTCTGTTGTTTGGGTATGCCCGCACCATTCTGTTGTTTGGGTATGCCCGCACCATTCTGTTTTTGGGGTATGCCCGCACCATTCTGTCGTTGGGGTATGCCCGCACCATTTGAACACTAAAGCAGATGTTTAACATACTTAATTGCCCTTTTTTTGGAAGGAAAACTCTTTCAGTCATAACATAATTCATTAAGTGTCATATTTCATAGAAATCTGGAAACACTGGACTGTTACTTTAAGCCTGCGGTGTGAGTTATGGGGTGGAGAGAGCGAAGGGGGAGGTGAAAGACTGGTGTGTACTGTAAGGGCCTGGGGTCTGGATCTCACATAACAGAGAACCAGGAGAACTCCCAATGAGTGTAGACAGCCTGCTGCTGCCTGCTGCCGCTCAGCTAATCAGATGGGGGGGAGGAGAGGAGGCAGGGGGTAACTGATTAATATATAAAAAAAATGTACTGCTTAATTAATACAATTTTGACTGGTCAATTGTGTGATTTTAACATGATTCATTATGTAATTTTTTTTATCCAACCACAGGATCCCGCTCTCAATGTTCAAAATACACCAGAGAGAATAATTTAGTCACAGAGGATCAATAGTTTATTTTTAAAAACTGTGGGATTCAGATTTATCACAGGCACATACAAGTATCTGCCAAAATAAGGAAACACCAACATAAAGTGTCTTAAAAGGGTGTTGTGTCACCACGAGCTGCCAGAACAGCTTCAATACGTCTTGGCATAGATTCTACAAGTGGACCTAAACCATGCCAGGAAAATGCACCCCACACCTTAACATATAGTTTGTATCCCTTGTTTACTATAGTGTTTGCTTTATTTTGGCAGTTACCGGTATGCCTACAGTCCAGGAGGCCGCAGTTTTGGCAGCATGTGCACTAAATATAGGCTACAGTTTATTGTGTTGTGGCATAGACATAAACTCAGCAAAAAAAGAAACACCCCTTTTTCAGCACCCTGTCTTTCAAAGATAATTCGTAAAAATCCAAATAACTTCACAGATCTTCATTGTAAAGAAGCATTGTAAACACTGTTTCCCATGCTTGTTCAATGAACCATAAACAATTAATGAACATGCACCTCTGGAACGGTCGTTAAGCCACTAATAGCTTACAGACGGTAGGCAATTAAGGTCACAGTTATGAAAACTTAGGACACTAAAGAGGCCTTTCTACTGACTCTGAAAAACACCAAAAGAAATATGCCCAGGGTCCCTGCTGATCTGCGTGAACGTGTCTTAGGCATGCTGCAAGGAGGCATGAGGACTGCAGATGTGGCCAGGGCAATACATTGCAATGTCCGTACTGTGAGACGCCTAAGACCGAGGTTCATGGAGACAGGATGGACAGCTGATCGTCCTCGCAGTGGCAGACCATGTGTAACAACACCTGCACAGGATCGGTACATCCGAACATCACACCTGCGGGACAGGTACAAGATGGCAACAACAACTGTCTGAGTTACACCAGGAATGCACAATCCCTCCATTAGTGCTCAGACTGTCCGCAATAGGCTGAGAGCGGCTGGACTGAGGGCTTGTAGGCATGTTGTAAGGCAGGTCCTCACCAGACATCACCGGCAACAACGTCGCCTATGGGCACAAACCCACATTGTTGGACCAGACAGGACTGGCAAAAAGTGCTCTTCACTTACGAGTTGCGGTCTTGTCTCACCAGGGGTGATGGTCGGAGTTGCGTTTATCGTCGAAGGAATGAGCGTTACACCGAGGCCTGTACTCTGGAGCAGTATCGATTTGGAGGTGGAGGGTCCGTCATGGTCTGGGGCGATGTGTCACAGCATCATCGGACTTGCGCTTGTTGTCATTGCAGGCAATCTCAACGCTGTGCATTACAGGGAAGACATCCTCCTCCCTCATGTGGTACCCTTCCTGCAGGCTCATCCTGACATGACCCTCCAGCATGACAATGCCACCAGCCATACTGCTCATTCTTTGCATGATTTCCTGCAAGACAGGAATGTCAGTGTTCTGCCATGACCAGCGAAGAGCCCTGATCTCAATCCCATTGAGCACATCTGGGACCTGTTGGATCGGAGGGTGAGGGCTAGAGCCATTCCCCCCAGAAATGTCCGGGAACTTGCAGGTGCCTTGGTGGAAAAGTGGGGTAACATCTCACAGCAAGAACTGGCAAATCTGGTGCAGTCCATGAGGAGGAGATGCACTGCAGTACTTAATGCAGCTGGTGGCCACACCAGATACTGTTACTTTTGACCCCCCCTTTGTTCAGGGACACATTATTACATTTCTGTCAGTCACATGTCTGTGGAACTTATTCAGTTTATGTCTCAGTTGTTGAATCTTGTTATGTTCATACATGTTGAGTTTGCTGAAAATATTTACACATGTTGAGTTTGCTGAAAATATTTACACATGTTGAGTTTGCTGAAAATAAAATGCAGTTGACAGTGAGAGGACGTTTCTTTTTTTGCTGAGTTTATAATCCATAGAAGGTTTTTGTAACCTCTGACGCTGGCAATCTGACTGTTAAACTCATGGGCACACTAGCATTGGATGCCATTCCTGACTTGAATGGGAACAGCCATCTATAGATTATATTTCTATTGGTGCGGCTGTCGGGTTGCCTTTTGCAAATTTAAAAATACAATTGCGGAAAAAACACACAGTTTGGAAAAAGCTCCCAATTTGTAGCTAACAGCAGAACTATTTTTCAAAGTATCTCATCTTGAGATGGGCTATTGCCACGACGAGCGCGTTGGCCATCACCGTGAGTAACCTATGGTTTCATCTTCAACATTAGGTGAGTCAATGTGCCACTGGAAATTGTATTTAGTAGTCTATTGTAGCCCTATGATATACACTGCATTTGCAAAGTATTCAGACCCCTTGACTTCTTCCACATTTTTTTTACATTACAGCCTTATTCTAATAACTAACAAATAAATGTTTTCCCTCATCAATCTACACACAACACCCCATGAATAAATAAAAAACAGAGTGTTCATAAGTATTCATAAGTATTCAGTCCCTTTGCTATGAGACTCGAAATTGAGCATCCTGTTTCTAGAACTTGATTGGAGTCCACCTGTGGCAAATTCAATTGATTGGACACGATTTGGAAAGGCACCCACATGTCTATATAAGGTCCCACAGTTGTCAGAGCAAAAATCAAGCCTTGAGGTGGAAGGAATTATCTGTAGAGCTCCGAGGGGATTATGTTGAGGCACTTATCTGGGGAAGGGTACCAAACACTTCTGAACCTTCCAGAACGACAACCATCTCTGCAGCACTCCACCAATCAGGGCTTTATGGTAGAGTTGCAGAAAATGTGGAAAAAGTCAAGGGGTATGAATACTTTCCGAATGCACTGTTTGTTGCCTCCTAATATTGTGCAATCTGTGTGTGGTCATCTTCATTGGTCTGGGCTATTGTTTGTTTGAATTCAAGACAAGATTGATCTCTGTTTCGCAGAGTTAGAGTAGCCACTCATTCAGGTCACTTGTGTGGTATTAAAAAAGATGCAGCTAATGTCTTTTGCCATGTAAACGAGGTAGAATGAAATAGATTTTTAAAAGGTAGATTTTTCTGGACCATCCAGAAACAAATCCCCCATGTGTGGAAATGTCTTTATTATAAAGGTTTTTTTCTTCAACAGTAAATTGACCACGCATTGAATTGCATCTTGGTGCACGGATTAGTTTCCAGAAAATGATGGTGTGCCGGTAAGGGGGGGAAGGGATGGGGGATATAAAAAAAACAAAGCCCTGGGAATCTTGGGTAGTCTTGTTTTATGTTCCTCCTCCAACAAGGGATAAGAGGAAGCTGAAATGACTTTGTGTTTATGCTAAAACACTTGGAGGATGTGCATGTAGGTAGGAGGTGTTCGTAAATGTACAGTAAGAGCCTGTGTCTGTCGGTGCGATTGTGTATTTAAGGTGAAAGCACACAGTGAATAAAAGTGTAGGGAAGAGGAGGAGTGTGAGATGTGTTCCCTAGGAGAACAACAGACACTGAACACGGCTGTCAGCTCCCCAGGAGAGAGTGAGGCGGTGGGGGAGGGAGCAGAAGAGAGATGGGGGAGAGGAAAAGAGGTAGAAAGAGAGCGGGGGAACAAGAAAGAAAGAGTTAATGTCTTCTACCCCTAGGAGAGGAGCAGAAGAGAGGAATAAGGAGAAAGAGAAATGGGAGCGAGAGAGAGAGAGAAAGGAGAAAGAGTGGAGCGGAGAGAGAGAGAGGGAGAGAGAGAGAGAGAATGGGCGCGAGAGAGGGGAGTGAAGGGAGAGCGAGGGAGAGAGAGACCGAAAGATGGTTACTGTGAGAAAAAAAAATGAAAAAAGCTAGGGACTAGCGAAAAGAGAGAGAATCAGAGAGTCAGATAGCAACGGTTGAGAGTAGACTCCTCTGTCTCATAATTTCATGGGCATGTCTCCTCTCTCTCATGAGGGCTCTCCTCTCCTCATGCCTGCCACGTCTCTCCTTACACCCTATCTGCTCATCATGTAGGGAACCATCACCAGCAATGGCCCCTGATAATGATTCCACCCCATCGTCCTCCCACTGGGCACGGAAGTCAATTCAACGTCTATTCCACGTTGGTTCAACGTAATTTCATTGAAATGACATGGAAACAACGTTGTTTCAACCAGTGTGTGCCAGCTGGCTGTCACTTCTCCGTCATCAAACAGCACACTGTTTAATTGAATGCTTGAATGAGGAATCCTCTATGATTTGCACCTCATCTCTCGACTCATCTCCCTCTCTCCTCTCTTTCTTCGTTATTTCGATGTCTGTCTTTTTTTTCTGGTGGGTTCATTTGCTGTGGCCAGCTGGTCCTTGGGTTAACAGATCACTTGTGGTTAGGTTAGGCTGCCAGACAGGCTGACATAGAACCCGGGTACGCCATTTCTACCACCTCTGCCAGCCACCCATGGCATCTGCCCCGCTTCAAGCAATTGTTGTTGCCATGCCAACACACGCTAGGATGCGTGACGAACGCGAGACGATGTGCACACAGCTTTGAATGTAAACCTGCTGCCTGCTCTTTGAATGGGGAAGTTTGTCTAGACTGAGAGGGAGTTTGGCTACTGGGATGTTTTCAGATCCCCATACATCTCTTCGTCAAAACACCTGGAAGTGCGAGTACCCAATTCCACCACCGGGGGAGCTGGCACACAATCTATAGCCTAGTGCAACATCTCAGAGAAGAAGAGGAAGAGGCAGAGCAGTATGACTTCTGTTCTGATTCATACCCATTGGGATGAGACAGTATGGGCTTGATATTATGATATGTTATTGCCGTAGTTAATAACAATAACCCATTCAGCTAATGTGATAAAAGTGTTTTAGTGAGGCACAACATCGGCCCTGCTATGCAATCAGTGTGCTTGTTCCAGCCATAAATCCTAGTGCTAATGCCATTTTAGCTCTTTATCCTCTACGAGTCGTGCTAGCCAACAACATTGAAAATATAAATGTACCTTCTGTATAAATATATACAGGGATAAATGAGCGTGTTGGAAGTGTTGTGAGTTACAGAGGTACGGCAATACGTGTGATTACCATGGGTTTAGCCTCCAGTTCCACGGTGACCCACTTTAATTTGGCAGAGAGAACAAGAGTCTTTGATATTTATTCAGATCACAGTTCGGTATTCTGCTGCTTCTGCCTGACACAACTCCCCATCGTCAGCCCCAGCTAACACTCTAACTCTCTCTCTTTCTGTGACTCTCTCTCTTCCTGTGACTCTCTCTCTTTCTGTGACACTCTCTCTCTTTCTGTGACACACTCTCTTTCTGTGACACTCTCTCTCTTTCTGTGACTCTCTCTCTCTTTCTGTGACTCTCTCTCTCTTTCTGTGACACTCTCTCTCTTTCTGTGACTCTCTCTCTCTTTCTGTGACACTCTCTCTCTTTCTGTGACACTCTCTCTCTTTCTGTGACACTCTCTCTTTCTGTGACACTCTCTCTTTCTGTGACACTCTCTCTCTTCCTGTGACACTCTCTCTCTTCCTGTGACTCTCTCTCTCTTTCTGTGACTCTCTCTCTCTTTCTGTGACTCTCTCTCTCTTTCTGTGACTCTCTCTTTCTGTGACACTCTCTCTTTCTGTGACACTCTCTCTTTCTGTGACACTCTCTCTTTCTGTGACACTCTCTCTCTTCCTGTGACTCTCTCTCTCTTTCTGTGACTCTCTCTCTCTTTCTGTGACTCTCTCTCTCTTTCTGTGACTCTCTCTCTCTTTCTGTGACACTCTCTCTTTCTGTGACACTCTCTCTTTCTGTGACACTCTCTCTTTCTGTGACACTCTCTTTCTGTGACACTCTCTTTCTCTAACTCTCTCTCTTTCTGTGACTCTCTATTTCTCTGACACTCTTTCTCTAGCTCTCTCTCTTTCTGTGACTCTCTATTTCTCTGACACTCTTTCTCTAGCTCTCTCTCTCCTCTATTGTCTTTCCATCCTCCCTTTCCACCAGTTTTCATATCTCTGCTTTCTTACTCGCTCACTCACACTTGATCCCTCCCTCCCTTTCCTTCCTTCCTGCTCTCCACCCCTTCCTCCCATTATCTCCTTACTTACCCTCCCTCCCACTCTCTCCCTCCTCCCCCAACCTCCCCTCCTTTCTCCCATTCTCTCCCTCCTCCTCCTCCCCCTTCCTCCCATTCTCTCCCCCTCCCCATTCCTCCCATTCTCTCCATCCTCCAGTCTCCCCACCCCTTCCTCCCCCAACCTCCCCTCACCCCTTCCTCCCCCTCCCTCCATCCCCGCACCCCTTCCTCTCATTCATTCTCTCTCTCTAAATCAGCATTTTCCTCTCTGTCCATACCCTGTCATCATTAGCTTTGTGCTAATCAACCAGTTCCCATTAATATCCATTCTCATCCCAGTGGAGCAGCGGTGGTGACAGGAATAAAAGAGAGATGGAAATTGGCCTTAATAACATGCACACAGTTCTAATGGCCTGGGCCGTGCTGTAATCAAACGCTCAAATAGAAATCAGAGAGAGCGATGGAAGGATGGAGGGAGAAGGGGGGGTGGAGAAGGGAGAGAGAGGTAGGAGGGGGAGAGAGAAAGAGTAGGCAGAGAGAGAGAGGGGGGAGAGAGAAAGACTAGGGGGAGAGAGAGGGGGGAGAGAGAGAGAGTGAGAGAAAGAAAGAAAGACAGAGTAGTGTGCCACTGATTTGGGAGGAGGAATGGGACTGGGATGAAAGCGAGAGAGTGACCACACAAAATGAGGGCATGCAGAAAGAAAATGGTGGCTGTGGAGGCTAAGAGACGTGTGCTGAATCTCCCAAATGGACTAAGCTGCAAAACTGATAAACAGACAGATAATGATTGGGTGTTGAGCACCTCTTGACCACTATTGGGACACAGGCCAATGGTCAGCGACCTATCAGACAGAGGTCACATAGATAAGAAATAAAACTAATGCAGCAGAGATATGTGGCCGGACTAGTAAGAACGTACTCCTGATGTTGCCTTAATGTGTAGTCCCTAAAAGCCTCTATTCAAATCCTACGTGAAACTCTTCTGAGCAACATCGTCAAACAAACTTCCTCGTCCATATCTGCCTTTCCAAAAGGACACCAGGCAAGAGCAGTGACAATGGCAGCCATTTTGTGCTGACACCCCCCCCAGCCCTCCAGCCCCAGATGTGACTAAATGGGGTCTCTGCGGAGTAAACAGGGAAAACGTGACAAGGCCAAAATCCCATTGGCAAAGGAACACATGCAGTACATGACAAACGACGTGTCATGCATATTGTTGAAATGAGGTGGACCGCGCAGCTGTTTGGTTAACACAGTCAATTCCATTACAAAGCCTTCCCTCGCTCTGTTCCCAAATCTGGGAGGCAAGCAGGGGGAGTCTGTGCTCCATCAAGAAACACACAGAGAGAGAAGGGGAGGGAGAGAGATTCAAAGAGAGAGCGACAAAGAGAGAGAGAGAGAGAGAGAGAGAGAGAGAGAGAGAGAGAGAGAGAGAGAGAGAGAGAGAGGGAGAGAGAGAGAGAGAGAGAGAGAGAGAGAGCCCCCCCCAAAACAAATAAGGCCACGTCTCCATAATGTCACATCTCAATAAAGCCACATCACAATTAGGCCGCATCTCAATAAGGCCACGTCTCAATAAGTTGACGTTTCCATAAGGCCACGTTTCCATAAGGCCACATCTCAATAAGGCCACATCTCCATAAGGCCACGTCTCCATAAGGCCACGTCTCCATAAGGCCACGTCTCCATAAGGCCACGTCTCCATAAGGCCACGTCTCCATAAGGCCACGTCTCAATAAGGCCACGTCACAATAAGGCCACGTCTCCATAAGGCCACGTCTCCATAAGGCCACGTCTCCATAAGGCCACGTCTCCATAAGGCCACGTCTCCATAAGGCCACGTCTCCATAAGGCCACGTCTCCATAAGGCCACGTCTCAATAAGGCCACGTCACAATAAGGCCACGTCTCCATAAGGCCACGTCTCCATAAGGCCACGTCTCCATAAGGCCACATCTCAATAAGGCCACGTCTCCATAAGGCCACGTCTCCATAAGGCCACGTCTCCATAAGGCCACGTCTCCATAAGGCCACGTCTCCATAAGGCCACGTCTCCATAAGGCCACGTCTCCATAAGGCCACGTCTCAATAAGGCCACGTCACAATAAGGCCACATCTCCATAAGGCCACATCTCCATAAGGCCACGTCTCCATAAGGCCACGTCTCCATAAGGCCACGTCTCCATAAGGCCACGTCTCCATAAGGCCACGTCTCCATAAGGCCACGTCTCCATAAGGCCACGTCTCCATAAGGCCACGTCTCCATAAGGCCACGTCTCAATAAGGCCACGTCTCCATAAGGCCACGTCTCCATAAGGCCACGTCTCCATAAGGCCACGTCTCCATAAGGCCGCATCTCCATAAGGCCACATCTCCATAAGGCCACATCTCCATAAGGCCACATCTCAATAAGGCTACATCACAATTAGGCCACATCTCAATAAGGCCACGTCTCCATAAGGCCACATCTCCATAATGTCACATCTCAATAATCCACATCTCCGTGTCCACATCTATGTGAGGCCACATCTCAATATGGCCACATCTCCATGAGTCCACATCTATATGAGGCCACATCTCAATCAGGAACATCTCCATAATGTCACATCTCAATAATGCCACATCTCCAACTGTCGGAACACATGCAATATGCATACAAAGCTTCTCTCTCTCTCTCTTTCTCTCTCTCGCTCTCTCTTTCTCTCTTGTTCTCCTGCTCTCTCCCTCCTCCAGAACAGAACAATAAATCATCTTCCTGACTGTTTTATGCTCTGTGGAACAGTGCCTTTGATGACAGTTAATTTCATGCCAATTGTTCAGCAGTAATTTCCCTCTTTTAGTCTGTTGGTTTGGTTGAAGACAAACCCCTGTGTGTGTTTGATTAAACACCTAAGTCTAATCAACGGAGGAGAGGAAATCGATGGAACAAACCATGTACCTTTTTTAAGGGAGCTGGCTTTTAATTTGCCGATCCATATTGCAGAGAACATACAAGCTGCAAGGTGTTTTCTCTGACCTGGAGAGGTTAATCAACACATTCTGTTGATCAAAATACCACTTAAACACCAACGTGTAGACTAAACACGGCAAGTCTCTCAAAGAAGATAAATGATATCCTTTCTTAGTGATAAATCCATCTGAATTGTGTTTAAGTGTATATCAGCCGCAGCACTACATCTGTTCTGCCAAGTGATTTTCCAACTGGAAGAATTAAACCCTTCACAGCTGACAACATACCTCCTAGATACAAACCAAACCTGGCCTTGAACGTTATGCTATCTAAAATGACAGGTTGGATGTAGCTGGGTATAGATTACGCCTCAGCTGTCCGTACGTCCGTCTATTTGTCTGTCTGCCTGCCTGCCTGCCTGCCTGCCTGCCTGCCTGCCTGCCTGCCTGCCTGCCTGCCTGCCTGCCTGCCTGCCTGTTTCTGTGTATGCTTCCTATCCCAGCGTAGAGAGCATAACCAAGTTAAACAGCTGCTGTTAATCTCCCCCTGATGGATCTGGAGTGGCTGTAACTCTGCAGTGGAGAGACAAGGGACAGGCATCATTCCATTATTAACTCTGCTTACCACCTGACCTGGCCAACCCTACCTGGCCCGCTCATCCTGGCCCACCCCTCCCCCTTTTATCTTTCTCATTTTAGTCTCGCTCTCTTTCCCATTCCCTCCCCACCTCTCTCTCCCTCCTCTTTCTCTCTCCCTCCCGTTAGCTCTGTCACTCTCTCCCTCTCCACCACCCATCTCTCTCTCTCTCACCTCCCCACCATCACTCTCTTTCTTCTCTCCACCCCCCACCCCCGCTCTCTCCATGACTCTCAGAGGAGGAGGAGGCAGCGCGGTCGTGGCCTAATGGTTTCTGCTAGATTAAATACCTGTAACTGGATCTCAACAGATGGTGACTTAATGTAGTGTCACTCCACGACCCCACCAGTTTAGAGGCGCCATGTCACGGGCCAGCCACCGCCAGCCCTCCCTGACTCAACCCACTGCCATGTCAGCATACTGACTATACCACTCAGGAGGAGGGGGTGGGAGACGAAGGGAGAAAGGAAAGTGGAGGGGAAAAGGATGAGTATGAAGGAAAGTAAGAGAGGAATGTGAAGGATGTTGGTTGAGGGAGGTTGAGGGAGCGAGAAGAGGACAATGGTTATCCCAACATGGAGTGAAAATCGCCTGTGTAGGCTAGTTATTGTACTTGCATGACTATCGACCAGTGCTACCTTCGGGAACTCAGCCAACATTCATACAACGGACTCCATGCTGGCCAGTGAGTGTAACGTGACTGCCACCGGCTCTTTAGCAACAAAAAGGGAAAGCGCTAACTAATAATTTAGAGCTATTTAACTGAAAGAAGATTGCAGGGAGTGAGGCTCGGGGTATAGAGCAGATAGGAGCAGAGTGGTTAATGCAATAGAGATAGCAGAGTCATTTAAAGCACCACTGACACCACCGCTATGCTAGCTACAGGCCACAACTCTCTCTCTCTCATTCTCTCCCTTTCACTCTGCCACTACGACCTGTGCCACATGGATGAACTCTATACTATTACACGGAGAAGATAGAGATGCACTAGTTTCTCCATGGGCTGAGTCGCAGTAGATTCTCATTTTGTTTTTCGGCTCCACAATGGCAAGACAGAGGAAAACAAGCTACTAGCTAGCTGTTAGCATCTTTCAGCGGTCTATGGGTTCTCTTGGTCATGGCTGGTTGACTGTTTTCTTTTAATTGGAGACAGAGACACTGGTGGGAGACAGGAGCATTTACCCTCTGAACGAGGGAATAGGAAAGGGAAAGCTACACATACCAGGGGAGATACAAAACAATGATATATACTTCACTTGGGAAGGGGGAATAGCACAACAGAAGAATAGCACAAGACCTCATCGTTATTGGCAAACGGATGTGCACTAGTGTTACTCTGAACTGCATCCCCCCTTCCCCGAGGAGGTTCCCTATACGGGGAGGAAGGATATGATTAAAGTGCAGGAGCGTGTTGGGGCTCCGTTTGATGTTGGGATGAGGCATGTAGCCCTGCCGCTACCCTTTGACTGTCAACCACGCTGAGCCCCTGTGAAACGGTGGAGAGATCAGAGCCCCACGCTTACCGGGAACGTACACCTACCCGCCGGCTATTAACGCTCGGGAATATCTCTGCGAATCGGTAATTTACACCTCCATTTGGGGAGTAATACACACAGCCCCCTGCTAAGCCCTTGTTTTTATCACGCTGAGGTCTTTAAAATGCTACGTTGCCATTCCCCATCAAAATAAATGGGGGTAGCTTGCAGGCAGCATCAATAACAATGACTAGAAAAATAAAAATGAGAAGGGTTTATAGGGTGACTGTTGTAGATGGTAGAAGGCTTTCAGGGGTGAAGTACCTGAAATTGTAATGGCTACCTCACATATTTGGACTGAAGTGTTCTGGTCTCGGTCTCTTTTACACTGCTTTGTCTCTCTTACACTCTTTTCTCAAGCTCGTTTGCTTCCTACTCTTTTATAATCTACAGAACCACACCATCCTGGCAATTTAATCCTCTCTGCATTTCCTCCCCTTTCCCGCCCTTTCCTTCATCCCTTCTATGATTCTATTCGGAAACGTGGTGGCCATTTTAGATTTGAGCAGCCAGAGTATCCCACACACATCAGCAGCCTCTCGGCGTCAGTGACTCGGGCAGCTAAGAGCACATCTAGAGAAAACCGCCTCCAATTACAGAAGGAACTGTGGCTGACCTCATGAATTTAAACAGGCTCATGTATTCTAAATAGTCATGTGACAACGGCCTAAATGAGACCATTTAATTGGAAAACATGAGCTCTGGTTGCAAGGCTCTGCATAAACATCATTCCCCCTCTCTTTTCCTTGAGACACAGAGTACCATATAGAACTACTCCTCAGATAAGCATAGAAACGGTATGTAAAACAGGGCCGAGTGTCACGCCCTGACCTTAGAAATCCTTTTTATTCTCTATTTTGGTTAGGTCAGGGTGTGACTAGGGTGGGTACTCTAGTTTTGTATTTCTATGTTGGCCTGATATGGTTCCCAATCAGAGGCAGCTGTATCTCGTTGTCTCTGATTGGGGATCATATTTAGGCAGCCTTTTCCCACCTGTTGTTTATGGGATCTTATTTTGAGTCAGTGCATGTAGCACCGCTGTCGTCACGGTTTGTTGTTTTTTTTGTTTTTTGGTAAAGTTTCACTAAATAAAATGTGGAACTCAGAGCACGCTGCGCCTTGGTCCTTCTCTACACACATTTGTGAGAGAGAGAGAAAAATATTTGTCGTGAATATAAAAGGAGGAAGGGAATAATGAATGAAAGAGAGATGGGGAGAAAGGAAGAAACACAGATGAGTCATTTGCCTTTGTGTAAGTGAGAAAGAGAGAGGGGGAAGATGAGACGGAGGGAGGAGAGAAATGGTGATGTGTTGTAGATTGTGTTGTAAACTAATACAGATTTGAATGAGAAGTATGATGTTGTTCTGTGCACTGTGTATGAAGACAAGTAGGAATAGAGATTATGTGTATTCTCCTACAACAACTACTACTACAATGAGGGGTTGAAACCGGTTCAGGGAACAGAACCAAAAAATGTAAAATAACTAAATATTTAGAGGAATGGAAACAGAAGCAGGAACAAAAGTGATCTTTGGTTTTTCCGGAACAGAACCATTATTTGAAAAACATGGGAACTGGTTAATACATTTTTTTTAAAGTCCCACGAAAACACCAACAAAGTGCCTATGCAAGGTACCCAGTCACTCAGAAACTATTTCCAGTGTCTGCCTGCCAGCTAGTTTTCTAGGCTAGTTAAGGATACTATAGTTATCACGTTCCACATTGGATTTATTAACAACAAAAAGGTAAGACATGTTTTGAATTCTGGTACCGCTGCACACAAGCTCGTTGGCTCGCTCTGGTCCAGGGCGTTGAGCTAACCTTGGCGTTGAGTCAACTCTCGTTCAAAGTTCCTCCATATAATCCGCTCCTCAGTAGATATATAGCTGTTATATCATTATGTAATTGAGTTAAGTATTGATAGGCCTACTACTAATATCCTCAGTGGCGTCATGCACCCCAAAAATCTTTTGGGGCACAAAGTACACAAGGATGGCTGGGGGGGGTAGTCTGGAGGGGGCTAGGCCCCCTGATCGGAAGTTGGATATTTTTTTATTTTTCAAACAGCTTAAAACAGATTTTTACCTGCAATCTAGAGCCATAATCACTATGCTCAATTATATGTAAAAAAAATAAGCTATGTGTTCTAGTTAAAGTAAACTTCATAAAATTGCTAGGAGGCTAGTTCTGTAATATTAAAGAGAAACAACAATTACTCCACCAATTGGAGTCATTCAATGAGCTACATGTAAAAACTGCTGATTTCACAGGTTAAAGAAGGAACAGAAAGGAACAATATAAAGCGGTATTTTTGTTGTTGTTGGTTCGAACCGGTTCAGAACTTTATTATGCTGGTTGGAACAGTGGAACAGAACAAAATAACGGTGGTTCTGTTCGGAACTAAACGATTGGAAAATGAGTTTGGTTCCAACCCCTGACTGATACTGCTGCTGTTACTACCAAAAATGATCTCGACCACTCTCATTCTTGAGAACATTCTTAAGATGTGTTATAGGGAGAAGTCGCTGAAGAAATTAGAAGTCTCTGCCGAGAAAATGTGCAAGTTGCTAAACATCCCACTTCTTTATGCATAGTTAGTCCTATCTGTACTCCTCAACGGCGTTCTCTGTGGCCCTCACATTTCACAATTAAGACTTTTTCCCACCGCACTCAGTAAGTAATTAAATATATACTGGAAGCAGTAGCTAAATCATTGTCACAACAGACTGAATTGAACCTTTTCACAAACTCAGCAGAGGAGTTGGATCTGGAATTAAAGTTGTTTCTTTAAGCCTGATTCAATTCTCCCCAGTTTTCCATTTCCTAATCCATTGTCCTTGCCCCTTGAAAACGACAGAATCCTAATATAAAAAGTAACCAAGCGAAAGGAAATGTCTCACTATCGCCAAACCCTGGTTGACGTGTTCCCAGGCGTACATCTATGTCTTTGTACCTGCTTCCACAGATTAAACCTGCAGATAGTTTCAGTTTCTGGACTTTCATAGACGAATATGAATCATAGGTCAACACATCATCTCATTTGGCCATTCAGTGTAAAATATGTACAATGTATTTAATCACTTACCTATTTAGATGTTTTCAAGGTGGTGTCAGGTGAAAGGAACAGCAGCGGAAAAAGAAGAGAAGACAATATCATTAGTTCAAGTGCCCCATTTCAAATATGTTGTCTGTTTTGTAGCAGGATTAGAACCAAGATCAGGATTAGGACCAGGATTAGGACCAAGATCAGTATTAGGACCAAGACCGTGATTAGGATTTAGATCAGGATAAGGATCAAGATCAGGATTAGGACCACGATCAGGATAAGGACCAAGACCAGGATTAGGACCAGAGATAAAGTCCACTATTTAATATGTATTTTAAAAGCAGATTGTGCTTGCAAGATGAACATACCGCAGAGTATATGTAAGAATGATTGTGACCAACAGAAAGAAATAGGCTTTTATTCTCAGCCCAAAAAACACCAGTCTGGGTGGTGATATGCAGTTAATGTTGACCTAGATCAGCAGTGAGAAATAATAAGAACTAGCCCACAGAACTAGGGATGTTACAGCCTTACCTTTGGACTGAGAGACACAGAGAGAGAGAGAGAGAGAGAGAGAGAGAGAGAGAGAGAACGCGAGGGAGAAGGAGAGAAAGAGAGAAATCTGCACTGCTTTACTGACCATGTGGGTCACAGTGACAGGAGAGAGAGGGAGGCAGGATGGAGGAGAGGAAGGCAAGCTTAACCATCTAGACTTGAGTATAAGCCCTGTCTAAGCCGCGGGGGGTTCTAAGCTAACATATGGAATTGTTTTAAAATGGTCATACCAAGGATCATTTAGCAATTGATTTAGAATTTTAAGACCCCTTAACCTGTTTGGGATAGGGGGCAGTATTTTCACGGCCGGATGAAAAAACGTACCCGATTTAAACTGGTTACTACTCTTGCCCAGAAACGAGAATATGCATATTATTAGTTGATTTGGATAGAAAACACTCTGAAGTTTCTAAAACTGTTTGAATGGTGTCTGTGAGTATAACAAAACTAATATGGCAGGCAAAAACCTGAGAAGATTTGAAGCAGGAAGTGGCCTGTCTGTGAAATTGTAGTCCTTCTTTTGCTTCTCTATCGAAACTACAGTATCTGAGCTGTTACGTGGCACTTTCTAAGGCTTCCATTGGCTCTCTAAAGCCTTCAGAATGCGGATTGAGGCGTCTCCTGTCTCTGGGCAGAGTATACTAGCACAGTTTGTCAGTGGTCTGCCCGGTGGCTAAGAGATTGGAGATGCGCGGTCCCTCGAGAATGCTGTTTTTTCTTTTCCTATTTGAATGAATACACTATTGTCCAGTTGGAATATTATCACTATTTTATGAGAAAAATACCATAACAATTTATTTTAAACAGCGTTTGACATGCTTCTAAGTACGGTAAAGGAACATTTTGAATTTTTTGTCTCGATATGCGCTCGCGCGTTACCCTTTGGATAGTGACCTGAACGCACGAACAAAACAGAGGTATTTGCACATAACTATGGATTATTTGGAACAAAAACAACATTTATTCTGGAAGTAGAAGTCCTGGGAGTGCATTCTGACGAAGATCAGCAAAGGTAATACAATTTTTCTAATAGTAATTCTGAGTTTAGTGAGCCCCGAAGTTGGCGGGTGTCTGAATAGCTAGCCGTGATGGCTGAGCTATGTACTCAGAATATTGCAAAATGTGCTTTCGCCGAAAAGCTATTTTAAAATCTGACATAGCGATTGCATAAAGGAGTTCTGTATCTATAATTCTTAAAATAATTGTTATGTATTTTGTCAACGTTTATGATGAGTAATTTAGTAAATTCACCGGAAGTTTTGGGTGGGAATGCTAGTTCTGAACATCACATGCTAATGTAAAAAGCTGTTTTTTGATATAAATATGAACTTGATTGAACAAAACATGCATGTATTGTATAACATAATGTCCTAGGAGTGTCATCTAATGAAGATCATTAAAGGTTAGTGCTTCATTTAGCTGTGTTTTGGGTTTATGCGACATATATGCTTGCATGGAAAATGGCTGTGTGATTGTTTTTGGCTATGTACTCTCCTAACATAATCCAATGTTTTGCTTTCGCTGTAAAGCCTTTTTGAAATCGGACAATGTGGTTAGATTAACGAGAGTCTTGTCTTTAAAATGGTGTAAAATAATCGTATGGTTGAAAAATTTAAATTATTGCATTTTTGAGGTATTTGTATTTCGCGCCACGTTCTTCCATTGGATATTTGGCGAGGCGTTCCGCTAGCGGAAGGTCTAGATGCAAGAGGTTGGTATCAAAACAAGTCTTATAAAATTATTGGATGAAACATTGAATTTGGCATTACTGCTATTAGCCAATAGAAACACATTGAATAACAGGTTTCAGGTAGTAAAAAAATATAAATCAAAAGGAAGTTTGTTCTGAAGTGTCTGTCCTATATCTGAAAGATATAAGAAAGATTAGAAAAATTTTATATATATTTTTTTACATGTATTTATCCCCTTATTTTAGGCACTAAACTATCTCCATATGTGACTCACGTCAGTACTTCACAGGAGAGCCATTTCAACGTAAACATTTATTTTCTATCAAAATGTGTGTTTTTTTGGGGCAGAAATGCCTTCTAGAACATATGAACTTTCATGTGCCTTCATAACAAACTTGTATGCCATCTGTAAATACGAATAAAATTGTTAAATTACGAGCCTATTTAGTTTAGCCATGGAAAAAGTCAGGAACCTTCACGCTAGCCATGATTGGTTTCAGATAACGGATGGGCTGGACATGCCAAGAGATTAGTTTGGATTGTAGCACGCTTCTGTCTATAACATGAGCTACTCAGTATGTGTAGGTAATCCTTTCTAATGTGGCTTTTTTGAAAGATATCAAGAAGAACTGCAAAAGTGTTGCTAATGCTCTCCACTTTCTGGAGGAACGAGTTTTGAAATCAGTTGAATGCCCGGTGGAAGCAGAGTATGATATCTAAGGAGACGGAGAAAGTTTGTGGGTTTATTTTCCAGTCATAATGAATACAAATTAAGGCATCCTGAGTGGGGCAGAAATCTAAGGCACTGCATCGCAGTTCTTCAGGCATCACAGCCGGGAGACCCATGAGGTGGAGCACAATTGGCCCAGCGTCGTCTGGGTTAGGGGAGGGATTGGACGGCTGGGATTTCCTTGTCCCATCGCGCTCTAGCGTCTCCTTGTGGTGGACAAACTGACTGAGTTGCAGCGATGGGACAAGACTGTAACTACCAATTGGGGAGAAAAAGGGTTAAAAAAATATCTAGACATAAAAAAATTAGAATGAATTCAAATTAGCTAAAGTTATGACGTGGTCAGCTTTATGATATGGTCATTATTTGAACTGGCTAGCCAGCTAACTTAACGTTAGCTAGCTAACAAGCTAGAAACACACCAAAACATTGCTTAGAAAGTTGCTTTTAGTTGCCTGGTTTGCTAGATTGACATATACCACATATATTTTTAAACAGATGGATTTATTGGTATTAAAATATACCAGTTATGCTATTTTGGACCCTCACGCAGCCTGTCGTTTTTGGGTTTATACTTTTCATAACGACAAGTTTGATGTCAGAAGACAATATAATGTTCATGATGTCACTGCAACAACAGACATGTCGATAGACATACAGTTGAAGTCGGAGGTTTACATTAACCTTAGCCAAATACATTAAACTCAGTTTCACAATTCCTGACACGTAATCCTAGTAAAAATTCCCTGTCTTAGGTGAGTTCGGATCGCCACTTTATTTTAAGAATGTGAAATGTCAGAATAATAGCAGAGAGAATTATTTATTTCAGTTTTTATTTATTTCTTTCATCACATTCCCAGTGGGTCAGAAGTTTACATACACTCAAAAAGTGTTTGGAAGCATTGCCATTAAATTGTTTAACTTCGGTCAAACGTTTTGGGTAGCCTTCCACAAGCTTCCCACAATAAGTTGGGTGAAATTTGGCCCGTTTCCTCCTGACAGAGCTGATGTAACGGAGTCAGGTTTCTAGGCCTCCTTGCTCGCACATGCTTTTTCAGTTCTGCCCACAAATTGTCTATAGGATTGAGGTCATGGCTTTGTGATGGCCACTCCAATACCTTGACTTTGTTGTCCTTAAGCCATTTTGCCACAACTTTGGAAGTATGCTTGGGGTCATTGTCCATTTGGAAGACCCATTTGCGACCAAGCTTTAACTTCCTGACTGATGTCTTGAGATGTTGCTTCAATATATCCACATCATTTTCCTCCCTCATGATGGCATCTATTTTGTGAAGTGCACCAGTCCCTCCTGCAGCAAAGCACCCCCACAACATGATGCTGCCACCACCATGCTGCACGGTTGGGATAGTGTTCTTCAGCTTGCAAGCCTCCCCCTTTTTCCTCCAAACATAACGATGGTCATTATGGCCAAACAGTTATATTTTTGTTTAATCAGACCAGAGGATATTTTTCCAAAAAGTACGGTCTTTGTCCCCATGTGCAGTTGCAAACCATAGTCTGTCTTTTTTATGGCGATTTTGGAGCAGTGGCTTCTTCCTTGCTGAGCGACCTTTCAGGTTGTCAATATATGACCCGTTTTACTGTGGATATAGATACTTTTGTACCTGTTTCCTCCAGCATCTTCACAAGCTCCTTTGCTGTTGTTCTGGGATCGATTTGCACTTTTCACACCAAAGTACATTCATCTCTAGGAGACGGAACGCGTCTCCTTCCTGAGCGGTATTGCGGCTGCGTGATCCCATGATATTTATACTTGTGTACTATTGTTCGTACAGATGAACGTGGTACCTTCAGGCGTTTGGAAATTTCTCCCAAGGATGATCCAGACTTGTAGAGGTCTACAATTTTTTCCGAGGTCTTGGCTGATTTTTTTTGATTTTCCCATAATGTCAAGGAAAGAGGCACTGAGTTTGAAGGTAGGATTTGAAATACATCCACAGGTACACCTCCAATTGACTCAAATGATGTCAATTAGCCTAACAGAAGCTTCTAAAGACATGACATAATTTTCTGGAATTTTCCAAGCTGTTTAAAGGCACAGTCAACTTAGTGTATGTAAATTTCTGACCCACTGGAATTGTGATACAGTGAATTATAAGTGAAATAATCTTTCTGTAAACAATTGTTGGAAAAATGTCTTGTGTCATGCACAAAGTAGATGTCCTAACCGACTTGCCAAAACTATAGTTTGTGAACAATAAGTTTGTGGAGTGGTTGAATTTTTTTTTAATGACTCCAACATAAGTGTATGTAAACTTCCAACTTCAACTTTAGTATAAACCAGCGTTTAGTCTTGAAATGATTGTTTAGTACACTACCGTACTCACTCTGTTTAGCACATGGCCTCACGTGAATCCTTGAAGAGATAGGTGGGGCTAGGGCTGTGAAGGGTGTGAACGATGATGAATGGGTGTAGACAAAATGGAGATCTCTAGTAGGTGTACCAAAACAAGTGCCATTTTCTCAAAGTGGGGTTACAAGATTCAACTTTCAAAGCAGAATTACTTTCCCATTGTTCCTCAGCTGAAGTGTTTGATATACCATTTTCTAGCTCTGAGTCTCTACTTTTATCCAATATCAAAAACACCATTTCAATTTTTGCTATATAAGACCAAATCGAGCCGGTCGGTCACATACAGTTCATTCAGGAAGTATTCAGACCTCTTCCTCTTTTCCACATTTTGTTACGTTACAGCCTTATTCTAAAATGGATTAAATTAAACATGTTACTCATCAACCTACACAGAGTACCCCATAATGACAAAGCGGAAACAAGTTTTTAGACATTTTTGCAAATGTATTACCAATAAATAACAGAAATGACTTATTTACATAAATATTCAGACCCTTTTCTATGAGACTCGAGACTTGAGCTCAGGTGCATCCTGGTTCAATTGATCATCCTTCAGATGCTTCTACAACTTGGAGTCCACCTGTGGTCAATTCAATTGATTGAACATGATTTGGAAAGGAACACACCTGTCTATATAAGGTCCCACAGTTGACAGTGCATGTCAGAGCATAAACCAAGCCATGAGGTCGAAGGAATTGTCCATAGAGCTCCGAGACAGGATTGTGTTGAGGCACAGACCTGGGGAAGGGTATCAACAAATGTCTGCAGCATTGAAGGTCCCCAAGAACAGTGGCCTCCATCATTCTTAAATGAAAGAAGTTTGGAACCACCAAGACTCTTCCTAGAGCTGGCCGCCTGGCCAAACTGAGCAATCGGGGGAGAAGGGCCTTGGTCAGGGAGGTGACCAAGAACCCGATGGTCACTCTGACAGAGCTACAGAGTTCCTCTGTGGATATGGGAGAACCTTCCATAAGGACAACCATCTCTGCAGCACTCCACCATTCGGGCATTTGTGATGGCCAAACGGAAGACACTCCTCAGTAAAAGGCACATGACAGCCCACTTGGAGTTTGCCAAAAGGCACCTAAAGGACTCTCAGACCATGAGTAACAAGATTATCTGGTGTGATGAAATTATGATTGAACTCTTTGGCCTGAATGCTAAGCGTCACGTCTGTAGGAAACCTGGCACCATCCCTACGGTGAAGCACGGTGGTAGCAGCATCATGCTGTGGGGATGTTTTTCAGTGGCAAGGACTAGGAGACTAGTCAGGATCGAGGGAAGGATGACCAGAGCAAAGTACAGAGAGCTCCTTGATGAAACCCTGCTCCAGAGCGCTCAGGACCTCAGACTGGGGAGAAGGTTCACCTTCCAACAGGACAACTGCCCTAAGCACACAGCCAAAACAACGCAGGAGTGGCTTTGGGACAAGTCTCTAAATGTCCTTGAGTGTCCCAGCCAGATCCTGGACTGGAACCCCATCGCACATCTTTGGAGAGAACTGAAAATAGCTGTACAACGACGCACCCCATTCAACCTGACAGAGCTTGAGAGGATCTTCAGAGGAGAATGGGAGAAACTCCCCAAATACAGGTGTGCCAAGCTTGTAGCGTCATACCCAAAAAGACTCAAGACTGTAATCAACAAAGAACTGAGTAAAGGGTCTATACATACGTAAATGTGATATTTCAGTTTTTGCTTTGTATTAAGTGTAGATTGATGAGGGAAAAAACTATTGAATCCATTTTACAATAAGACTGTAACATAGCAAAATGTGTAAAAAGTCAAAGGGTCTGAATAATTTATGAATGCACTGTATATACTTTCATTCATTTTTTTAAACTGGTACCTGGGACCTTCAGACGAGACCTGTGAGGCCTGTGGATGTCCTAGAGCAAAACGGAGAACACCATCGTGTTCATGAGAGTTGTACACGGATGGGTCATATTACTGTGTAGGCCCTTCAGACGCTACAGATGTTTTGTGAGAAGAACGATTTTCAGGATGTCTCATGGTCTATCCCCTTTCACCGTAGATGTGGAAGGGTGATATCGGCGGATGTGTTAGATTGAGATGCAGCAAAACACGAGAAATCTGTAGCTTAAACAGATGGATTTAGGTGTTTCTTTTGTTTTGTTATGTTAATTGGATTTCCGCAGGGGTGTGGAAATTGTATGCTACGTGTTAAAGGCTGCTTGAAGTGTGTATGTATGTGTGTGTTTGGATGTGTGGGTGTGTTTGTGCACTCTTATGTGAATGAAAATATATACTGGACAAAAATATATATGCAAAATGTAAGGTGTTGGTCGCATGTTTCATGAGGTGAAATAAAATATACCAGATGTGTTCCATACTAAAAAAAAAACATCTCTCTAATTTTGTGCACAAATTTGATTACATCCCTGTTATTGAGCATTTTTGCTTTGCCAAGATAGTCCATCCATGTGACAGGTGTGGCATATCAAGATTAAACGGCATGATCATTACACAGGTGTACCTTGTGCCGGGGACAATAAAAGGCCACAGTTTTGTCTCACAATATAATGCTATTGATGTCTCAAGTGTTGAGGGATCGTGCAATTGGCATGTTGACTGCAGGAATGTCCACCAGAGCTGTTGCCAGAGAATTTAATGTTAATTTCTCTACCGTAAGCCGCCTCCAACAGAATTTTAGAGAATTTGGCAGTACGTCCAACCGGCCTCACAACCGCAGACCACGTTTAACCATGCCAGCCCAGGACCTCCACATCTGACTTCTTCACCTGCGGGATCGTCTGAGACCAGCTACCGGACAGCTGATGAAACTGGGGAGTATTTCTGTCTGTAATAAAAGCTATTTTGTGGGGAAAAACTCATTATGATGGACTGGGCCTGGCTCCCCAATGGGTGGGCTTATGCCCTCCAAGGCCCACCCATGGCTGCACCCCTGCCCAGTCATAGATTAGGGCCTAATGAATGTATTTCAATTGACTGATTTCCTTATATGAACTGTAACTCAGTAACACATTCAAATTGTTGCATGTCGCATTTATATTTTTGTTCAGTATAGATACTCTGCACATAGACCCAGAAAATTGGTAAAAACTATATTAGGCAGGCCTAAAAACCTCTGAAGGGGTTTATAATTTGAAGTGTTTAGAACTCACCCGGAGTCTGCCACTTCAAGTTACCCTACTTTTCAAAAACCCCATGGGGGGTGAAGATATATAACCATCAACTATAAATACTGTAAAGAAATCTGGAGATTGGAGAATATTTGCAAGTGCTGCCTATCTAGTGCGTAACAAAGGGCTGCCAGGCTGTTGAAAGCATTTCAATTCTGCTGAAGTCATGTTTTTCTAGCTCCACGCTTTTATTAACTGGGTCAGCCAAGACCATATTGAGAGGCACGGAGAGGGATAGAGGGAAGGAGGAAGTGAGGGGGTGTTGGAAGGAATTGAAAAGGGAAGGGAGATACCTAGTCAGTTGAATAACTGAATGTATTCAACTAAAATGTGCCTTTGCATTTAACCCAACCCCTCTGAATCAGGGAGCCTTAATCGACGTCCACGTCATCGGCGGTTGGGGCGGGGGGGTTGAAAGGTGAGAGTGGGGTTGGGAGGGATATGCACGTCATGCCTCTTCTCTGATTGGGCAAAATGAAGTGCTGATGGAAGGAGGCGATGCAAAAAGAGGCAGTTCTCCTGTTTATTCTGACTGTTATTACGTTGTTTATTAGTTGGTATCTCAGAATCTACATGGTAACCCGTCCGGTCACCCTGTTATTACGTTGTTTATTAGTTGGTATCTCAGAATCTACATGGTAACCCGTCCGGTCACCCTGTTATTACGTTGTTTATTAGTTAGTATCTCAGAATCTACATGGTAACCCGTCCGGTCACCCTGTTATTACGTTGTTTATTAGTTGGTATCTCAGAATCTACATGGTAACCCGTCCGGTCAC
Source organism: Salmo salar (assembly GCF_965601325.2). Lineage (NCBI taxonomy): Eukaryota > Metazoa > Chordata > Actinopteri > Salmoniformes > Salmonidae > Salmo > Salmo salar. The sequence goes on along the minus strand of NC_138297.1, from coordinate 16,913,304 downwards.
CCTGTTATTACGTTGTTTATTAGTTAGTATCTCAGAATCTACATGGTAACCCGTCCGGTCACCCTGTTATTACGTTGTTTATTAGTTGGTATCTCAGAATCTACATGGTAACCCGTCCGGTCACCCTGTTATTACGTTGTGTATTAGTTGGTATCTCAGAATCTACATGGTAACCCGTCCGGTCACCCTGTTATTACGTTGTTTATTAGTTAGTATCTTAGAAACACAACAACAAGCAAAACGCGGAACAACGGCTTCATTGAGTGTTCTGGCCTCTGCCGGTAGAGGGGGAGAGAGTGAGAGTGAGAGAGAGCGAGAGAGAGAGAGAGAGAGAGAGGGAGGGAGAGGGAGGGAGTGCACACTGCCAGATTTCAACCGCCCATCTTCTCCGCAGAGGGAACAGGGGGAAGTGTTCCATGTTACACCTTCCTAATTAAAATTGCTACACACACACTGCTGCCCTCCTCCTCTCTCTGCCCGCATTAATGGAATCAAGTGTCTGTGCTATCAGATATCTGCTATTCTCTCCCTCCTAAATTCAATTTGCTGATGTTTCCAGAATGTGTCTCCCCTCTACTCCTCCCTCCCTTCCTCCCTCTTCTTCTCTGCTCCCTCTTATCGGATTCCAAACAAACTGTCTGGCTCCCTCTGCCCTGATTAGTACCACCCTGGCGTAAAGAGGGGGTGGAGGAGGGGGCAGGGGGAGTGTGGTACAGGAGGGGAGAGTCTCGTTCAGTATGGAGAGAGAGCAGACAAGAGCTGCTGCTGCAGTGACATCATCACCGTCGAGGTGGAAAGAGAGAGCGAGGGAAGGAGAGAAACATGGCGGGAGAGAAAGGGGGAAGGAGAGAGAGGTGGAAGAAGAGAGAGGGGGAAGTAGAGAAAGGGGGAAGGAGAGAGGGGGAAGGAGTGAAACATGGAGGGAGAGAGAGGGGGAAGAAGAGAGAGGGGGAAGGAGAGAGAGGGGGAAGGAGAGAGGGGGAAGGAGTGAAACATGGAGGGAGAGAGAGGGGGAAGAAGAGAGAGGTGGAAGAAGAGAGAGGGGGAAGTAGAGAAAGGGGGAAGGAGAGAGGGGGAAGGAGTGAAACATGGAGGGAGAGAGAGGGGGAAGGAGAGAGAGGGGGAAGGAGAGAGAGGGGGAAGGAGTGAAACATGGCGGGAGAGAAAGGGGGAAGGAGAGAGAGGTGGAAGAAGAGAGAGGGGGAAGTAGAGAAAGGGGGAAGGAGAGAGGGGGAAGGAGTGAAACATGGAGGGAGAGAGAGGGGGAAGAAGAGAGAGGGGGAAGGAGAGAGAGGGGGAAGGAAAAAGGTGAGAGGAGAGTCTAGTCACATGCAAATACATGTATATCATGGAGAGCCACCACTGCTTCTCTAGACTTCTCTGTCTCCATCCATGTCAGCCATATTTTTAAGTAAGATCCCCATCACTGTCCCTAAGGGCTCTTCTGCATAATGCCTTCGACCTGAGGAGCACAGCCAGCCCCCAGTGGCTTCGGCATTAGAATGAAACACACTCCCACCCACACATACCAGCAGGATCCTGCATACTCCATTTTCTGGCCTGTCTGTGGGGCACAGCCTAGACTCAGAGAGGTGCTGCTGTGGTCTTCATAGGGCCCCTGTATTACAGAGCAGCGGAGTCCTTCACCACCTCAGACTGCCTACAGTATTGTACATGCAAAACTACAGGCTGTAAAGCAATGTGGGCTTCCCAACAGCGCTAGGTCCAGCTACTGTAATAGAGAGAGAAATAGTGAGAGAAAGTAATGAAGCGGGACGTAAACGCGTCAGCCATGTGGCTCTGTTACGTCTTTGAAGGGCTGCCCGGTGAGAGGAGGGAGGATGGGGAGACACACAGGGAACCGGTTTCATTTCCAGCCAGTGTGGGGCTTCTCTCCCAGCAAATTGGCTATGTGATTGAAAGTCAGTCAGGTGAGGGGAGGGGGGATAAGGGACCATGGGGAGGTGTGTGGAGACTGGGGAGTGTGAGGTTGTGGGCGAGTGGGAGGGGGGGTGCTGATTTCCCAGAGTTCTTCATGTTCTCATTTCCATTTTTCCACCCAAGTGTTTTATAAGTTAGTGAGATAACATCATACGGTGATAGGATTTAATAGAGTGGCTGTAGACTCCCTCATATACTGGGTTTTAAAGATAGATGATGCATCACTGCAAATCAGCATCCAACCCAAGACCATGAACTAAGCAGCCAGTCTAGAGTCCTAGACTCTAGGGCACCCTATTCCCTACACAGTGCACTACTTGTTAACAGCCAACAGTGTTTTATTCTAAGGTTGTGGAGGGAAACCCACAGCTCCCTCTCAGAGCTGAAACCTGACGTCTGTATTGTCCTGTTATGGAGGGAACCCCACAGCTCCCTCTCAGAGCTGAAACCTAAAGTCTGTATTGTTCTGTTATGGAGGGAACCCCACAGCTCCCTCTCAGAGCTGAAACCTGACGTCTGTATTGTCCTGTTATGGAGGGAACCCCACAGCTCCCTCTCAAAGCTGAAACCTAAAGTCTGTATTGTCCTGTTATGGAGGGAACCCCACAGCTCCCTCTCAGAGCTGAAACCTAAAGTCTGTATTGTTCTGTTCTGGAGGGAAACCCACAGCTCCCTCTCAGAGCTGAAACCTAAAGTCTGTATTGTTCTGTTATGGAGGGAAACCCACAGCTCCCTCTCAGAGCTGAAACCTAAAGTCTGTATTGTCCTGTTATGGAGGGAACCCCACAGCTCCCTCTTAGAGCTAAAACCTAAAGTCTGTATTGTCCTGTTATGGAGGGAACCCCACAGCTCCCTCTCAGAGCTGAAACCTAAAGTCTGTATTGTCCTGTTATGGAGGGAACCCCACAGCTCCCTCTTAGAGCTAAAACCTGACGTCTGTATTGTCCTGTTATGGAGGGAACCCCACAGCTCCCTCTCAGAGCTGAAACCTAAAGTCTGTATTGTTCTGTTATGAAGGGAAACCCACAGCTCCCTCTCAGAGCTGAAACCTAAAGCCTGTATTGTCCTGTTATGGAGGGAAACCCACAGCTCCCTCTCAGAGCTGAAACCTAAAGCCTGTATTGCAGTGTTGTGGAGGGAAAGCTCCTGCCTCTACCTACCTGTTCCTCTACAGTGGCATTCCAGGTTTCAGCACCAGGCTGTGATGGACAGCTCCCCGTGCTGTGTGGTTCTCACCCGAAGCGGAAAAAACAGGGCCGGACAGGAGTAAACAACACCACGGCCTCCCCAATGGGGGATAGCACAGCAGCGCTCTCTGGTCTCTGAGTTTCAGAACCACAGCTGGGTGGACAGCACCCTGACAACACGGGGCTGGGACAAATGACAAAATGTTCATCTTTCTCCCTCCATCTCTCTCTCTCGTTTTCTTTCTGTCATTCTTTCTCTATCTTGCACACCCATACATATATACAGACACAAACGCACGCACACACATACACACAGACACACACAATACCGACTCTCTCTCCCTCCCTCCCTCTCTCTAGCTCTGCCATTATATGGTGTTGACAGGAGATGACAGGCTATCCCTAACTTTTAATGTGCCGCTGCTAGCTGCCTTCCTTCCACAGAGGGAGAGAATAAAAGCTGTCATGGCCGACTGTCAGGGGATTACATGTTAATTAACAAACCTTCACTACTACACAAATAAGCCATATACTATGGAACTGGACTGGGAGAGGGAGAAGGAGGAGAGGTAGAGTGAGATGAGGGGAGAAGAAAGAGGAGAGGGGGAAAGAGAGTGATAGGGAGGGATAGATGGAGAGAGGGAGAGAGAGAGAATTGGAGAGAGGGAGAGAAGGAGAGAGAGAAAGGGAGAGAGAGAGAGAATTGGAGAGAGAGCGGGAGAGAGAGAGAAAGGGATAGAGAGAGAGAGAGAGAGAGAGAGAGAGAGAGGATGAGAGAGAGAGGGAGAGAGAGAAAGGGATAGAGAGAGAGAGAGGGAGAGAGCGAGAAAGGGATAGAGAGAGAGAAAGGGATGAAGAGAGACAGAGAAAGGGATAGAGAGAGATAAAGGGATAGAGAGAGAGATAAAGGGATAGAGAGAGAGAGAGAGGGAGCGAGAGGGAGAGAGATAAAGGGATGGAGAGAGAGAAAGGGATGGAGAGAGAGAGAGAAGGGGATAGAGAGTGAGGGAGAGGGGGAGAGAGAAAGGGATAGAGAGTGAGGGGGTGAGAAGGAGAGAGAGAAAGGGAGAGAGAGAGAATTGGAGAGACAGAGAGAGGGAGAGAGATAAAGGGATAGAAAGAGAGAGAGGGAGAAAGAGGGAGAGAGATAAAGGGATAGGGGGAGAGAAGGAGAGAGAGAGAGAAAGGGAGAGAGAGAGAATTGGAGAGAGAGAGAGGGAGAGAGGTAGAGGGGGAGAGAGATAAAGGGATAGAGAGAGGGAGAGGGGGAGAGAGAGAAATGTATAGAGAGAGAGGGGGAGAGGGGGAGAGAGAAAGGGATAGAGAGAGAAAGGGATAGAGAGAGAGGGTGAGAGAGAGACGGAGAGAGAGAGAGGGATAGAGAGAGACAACCAGAAACAGATACACTCCTCTATGTACACTTACAAAGCCCTATACATAACCATTGGATCAGTGGTCTAAACTGATGGGTTCAACATCCTCAGATATTCAAAGATATTCTTATTTCCAGCTGTTTTATATGCCCACATGTTGCATCACGGCCTCACATTCATGTTGAAAAGTTGTTTAAAAGGACTGCTGCTGGCATAAATCACGAGCCAAGTATCCTGGAAATATTTAGTGTCTGTAATGTAGCCTTTCATCCATCTGTCTTGATAAAGCGTCGGGCTGTTGATGTACAGTATGAGGAGGATACATGCACATTCTGCAGGCTGGTGGAGGGATCAATGGTTCTCAAGGGCTAGCTTCCTTTCTGATAGATCACTGACACACTCTGCTCATAAAGCATCACCTCCGCCAAGCGCTAATGCTCGTCTCATACTTGCTCATGAGCGCGTGCACACCCACACACACAGACACACACACAGACACACACACACACACACCCACACACACACACACACACACACACACACACACACACACACACACACACACACAGACACACCCACACACGGACACAGCCACGGACACACACGGACACAGCCACGGGCAGGCCCTTGTCCAAATGTCAGAGCATTATTATGCAGGATTGATCCGGGAGAATATCAATGTGAATTCTAAACAGGATGGATGCGACAGTCGCCTGGCTACCACCGACATCTTGGGGTAGCCAGGTAATGACATGTGTCTATCCCTTAGTCCAGGTGTCTTGTCCAGGTGTCTTAGCTCATTGTCCAGGTGTCTTAGCCCATAGTCCAGGTGTCTTGTCCAGGTGTCTTAGCCCATAGTCCAGGTGTCTTAGCCAATTGTCCAGGTGTCTTAGCCCATAGTCCAGGTGTCTTGGCCCATTGTCCAGGTGTCTTAGCTCATTGTCCAGGTGTCTTAGCTCATTGTCCAGGTGTCTTGGCCCATTGTCCAGGTGTCTTAGCTCATTGTCCAGGTGTCTTAGCTCATTGTCCAGGTGTCTTAGCTCATTGTCCAGGTGTCTTGGCCCATTGTCCAGGTGTCTTAGCTCATTGTCCAGGTGTCTTAGCTCATTGTCCAGGTGTCTTAGCTCATTGTCCAGGTGTCTTAGCTCATTGCCCAGGTGTCTTAGCTCATTGTCCAGGTGTCTTAGCTCATTGTCCAGGTGTCTTAGCTCATTGTCCAGGTGTCTTGGCCCATTGTCCAGGTGTCTTAGCTCATTGTCCAGGTGTCTTAGCTCATTGTCCAGGTGTCTTGGCCCATTGTCCAGGTGTCTTAGCTCATTGTCCAGGTGTCTTAGCTCATTGTCCAGGTGTCTTAGCTCATTGTCCAGGTGTCTTGGCCCATTGTCCAGGTGTCTTAGCTCATTGTCCAGGTGTCTTAGCTCATTGTCCAGGTGTCTTGGCCCATTGTCCAGGTGTCTTGGCCCATAGCCCAGATGTCTTAGCCCATAGCCCAGGTGTCTTAGCCCATAGTCCAGGTGTCTTGGCCCATAGTCCAGGTGTCTTAGCCCATAGTCCAGGTGTCTTGGCCCATAGCCCAGATGTCTTAGCCCATAGCCCAGGTGTCTTAGCCCATAGTCCAGGTGTCTTAGCCCATAGTCCAGGTGTCTTAGCCCATAGTCCAGGTGTCTTAGCCCATAGTCCAGGTGCCTTTTGGATACAAGAAACTTCCCTAAACCTCCTCAAACCAACTGATAATGACTGGATGCGTGTCATACATGCACTTGACGATTCACGCCACATCACTAAATCTGTTCCAGCCTTTGTGTGTGTGAGTGCTTGCGTGTGTGTGTACAGTATGTGTGTTTGAGTGTGTGTATCAACTCAGATCACAGTATAATCTTAAACGATGCCCATGGGCTGATTGGCAGCTGGTGCATTGCATGGAGACTCGGGGCTGGTCATAAGTCACTGTCATGCCTGTCCTCCTCTCTCACCCCTTACCCTCGGTGACCCCTCTGGGGGTAGGATCCAACATGGATGTGCCACAAAGGTCACCAGGCGTGAAAATCTTTGCACAGTTAGATCGTTCCATGGTGGGCCATGCAGGAAGAGGGAGAGGATGGAGAGAGAATGGCCCCAGGACCACAGTGCTATTTCACTGTGTCTAAACTCGGAGTCTAAATGCAGAGTCTGCACAATCTGTGACCTTTAGTGTGGCAGAGTGCATTTAAACGTATTCTCCTCCGTATCCTTCAGCCCCATTGGTTTATTTATGAGTCCTACTCGTTCCCTTCTACTCTTGTGTGGTGTGGCTCCCCCCCCTCTCCTCTCCTCTCCTCTCCTCTCCTCTCCTCTCCTCTCCTCTCCTCTCCTCTCCTCTCCTCTCCTCTCCTCTCCTCTCCTCTCCTCTCCTCTCCTCTCCTCTCCTCTCCTCTCCTCTCCACCCAGCTGTAAAGGCCCTGATCAGGAGAGCACATTGATAGGTAATTAAAAGCTACAAAAGCCCATCCACTTCACTCCCCACTCACAGATTAACCCACGGCCTAATGAGTCCTCTCCACTCCTCTCTACCGCTCTCTCTTCTCCGTTTGCTTCTTGATTTCTTTCATTCTTTATCTATTTTCACTCCCCTGTGTTCATTTTAAGCCAATGGGCTCTCAATGCCAAAGGAGAAGATTTGAAGCAATGCCTATTAGCAGTGATTAGTCCATTGGATTTGTTTTCGTTGATAGATATGTCACATATCATGAAAAAACAGGCGCTGTAAATTATATAAATATGATTGGACATTGAAAGAACATATGACTGGACAATCATGATCATATCAAATGTAATATTACTGGTTCCACATACTAACCTTGTTATCCCATAGGTTGTAGTAGTGGACCCTACAGACCTATACATGACGTCAGTCATCATTAAAAGGTGAATCTCTACCCCAGGTCAAAGGTCATGTCTCAGATCAATAACAAGAGGGCCTGAAGGCAGTAGTAGGATGGAATATCAGAACCCAATTCATTCCAAATCAACCCCTAGCCCCTACCCCCTACCCCTAGCCCCTACCCCTAGCCCCTACCCCCTACCCCCTAGCCCCACCCCCTAGCCCCTAGCCCCTAGCCCCTACCCCCTACCCCCTAGCCCCTAGCCCCTATCCCCTAGGCACTATTGAACATCCAAAATGATCTGATAGGTTAAAGTTGTATGGTAATGATTTTACCTTGCCTTCTGATCTACAGGAGTGCCTAGGGGGTAGGGGCTAGGGGGTAGGGGGTAGGGGCTAGGGGCTAGGGGGTAGTAACTAGGGGTTAGGGGTTGGTTTGGAATTGACCACAATACTGAGAATAAAACAAAAAGAAGCCAGCTGCATAAAGTTACATAATCATGTGACCTTGTGTTATTGCAGAGTGTATGATAATGATGGATGGCTTACTCTCATGACAAGTACGGTAGAGTACACCCTGGTCCTGGAGGGCCAAAGGCACGTCATCTTTTTGATTTAACCGACCTGGAAGACCAGGTGTGTTGAATTTAGGCAGTCACTGAACTGTTCAATGATCTAAGTATCTCAGTGTGGTGCCTAGAGGGAACAACATGCCTGCAGTACCTGCAGCCTCCAGGAACTGGGCTGTCTATCCCTGGTGTATAGGGTCCAGGAACAGGGCTGTCTATCCCTGGTGTATAGGGTCCAGGAACAGGGCTGTCTATCCCTGGTGTATAGGGTCCAGGAACAGGGCTGTCTACCCCTGGTGTATAGGGTCCAGGAACAGGGCTGTCTATCCCTGGTGTATAGGGTCCAGGAACAGGGCTGTCTACCCCTGGTGTATAGGGTCCAGGAACAGGGCTGTCTATCCCTGGTGTATAGGGTCCAGGAACAGGGCTGTCTACCCCTGGTGTATAGAGTCCAGGAACAGGGCTGTCTATCCCTGGTGTATAGGGTCCAGGAACAGGGCTGTCTATCCCTGGTGTATAGAGTCCAGGAACAGGGCTGTCTATCCCTGGTGTATAGGGTCCAGGAACAGGGCTGTCTACCCCTGGTGTATAGGGTCCAGGAACAGGGCTGTCTACCCCTGGTGTATAGAGTCCAGGAACAGGGCTGTCTATCCCTGGTGTATAGAGTCCAGGAACAGGGCTGTCTACCCCTGGTGTATAGGGTCCAGGAACAGGGCTGTCTATCCCTGGTGTATAGGGTCCAGGAACAGGGCTGTCTATCCCTGGTGTATAGGGTCCAGGAACAGGGCTGTCTATCCCTGGTGTATAGGGTCCAGGAACAGGGCTGTCTATCCCTGGTGTATAGAGTCCAGGAACAGGGCTGTCTACCCCTGGTGTATAGGGTCCAGGAACAGGGCTGTCTATCCCTGGTGTATAGGGTCCAGGAACAGGGCTGTCTACCCCTGGTGTATAGGGTCCAGGAACAGGGCTGTCTATCCCTGGTGTATAGGGTCCAGGAACAGGGCTGTCTATCCCTGGTGTAGGCCATGGGAATGGGAGTGACTCACGCATTATCAACAACAACAACCCATCTCCTCCAGGCTGATAAACTGATCAAAACAACAACAACAACAACCCATCTCCTCCAGGCTGATAAACAGATCAAAACAACAACACATCTCCTCCAGACTGATAAACAGATCAAAACAACAACAACCCATCTCCTCCAGACTGATAAACAGATCAAAACAACAACCCATCTCCTCCAGGCTGATAAACAGATCAAAACAACAACAACCCATCTCCTCCAGGCTGATAAACAGATCAAAACAACAACCCATCTCCTCCAGACTGATAAACAGATCAAAACAACAACCCATCTCCTCCAGGCTGATAAACAGATCAAAACAACAACACATCTCCTCCAGGCTGATAAACAGATCAAAACAACAACAACCCATCTCCTCCAGGCTGATAAACAGATCAAAACAACAACAACCCATCTCCTCCAGGCTGATAAACAGATCAAAACAACAACAACCCATCTCCTCCAGGCTGATAAACAGATCAAAACAACAACAACAACCCATCTCCTCCAGGCTGATAAACAGATCAAAACAACAACAACCCATCTCCTCCAGGCTGATAAACAGATCAAAACAACAACAACCCATCTCCTCCAGGCTGATAAACAGATCAAAACAACAACCCATCTCCTCCAGACTGATAAACAGATCAAAACAACAACCCATCTCCTCCAGGCTGATAAACAGATCAAAACAACAACACATCTCCTCCAGGCTGATAAACAGATCAAAACAACAACAACCCATCTCCTCCAGGCTGATAAACAGATCAAAACAACAACAACCCATCTCCTCCAGGCTGATAAACAGATCACAACAACAACAACCCATCTCCTCCAGGCTGATAAACAGATCAAAACAACAACAACCCATCTCCTCCAGGCTGATAAACAGATCAAAACAACAACAACCCATCTCCTCCAGGCTGATAAACAGATCAAAACAACAACAACCCATCTCCTCCAGGCTGATAAACAGATCAAAACAACAACAACCCATCTCCTCCAGGCTGATAAACAGATCAAAACAACAACAACCCATCTCCTCCAGGCTGATAAACAGATCAAAACAACAACAACCCATCTCCTCCAGGCTGATAAACAGATCAAAACAACAACAACCCATCTCCTCCAGGCTGATAAACAGATCAAAACAACAACAACCCATCTCCTCCAGGCTGATAAACAGATCAAAAACAACAACAACAACAACACAACAACACTCTTACCATTTCAAGATCACAGCCACTCTGAACACACTACTACCTCACCTCCTTCAGATTACAAAGCTAACACGATACTATTTAAAAAGCACTCACTACTCTCAAAACACACAACCCTAATTCAAAGAAGAAAAGTGAAAAAGAGGTGTATGTATGTGTGTGTGTGTCGAATGGATAATTAGGAACAAAGAGGGTGTGGATAATGAGTGTCTAGGATTGGTGGCGATGGGAGTATTCCCTAGTCTTGTCACCTGTTTCTGTCAGTCACTAATGAAGTTGTTATTTCTAATTACCGTTCCCGTTTAAGAATAATTATTAGCTTGGCTGTTATAGTGGCTCTATCAGTGGGCCTAGACAGCCGAGGCAGGAGGCTCCAAGAAACCCAAAGCCCATCAGATCTTCATTTAATGATTACCGTAGTAATCCACCTTGAATGAGAGCCTTAAGCGTAGAAATAGAGACGGTGTGTGTCTGTAGGTGTGTGCTTGTGCGTACATGGAGGCAGATGGTAATTGTGTGTGTGTGTGTGTGTGTGTGTGTGTGTGTGTGTGTGTGTGTGTGTGTGTGTGTGTGTGTGTGTGTGTGTGTGTGTGTGTGTGTGTGTGTGTGTGTGTGTGTAATTGTTAACCGGTGTGTGCAGGACATGCTCCACACACACTATCTGCGTAACAACAATTCAACAACAGTACAATTATCTGTAATGGCAACGTAAGCACGGCGATTAGCTTGGAGGCTGAATGTTAGCACGGCGTCTTGGTTGGTGGAAGAAGGTTCAGCTCAGGATTTTTCCAACCCAATCCTCCGGCCGCCCCAGACGTCTCACATTTTCCTTTTATCCCTAACCTGGCACACCTGATTCAATTAGTCAACCGATCACCAAGCCAGTGACTGATTGAATCTGGTGTGCCAGTTTAGGGTTAAAACAAAAATGTGAAACGTCTGGGGGGCAAGAATAGATTTGGGACACCCTGGAGCTGGCCAGAGGAGCGTGGAGAGATGTGTCCCCAGGAAGAGAGTCGTTGTGTCCTTGGAATAAGAATAACTTGTCTAAATACCATGTTAAAGTCCTCTGTGCTTGCACGCAACCACCCACCACTCTGATGTGGCTCTTTGCTATGTATGCACTGTGTTGTTTGTCCAATAGGAAGAGATAACATGACTATGAGAGACTGTACTTATGTGTGTGATATACTGAATACATGCATATTTTTGTGACTGGATGGTCTTTTGTCCACCACCTCCAGCCCAGGCATGTCATCAGTGTGTGAGTGTAACAGCAGCCTGCTCAGCAAGTCCCTGACAACACCTTACAGTCTCCAAGAATGAGGAGGGAGGAGAGAGGGGAGGAGAGAGTGGAGGAGGAATGAGAGAGGGGAGGAGGGAGGAGATAGGGGAGGAGAGAGGAGAGAGTAGAGGAGGGAGAAGAGAGGAGAGAAGGGAGGAGGGAGGAGGGAGAGGAGGAGGGAGGAGATAGGGAAGGAGACAGGAGAGAGTGGAGGAGGGAGGAGAGAGGGGAGGAGGGAGGAGAGAGACGAGGAGGGAGGATAGAGGGGAGGAGGGAGGCGATAGTTGGCTGTCTTTGTTAGGAAGAAATAGTCTTCACACAGTTCGCAATGAGTAAGGTGGCCCAAACTGCTGCATATACCCTGACTCTTTTGCACAGAACGCAAGATAAGTGACACAATTTCCCTAGTTAAAAGAAATTCATGTTAGCACGCAATATTAACTAAATATGCAGGTTTAAAAATATATACTTGTGTTTTGATTTTAAGAAAGGCGTTGATGTTTATGGTTAGGTACACATTGGTGCAACGACAGTGCTTTATTCGCGAATTAAATCACCCGTTTGGCGAAGTAGGTTGTGATTCAATGATAAATTAACAGGCATCGCATTGATTATATACAACGCAAGACAAGCTAGATAAACTAGTAATATTATCAACCATGTGTAGTTAACTAGTGATTATGTTAAGATTGATTGTTTTTTATAAGATACGTTTAATGCTAGCTAGCACCTTACCTTGGCTCCTTGCTGCACTCGCGTAACAGGTAGTCAGCCTGCCACGCAGTCTCCTCGTGGAGTGCAATGTAATCGGCCATGATCGGTGTCCAAAAATGCAGATTACTGATTGTTATGAAAACTTGAAATCGGCCCTAATTAATCGGCCATTCCGATTAATCGGTCGACCTCTAGAAGGCAGTATGGAAGAGACCTACAGAGGAAAAAGGAAAGAGAAGGAAACCTTGTACTACGACTGATATCACGACGGATAACACGACGGATATCGCGACCAATAACGTGACCGATATCGCGACCGATAACGTGACCAATAACTTGTCCGATAACATGACCGATAACGCGCCCGATATCGCGACCTATATCGCGACCGATAACGCGACCGATAAAGCGACCGATATCGCGAACGATATCACGACCGATAACGCGCCCGATAACGCGACCGATATCATGAACGATATCACGACCGATAACACGACCGATAACACGCCCGATAACACGCCCGATATCACGCCCGATAACACGACCGATAATGTGCCCGATATCGCGACTGATAACACGACTGATAACACGACTGATAAATGGGGTGTAAATGAAATCCTTCGTTCATGGTGATTACACCATTGTACTTCAAAGTTCTAGGTATGATGACTTTGGGACCTGGATAGGTGTATAGATACATCATGTACAGTTGTAGGTCAGTAAGAACACACAGTAGGTTAACTCTCTCCACTGCTCAAGGCTGCCCTTCATTTAAAAGACAAAGAGACAGAGAGAGAGAAAAGCGAGGAAGGAAGAGAGAGAGAGGGAGAAAGGTGAGGAATGAAGAGAGAGGGGGAGAAAGGTGAGGAAGGACAAGAGAAAGAGGGAGAAAGGTGAGGAAGAAAATGAGAGGGAGAAAGGTGAGGAATGAAGACATCGAGAGGGAGAAAGGTGAGGAAGGAAGAGAGAGAGAGAAAGAGAGAGAGAGGGAGAAAGATTAAGGAGAGGGAGAACGGTGAGGAAGGAAGAGAGCGAGAGGAAGGGAGAGAGAGAGGGAGAAAGGTGAGGAAGGAAGAGAGAGAGAGATGAAGTAGTGATGATAGATGAGATACTATTTCTGAAAACATGCTCTTGATGTTTCCACTTTTCCCTGAAGGACAAGAGAGAGAGAGAGAGAGAGAGAGAGAATGTAAGAGAGCAATCCATAAAGTATATTAATTGGATGGGAAAATGGGAAGATAATTAAGAGGTAGCAAGGTGACACTGCTATGTGAAGCTATTGGGTGAACTTACTGTCACACATCTGGTGATACCACTGTCATATTTTCTTTATTTGACTAGGCTAGTCAGTTAAGAACAAATTCTTGTTTTCAATGACGGCCTAGGAACAGTGGGTTAACTGCCTTGTTCAGGGGCAGAACGACAGATTGGTACATTGTCAGCTCGGGTATTCAATCTTGCAACCTTCCAGTTACTAGACCAACGCTCTAACCACTAGGCTACCTGCCGCCACATAAACAGACTAAAAAAACAATATTAACCTCCACAAACCAACTGGGGCCAGAGAATATCATTCAAGAACCTTGAATAGAAAATGGTAATTTTACTTCATATTTTGAATCACTCCAATTGAGGAAATCGAAAAATTGTAGGGGCTCACTCTCGTAGTTAAGAAAACAATCTCCTCGTTTCCAAACATTTCAAAACGTTTCCTGAAGTCGACCGAGGTTTGTCCTCCCTTCAGCCTTCATTGAGGGATTTGTCTGTCTGTGGATGGATGGTGGATGTTTGAAACCTGATTCTGTCCTTCCCTTTGACACATCTTGGTGCTGTGGGCTGCCAGGGCTGCTGCAGTTCCCCAATGAATTGCTCTATCTCCTAATTCTGTCACATCCTTTGACTGGTGGGTCGATGGCGCCGAGGCTGGCTCTCTACTGACTCCTCGCTTTCTGCCACCCGCTAGAGGCACACCAGATGGATGGATGGTTGGATGATGAAAGGAAGGAGAGGGGAGAGAGGGGTGAAGAGACAGTCTTGTCCGTCTCCTCGGTGGTGATCAGTCGTGATCGCTCAGGCAGTCAGCACTTCAAGCGTCACGCAGCGGGCCCACTTTCTACCCACACTCTCATTGATTGGACGAGGCGTAGTGCCATGCATGAGGACAGGAGCTGACACTACAATACCGACTAGAGTATAGAACGTTTTTTTCACCGGTATACCGAGAGAATAAAATAACAATAAGAACTGGTTCGGTTCGGTTTTTGTTCCTGCTCCATTTACTCATTCATTACTAGAACTGTCTGGGCTGCATTGTTAGCTTCCCACTCATGCTGTACAAAAGTTAATATACTTGAATAATGCAACACGGCATGTAGAAATGTTGAAACTGTTCATTACTGTTCGCAAAACAATGTCCTTGGCTAGAACACATTACAATGGAAGACGATACCGGTAGCTTCCAGCTTTGTAGGCTAACTTTCCTTGCCAGCTTCCAGCTGAAGCAACACCAATTCACTACTCGTAGTAGGCTACTTTGTTTGTGATAATATGCAAACCATACCGCAAAATATGCTATTTCAAAGCTGATTGTCACCAACAACTCATTCATTTCTTCGTCTCCCTCGCCTCCCGTCTGGTTTCCACTAGATTCCACATACGAAGTCTGCCTTGCTAATGATATCATTACTTTCTCAGAGACACTACACACTTTAAAGAAATTACAAATTGCTTCTTCTATGCAAATGTTGTTGATGAGTACAATAAAGTAATGCTCTCCTAGGAGTTGTCAATAAAATAAGTCCTAAATGTAAAGGATCATTTGTTATCAGTAGTCCCATGAAATCCCATAAAACAAACCATTATGTTGTTTTGTAGTTAGATTAGAAAAAGTCAAATTGATTGTATCATTGCATAATTGATTTTACATAAAATGTTTTAAATGTGATAACATTGAACTCAAAAGATTCCCAATGATTGAAAAGAGCAGATGCTGACTTCATGTGTCTGGATCAAGTGTCATTCCCTGACTTTGGCTAAGAACCCTTCTTTGTTGTTGTGGCATCGTTTTGGAATCGAGTTTTGTGATGGAATCGAGTATCATGATGGAATTGAGTATCGTGATGGAATCGAGTATCGTGATGGTATCGAGTATCGTGATGGTATCGAGTATCGTGATGGTATCGAGTATCGTGATGGTATCGAGTATCGTGATGGATTCGAGTATCGTGATGGATTCGAGTATCGTGTTGGTATCGAGTATCGTGATGGAATCGAGTATCGTGATGGATTCGAGTATCGTGATGGTATCGAGTATCGTGATGGAATAGAGTATCGTGATGGTATCGAGTATCGTGATGGTATCGAGTATCATGATGGATTCGAGTATCGTGATGGTATCGAGTATCGTGATGGAATCGAGTATCGTGATGGTATCGAGTATCGTGATGGTAACGAGTATCGTAATACTAAACCTGGTATCGGTATTGAAGTAAAAAACAAACTGGTTTCGAGACAACACTAGTACAGGGGAAGGTTACACTCTGCAGACATAACAATGAAACAGCACCAGCCTACAATGACAATGCAAACCAATCACTTTGCCTCAATCTGTTTACGTATCCACCCTCGTTGGAGTCCTACCTCACACAGAGCTGTACTAACTTCCTATCACACAGAGCTGTACTAACTTCCTATCACACAGAGCTGTACTAACTTCCTATCACTCAGAGCTGTACTAACTTCCTATCACACAGAGCTGTACTAACTTCCTATCACACAGCGCTGTACTAACTTCCTATCACACAGAGCTGTACTAACTTCCTATCACTCAGAGCTGTACTAACTTCCTATCACACAGAGCTGTACTAACTTCCTATCACACAGAGCTGTACTAACTTCCTATCACACAGAGCTGTACTAACTTCCTATCACACAGAGCTGTACTAACTTCCTATCACACAGAGCTGTACTAACTTCCTATCACACAGAGCTGTACTAACTTCCTATCACACAGAGCTGTACTAACTTCCTATCACACAGAGCTGTACTAACTTCTTATCACACAGAGCTGCACTAACTTCCTATCACACAGAGCTGCACTAACTTCCTATCACACAGATCTGTACTAACTTCCTATCACACAGATCTGTACTAACTTCCTATCAGACAGAGCTGTACTAACTTCCTATCACACAGAGCTGTACTAACTTCCTATCACACAGAGCTGTACTAACTTCCTATCACACAGAGCTGTACTAACTTCCTATCACACAGAGCTGCACTAACTTCCTATCACACAGAGCTTTACTAACTTCCTATCACACAGAGCTGCACTAACTTCCTATCACACAGAGCTGTAGTAACTTCTCACACAGAGCTGTACTAACTTCCTATCACATGTGCTACGGTAGTGGTCATTTCACCAATCCACTGCTTGACCTCAGCTAAATCACGGCCACACTCCAACTACTCTAGTTACCCAATTAACGCACTGGCAGACACTTAAGTCCCGTGCTTGGGAGAACACCACCGCTGCCCTCGAGGGAGAATGCCACCGCTGCCCTCGCGGGAGAACGCCACCGCTGCCCTCGCGGGAGAACGCCACCGCTGCCCTCGAGGGAGAACGCCACCGCTGCCCTCGCGGGAAAACGCCACCGCTGCCCTCGAGGGAAAACGCCACCGCTGCCCTCGAGGGAAAACGCCACCTCTGCCCTCGCGGGAAAACGCCACCGCTGCCCTCGAGGGAAAACGCCACCGCTGCCCTCGAGGGAGAACGCCACCGCTGCCCTCAAGGGAGAACGCCACCGCTGCCCTCGCGGGAGAACGCCACCGCTGCCCTCGTCTCTTACCGGCTTCAGCAACGTAGCGGCAGGTAGTGTAGTAGTTAAGAGTGTTGTGCCAGTAGCCGAAAGGTCTCTGGTTCAAATCTGACTAGGTGATAAAACAGCCGCTGTGCCCTTGTGCAAGGCACTCTGGATAAGAGCATCTGCTAAATGACTCAAATAGTTCAACCATGATCCCCTAGCTATAACAAGTGGAATTAGAGTAGAGAAGCTATTTTGATGTTGGAGGATAGTGTTGTGTTGTTGACAGTAACTGATGCCACTATCTCTGCAGAGATGGAGGAGGGATCAATGTCAGATAGTGTATACCCATAATTCCTCCATTATCCTCGCTCTTCTAGCCTCCTCCTTTCTCTCATATTCTATCTGGCTCGCCATTACCTGTATCCCCATCCCCCACACACAAATAGGCACGCACGCACGCACACTCCCCCATATTCAGGAAACGGATGGCCTTGTTTTGGGAAGCTTCTTTCTGCGTTCTGTTAATGGAGGTCAGGAAGCCTGTACTTAGTCATCTCACCAACGTTGTGCGCCTCAAAATCAATGGCCTATTAACTCACCCCCTCTCAACTCTCTTGCACAGTCACTCTCCTTCTCTGGCTTATTCATTTCATTTGGGGTTTTATTACCCTGAAATCTTCATCTCTGCAGAGAGGGATGTGCTAGTGGAGCTCTTTCAGCTCACAGATAAAAGGAAAGCAGACTTTGGAATGGATCTCCGGTTTGCTCTGTATCCTTAATTGAATCACATCAGGCCTTAGAGGTTTTCTCTGTTCCAACGCCAGGCTCCAGTGATGCAAATGACCGCTTCGTTACACTACCATTTAGGCCTACTTCCAATCGAAAATGACAGGCAAAGTTGTTCAATAAAGTTAGGAAACTGTAGCTGAGGGTAATGTAGAATAGATTGTGTGTGTCTGTATGTGCATGCGCATGCGTGTATGTGTGAGATATTTTTCAAGTGTGTGGGACAGGCATTACATGACATAATGTTTGTGTTGATATGTGTAGAAATTGGCCTTATAAAAACACAGCCTAGAGAAGGGATGGGCAACTTTGATGGGGGAGGGGCCACACAAAAACAGAACTCATCATGAGGCCCCCACCTTGCCAGCAAAACATTTTAGCAGCCCCCCTCGTGAAGCAAAGAGAAACTATTTATTTATTAAAGTACATTTCCTGCAATTCTGCACATTTTGCCATTGGATGTAGAGAAAATGTTATGCTTCAAAGCAAGTTTGCTCCAATTCTATACAATTTGTTAGTCGAGAAGCAGGTGCAGGTGAAACGTTTCATGAAACAACAAACATGAAACAAGACAGCGTAACAGAAGCTGGATAGCATGAACACAGGATAAATACCAACGGAGGAATGAACAAAAGGAAGGGCCCTATGAGTTCCAGGTGTGCGTAATGATGAGTGCAAGATGTGTGTAATGATGAGTCCCAGGACCGGTGGTTAGTATTCCGGCGACGTCGCACGCCGGAGGGGAGGAGCAGGAGTAGATGTGACAATTTGCCATGTGGAGGAGAGAAGATTTGGCAATTTTATAACTCATTTCATGCAATTCTACTCATTTTGCCATGGGGTGGAGAAAAAAATGTGCAGTTTTACAGCTAATTTCCTCCAATTCTACACATGTTGCCATATGGTGGAGGAAAAGGTTTGCAGTTCCTAAAAAAACACACACAAAAAAAATATGTAATTTTTACTTATTTTTATTGGCCTGCAGGCCTACAAAAGGTTACCTATCCCTGACCTAGAGCCATCTCAAACAGCAGCAGCACTATCCCTGACCTAGAGCCATCTCAAACAGCAGCAGCACTATCCCTGACCTAGAGCCATCTCAAACAGCAGCAGCACTATCCCTGACCTAGAGCCATCTCAAACAGCAGCAGCACTAGCTCTGACCTAGTGAAATCTCCCCCACCTCCCACGTTCCCAACAGAAAGAGGTCACAGCGAGCGCACTTCATTGACTCTAATGGCTAATCCAGACATTTGTGCCCACCTCCCCATCTATTACCCTCTATTTCCTCTCTCCATTTCCTCTCCTCCTCCCTGTCCCGGCGCCTACGCTCCATCAGCCACAAAAGCACTAATGTTCTCTCTTTAGAAGAGAAAATGATACAGGCATCAAAGGACAAGGCAAGAATCTTACAATATTACACAAAGCTACAGTGCATCAAAGGACAAGGCAAGAATCTTACAATATTACACAAAGCTACAGTGCTAGCCTCTCCCGCAGAGATTAAGCACCATTTTACAATATTCTCTTATCTTCCAATATTAAACTGTTAAATGCTTTATGCTCGCCCCATTTTTGAGCGATTTTCTGCTTTTGTATGCTCAATAACTCCAACATTAGACACCAGCTGCACTCAGATCACATGTTGGTATTTAAGTCAATGTAGGCTGTTCTCAGTGCAGTAGTCTATTAGTACAGCCGCCGGGGCATTTCACTACTTTGCTGCAGCGCCCTTTACTTCATTACCTTTACTTCATTACCGACAGAGCTAATAGACACTGCGGAATGCGGTTGCTAGGCAGCCTAGCTTGCTGCTGTCAAGTGTAGTAAAGGGAGAGATACTGGATTACGTTTGGCTTAATAGCAGTTGCAGGAAATAGGTCTGTCACCTCTATTTTCACTCAAACATATGGGGTTAGTTAGGTCTTTAAGGGGCTATATGTACTATATTATTAATAAGGCCAGGAACATGTTTCCTGATCAGGTCAAAGGTAAAACCTCTATCCCTATAGCTCTGAATGCATTCATGCTGTCGAAGGCTACTTGTTATTCGGGATCCTTGGGATCCAATCGAAGTTGAAATGTAAAACGGTTAAGGTAAGGGTCAAGGTTAGGTAATGGTTAGGGTTAGGTAAGTGTTAAGGTTAGGGTTAGGGTTAGGTAAGGGTTAGGTAAGGGTTAGGTAAGGGTTATGGTTAGGGTTAGGTAAGGGTAAGGGTTAGGGTTAAGGTTAGGTTAGGGTAAGGGTTAGGTAAGGGTTAAGAGTTAGGTAAGGGTTAGGGTAAAGGTTAGGGTTAGGGTTAGGGTTAGGGTTAAGGTTAGGGTTAGGTAAGGGTTAAGAGTTAGGGTAAAGGTTATGGTTAGGTAAGGGTTATGGTTAAGGTTAGGGTTAGGTAAAGCTTAGGATTAGGTAAGGGTTAGGGTTAAAGGTTAGGATAAGGGTTAGGGTTAGGTAAGGGTTAAGGGTTAGGTAAGGGTTAAGGGTTTGGTAAGGGTTAGGGTTAGGGTTAGGGTTAGGGTTAGGTAAGGGTTAAGGGTTAGGTAAGGGATAAGGGTTAGGGTTAAAGGTTAGGGTAAGGGTTAGGGTTAGGTAAGGGTTAGGGTTAGGTAAGGGATAAGGGTTAGGTAAGGGTTAAGGGTTTGGTAAGGGTTAAGGGTTTGGTGAGGGTTAGGGTTAGGGTTAGGTAAGGGTTAGGTAAGGGTTAAGGGTTTGGTAAGGGTTAAGGGTTTGGTAAGGGTTAGGGTTAGGGTTGGATTTATCGAACGTATGAGTCAAACTGTATGCGTAGACGGCTTGACAGAAATAGTAGCAGAAGGTGAATGTTGAACTTTTGTTACATACATATCCAGATGATGCTGCGTACTATTTTGCACAATGACACTGTCGGTGTGATCGAAGCGTTAGACTAGGGCCTCCCTCCTTCTGTAGACTGAACCCATTAAAGGGGAACTCATGTATGTCTGTAGCCAGAAGGAAGAGGAAGACACTGAATAATGCAGTGGTACAGTAGCTGGCATGCCAGTGAGTTGACGGGAGGACTTTGGCTAGAACACTGTTGCTTTAACATCAATTATGGATAGCTTCGATCAGAACTGATCCGGTCCAGGGCAAGGGCACAAAAATGACATCCTGTAAATAAAAGAAGAATCTAGAAGTTGAAAGAGGGATAGAGTGGGTGAGGATGGAGCGGGGGGGGGGGGGGGGGGGGGGCATGAAGAGGACTGAGTTGACACAGGGGAAGAGGATGCACAGTAAAATGAAATCTCCTGTATGTCGCCAGACTGCACTAGCCTGCTGAGCTAAAGCCTAGTCTTCAGATCTCAGGCAAGGTTACTCATCACTCGAGTGTGGTTCGCCCAACCACCTCTGTTACACAAAAAAGCGCATCTCCCAACACACCTTGAGGACTTCCTGATTCAGCGTGCCTTACACCGTCCACACCATTTTAACATCTTCCCTCCATTTGCAAATCTTCCTCTTCCTTTACAGGAACATTTCCGCGTGTATTGCAGCTATGAAGGTGAAGTATGGCTGGGTGATAGAAAGTAGACACCATCCCTGTCTTCCACTGACTTCAGATCAAAACACCCTATTGGTCCGGGAGGCATCCAGTGAGTGCTCTCCATCCCCCATATTGAAACACCATTTACATATTATCTTAGTGCAAACGGGCTATATGTATTCACCATCGGTTCATATTAAAGTCAACACTTATTCTAACCCGGGGCAAGATCCATGCATTCATTGAAAAGCTGGCTGGGTGCCAAACAACACATACTTTACTTTGCATTAGCGCTATGCTAGCTACTTCAAAGTTACCTGCTGTACATGAAGTCTCTGTATGGAGTACATCATCTTAGATGGAATATGTCCACCATCGCTTATTGGCAAAATGCATTTACTATGCACATAGCATCCATCAAACATCCAGTGACAATGTAGAAATATCGATTTTTAAATGCTATTCTTGAGTTTCTCTCAGGGCAGAATGAGAGGAGTTGTATCGCTGATCTTCAGGCTAGGGCTGTGAATGGTGAACATAGTCTAGGAGCCACATGAGAGGATAGAAAAAGAGAGGAGTGGAGGGAGGAAGAGAGGAGAAGAGATGACAGGATAGAAGAGCAGGGGAGGGGAGAGGGAAGGATGGGAGATGAGAGTGTGTAGAGAAGAGAGGAGAGGAAAGGAGGAGAAGATAAAGGAGGAGAGAAGAGAACAGGAGAAGAGATGCACCAGGGTGTAGCTGTAAGATCAGCCTCTGCTGCATTGACACCTTGGATCTCAAAGCTCCAGGTCTCCTCTCACCCCCCTTATTACAGCACAGTTTACCCAGAGCTAACCAGAGAAGGAGGGAGGGAGAGAGAGGAGAGAGTGAGAGAGGGGGGGAGAGGTTGAGGATGGGAAAGGAGGTGAGGGTGAGAAAGGATAGAAGAGCGGGTGAGAAAGAGAGGTGAGAGAGACAGGTGGGGAGAGGCTAAGGTGAAAGAGAAAAAAAGGGGGTGATGGAGGGAGAGAGAAGACCACTTCTAGGTGTGACATATGTGAGTACTCTGTCAGAATTGAATAGTAATGAACTCCATAGTAACCAGGGTAATCCTGTCCTCCAAAGCTGAAATGCACCTACTCACTCTTTGCAATGCAATTACATCAAAATGAACACTGTAAAACAATAAAAACGAATTGATTTTAATAATACAATATTATTAGGGGCATCCACAGTGCGACAAAAAAGCAACCTTTGCATTTGTCAAGCGACGGCTGAATTGGATTGGCAACATTACCGCCAATGTCCCCATTTAAAT
The DNA here is from genome assembly GCF_965601325.2 of Salmo salar. NCBI lineage: Eukaryota > Metazoa > Chordata > Actinopteri > Salmoniformes > Salmonidae > Salmo > Salmo salar. Next base: position 16,890,698 of record NC_138297.1, on the reverse strand, counting down.
GGCATTATGAAGTGTTCAAATCCACTGAGTGACACTTAAACACAATGGCTTACGCTCCTAATTACCGCCGTTGACAGGTCATTTTGTCTGGAGTTGCAGGCTATTAGCGAGCCATCACCTTCTGTTGGCAAGGCCATTTCAAAATGAAGTCCTCTCCCGAGACAAAGGGAAGGACGAGAGGACGACCTCGAGCTTCACTACATTTTGGAATATTAATCACGGGCTGTGGATACGGCCTCTAATTGGAGAAGTTTTTATGTATGAGGTTACACTTAAGATGGAGAGCCTCGGCGCCGAGGGAAAAAGCCAAGGTCCTTCTGTTTCTTAAGACCTGTCACTCAAACCCGATAATTCACCACTCCATGATGAAATGTCTGCAAAAAAAGTGTTTTCTTTACACATTTGGTCCTTGATGAGATGCCACTCACGTCTCCCAAAGCACTATCCTTTCCATGAAGTCAAAGAAAAATCCTTCAGTGGAAGTTGAAACCTTTTAATGCAGGGTTCCGCAACTGGTGATCCGCGGGCCGAATTTGGCCCATGGGCGATTTATATTTGCCCCCCCAAAAAACATTCTGAGCAAAAAAATAACTACATATTATTTCAATGTTTTAATTGTTGGACATAAAAGACTGTAAAAACACCAGCAAATCAGCTGTAAAGGATTTTAATTTGGGAAATCTGTTCCAAAGTTTTCCGACACATAATAGATGCAGTAAAGAGGTCAATGGAATGCAGACCGTGTGGGATAGAAGGACGATGCCAGATTGGTGCCCATTCAATACATCTGGTCTAACAAAGTGGATATTCGTCAAATCCCTCATGAGTTATGTATTGTCACAAGCCCACAATCTGGTTACTTAAGTACGATTTGGATATATTTGGTTGTTTTCACCGCATTAACATGTAGAAGTTGCAGTTTTAATTTCAGGTTTAGAAAAAGTGAAATGCTAACTCCCGTTCGTATAAGCTGGTAGCATAACTAGCATAGAGAAATAGTTGGTGACAGTCAAAGTAGATTTGAACTGAAATGCAGTTGATTGGTGACGATGACATGAACATGTGTTGGGGTTGACATCCATACAAGCATTATACTACGATTTTGACCTCAACATAGTGTGAAATACACACAATAGCCTGGTGCGGCAGGGTAGCCTAGTGGTTAGGGCGTTGGGCTAGTAACTGAAAGGTTGCAAGTTCAAATCCCCGAGCTGACAAGGTATACATCTGTCGTTCTGCCCCTGAACAAGGGGCTGTCAATGAAAATAGCAATTTGTTCTTAACTGACTTGCCTAGTTAAATAAATGTAATATAGGCTAAATCTGCTGGGGAGCAATGAGGAGGTTCGAGATGTTTCCATGGAATTTCCATTGACCTTTTTACTGCGACTATAGAGAGAGATATATGTGATCATATTCAAATGTAATCAATGATTGAAATTATTATGTTTTAGTCAAATATGATATATGTTTGGGCTTCTTGCAGTCAATTTCCAGCCTATAAATTATTTTGAATTATGTTCCGTCCCCCTGGCCATCCACTCAAGAAAGAAATTGGCTCGCAGATTCATCTAGTTGATGATCCCTGTTGTACTGTGGATCTGCTGTAGTAATGGCTGATATATAAAAAATCTCCCACTTTTAAAAGTTGTGGTATACTGAGAGGAAAGGAGTGACCTGTAATCTTGATCTGAGACCTATAGCCCTCAGTGTTTCTCGTAACTCCCCTCTGTATCAAAACAACGTCAAAACAACATCAAAAACAACGTCAAAACAGCTAATCAGTGACAGAGCCGAGATAGAACACAGCAATCCTGAGCTGTCCCAACGGTTCCCATTAATTCATCAGCCAGGAGCCACGAGCAGACAGGGAAAGCGCTGCACTCAAGGAATGTTCCAAAACACTTTGAACTGTGGTTAGAGAAGCTCACAGGCAGCGACACACGCACAATGGACAAATGTACTGTCGCAGAGAGGTATAGCGTCACACACACACCACGCACGCACGCACGCACGCACGCACGCACGCACGCACGCACGCACGCACGCACGCACGCACGCACGCACGCACGCACGCACGCACGCACGCACGCACGCACGCACGCACGCACGCACGCACGCACACCACACACACACACACACACACACACACACACACACACACACACACACACACACACACACACACACACACACACACACACACACACACACACACACACACACAGGCATATATACTCACTTTGTTCCCACACAAAGCAGGGAGTCTAATCAGAGTTATTTCAACACTCTGACAGTTGGTCTATGGCTCCCAGGTGGTTGCTGTGCAAGCCAGACCCCCGCTGCCTGAACATGAATTAAAACTCTTCCAATCAGGCCAGCTCTGTCAAACAGCAACCTTGCAATAACACACACACACACACACACACACACACACACACACACACACACACACACACACACACACACACACACACACACACACACACACACACACACACACACACACACACACACACACACACAGCAGTACAGATGGGAGAGAGTGAAAGAGAATGGCAGAGGAAATCTGCAGAGATTGTCATAAGAGACTGACAGACTATTTGTCTGCTACTGCTGGGGAATAGTCCAAATACCAAGCCTTCCAAATAAAGGGACTTGTTGGACAGCGCTAGGTTGTCCGTGTCATGTACTGGGAGGGAGGTGAGAGAGGGCGAACGCCAACTAAATGTCAAGCTCAATTGGATGATTGAATGTAAATGACAGACTCTGGTCCTTGGCAGATAGGGATAGACAACAACACAGTGAATCTTATCACAGCCTTCAAACCAGCTGCCCTTAGAGAGAAACCCCTTCGGACCGGCATTTCATTTTCCTTTCTTTAACGTTTCTAGTTTTGTCTCGTCTGTAGACAGACACTTCTGTCAGTGACGCTGCATTGCTACATTATCTCCGAAGTGGCATCTAGCTAGCGTCAAATCAACAGTCTAGTCCTCGATGTTCAGTGACAGAACATTTTCCACTTATGCTATAGATTGGCTGATAGATCTTTCATTAATCTGGCAGGCTAGCAGACTAGATTAGCATGGTTGGTTGGGGTCAATTCCATTTTAACTCAGTCATTTTCAGGACAGGAAGTTCTATTAAATTCCTGACTTCCAAAAGGAATGTTATGTCATTTCTTAACCCGAATGGACTAAATTGAAATGGAATTAATCCCAACTGTATAGGGAAGGTTTGCCTAGACTAAGCTAGCTTCTTCCAAACAGGAGCAAGCGACAGGTCAAAACAAAGGCTGAACAATCAGAGCATTATTAATTCAACAGAGGTGGTTTTATTAGTGAAATACACGAGGAAAACAGCATGTTACTCCAATACCATGCTGTGCTTAAATAACTCCCCACACCAGATTAATAGTAGCGTTAGCATCATCGTTAAGAGTCCCCATTACGTTCTACCATGAATATAAACCACTAGGTCGTATCAATGACAAGTAAATAGAAATATGGAAGAACAAAAAATTATGGGTGTCATTGTAAGAAAATAGACCTACGTAATGAAGAAATATTTTAGCGGGTGAAAAGAGGGCAACAGAAAAAATATAGTGTGAATGTACAGGAAGTATGACCAGCTACTGCACATATTCACATTCCTATAGCCCCCATCTCAGTAAACAGGAAGTAGGATGTGCTCCAGCACACATTCACATTCCTATAGCCCCCATCTCAGTAAACAGGAAGTAGGACCAGCTGCTGCACTCATTCACATTCCTATAGCCCCCATCTCAGTAAACAGGAAGTAGGACCTGCTCCAGAACACATTCACATTCCTATAGCCCCCATCTCAGTAAACAGGAAGTAGGACCAGCTGCTGCACACATTCACATAGCCTGCATCTCAGTAAACAGGAAGTGGGACCATCTGCTGCACACATTCACATTCCTATAGCCCCCATCTCAGTAAACAGGGAGTATGACCAGCTGCTGCACACATTCACATTCCTACAGCCCCATCTCAGTAAACAGGAAGTAGGACCAGCTGCTGCACACATTCACATTCCTATAGCCCCATCTCAGTAAACAGGAAGTAGGACCAGCTGCTGCACATATTCATATTCCTATAGGCCCCATCTCAGTAAACAGGAAGTAGACCAGCTGCTGCACACATTCACATTCCTATAGCCCCATCTCAGTAAACAGGAAGTAGACCAGTTGCTGCACACATTCACATTCCTATAGCCCCATCTCAGTAAACAGGAAGTAGACCAGCTGCTGCACACATTCACATTCCTATAGCCCCCATCTCAGTAAACAGGAAGTAGACCAGTTGCTGCACACATTCACATTCCTATAGCCCCATCTCAGTAATCCTCGGCCTTGAGATTGTTTCCTGTTTGGCTCGGGTGTAATTACAGGCGAATCGTCTGAATCACACGGAATCAATGGCCTATACAAATACAGGAGTCTTGATTGACTTCTGGGGCTTCTGTCATTTGCCATGTGTTACGCTGCCCCGCCATTATTGTAAACACGCTGCTCAGTATATCATGTCACCGGTGGGTAATATTTAGAAAATGATGTGCAATGATGTCCTCTAATTTAGTCATACTTATATCTATATGACTAGGGCCAGGAGTTATTCCAGGAGGAAATAGAGTAGGCTACATATAGGCTACATGACTAGGGGTCAGAGGTTATCTTGGTCAGGTCACAGTCTGACAGAAAATAATCTTTGCCCAAGTCTTTGTGGAGAATGGCAGGTGCACCTGCCAGTCTCGGCGCCAGGTCTGACATTATCCTTTATGTTCCTTTATGAAAGGAGAGGTTTGTATGGACTGCTAGACTGCTCTCAATCTATTTCTTGACAACCAGGCCACCCACTCCCCCGCCCCGCCTCGGCCCCCCACCCAGTCTTACCCCTACTCTTTCCCCTACTCTTCTTATCTGTTGGATAAAATGGAACCGGAGGGGCCGGTGACACAACATGAACGATGGAGAGAGACAGTGAGAAAGAGAATGAGAGAGGGAGAGAGAGAGAAGAGAAGGGCAGGTTGGGTGGAAAGCAAACGATAAGTGCAGGCAACAGAGGGCTTGGCAGACTGGGCTGGTACATAAGCACATGGATTTACAGGCTGATTGATTTCTCAGTCGCCACTGCATGAGCCATTAAGTTTGGCTCCCAGGCTCTTTCTCCTCCACTCTCTCTCTCTCTCTAGCTATCTGAATCTCTCTCTCTCTAGATATCTGAATCTCTCTCTCTCTCTAGCTATCTGAATCTCTTTCTCTGTCTGGCTATATGACTCTCTCTCTCTCTAGCTACCTGAATCTATCTCTCTCTCTCTAGATATCTGAATCTCTTTCTCTGCCTGGCTATATGACTCTCTCTCTCTCTCTCTCTCTCTCTCTCTCTCTCTCTAGCTATCTCAATCTATCTCTCTCTCTAGATATCTGAATCTCTTTCTCTGTCTGGCTATATGACTCTCTGTCTCTCTCTCTAGATATCTGAATCTATCTTTCTCTCTGGCAATATGAATCTCTCTCTATCTCTGTAGCTATCTGAATCTCTCACTCTCTTTAGCTATCTGAATCTCTCTCTCTCTCTCTCTGTAGCTATCTGAATCTTTTCTCTCTCTAGCTATCTGAATCTCTATCTCTCTCTCTCTCACTCTCTTTAGCTATCTGAATCTCTCTCTCCCTGTACCTATCTGAATCTCTCTCGCTCTCTCTGTAGATATCTGAATCTCTCTCTCTCTCTGTACCTATCTGAATCTCTCTCTCTCTCTCTCTGTAGCCATCTGAATCTCTCTCTGTGTAGCCATCTGAATCTCTCTCTCTGTCTGGCTATATGACTCTCTCTCTCTCTAGCTACCTGAATCCATCTCTCTCTCTCTAGATATCTGAATCTCTTTCTCTGCCTGGCTATATGACTCTCTCTCTCTCTCTCTCTCTCTCTCTCTCTCTCTTTAGCTATCTGAATCTCTCTCTCTCTGTACCTATCTGAATCTCTCTCGCTCTCTCTGTAGATATCTGAATCTCTCTCTCTCTCTGTACCTATCTGAATCTCTCTCTCTCTCTCTCTCTCTCTGTAGCCATCTGAATCTCTCTCTCTGTAGCCATCTGAATCTCTCTCTCTGGCTGGCTATATGACTCTCTCTCTAGCTACCTGAATCTATCTCTCTCTCTAGATAGCTGAATCTCTCTCTCTCTCTGTAGCTATCTGAATCTTTTCTCTCTCTAGCTATCTGAATCTCTCTCTCTCTCTCTCTCTCTCTCTCTCTCTCTCTCTCTCTGTAGCTATCTGAATCTTTTCTCTCTCTAGCTATCTGAATCTCTCTCTCTCTCTCTATCTCTCTGTAGCTATCTGAATCTCTCACTGTCTTTAGCTATCTGAATCTCTCTCTCTCTGTACCTATCTGAATCTCTCTCGCTCTCTCTGTACCTATCTGAATCTCTCTCGATCTCTGTACCTATCTGAATCTCTCTCTCGCTCTCTGTACCTATCTGAATCTCTCTCGCTCTCTCTGTACCTATCTGAATCTCTCTCGCTCTCTCTGTAGCTATCTGAATCTCTCTCGCTCTCTCTGTAGCTATCTGAATCTCTCTCTCTCTCTGTACCTATCTGAATCTCTCTCGCTCTCTCTGTACCTATCTGAATCTCTCTCTCTCTCTCTGTACCTTTCTGAATCTCTCTCTCTGTTGCCATCTGAATCTCTCTCTCTCTCTGTAGCAATCTGAATCTCTCTCTCTCTCTGTACCTATCTGAATCTCTCTCTCTCTCTCTCTCTCTCTCTGTACCTTTCTGAATCTCTCTCGCTCTCTCTGTAGCTTTCTGAATATCTCTCTCTGTAGATATCTGAATCTCTCACTGTCTTTAGCTATCTGAATCTCTCTCTCTCTGTACCTATCTGAATCTCTCTCGATCTCTGTACCTATCTGAATCTCTCTCTCGCTCTCTGTACCTATCTGAATCTCTCTCTCTCTGTAGCTACCAGAATATCTCTCTCTCTCTCTCTCTCTGTTGCCATCTGAATCTCTCTCTCTGTAGATATCTGAATCTCTCTCTCTCTCTGTAGATATCTGAATCTCTCCGAATCTCTCTCTCTGTGTAGCTATCTGAATCTCTCTCTCTCTCTGTACCTATCTGAATCTCTCTCTCTCTCTCTCTCTCTCTCTCTCTCTCTCTCTCTCTCTCTCTCTCTCTCTCTCTCTCTCTCTGTTGCCATCTGAATCTCTCTCTCTCTGTAGATATCTGAATCTCTCTCTCTCTCTGTAGATATCTGAATCTCTCTCTCTCTCTGTAGCTATCTGAATCTCTCTCTCTCTCTCTGTAGCTATCTGAATCTCTCTCTCTGTAGATATCTGAATCTCTCTCTCTCTCTCGTAGCTATCTGAATCTCTCTCTCTCTCTCTCTCTCTGTAGCTACCAGAATCTCTCTCTCTCTCTCTCTCTCTGTTGCCATCTGAATCTCTCTCTCTCTGTAGATATCTGAATCTCTCTCTCTCTCTGTAGATATCTGAATCTCTCTCTCTCTCTGTAGCTATCTGAATCTCTCTCTCTCTGAAGCTATCTGAATCTCTCTCTCTCTGTGTACCTATCTGAATCTCTCTCTCTCTGTACCTATCTGAATCTCTCTCTCTGTAGCTATCTGAATCTCTCTCTCTGTAGCTATCTGAATCTCTCTCTCTCTCTCTGTAGCTATCTGAATCTCTCTCTCTCTCTCTGTAGCTATCTGAATCTCTCTCTCTGTAGCTATCTGAATCTCTCTCTCTCTCTGTACCTATCTGCATCTCTCTCTCTCTCTGTGCCTATCTGAACATCTCTCTCTCTCTGTACCTATCTGAATCTCTCTCTCTCTCTGTACCTATCTGAATCTCTCTCTCTGTACCTATCTGAATCTCTCTCTCTGTACCTATCTGAATCTCTCTCTCTCTCTCTCTGTTGCCATGTGAATCTCTCTCTCTCTCTCTCTGTGTAGCTATCTGAATCTCTATCTCTCTCTGTACCTATCTGAATCTCTCTCTCTCTCTCTCTGTTGCCATCTGAATCTCTCTCTCTCTCTGTAGCTATCTGAATCTCTCTCTTTCTCTGTAGCTATCTGAATCTCTCTCTCTGTAGCCATCTGAATCTCTCTCTCTCTCTCTCTCTCTCTCTCTCTCTCTCTCTCTCGTAGAGATCTGAATCTCTCTCTCTCTCTCTCTCTCTCTCTCTCTCTCTCTCTGTAGAGATCTGAATCTCTCTCTCTCTCTCTGTAGCTATCTGAATCTCTCTCTCTCTCTCTGTAGCTACCTGAATCTCTCTCTCTCTCTGTAGCTATCTGAATCTCTCCGAATCTCTCTCTCTGTGTAGCTATCTGAATCTCTCTCTCTCTCTGTAGCCATCTGAATCTCTCTCTCTCTCTCTCTCTCTGTAGCCATCTGAATCTCTCTCTCTCTCTCTGTAGCTATCTGAATCTCTCTCGCTCTCTCTGTACCTATCTGAATCTCTCTCGCTCTCTCTGTACCTATCTGAATCTCTCTCGCTCTCTCTGTACCTATCTGAATCTCTATCTCGCTCTGTACCTATCTGAATCTCTCTCTTTCTCTGTAGCTATCTGAATCTCTCTCTCTCTCTGTAGCTATCTGAATCTCTCTCTTTCTCTGTAGCTATCTGAATCTCTCTTTCTCTCTGTAGCCATCTGAATCTCTCTCTCTCTCTCTCTCTCTCTCTCTGTAGAGATCTGAATCTCTCTCTCTCTCTCTCTCTCTCTCTCTCTGTAGAGATCTGAATCTCTCTCTCTCTCTCTGTAGCTATCTGAATCTCTCTCTTTCTCTCTCTGTAGCTACCTGAATCTCTCTCTCTCTCTGTAGCTATCTGAATCTCTCCGAATCTCTCTCTCTGTGTAGCTATCTGAATCTCTCTCTCTCTCTGTAGCCATCTGAATCTCTCTCTCTCTCTCTCTCTCTGTAGCCATCTGAATCTCTCTCTCTCTCTGTAGCTATCTGAATCTCTCTCGCTCTCTCTGTACCTATCTGAATCTCTCTCGCTCTCTCTGTACCTATCTGAATCTCTCTCGCTCTCTCTGTACCTATCTGAATCTCTATCTCTCTCTGTACCTATCTGAATCTCTCTCTCTCTCTCTGTTGCCATCTGAATCTCTCTCTCTCTCTGTAGCTATCTGAATCTCTCTCTTTCTCTGTAGCTATCTGAATCTCTCTCTCTCTCTGTAGCCATCTGAATCTCTCTCTCTCTCTCTCTCTCTGTAGAGATCTGAATCTCTCTCTCTCTCTCTCTCTCTCTCTCTGTAGAGATCTGAATCTCTCTCTCTCTCTCTGTAGCTATCTGAATCTCTCCGAATCTTTCTCTCTGTGTAGCTATCTGAATCTCTCTCTCTCTCTGTAGCCATCTGAATCTCTCTCTCTCTCTCTCTCTGTAGCCATCTGAATCTCTCACTCTCTCTCTGTAGCTATCTGAATCTCTCTCACTCTCTCTGTACCTATCTGAATCTCTCTCGCTCTCTCTGTACCTATCTGAATCTCTCTCTCTCTCTGTAGCTTTCTGAATCTCTCTCTCTCTCTCTGTACCTATCTGAATCTCTCTCGCTCTCTCTGTACCTATCTGAATCTCTCTCTCTCTCTCTGTACCTATCTGAATCTCTCTCGCTCTCTCTGTACCTATCTGAATCTCTCTCTCTCTCTCTCTGTAGATATCTGAATCTCTCTCTCTCTCTGTAGATATCTGAAACTCTCTCTCTGTAGATATCTGAATCTCTCTCTCTGTAGATATCGGAATCTCTCTCTCTCTCTGTACCTATCTGAATCTCTCTCTCTCTCTCTCTCTGTTGCCATCTGAATCTCTCGCTCTCTCTGTACCTATCTGAATCTCTCTCGCTCTCTGTGTACCTATCTGAATCTCTCTCGCTCTCTCTGTACCTATCTGAATCTCTATCTCTCTCTGTACCTATCTGAATCTCTCTCTCTCTCTCTGTTGCCATTTGAATCTCTCTCTCTCTCTGTAGCTATCTGAATCTCTCTCTTTCTCTGTAGCTATCTGAATCTCTCTCTCTCTCTGTAGCCATCTGAATCTCTCTCTCTCTCTCTCTCTCTCTCTCTCTCTGTAGAGATCTGAATCTCTCTCTCTCTCTCTCTCTCTCTCTCTCTCTGTAGAGATCTGAATCTCTCTCTCTCTCTCTGTAGCTATCTGAATCTCTCTCTCTCTCTCTCTGTAGCTACCTGAATCTCTCTCTCTCTCTGTAGCTATCTGAATCTCTCCGAATCTCTCTCTCTGTGTAGCTATCTGAATCTCTCTCTCTCTCTGTAGCCATCTGAATCTCTCTCTCTCTCTCTCTCTCTCTCTGTAGCCATCTGAATCTCTCTCTCTCTCTGTAGCTATCTGAATCTCTCTCGCTCTCTCTGTACCTATCTGAATCTCTCTCGCTCTCTCTGTACCTATCTGAATCTCTCTCGCTCTCTCTGTACCTATCTGAATCTCTATCTCTCTCTGTACCTATCTGAATCTCTCTCTCTCTCTCTGTTGCCATCTGAATCTCTCTCTCTCTCTGTAGCTATCTGAATCTCTCTCTTTCTCTGTAGCTATCTGAATCTCTCTCTCTCTCTGTAGCCATCTGAATCTCTCTCTCTCTCTCTCTGTAGAGATCTGAATCTCTCTCTCTCTCTCTCTCTCTCTGTAGAGATCTGAATCTCTCTCTCTCTCTCTGTAGCTATCTGAATCTCTCTCTCTCTCTGTAGCTACCTGAATCTCTCTCTCTCTCTGTAGCTATCTGAATCTCTCCGAATCTCTCTCTCTGTGTAGCTATCTGAATCTCTCTCTCTCTCTGTAGCCATCTGAATCTCTCTCTCTCTCTCTCTCTCTCTGTAGCCATCTGAATCTCTCACTCTCTCTCTTTAGCTATCTGAATCTCTCTCACTCTCTCTGTACCTATCTGAATCTCTCTCGCTCTCTCTGTACCTATCTGAATCTCTCTCGCTCTCTCTGTACCTATCTGAATCTCTCTCGCTCTCTCTGTACCTATCTGAATCTCTCTCGCTCTCTCTGTACCTATCTGAATCTCTCTCTCTCTCTCTGTAGCTTTCTGAATCTCTCTCTCTCTCTCTGTACCTATCTGAATCTCTCTCGCTCTCTCTGTACCTATCTGAATCTCTCTCTCTCTCTCTGTACCTATCTGAATCTCTCTCGCTCTCTCTGTACCTATCTGAATCTCTCTCTCTCTCTCTCTGTAGATATCTGAATCTCTCTCTCTCTCTGTAGATATCTGAAACTCTCTCTCTGTAGATATCTGAATCTCTCTCTCTGTAGATATCGGAATCTCTCTCTCTCTCTGTACCTATCTGAATCTCTCTCTCTCTGTTGCCATCTGAATGTCTCTCTCTCTGTAGATATCTGAATCTCTCTCTCTGTATCTATCTGAATCTCTCTCTCTCTGTGTAGCTATCTGAATCTCTCTCTCTCTCTCTCTCTGTTGCCATCTGAATCCCTCTCTCTCTGTAGCTACCTGAATCTCTCTCTCTCTCTGTACCTATCTGAATCTCGCTCGCTCTCTCTGTACCTATCTGAATCTCTCTCTCTCTCTCTCTGTAGCTATCTGAATCTCTCTCTCTCTCTCTGTACCTATCTGAATCTCTCTCTCTCTCTCTCTCTCTGTTGCCATCTGAATCTCTCTCTCTCTGTAGCTTTCTGAATCTCTCTCTCTCTGTACCTATCTGAATCTCTCTCGCTCTCTCTGTACCTATCTGAATCTCTCTCTCTCTCTCTGTAGCTATCTGAATCTCTCTCTCTCTCTCTGTAGCTTTCTGAATCTCTCTCTCTCTCTGTACCTATCTGAATCTCTCTCGCTCTCTCTGTACCTATCTGAATCTCTCTCTCTGTAGATATCTGAATCTCTCTCTCTCTCTGTACCTATCTGAATCTCTCTCTCTCTCTGTACCTATCTGAATCTCTCTCTCTCTCTCTGTTGCCATCTGAATCTCTCTCTCTCTCTGTAGATATCTGAATCTCTCTCTCTGTAGCTATCTGAATCTCTCTCTCTCTCTGTAGCTATCTGAATCTCTCTCTCTCTCTCTCTCTGTTGCCATCTGAATCTCTCTCTCTCTGTAGCTATCTGAATCTCTCTCTCTCTCTGTACCTATCTGAATCTCTCTCTCTCTCTCTCTCTCTCTTTGTTGCCATCTGAATCTCTCTCTCTCTGTACCTATCTGAACCTCTCTCTCTCTGTACCTATCTGAATCTCTCTCTCTCTCTCTGTTGCCATCTGAATCTCTCTCTCTCTCTCTGTAGCTATCTGAATCTCTCTCTCTCTGTAGATATCTGAATCTCTCTCTCTGTAGCTATCTGAATCTCTCTCTCTCTCTGTAGCTATCTGAATCTCTCTCTCTCTCTCTGTAGCTATCTGAATCTCTCTCTCTCTCTGTAGCTATCTGAATCTCTCTCTCTCTCTGTAGCTATCTGAATCTCTCTCTCTCTCTGTAGCTATCTGAATCTCTCTCTCTCTGTAGCTATCTGAATCTCTCTCTCTGCAGCTATCTGAATCTCTCTCTCTGTAGCTATCTGAATCTTTTTCTCTGTAGCTATCTGAATATCTCTCTCTGTACCTATCTGAATCTCTCTCTCTCTCTCTGTTGCCATCTGAATCTCTCTCTCTCTCTCTGTAGCTATCTGAATCTCTCTCTCTCTGTAGATATCTGAATCTCTCTCTCTGTAGCTATCTGAATCTCTCTCTCTCTCTGTAGCTATCTGAATCTCTCTCTCTCTCTGTAGCTATCTGAATCTCTCTCTCTCTCTGTAGCTATCTGAATCTCTCTCTCTCTCTGTAGCTATCTGAATCTCTCTCTCTCTCTGTAGCTATCTGAATCTCTCTCTCTCTGTAGCTATCTGAATCTCTCTCTCTGCAGCTATCTGAATCTCTCTCTCTGTAGCTATCTGAATCTTTTTCTCTGTAGCTATCTGAATATCTCTCTCTGTACCTATCTGAATCTCTCTCTCTGTACCTATCTGAATATCTCTCTCTCTCTCTGTACCTATCTGAATATCTCTCTCTCTGTACCTATCTGAATCTCTCTCTCTCTCTGTAGCTATCTGAATCTCTCTCTCTCTCTGTAGCTATCTGAATCTCTCTCTCTCTCTGTAGCTATCTGAATCTCTCTCTCTCTCTTTCTGTTGCAATCTGAATCTCTCTCTGTAGCTATCTGAATCTCTCTCTCTGTACCTATCTGAATCTCTCTCTCTCTCTCTCTCTCTCTCTGTTGCCATCTGAATCTCTCTCTCTCTGTACCTATCTGAATCTCTCTCTCTCTCTGTTGCCATCTGAATCTCTCTCTCTGTGTAGCTATCTGAATCTCTCTCTCTCTCTCTCTCTGTTGCCATCTGAATCCCTCTCTCTCTGTAGCTACCTGAATCTCTCTCTCTCTCTGTACCTATCTGAATCTCTCTCGCTCTCTCTGTACCTATCTGAATCTCTCTCTCTCTCTCTCTGTAGCTATCTGAATCTCTCTCTCTCTCTCTGTACCTATCTGAATCTCTCTCTCTCGCTCTCTCTCTGTTGCCATCTGAATCTCTCTCTCTCTGTAGCTATCTGAATCTCTCTCTCTCTGTACGTATCTGAATCTCTCTCGCTCTCTCTGTACCTATCTGAATCTCTCTCTCTCTCTCTCTGTAGCTATCTGAATCTCTCTCTCTCTCTCTGTAGCTTTCTGAATCTCTCTCTCTCTCTGTCCCTATCTGAATCTCTCTCGCTCTCTCTGTACCTATCTGAATCTCTCTCTCTCTCTCTGTACCTATCTGAATCTCTCTCGCTCTCTGTACCTATCTGAATCTCTCTCTCTGTAGATATCTGAATCTCTCTCTCTGTAGATATATGAATCTCTCTCTCTCTCTGTACCTATCTGAATCTCTCTCTCTCTCTCTGTTGCCATCTGAATCTCTCTCTCTCTGTAGATATCTGAATCTCTCTCTCTGTAGCTATCTGAATATCTCTCTCTCTGTAGCTATCTGAATCTCTCTCTCTCTCTCTCTCTGTTGCCATCTGAATCTCTCTCTCTCTGTAGCTATCTGAATCTCTCTCTCTCTCTGTACCTATCTGAATCTCTCTCTCTCTCTCTCTCTCTCTCTCTTTGTTGCCATCTGAATCTCTCTCTCTCTGTACCTATCTGAACCTCTCTCTCTCTGTACCTATCTGAATCTCTCTCTCTCTCTCTGTTGCCATCTGAATCTCTCTCTCTCTCTCTGTAGCTATCTGAATCTCTCTCTGTCTGTAGCTATCTGAATCTCTCTCTCTCTCTGTAGCTATCTGAATCTCTCTCTCTCTCTGTAGCTTTCTGAATCTCTCTCTCTCTCTGTAGCTATCTGAATCTCTCTCTCTCTGTAGCTATCTGAATCTCTCTCTCTGTACCTATCTGAATCTCTCTCTTTCTCTGTTGCTATCTGAATCTCTCTCTCTGTGTACCTATCTGAATCTCTCTCTCTCTCTCTCTCTCTCTGTTGCCATCTGAATCTCTCTCTCTCTCTGTACCTATCTGAATCTCTCTCTCTCTCTGTAGCTATCTGAATCTCTCTCTCTCTCTGTAGCTATCTGAATCTCTCTCTCTCTCTGTAGCTATCTGAATCTCTCTCTCTGTAGCTATCTGAATCTCTCTCTCTGTAGCTATCTGAATCTCTCTCTCTGTACCTATCTGAATCTCTCTCTCTCTCTCTCTCTGTTGCCATCTGAATCTCTCTCTCTCTCTCTGTACCTATCAGAATCTCTCTCTCTCTGTAGCTATCTGAATCTCTCTCTCTCTCTGTAGCTATCTGAATCTCTCTCTCTCTCTGTAGCTATCTGAATCTCTCTCTCTCTCTGTAGCTATCTGAATCTCTCTCTCTCTCTGTAGCTATCTGAATCTCTCTCTCTGTAGCTATCTGAATCTCTCTCTGTACCTATCTGAATCTCTCTCTCTCTCTGTAGCTATCTGAATCTCTCTCTCTCTGTACCTATCTGAATCTCTCTCTCTCTCTCTCTCTGTTGCCATCTGAATCTCTCTCTCTCTCTGTACCTATCTGAATCTCTCTCTCTCTGTAGCTATCTGAATCTCTCTCTCTCTCTGTAGCTATCTGAATCTCTCTCTCTGTAGCTATCTGAATCTCTCTCTCTGTAGATATCTGAATCTCTCTCTCTGTAGCTTTCTGAATCTCTCTCTCTGTACCTATCTGAATCTCTCTCTCTCTCTGTAGCTATCTGAATGTCTCTCTCTCTCTCTGTAGCTATCTGAATGTCTCTCTCTCTCTGTAGCTATCTGAATCTCTCTCTCTCTCTGTAGCTATCTGAATCTCTCTCTCTCTGTAGCTATCTGAATCTCTCTCTCTGTACCTATCTGAATCTCTCTCTCTGTAGCTATCTGAATCTCTCTCTCTGTAGCTATCTGAATCTCTCTCTCTGTAGCTATCTGAATCTCTCTCTCTGTATCTATCTGAATCTCTCTCTTTCTCTGTAGCTTTCTGAATCTCTCTCTCTCTCTGTAGCCATCTGAATCTCTCTCTCTCTCTCTCTCTCTCTCTCTCTCTGTAGAGATCTGAATCTCTCTCTCTCTCTCTCTGTAGAGATCTGAATCTCTCTCTCTCTCTCTCTGTAGCTATCTGAATCTCTCTCTCTCTGTAGCTACCTTAATCTCTCTCTCTCTCTGTAGCTATCTGAATCTCTCCGAATCTCTCTCTCTGTGTAGCTATCTGAATCTCTCTCTCTCTCTGTAGCCATCTGAATCTCTCTCTATCTCTCTCTTTGTAGCCATCTGGATCTCTCTCTCTCTGTAGCTATCTGAATCTCTCTCGCTCTCTCTGTACCTATCTGAATCTCTCTCGCTCTCTCTGTACCTATCTGAATCTCTCTCTCTCTCTGTAGCTATCTGAATCTCTCTCTCTCTGTACCTATCTGAATCTCTCTCGCTCTCTCTGTACCTATCTGAATCTCTCTCGCTCTCTCTGTACCTATCTGAATCTCTCTCTCTCTCTCTGTACCTATCTGAATCTCTCTCGCTCTCTCTGTACCTATCTGAATCTCTCTCTCTCTCTGTAGATATCTGAAACTCTCTCTCTGTAGATATCGGAATCTCTCTCTCTCTCTGTACCTATCTGAATCTCTCTATCTCTCTCTCTCTCTCTCTCTCTCTCTCTCTGTTGCCATCTGAATCTCTCTCTCTCTCTGTACCTATCTGAATCTCTCTCTCTCTCTGTTGCCATCTGAATCTCTCTCTCTCTGTAGCTATCTGAATCTCTCTCTCTCTGTGTAGCTATCTGAATCTCTCTCTCTCTCTCTCTCTCTCTCTGTTGCCATCTGAATCCCTCTCTCTCTGTAGCTACCTGAATCTCTCTCTCTCTCTGTACCTATCTGAATCTCTCTCGCTCTCTCTGTACCTATCTGAATCTCTCTCTCTCTCTCTCTGTAGCTATCTGAATCTCTCTCTCTCTCTGTAGCTTTCTGAATCTCTCTCTCTCTCTGTCCCTATCTGAATCTCTCTCGCTCTCTCTGTACCTATCTGAATCTCTCTCTCTCTCTCTGTTGCCATCTGAATCTCTCTCTCTCTGTAGATATCTGAATCTCTCTCTCTGTAGCTATCTGAATCTCTCTCTCTCTCTGTAGCTATCTGAATCTCTCTCTCTCTCTCTGTTGCCATCTGAATCTCTCTCTCTGTAGCTATCTGAATCTCTCTCTCTCTCTGTACCTATCTGAATCTCTCTCTCTGTAGCTATCTGAATCTCTCTCTGTACCTATCTGAATCTCTCTCTCTCTCTGTAGCTATCTGAATCTCTCTCTCTCTGTACCTATCTGAATCTCTCTCTCTCTCTCTCTGTTGCCATCTGAATCTCTCTCTCTCTCTGTACCTATCTGAATCTCTCTCTCTCTCTGTAGCTATCTGAATCTCTCTCTCTCTCTGTAGCTATCTGAATCTCTCTCTCTGTAGCTATCTGAATCTCTCTCTCTGTAGATATCTGAATCTCTCTCTCTGTAGCTTTCTGAATCTCTCTCTCTGTACCTATCTGAATCTCTCTCTCTCTCTGTAGCTATCTGAATGTCTCTCTCTCTCTCTGTAGCTATCTGAATGTCTCTCTCTCTCTGTAGCTATCTGAATCTCTCTCTCTCTCTGTAGCTATCTGAATCTCTCTCTCTCTGTAGCTATCTGAATCTCTCTCTCTGTACCTATCTGAATCTCTCTCTCTGTAGCTATCTGAATCTCTCTCTCTGTAGCTATCTGAATCTCTCTCTCTGTAGCTATCTGAATCTCTCTCTCTGTATCTATCTGAATCTCTCTCTTTCTCTGTAGCTTTCTGAATCTCTCTCTCTCTCTGTAGCCATCTGAATCTCTCTCTCTCTCTCTCTCTCTCTCTCTCTCTGTAGAGATCTGAATCTCTCTCTCTCTCTCTCTGTAGAGATCTGAATCTCTCTCTCTCTCTCTCTGTAGCTATCTGAATCTCTCTCTCTCTGTAGCTACCTTAATCTCTCTCTCTCTCTGTAGCTATCTGAATCTCTCCGAATCTCTCTCTCTGTGTAGCTATCTGAATCTCTCTCTCTCTCTGTAGCCATCTGAATCTCTCTCTATCTCTCTCTTTGTAGCCATCTGGATCTCTCTCTCTCTGTAGCTATCTGAATCTCTCTCGCTCTCTCTGTACCTATCTGAATCTCTCTCGCTCTCTCTGTACCTATCTAAATCTCTCTCTCTCTCTGTAGCTATCTGAATCTCTCTCTCTCTGTACCTATCTGAATCTCTCTCGCTCTCTCTGTACCTATCTGAATCTCTCTCGCTCTCTCTGTACCTATCTGAATCTCTCTCTCTCTCTCTGTACCTATCTGAATCTCTCTCGCTCTCTCTGTACCTATCTGAATCTCTCTCTCTCTCTGTAGATATCTGAAACTCTCTCTCTGTAGATATCGGAATCTCTCTCTCTCTCTGTACCTATCTGAATCTCTCTATCTCTCTCTCTCTCTCTCTCTCTCTCTCTCTGTTGCCATCTGAATCTCTCTCTCTCTCTGTACCTATCTGAATCTCTCTCTCTCTCTGTTGCCATCTGAATCTCTCTCTCTCTGTAGCTATCTGAATCTCTCTCTCTCTGTGTAGCTATCTGAATCTCTCTCTCTCTCTCTCTCTCTCTCTGTTGCCATCTGAATCCCTCTCTCTCTGTAGCTACCTGAATCTCTCTCTCTCTCTGTACCTATCTGAATCTCTCTCGCTCTCTCTGTACCTATCTGAATCTCTCTCTCTCTCTCTCTGTAGCTATCTGAATCTCTCTCTCTCTCTGTAGCTTTCTGAATCTCTCTCTCTCTCTGTCCCTATCTGAATCTCTCTCGCTCTCTCTGTACCTATCTGAATCTCTCTCTCTCTCTCTGTTGCCATCTGAATCTCTCTCTCTCTGTAGATATCTGAATCTCTCTCTCTGTAGCTATCTGAATCTCTCTCTCTCTCTGTAGCTATCTGAATCTCTCTCTCTCTCTCTGTTGCCATCTGAATCTCTCTCTCTGTAGCTATCTGAATCTCTCTCTCTCTCTGTACCTATCTGAATCTCTCTCTCTCTCTCTCTCTCTCTCTCTTTGTTGCCATCTGAATCTCTCTCTCTCTGTACCTATCTGAACCTCTCTCTCTGTACCTATCTGAATCTCTCTCTCTCTCTCTTTGTTGCCATCTGAATCTCTCTCTCTCTCTCTGTAGCTATCTGAATCTCTCTCTGTCTGTAGCTATCTGAATCTCTCTCTCTCTCTGTAGCTATCTGAATCTCTCTCTCTCTCTGTAGCTATCTGAATCTCTCTCTCTCTCTGTAGCTATCTGAATCTCTCTCTCTCTGTAGCTATCTGAATCTCTCTCTCTGTACCTATCTGAATCTCTCTCTCTCTCTGTAGCTATCTGAATCTCTCTCTCTCTTTACCTATCTGAATCTCTCTCTCTCTCTCTGTAGCTATCTGTATCTCTCTCTCTCTCTGTAGCTATCTGAATCTCTCTCTCTCTCTGTAGCTATCTGAATCTCTCTCTCTCTCTGTAGCTATCTGAATCTCTCTCTCTCTCTGTAGCTATCTGAATCTCTCTCTCTCTCTCTGTAGCTATCTGAATCTCTCTCTCTCTCTGTACCTATCTGAATCTCTCTCTCTCTCTCTGTAGCTATCAGAATCTCTCTCTCTCTGTACCTATCTGAATCTCTCTATCTCTCTCTCTCTGTAGCTATCTGAATCCCTCTCTCTCTCTGTAGCTATCTGAATCTCTCTCTCTCTGTAGATATCTGAATCTCTCTCTCTCTGTAGCTATCTGAATCTCTCTCTCTCTCTCTGTAGCTATCTGAATCTCTCTCTCTCTCTCTGTAGCTATCTGAATCTCTCTCTCTCTCTGTAGCTATCTGAATCTCTCTCTCTCTCTGTAGCTATCTGAATCTCTCTCTCTCTCTGTAGCTATCTGAATCTCTCTCTCTCTGTAGCTATCTGAATCTCTCTCTCTCTCTCTGTACCTATCTGAATCTCTCTCTCTCTCTGTAGCTCTCTGAATCTCTCTCTCTCTCTGTAGCTATCTGAATCTCTCTCTCTCTCTGTAGCTATCTGAATCTCTCTCTCTCTCTGTAGCTATCTGAATCTCTCTCTCTCTCTGTAGCTATCTGAATCTCTCTCTCTGTACCTATCTGAATCTCTCTCTCTGTAGCTATCTGAATCTCTCTCTCTGTAGCTATCTGAATCTCTCTCTCTGTAGCTATCTGAATCTCTCTCTCTGTATCTATCGGAATCTCTCTCTCTCTCTGTAGCTATCTGAATCTCTCTCTCTCTCTGTATCTATCTTAATCTCTCTCTCTCTGTATCTCTCTCTCTCTCTGTAGCTATCTGAATCTCTCTCTCTCTGTAGCTATCTGAATCTCTATCTCTCTGTTGCCTTCTGAATCTCTCCCTCTCTGTAGCTATCTGAATCTCTCTCTCTCTCTGTACCTATCTGAATCTCTCTCGCGCTCTCTGTACTTATCTGAATCTCTCTCTCTCTCTCTCTGTAGCTATCTGAATCTCTCTCTCTCTCTGTACCTATCTGAATCTCTCTCTCTCTCTCTCTCTCTCTCTGTTGCCATCTGAATCTCTCTCTCTCTGTAGCTATCTGAATCTCTCTCTCTCTGTAGATATATCTGAATCTCTCTCTCTGTAGCTATCTGAATCTCTCTCTCTCTTTGTAGCTATCTGAATCTCTCTCTCTCTCTGTAGCTATCTGAATCTCTCTCTCTCTCTGTAGCTATCTGAATCTCTCTCTCTGTACCTATCTGAATCTCTCTCTCTGTAGTTATCTGAATCTCTCTCTCTCTCTGTACCTATCTGAATCTCTCTCTCTCTCTCTCTCTCTCTGTTGCCATCTGAATCTCTCTCTCTCTCTCTCTCTTTCTCTGTAGCCATCTGGATCTCTCTCTCGCTCTCTCTCTCTCTCTCTGTCTCTGTAGCCATCTGAATCTCTCTCTCTTTCTCTCTCTCTCTCTGTGTAGAGATCTGAATCTCTCTGTCTCTCTCTCTCTCTGCCATCTGAATCTCTCTCTCTCTCTCTGTAGCTATCAGAATCTCTCTCTCTCTCTGTAGCTATCTGAATCTCTCTCTCGCTATTTGAATCTCTTTCTCTCTCTTTAGCTATCTGAACCTCTCTCTCTGTAGCTATCTGAATCTCAATTCAATTCAAGGGGCTTTATTGGCATGGGAAACATATGTTAACATTGCCAAAGCTAGAGAGGTGGATAATATACAAAAGTAAAATAAACATTAAAAATGAACAGTAAACATTACACTCACATAAGTTCCAAAATAATTATTACATTACAAATGTCATATTATGTATATATACAGTGAATATCTCTGTCTCTATCTATCTAAATCTCTGCCTCTCTAGCTATATGAATATCCCTCCCTCCCTCCCTTTCCATCTACCCATTTCCTCTCTCTTTACCCCTGTCCAATATCTGTCTATAGCACACCCTTTCTTCAGTGTCATGCTGTGACAGCTTAACTATGTCCTAAACAATCATTGCTCCAGTGACGGTTATATAGAAAATTTGAACGGTTGAAATACAGACCTGTTTATACACTGTAGGTGTAAATCCCCACTGGGCTTGGCTGAAACCTGCTATCCCAGCCATTCTGTAGCAGAAAACAGTCTCCCTGCTATCCCAGCCATTCTATACCAGAAAACATCCTCCCTGCTATCCCAGCCATTCTATACCAGAAAACAGTTGCCATGCTATCCCAGCCATTCTATTCCAGAAAACAGTCGCCATGCTATCCCAGCCATTCTATTCCAGAAAACATCATCCCTGCTATCCCAGCTGTTCTATACCAGAAACATCCTCCATGCTATCCCAGCCACTCTATACCAGAAAACATCATCCCTGCTATCCCAGCTGTTCTATACCAGAAACAGTCTCCCTGCTATCCCAGCTGTTCTATACCAGAAAACATCCTCCCTGGTATCCCAGCTGTTCTATGGCAGAAAACATCATCCCTGCTATCCAGCTGTTCTATACCAGAAAACATCCTCCCTGCTATCCAGCTGTTCTATACCAGAAAACAGTCTCCCTGCTATCCCAGCTGTTCTATACCAGAAAACATCATCCCTGCTATCCCAGCTGTTCTATACCAGAAAACAGTTGCCATGCTATCCCAGCCATTCTATTCCAGAAAACAGTCGCCATGCTATCCCAGCCATTCTATTCCAGAAAACATCATCCCTGCTATCCCAGCTGTTCTATACCAGAAACATCCTCCATGCCATCCCAGCCACTCTATACCAGAAAACATCATCCCTGCTATCCCAGCTGTTCTATACCAGAAACAGTCTCCCTGCTATCCCAGCTGTTCTATACCAGAAAACATCCTCCCTGGTATCCCAGCTGTTCTATGGCAGAAAACATCATCCCTGCTATCCAGCTGTTCTATACCAGAAAACATCCTCCCTGCTATCCAGCTGTTCTATACCAGAAAACAGTCTCCCTGCTATCCCAGCTGTTCTATACCAGAAAACATCCTCCCTGGTATCCCAGCTGTTCTATGGCAGAAAACAGTCTCCCTGCTATCCCAGCTGTTCTATACCAGAAAACATCCTCCCTGCTATCCCAGCTG
The DNA here is from genome assembly GCF_965601325.2 of Salmo salar. Taxonomy (NCBI): domain Eukaryota; kingdom Metazoa; phylum Chordata; class Actinopteri; order Salmoniformes; family Salmonidae; genus Salmo; species Salmo salar. The sequence goes on along the minus strand of NC_138297.1, from coordinate 16,868,631 downwards.
TTCTATACCAGAAAACATCCTCCCTGCTATCCCAGCTGTTCTATACCAGAAAACATCCTCCCTGCTATCCCAGCTGTTCTATACCAGAAAACAGTCGCCATGCTATCCCAGCTGTTCTATACCAGAAAACATCCTCCCTGCTATCCCAGCTGTTCTATACCAGAAAACATCCTCCCTGCTATCCCAGCTGTTCTATACCAGAAAACAGTCTCCCTGCTATCCCAGCTGTTCTATACCAGAAAACAGTCTCCCTGCTATCCCAGCTGTTCTATACCAGAAAACAGTCTCCCTGCTTTCCCAGCTGCTCTATACCAGAAAACATCCTCCCTGCTATCCAGCTGTTCTATACCAGAAAACAGTCTTTCTGTCTGATCTATAAGACTCAAGGGGACCGTAGCCATCAATGACAGTGAGCACTGGAGCATTCACCCAACGTTGTCCCAGAGTTGTCCCAGCATTGCTGCTCCCTTCAGCCAGCTCCCATGTGGTCATCATTATTCCCGATCCCCCTCGATTCTTTTATTAAAATGAAATGTAGTAACCGCTGATTATGGAGGCCGCTGGGAAAATCTATTCTCATTTCGCGGGGAAACATTTGTCTTTTCACTTCGGGGGCCAACGGGAGGTTTGTCAGGAAAGTTGAATGTTAAAGGGTGTGTGTGAGAGAAAGAAGGAGAGAGAGAGGGCGAGAGAGAGAGAGAGAGGGCGAGACAGAGAGGGTGAGAGAGAGAGAGAGGGCGAGAGAGAGAGAGAGAGAGGGCGAGACAGAGAGGGTGAGAGAGAGAGAGAGAGAGAGAGAGAGAGAGCGAGACAGAGAGGGTGAGAGAGAGAGAGAGAGCGAGAGAGAGAGAGCGAGACAGAGAGGGTGAGAGAGAGAGAGAGAGAGAGCGAGACAGAGAGGGTGAGAGAGAGAGAGAGAGAGGGCGAGACAGAGAGGGTGCGAGAGAGAGAGAGAGAGAGAGAGAGAGAGGGCGAGACAGAGAGGGTGCGAGAGAGAGAGAGAGAGAGAGAGAGAGAGAGAGCGAGACAGAGAGGGTGAGAGAGAGAGAGAGAGAGGGCGAGACAGAGAGGGTGCGAGAGAGAGAGAGAGAGAGAGAGAGAGAGAGGGGGCAAGGAGTTGGGCGGCAATCGAAAGTCACTCCCTCACTATTGACTGTGTGGGGACACTAGGGACCGCTGGGCCCCCAGGCAGAGTGATGCAGGGAGGAAGCAATCACAGTCCAATGGGCTGAAAGAGTGTGTTAGGAGGAGGAAGGAGAAATTGTCCTACTCCCTGTCAGCTATTAAACTGTAGCAAGGTGGGCTACTGTGTGCAGGTGTACTACATCTGTTACAATGACCTTTACTACACACCTAATATTCCCTTACCTTGTTATGGTCTAATCTAAGGCCTTTGGAAAGACTGAAGCAGCAAATATATGTACTCTCCTCGTCAATATGGTCATTGACTCTCCAAGTCATTATCAATCATCGCTCAAAACGCTGTTGGAACATCTTTTTTGATAGTCCAATGACCTACACATATCAGTGAGAACAGCATTGACACCCAGTCAGTATTGGTGAGAAGACACGTTGTTTTGGGTCTCTCCAGGCCAGGGAATAGTACCCATACAGTAAGTCAGCAACTGTGGAAAGCCTCTCCACTGCTACCTTCACAGGGAGACCCCGCTGGCCCCTGCTATTTTCACAGGGAGACCCCGCTGGCCCCTGCTATTTTCACAGGGAGACACCGCTGGCCCCTACTATTTCCACAGGGAGACACCGCTGGCCCCTACTATTTTCACAGGGAGACACCGCTGGCTCCTACTATTTCCACAGCGAGACACCGCTGGCCCCTACTATTTTCACAGCGAGACACCGCTGGCCCCTACTATTTTCACAGGGAGACACCGCTGGCCCCTACTATTTTCACAGGGAGACACCGCTGGCCCCTACTATTTTCACAGGGAGACACCGCTGGCCCCTACTATTTTCACAGGGAGACGCCACTAGCCTGTGCTATTTTCACAGGGAGACCCCTCTAGCCCCTGCTATTTTCACCAATGAGACCCTGTTGAGAAACGCCTGGAGCCCAGACTGCTTCTCTTTTCACTGCTAGACTGTCTGTTGCTTCGACTCAGCAGGAGCCCACCACAGCAGTGTTCCTTGTGATAAAAGACAGAAAACATCTATCCGGTGTGCCACGCCTCAAAACGAACAAACAAGAAAAAAAGAGAGCAAACCGCCGGTAAGGGAATATCAGTCTGAAAAATGGGCCCTGTGTCCTTTTTTCTCCCTGTGTCCTCACAGCTCAATTTAACTGTCAGAAGCAAAAAGGCACAAGAAAATAGATGAAAACAGTGTGCTGATGCATGGTGAACCTGATCTAGCAGGTTTCGGGTACGCAGCTCGGTGTACACAGGCAATGGGAAATGGGATCTGTACACACACACACAAACATTTTTACATTTGTCATTTAGCAGATGCTCTTTTGCAGAACGACTTACAGGAGGGCACAAGGCCACGTCAACAGATCTTTCATGTAGTCAGCTTGGGGATTCGAACCGGCAAACTTTCAGTTATTGGCTCAAGTATTGACACCCAGACAGACACAGGCAGAGACAAACACACACACACGCAGAGACTGACACGTGCACCTGCGCATAAACGCACACACGCACACATGCACATACACACACACTGACCATAACATCAGCCAACAACCATCGTACAAGCCATGCTCTAGGCTAGTTTACAAATAGGCAATACATTGCAGCAAATGTTGCCGGAAAACATCTTCAGAATGTTCTGGAATCTTTGACAATGGCTTAAGGAGTGAATCCATTCTTAAACCCATTTAAATGATCACCTGTTTCCTTTGAAATACGGCCTTCCCCCGTCCCTGTCTTCATTCAATGGGCAGCCTTTATCAAATACTAGAGGGAACTGGCTCGATGAAATGGAGGCTACGCTTTCACACCTCCTATAGCTTTCAGCTTGTCAGTAAACACTAATCATGACATAGGTCTATGTCTTTGAGCATATGTGTTTGTGTAAGAGTTGTGTTTTTCCTAGACACTTTATTCTGCCTTCAGAGATTCAGACCCAATACCAAGAAAGACGTGAACGTGATTAACACCCTGGGACTGGAGTGAGAGGAGAAGCTATTTGTACTTCCTTCTAAACTAATATCTCTTTTTTGGGGGGCCCAAGATAAGTACAGGCTTTATTACAGGCTCGCTGTCTTCGTCATCGTGTGACTTAAAGGGCGAGCGGCGAGGCCACCCTATTCATCAAAGTGACCGTGTTGGCGTCGGGTGACTGCATTAGCTGGTGAGCGAGCGGGGGAGGGGCTCAGAACTGAATGGTAATGGCGTGCAGTCTACCGTAATAAACAATACTATTACAACGTGTGTAACGTGTTACTCTGTCAAGCATTCTGAGGGGGAAGGGTTTTTCCAGGTAGAAATTATTTTTTGGTTGTGGCGAAATAGCATTTTTTTTTTGTGGATATAAACTTATTTATGAAGAGCACTAGTGGACATAGCGAGACACTGTAATCGTTATTGTATGAAATGATAGAAAGAACATTGTGCTATGCAGAAATGGCTATTTCTCAGGTTTTATAGCTACTGTCTTTGACACAGTGATATCAGACGTTTCTATGACACAATTGTTTGGATGCTTTGAGCAGGCGCCAGAGCGGTCATTTAACTATATTGTAGCTTTTCTGGCTGGTGCTCTTGAGAGAGAGAGAGAGAGAGAGAGAGAGAGAGAGAGAGAGAGAGAACTCGGAAAATAATGAAAGAGAGAGGGTATTTGGGGTGTTAGCAGAAGAAGGGGGCCTTTCACTCAGTCCTGGTCAGAGTCAGTCAGCCATGCCTTTAGCAAATTGGGGCCCTAACCTCTTGGCCCTGCAGCTCTGTGGTCTGCTGTGGTGAGGTAGACCAGCTCAGATTAGCCTGGGTACTGTGGATGTCCTCTCTGTTCCACTGATTGAGGTGCTGCGGCGATACTTTCATATCTGTAGGACACTGTCATATCTGTAGGGTACTGTCATATCTGTAGGACACTGTCATATCTATAGGGTGCTGTCATATCTGTAGGGTACTGGCATATCTGTAGGGTACTGTCATATCTGTAGGATACTGTCATATCTGTAGGACACTTTCATATCTGTAGGGTACTGTCATATCTGTAGGGTACTGTCATATCTGTAGGGTACTGTCATATCTGTAGGATACTGTCATATCTGTAGGGTACTGTCATATCTGTAGGGTACTGTCATATCTGTAGGATACTGTCATATCTGTAGGGTACTGTCATATCTGTAGGGTACTGTCATATCTGTAGGACACTGAAATATCTGTAGGGTACTGTCATATCTGTAGGACACTGTCATATCTATAGGGTACTGTCCCATCTGTAGGACACTGTCATATCTGTAGGGTACTGTCATATCTGTAGGGTACTGTCATATCTATAGGGTACTGTCATATCTATAGGGTACTGTCATATCTGTAGGGTACTGGCATATCTGGAGGATACTGTCATATCTGTAGGGTACTGGCATATCTGGAGGATACTGTCATATCTGTAGGGTACTGGCATATCTGTAGGGTACTGTCATATCTATAGGGTACTGTCATATCTGTAGGACACTGCCACATCTGTAGGACAGTGTCACATCTGTAGGACACTGTCACATCTGTAGGACACTGTCACATCTGTAGGACACTGTCATATCTGTAGGACACTGTCATATCTGTAGGATACTGTCACATCTGTAGGACACTGTCACATCTGTAGGACACTGTCATATCTGTAGGACACTGCCACATCTGTAGGACACTGCCACATCTGTAGGACACTGTCACATCTGTAGGACACTGTCATATCTGTAGGATACTGTCATATCTGTAGGATACTGTCATATCTGTAGGACACTGCCACATCTGTAGGACACTGTCACATCTGTAGGACACTGTCATATCTGTAGGATACTGTCATATCTGTAGGATACTAGCATTTCTACACTGTAGCACACAACCAACACATTGCAGCACAAACATGAACATATTTTGATAGGCAGTTATGGAATATAGCAGGTTTACATTTAAAGCCTACAGATAGTACAGAAGGTAAACAAAGGTAATATGCAGTATGAACTATAAAAACTATGAACTATAAACTATGAACTATAAAAAACACAACCACTTAGACAACTGCATACTCGTATCATCATAATGATAAAGAAACCTGATGAAACCTACACATATAGAGTGACAAAAGCAGCCACGGGCATGACAGTGTTGCTATTTACACACTCACACACCCTTAACCCTGAACCAAACCACCGACAGATCAGGCATAGTGTTATAGAAGCTCAGAGCGACCTAGGCTAACCTTCAGCACTGAGACTGATCCCACCAGTCTCCTCCCGTCAGTGTAATGGTAATTGCAGGGGTCTGGATGGACTATGCTGTTCCACTGGCTGAGCAGCAGTGGAGAGAGAGTGAGGCTATAGCAACCCATAATAGGAGCCATGAAAGGACCACTGTGGTGGGGGTGAGACTGAGGAAGGACCCCTTCACCTCTTCCTGCTTTCACCTCTCCCTGTCACCTAGCACGACCTGTTCACTGGTACACCGTGTTAGGAATGGTTCGACACCACTGGCTGAACATTATGTGTGAGTGTGTGCGTGTGCTTGTGTGGGTGTGCGTGTGTGTGTATGTGAGTGTGTGCATGTGAGCGTGTGTGTGTCTGTGTGTGTGTGTGTGCATGCGAGTGAGTGTGTGTGTGTGAGTGTGTGTGTGTAGTATTCTGTTGACATTGCCTTTTCTTTCTCTTCCTGCTCTTTCCATCTCAGTGCCCCCTATCCGATGAAAACAAGATAGAGGGAGGGAGCGTGGGGAGGAGAAAGAAAACAAGATAGAGGGAGGGAGCGTGGGGAGGAGAAAGAAAACAAGATAGAGGGAGAGAGCGTGGGGAGGAGAAAGAAAACAAGATAGAGGGAGGGAGCGTGGGGAGGAGAAAGAAAACAAGATAGAGGGAGAGAGCGTGGGGAGGAGAAAGAAAACAAGATAGAGGGAGGGAGCGTGGGGAGGAGAAAGAAAACAAGATAGAGGGAGGGAGCGTGGGGAGGAGAAAGAAAACAAGATAGAGGGAGGGAGCGTGGGGAGGAGAAAGAAAACAAGATAGAGGGAGGGAGCGTGGGGAGGAGAAAGAAAACAAGATAGAGGGAGGGAGCGTGGGGAGGAGAAAGAAAACAAGATAGAGGGAGGGAGCGTGGGGAGGAGAAAGAAAACAAGATAGAGGGAGGGGGCGTGGGGAGGAGAAAGAAAACAAGATAGAGGGAGGGGGCGTGGGGAGGAGAGAGAAAACAAGATAGAGGGAGAGAGCGTGGGGAGGAGAGAGAAAACAAGATAGAGGGAGGGAGCGTGGGGAGGAGAAAGAAAACAAGATAGAGGGAGGGAGCGTGGGGAGGAGAAAGAAAACAAGATAGAGGGAGGGAGCGTGGGGAGGAGAAAGAAAACAAGATAGAGGGAGGGAGCGTGGGGAGGAGAAAGAAAACAAGATAGAGGGAGGGGGCGTGGGGAGGAGAGAGAAAACAAGATAGAGGGAGGGAGCGTGGGGAGGAGAAAGAAAATCAAAGGTGGAGCTGGAGAGCAGTGAAGAAGAATCCAGAAGAAGGATGGATTGGTGTTAGAGAAACATGGGAACTGAGCAGGAAGGATGCTGTGACTAGATTCGAGATGCGAGATGGAAGGAAGGTAGAAATGGAAGAGAGGAACTGAGAGATGAGGGTGCAGGCGTATGACAAGATGCTACATTAGGAGTTTGCACAGAGCCTACAAACATAAATGTACTTAATGTCCAGGCGACAAACTCTGCCGTACATTAGAGATGTCATACCTGCCATCGTATTGCATTTATTTAAGGATGCAGAAGAGGCAGCTTTCTGAGTCTTCCTGGATGCTAGCTAAGAGGCTCCCTGGGTAACTATGTGTGGGTGAAGGGAAAGGGCACAGCCTCTACTAAACACTACAAGATGTTGTTCCCTCCCAGGAAAATACCATAGAATGTTCAGGTAGCTGCCCTATTGATCCTGTCCTTTCCTGCATTTACAATGACAGTGTGTCCTTCAGTAGCTCAAAACTCTTTGATCGTTTTACATAGCTGCAATAGATCAATACTAGGTCAAATACCGGTGAATACATTAAACAGTTGCAACTGCATACAGTAGCTGCCAAAGTGCTCCTGTAAAGCCACATAACTACCGTAGAATGGTCCTAGTTCACTCCACACATCTAAGTGAACTTTTAAAGAGCCTTTTCACACAGTGGTGCCAAAACCCGACCACCCAGTCACACACACCATCCCAAATTGAATCTAGGGCCACAGACTCACAGCTGAGGCCCCGGCCATGAGCTGTTAGCTGCCAACAGTGAACATGAGCAATCAGACTGCTACAAGGGCCCTTCAGGGTCCAATAAGGCCAAATCACCTGATCATGTGGCCAAAAACACGCCACTGTGGATCGATTATTCCTCCTCATCTTCCTCCTCTGGATTCCCCCCTCAAACGACACTTGTGAGGGTTGTGCTGTCACGGTGCAGCATGCAGTCAGTAGGGGCATTGGAACTGAGGGCTGTTTGGAGTCAGGACAGAGCAGAGTTTGAAGGCAGGAAGAGGGACCAGGGACAGGGAGTTGACAGGCCTGCCTGACTGAACACGGACCAGAAGAAATGGAGCGGGAAAGAGGAGAGCTGTGAAGGCATCAAAGCGCTTCCCCTGTGATGGAGGCCGAGGTTCCTGCATCATCTCTGGAGCTTTTCACTATTTTTCTCTGATGCAGAAACACACTTTCACAAGTGTTGAGTACACTTTTCTGCTTCACCCTCGTACATCAGTTCGCCCTGATCGCTCTCCTATGTTTATCTCCTTCTCCTCGCTCTCTCGTCTTCGCACATTGCTTTCTGACATTTAACCAAGGCACCAATCCCTCCCTCTCTCCTCCTCTCACCACTCCTGCAGTCTGAGCAGTGAACACAAACAGGCTAGGAGACATTAGAGGAAATGGAGAGGAGAGGAGCTCTCTCCTGTGAGCTAACATGACCAAACCGCTGGGCTGACTACACCACAGCAATCACACAGGGCGGAGAGGGGCAGAAAGTAGAGCAGCGATTGTGTCTCACACACACACACACACACACACTCAGGAACACACACACACACACACGGACACACACACACAAAACCCCCCGAGGGTGTGAAAACACTCACTGAGGATTCTGTACTGTACCCCCAAAAAACACTCGAGAGATAAAGAGAGGGAGAGAGAGGGATGAGGAAGAAAGGATCCTACAATGAGAAAGAAGACAGCAAACGAATAGGAGGAAAACTAAACGAGAAAGAGGAACGTAAAGAGAAAATTCAGATGAATTATCTTCATTCCTGTCCTACAATGTGCCTGCAATCACTAGAAAGCAACTCTGGCTACTGACGCCTACTGAGGCCCAAGCACAATGACTCGTGTCAGTGGGGAGTGTAGCATAGCATCGTGGCCCGTATGGGGAGGTGGGGCAACACGACGCGATAGGTTACATCAGAGGGACTTCCCCTCTGCATCCGGGTTAATGAGATCAACCCTGACTACTACCACAGGGACACAGAGATAAGAAGAGAAGGAAGGGGGGGTGAGAGTAGGACGAGGGATGGGTGAGGTGGGAAGGCGGGGTAGGGAGAGAGAGAGAGAGAAAGAGAGAGAGATACAGAAAAAATGGTTGGAGGGAAGGATGGAAAAAGAGAAGCCGAGGAAGAGAGAGAGGGAAGGAAGGAAGGAAGAAAAAAGGGGAGAAAGAATAGAGAGAAGAAAGGGACAGAGAGGAGGGAGAGAAGATGAAAGCGGTGAAAGAAAGAAACAGAGAGCGTTCGAGAGAAAGTGCAAACGACAGAGGGGTTGATGGGATTTTTGCTCCACACCTCTCAGATCTGAGACAGTTCCTTGTCATGTTTCCAGAGTGGCAGTGAGACGTCTGGCATGCTTTCCTAAAGATTTACCCAGTATGTTTATTTATAGGAGTGGCTACGTACCCTCAAAATGTATCACAGGCCCGCCTCAGAAGGCCCCATCCCGGAGAGTAAGACAAGGTCCCCCCCCGTTACCACAGTTCCCTCATCCGTATACTGCAGTACCATTTCCACAATCAAAACCTCCAATTCGCTACATATCCTGCCATCGAAACGCGTCTAAGACCTTGCTAAACCATTGATCTTTCTTGTTATTTTGACAGCTTGTTCGATGCTCTGTGCGCTAGTTCCCCTTTGGAATCTCACCCCAATAAATTCTTTATCAGGAAGAGGTCTTTCTATTTTCTCCTGTAGTGTTTGTTGCAGTTGTTGTGTTGTTGTGTGTTGCCGTGGAGTGAGAGGAGTGTTTCCGTGGTGATGAGATTATTATGGGATAGTGTGGGTTAAAGCCAATGATTTGCTACAGAGGATGCTGGGTAGATTGGCGGGAGATGGAGGGGAGAAGATACCTACGGGCCAGAGATGATTTATTTCCTTTTGAAAATGATGTTGGGCTGTTTTAATCTTATCCCGTCTCTCTCGCCATCGAACGCTCCATCTCTCGCCCCCTCCCTCGCCACCTTGCTCTTCCATGTTCAACCCTTCCCTCAACCTCGCTCTCCTCACCGGCCTCCATTGACTCAGTCTCTCTACCTCTGTTATGTCTCTCTATCTCGGTCTCTATCACTCCACAACCCACCATTTGCTGCTCAGCTGTCTCCCTCTTCTGTCACTACTTATTTCATTCTCTCATTCTCTTTTCATGCTTCGTTCTTTTCCTTCTGAATCACCAACCTCATCAATATTCATATTCATATAAATATTCATACCCCTACGGTGGTATGCGAGTCTGTTAAGCACCGCTCCAAAATTAATGGTCTCCCAGCTATGCAGTGTTCAGCCAGTGTTGTCACATATATACACACACATACACACACTCACACACATACACTGCCTACGCCGTCATTTCTCACTGTACGCCTGGTGAGGAGATAGGAATGGAGTTTAACTGGAGACATGCTGAGATCATGATCAACATAATATATTCAGGGTGTTTTCCTTGTATATTCTTGATTAATGTAGTTGGTGGAGGGGTGTGTGATGTGTTTGTGAATCTGGATATGTCTTTGTTTTGCACTGGAAGTGGGCTGATGGTGTTTGTTGGGGTGTGTATCCATGTGTATTCCTGCATGTTTTTGTGTCTCATGGGAGTATGTATTCCTCATAAGTCACATAAACAAGCTACATGTCCTGCAAAAGTGTGTATTTCCGTTCTGTGCAGTCAGGCGAGGTGTTGCATTCAGTGATCGGCGATACATTATCTGTCATAAGAGGAGGCCGAGTCGGGAGAGATCATCAGCCTCATCAGCAATGACAGGTAGAACACCACATCTGCCAAATACACCCCAGTCACCTAGCGTTAGCATTAGCATCTTTACATCCTCCTCCACTGCCCACGTACAGTATGACATCAATTCTTAAATCAACTTGATGCCGCTTTCGCAGAACACATACAGCTTCCAAGTAACATGTATTGATAATAAAGGAATTGGTACTCTTGCAGAAGTAGGAGTCAAGTCACATGACATATCTGCTGAGCACACCATAAAACATGATGAACCCTCATTTATTTCTCTCTGCAGTAACATAGTATAGTAATTGAGGAGAACTGTGGTGGGTTGACACATGGAGGTGTAGGTAGATGAACTGTGGTGGGTTGACACATGGAGGTGTAGGTAGATGAACTGTGGTGGGTTGACAGATGGAGGTGTAGGTAGATGAACTGTGGTGGGTTGACAGATGGAGGTGTAGGTGGATGAACTGTGGTGGGTTGACAGATGGAGGTATAGGTGGATGAACTGTGGTGGGTTGACAGATGGAGGTATAGGTGGATGAACTGTGGTGGGTTGACAGATGGAGGTATAGGTGGATGAACTGTGGTGGGTTGACAGATGGAGGTATAGGTGGATGAACTGTGGTGGGTTGACAGATGGAGGTATAGGTGGATGAACTGTGGTGGGTTGACAGATGGAGGTATAGGTGGATGAACTGTGGTGGGTTGACAGATGGAGGTATAGGTGGATGAACTGTGGTGGGTTGACAGATGGAGGTATAGGTGGATGAACTGTGGTGGGTTGACAGATGGAGGTATAGGTGGATGAACTGTGGTGGGTTGACAGATGGAGGTATAGGTGGATGAACTGTGGTGGGTTGACAGATGGAGGTATAGGTGGATGAACTGTGGTGGGTTGACAGATGGAGGTATAGGTGGATGAACTGTGGTGGGTTGACAGATGGAGGTATAGGTGGATGAACTGTGGTGGGTTGACAGATGGAGGTATAGGTGGATGAACTGTGGTGGGTTGACAGATGGAGGTATAGGTGGATGAACTGTGGTAGGTTGACAGATGGAGGTATAGGTGGATGAACTGTGGTAGGTTGACAGATGTAGGTATAGGTGGATGAACTGTGGTGGGTTGACAGATGGAGGTATAGGTGGATGAACTGTGGTGGGTTGACAGATGGAGGTATAGGTGGATGAACTGTGGTGGGTTGACAGATGGAGGTATAGGTGGATGAACTGTGGTGGGTTGACAGATGGAGGTATAGGTGGATGAACTGTGGTGGGTTGACAGATGGAGGTATAGGTGGATGAACTGTGGTAGGTTGACAGATGGAGGTATAGGTGGATGGGTGGAGGAAGAAAGGAATAAAATGGTAGTATTGATAGTTCTTTCATAAACTCTTGGAAGCAGCTGGTGGTCATGGCATGAGTCACGTTTGAGCATGAGGGAGGGTGAGAGATGGCTGGAGAGAAAGAGAGAGATAGATAGAGGTAGAGTGAGACAGAGACACAGAGTGAGAGAGAGAGGTAGAGAGAGAGAGAGAGAGAGGTAGGTAGAGAGAGAGAGGTTACCAGGTAGAGGTAGAAATAGATAGAGAGAGAGGGGTAGAGGTAGAGAGAGGTCAAAGGACACATTCATAAAATAGCAATAACAATCATACAGTATGCAGCCCTAATGCCAGGGAACCAGACAGATGTGTGAAATCTTGTCAGTGGCTCAAGGAAGGAGGGGCATCTCTCTACAGCTCTCCAACCTCCCTCCATCTGGTTCGACATTTCCTCCCACTTTCCCTCTCTCTCTCTCCATCTCTGCCCCCTCGTTCTCCACTTCCAGATGTACAGACGTACACCCACCAACACACCCTTTGTCTGCCTCTGTCTCAGTGACCAAAGTGAGAGATACTACAATTATCTAAATGTTATCTAAATGGTGCAGGGTCAACACTAAGCCAGACCTCTCCTTCTCCACCATTACCTGTCAACACTAAGCTAGACCTCTCCTTCTCCACCATTACCTGTCAACACTAAGCCAGACCTCTCCTTCTCCACCATTACCTGTCAACACTAAGCTAGACCTCTCCTTCTCCACCATTACCTGTCAACACTAAGCCAGACCTCTCCTTCTCCACCATTACCTGTCAACACTAAGCCAGACCTCTCCTTCTCCACAATTACCTGTCAACAATAAGCTAGACCTCTAGCTACTCTACCCATAAAGCCTAGACACCAGCCACCATACATGCATGTTATATACACGATCATGGTAAAGTGACAGGGGATCACAGTCCCATGGAAAGCTGCCCTACCCTCCATTTCCCTGATCCAGTCTAAAAACACAGCCCCTCTGACAGTGCAGTGAGTGGGGTGTTAGCGGTGTGCCAGTCCCTTGCTGTGAACCACCAGCAGAGTCAGAATATAGTTCTGCAGGAGGGGTGAAGTCAGGCGCAGGAGGATCAGGTACGTGAAACACGTAGTCATTTTTAATGAAGGGAAACCAGTCCAAAAAATAACAAGCCGAAAAGGCAGGGAAAAATATTCCAATAAAGGAAGACTAACACAGTCTTCTGAAATATATCGGGACGCAGCCCAGCAACCCTAACGCCCAAACGCTTAAAATATAAATGGACAGAAAAAGAAAATCCCCCAACCTACAATAGCAGACATGAAACAATCCCGCACAACCCCAAACACAAAACAGACAGACTAAATACCCCACTAATTACTAAACACAAAACAGGTGCTACCCTAACCAGACATTACCAAACGAAAACAGAAAAGGAAATCAGTGGCAGCTAGTAGGCCCGGCGACGACGACCGCCGAGCGCCGCCCGAACGGGGAGAGGCGCCACCTGTGGACGTTGTGACAACCAGCACCTTAAAGAGACACTCCTCTAGGAGCTAAGAGGATTGTCTGGATAAAGCCCCACTTTTGCTCTGAACCTACCCAGGAAGGAGGCACCTGGACTGGGGAGGGAGTGGAGAGGGATCAGTGGGGGAAGTGGAGGGTAGTAATATGCTCCTAATAAGGGCTTAACCCTGATATGGACTCCTGAGGAGGGAGCACACTGCTAGGTAGTGCACTGTTGGCTGACTGAACGGTTGAATGATCGCTTTAGGCTAATACTAGAGCAGTCCACTGAGGCAGGAACAACTAAATTGACTGTTAGGCTTCAAAAACGTTTAATCCATGTTTTGGAATGCTCCGATTACAGTTCCCTCGTTTAGATAAACATCAACTTGTGTTTTTTCTGTAAAATGTTAATGATCGAATTAGCAACCTCTTTTAGGTTTGAAACGATGATGCACCTCAGACACAGAAAATTAACGTGAGGAAATTAGCTTAACATAGCAACGCCGACGGTGACTAAAATATACACCTCATCTCGCTGTTGTTCCCTAACGCATTCTCTTACAAGCTGCAATTATTTGTCGCTGTTGTCGAGAGTTTTCCTTTTTTTTAGAGAGGCATGAATCAGGAAAACATAGGAAGGGAGAGAGAGTACTGTCATAATGATTGAGAGAGAGGTAAACGTATGGCAGGCACTACGTTCGCGGCAGTGCTCTCTCCCCTGTCACTGGAGAACTTCACTGTCTTCTGTGTGTATCGACCTGTGTGTGTGCCTCTCAGAGTGTACACGACCGTGTGTTTCTACACTACACACTGCAGAGGTTCCACCCCTAGTCACTACAATGTGGAAGTGTGAGTGAGGCTTGGACCACATCGGTGTCGTGTGCTAATCCATTCCCCTCTCCAGTCGTGCCCCCTGTGCTCCTGCAGATTGCTGTTTAGCCCAGTCAAGCGGGTCAGGCAGAGGCAGGTGTGCCATCTCCATAGGAGCACCCAGCCGTCCTTCCCTGCATCCAGTCACCCTTCGTAGAACCCAGCACCCTCCACTGCACCAGGAAGTGACTCAACGCCCGACTGCATTCTGGGATCACGACGGCAGCACAGAGACCAGGCTCGCTGCACCTCTGAATGGTGAGATTCTACACTAGCTGGCTGTTGGCAAGCTAGACCAAACCACCTACTGTAACCATCTAACCACACGCCAGGGTTGGCATCTCATCAGCGACTAGGTGTGACCTCAAATCAGTGTGGAAGAAAACACAGTCATGAGTGTGAATGTTGTTTATGAAAAAAGTGTGTGAGCGAGAGAGAGAGAGTGAGTGAGTGAGAGAAAGAGTGAGAGTGTGTGTGTGTGTGTGTGTGTGTGTGTGTGTGTGTGTGTGTGTGTGTGTGTGTGTGTGTGTGTGTGTGTGTGTGTGTGTGTGAGAGAGAGAGAGCGAGTGAGTGAAAGAGAGAGCGAGAGTGACTGAAAGAGAAAGAGTAGGGAAAGAGAGATAGAGTGAGTGTAATGTTTACTGTTCATTATTTATTGTTTATTTTACTTTGGTTTATTATCTATTTCACTTGTCTGCAATGTCAACATATGTTTCCCATGCCAATAAAGCCCCTTAAATTGAAATAGAATTGAGAGAGAGAGAGAGAGGGAGAGAAAGAGAGAGAGAAGGGAAAGAAAGAGAGAAGGGAAAGAGAGAGAGAGAGAGAGAGAGAGAGAGAGAGAGATCATGTAGGCCCCGGTATTGTAAGAATGCGCAAAAGAGAACAAGAGAACGTTAGAAAAGGATTTATGGCGATGGGACATGTGGTGATAATGATACAATAGAGGACACAATAGGATCCATGGAAACCAACAGGAAGCCACAGACACGCAGGTAGGCTGCCGGAAACAACCCACTCTCCCTCTACTCTCTCTTTCTCTCTCTCTCTTTGTCCCTCTCTCCCTCTCCTCTCTCTTTCTCTCTCTCTCTCTCCTCTCTCTTTGTCCCTCTTTCCTCTCTCGTTCTCCCTCCTTTCTCTTTCTCCTTCTCTCATCTCTCTCTCTTCTCGCTTTGTCCCTCTCTCCTCTCTCTTTCTCCCTCTCCCTATTAACTAATGACTAATGACAAACGTCACCTAAAAAATGAAACATTGCAGGTAAACATAAATACAACTAAACAGGGCGTGTGAAATAACGACAGGAATAAAATGAAGCCAAATGTATGTAGACATTCCTTCCATCCTATACATACCCCACGCATGTTAACAAGGTTAAATGTATGTAGACATTCCTTCCATCCTATACATACCCCACGCATGTTAACAAGGTTAAATGTATGTAGACATTCCTTCCATCCTATACATACCCCACGCATGTTAACAAGGTTAAATGTATGTAGACATTCCTTCCATCCTATACATACCCCACGCATGTTAACAAGGTTAAATGTATGTAGACATTCCTTCCATCCTATACATACCTCACGCAAGTTAACAAGGTTAAATGTATGTAGACATTCCTTCCATCCTATACATACCCCACGCATGTTAACAAGGTTAAATGTATGTAGACATTCCTTCCATCCTATACATACCTCACGCATGTTAACAAGGTTAAATGTATGTAGACATTCCTTCCATCCTATACATACCTCACGCATGTTAACAAGGTTAAATGTATGTAGACATTCCTTCCATCCTATACATACCCCACGCATGTTAACAAGGTTAAATGTATGTATTTTACCCATTTGGACAAATGTACCCATCAAATGTATGCCACTTAATTCTATTACAAAAAGTCCCTCCTTTCTCGTATACCTATGCATTATTCCCGACAGACGACAGAGAATTCTCGTACATTAAGCTCAGACGTCAATCTGCACTGCACTAGTCTCCTAATGTTGCTTTCAGCACAGCACGACTCCATCTTCATCTTCCTTCCTCCCAAAGCCAATGGGTCTATCCATCAGCCATGCTACGCTAACGCTACCTACTGTTGCCATCCATCAGCCTGGGGGTTCCCTCTCTCTGTCTGTTTGTTAGGTAAAGCTCATAAACCCTCCCTGTGTTATTGTACATTATAAACTGGGTGGTTCAAGCCCGCAATTCTGATTGGCTGACAGCCGTGATATATCAGACCGTATACCACGGGTGTGACAAAACATGTATTTTTACTGCTCTAATTACGTAGGTAACCAGTTTATAATAGCAGTAAGGCACCTCTGGGGTTTGTGGTATATGACCAATATACCACGGCTAAGGGCTGTGTCCAGGCACGCCGCGTTGCGTCGTGCGTAACAACAGCCCTTAGCCGTGGTATATTGGCCATACACCACACCCCTCGTGCCTTATTGCTTAATTACACAATGGAGAGACGAGCTGATGGGGGAAATCCATTAACTTCATATACAGGCAACGTCTGAATGAATAGACAATCTAGCAGCTGAATAGGCTTGTGTTATAATGGCCAAGATGGAGTCTTTGTGTTCTGGAACATGAATATGAGGCTCTATTGAGAAGAGGAGAATATCCCTCACGTGTCTACGACGTGCCGGGGGAGATTGCTATGTCATGTTTATTTCAGAGGTTCTGACATGGTGATCTAGGGCATGTCTCTACTATCCTGTCTGATTTCTCCGTTTCTCTTTCTACCTCTTCCCCCCCTCACCTCTCTGTCTTTCTCTTCCCCTACCCGCTTTTCCTCTCCCCCTTTCACTCTCCTCCTTCTCTCATCTCCTTCTTATTGTTTTAGTCCCGGTAGACTGTTGTACAGATCCCGAACAGGAGGTTCGTCTCAGGGGAGGTGTTTCTGTCTGCCAAAAGGACAGCCCACTCCATCTTTCCCCCTCTCTCTCTCTCCCTCTCCCTTTCTCCCCCTTTCTCGCCGGCTCATGTTAATGACACAGCGGTAGTCGGTTTACATAGCCTCTCATCATTGCTACATATTGATCCCCAGGCTTGCTGTAGCGATGAACTGACCAGGCTACTTTATCTCCATGCAGTCAATGGAAGTCTCGTTCTGAACTGCAGATGACTCTCTGTACAAAACTGCAGGGGGATTCAATCATAACGTAATAAAAGAGGATAAAACGCTCATGTCTTTTCACGAAACCTTTTAATCACATTAAAGCCTTGTGAATCTGTGTTTATGTTGCCTTTGGCACTAGACAACAAAAAAACACTGCTCTAATGAAGTGAAACGGCAAGCCTATTCTGCCGGACAGGCTCCGACTCCCAGCCGACAATAACAACTACAGCGATGCATTAGCGACCACAAAGCCATCTATTATGCATTGCCTGCATATGTTTGTGTTGCCACTCAACTCCATCCTGCCTGATATATCCCATACTTTGTTAAAAGACATCCACCTCAATGATCTCTTAGATGATAAAAGACAGCATAGACAACATAACCCAATGGACTTCTGTCTGTCTGTTCTGGTTATGGACGTATGTACATCCTCTTGACAGCCTTCTACGATGCTTTGGGTTGCCTGGAGATAAAACTCGACATGAGGTACATCAAAGCAACTTAAATCTTTCTGATCACATACTCCGACTCCACTTCTTCTCCTTTTCATCTGGCCACCTGACCCTTGACCTTTCTGCTCAGCGTGCCATCTGATGTGTCCACTCCCATCATGCCCCTCATCTCTCTCCCGGTGGGGACCTTCATCGGCCTCATCAGTCACCGGGCCAGTCAATCTGTGCCCCGTGTCGCTCCCCATCTCAGTCAGTGGGCCCCGGTCACCCCCACACTACCCTGCTTGCAGACCAAGTAACAGAAGTCGGACATTTTTTTGTAGTTCTTTCTCTCCCTTGATAGGCCACAGCAGTCTCCTCCCACTTATAGCCCATCAAGATCATCTCTTTCAACTCACTTTTCTTCCAATAGTCTAATACACTTCCTGTGGAGAGGACTTCTCTCCTCTCTCTTCCCCTCTGCTCTTATTCCAAGTCTGTCATTCCAGGGGAGAGGTCTCTCTCTCTCATTCCTTCCTCCCTCTTCCTTCGTTCTGTATGTATGCATCGCTCAGCCTCTTGCTCCCCTCTCTGTCACTTTAACTGGGTGCTCATCTGTCTCAATTGTGGCCTCCCTCGTCTGTGGTATCCTCCCTCTGCAATGACGCAGGGGGAGGCTGGGCTTTAGAGAGAGAGAGGGAGAGAGAGTAACAGAGAGATAGAGAGAGAGAGTAAGAGAGAGAGAGGGGGAGAGAGTAACAGAGAGCGGGAGAGAGAGAAAGAGAGAGGGGGGAGATAGTAACAGAGAGCAGGAGAGAGAGAGAGAGTAAGATAGAGAGAGGGGGAGAGAGTAACAGAGAGCGGGAGAGAGAGAAAGAGAGAGAGGAGGAGATAGTAACAGAGAGCAGGAGAGAGAGAGAGAGTAAGATAGAGAGAGGGGGAGAGAGTAACAGAGAGCGGGAGAGAGAGAAAGAGAGAGAGGGGGAGATAGTAACAGAGAGCAGGAGAGAGCGAGAGTAAGAGAGAGAGGGGGAGAGAGTAACAGAGAGCGGGAGAGAGAGAGTAAGAGAGAGAAAGAGGGAAGGAGTGGAATAGAGGAGGAGATGATGAACCAGACTACCAGCTCTGTCAGACTCTTTGCCATTTGTTTCTGAGTGGGTTTAATCACCCGTACATTGGCGATCAACAATCGTTAGAGGGATTTTTTCCACCACTCAGCCACGGTTGCCGCCGCTGGCCCATCCGCCTCGAGGAGAACTCAAGGTTATTACCACACACACACACACACACACACACAACACACACACACACACACACACACACACACACACACACACACACACACACAATAATGTTTTCTGACCCTAAACCCACTAAGAGCAAATACCACCAGGCCATGTTTAAACTCATGAGGTTGCCATGTTGCCATAGTGTACTTCTAGGTAATTGTGTGTGTGTGTGTGTGTGTGTGTGTGTGGGGGGGGGGGGGGGGGGGGGGGGGGGGGGGGGGGCTATCCTAATGAGAGTGGACAGTTGAAGAGTGTGTGTGTGGTTTGGTTTTACTGTACATTTCGCCAGTCCCCAAAAGGAACAGGGATATTTTAGGCTTAGTGGTTAGGTTTAGGGTTAAAATTAGGGTTGGGGGTTAGGTTTAGGGTTAAAATTATCGTTAGGGTTAGGTTTAGGGTTAAAATTAGGGTTAGGGTTAGGGTTAAAATTATCGTTAGGGTTAGGTTTAGGGTTAAAATTAGGGTTGGGGGTTAGGTTTAGGGTTAAAACGAGGGTTAGGGGTTAGGTTAAGGGTTAAAATTAGGGTTAGGGGTTAGGTTTATTGTTAAAATGAGGGTTAGGGGTTAGGTGTAGGGTTAGGTTTAGTTTTAGGTTTAGGGGAACGGGGCTAAGGTTAGGGTCAGGTAAAATGTTGGGGTTAGGGAAAATAGGATTTTGAATGTGAAGAAATGGTTTAGTCCCCACAAGGATAGTACAATAAACGTGTGTGTGTATTAACAAGTGTACTGTATACAAGCGACAGCAGAGTTGTGACTGTGTATATCAGGCTGGATTGAATCCCTGAGGGGCCAGTCCTCTCCTCGCTCGGCTAGCCACCGGGAAAAGGAAACAAGCAACGACGTCTCCAACGTTCAGCCAGTAGAACTAGAAACAAATTGAGCTAAAGGTCAATCATTCCCTCCGCAGAGCTTTAATTAACTAACCAGAGGCTTGGAAAATATCACACCTTATTATAGCCTGCCTGCTCCCATGTTACTAGGAAAATATCACACCTTATTATAGCCTGGCTGCTCCCATGTTATGTTACTAGGAAAATATCACACCTTATTATAGCCTGCCTGCTCCCATGTTACTAGGAAAATATCACACCTTATTATAGCCTGGCTGCTCCCATGTTATGTTACTAGGAAAATATCACACCTTATTATAGCCTGGCTGCTCCCATGTTATGTTACTAGGAAAATATCACACCTTATTATAGCCTGGCTGGTCCCATGTTACTAGGAAAATATCACACCTTATTATAGCCTGGCTGGTCCCATGTTACTAGGAAAATATCACACCTTATTATAGCCTGGCTGGTCCCATGTTACTAGGAAAATATCACACCTTATTATAGCCTGGCTGCTCCCATGTTACTAGGAAAATATCACACCTTATTATAGCCTGGCTGCTCCCATGTTACTAGGAAAATATCACACCTTATTATAGCCTGGCTGCTCCCATGTTACTAGGAAAATATCACACATTATTATAGCCTGGCTGCTCCCATGTTACTAGGAAAACATCACACCTTATTATAGCCTGGCTGGTCCCATGTTATGTTACTAGGAAAATATCACACCTTATTATAGCCTGGCTGGTCCCATGTTATGTTACTAGGAAAATATCACACCTTATTATAGCCTGGCTGGTCCCATTTTATGTTACTAGGAAAATATCACACCTTATTATAGCCTGGCTGGTCCCATGTTACTAGGAAAATATCACACCTTATTATAGACCTGCTGGTCCCATGTTATGTTACTAGGAAAATATCACACCTTATTATAGCCTGGCTGGTCCCATGTTACTAGGAAAATATCACACATTATTATAGACCTGCTGGTCCCATGTTATGTTACTAGGAAAATATCACACCTTATTATAGCCTGGCTGGTCCCATGTTACTAGGAAAATATCACACCTTATTATAGCCTGGCTGGTCCCATGTTATGTTACTAGGAAAATATCACACATTATTATAGCCTGGCTGGTCCCATGTTATGTTAGTAGGAAAATATCACACCTTATTATAGCCTGGCTGGTCCCATGTTATGTTACTAGGAAAATATCACACCTTATTATAGCCTGGCTGGTCCCATGTTACTAGGAAAATATCACACCTTATTATAGCCTGGCTGCTCCCATGTTATGTTACTAGGAAAATATCACACATTATTATAGCCTGGCTGGTCCCATGTTATGTTAGTAGGAAAATATCACACCTTATTATAGCCTGGCTGCTCCCATGTTATGTTACTAGGAAAATATCACACCTTATTATAGCCTGGCTGGTCCCATGTTACTAGGAAAATATCACACCTTATTATAGCCTGGCTGCTCCCATGTTATGTTACTAGGAAAATATCACACATTATTATAGCCTGGCTGGTCCCATGTTATGTTACTAGGAAAATATCACACCTTATTATAGCCTGGCTGGTCCCATGTTATGTTACTAGGAAAATATCACACCTTATTATAGCCTGGCTGGTCCCATGTTATGTTACTAGGAAAATATCACACCTTATTAAAGCCTGGCTGGTCCCATGTTATGTTACTAGGAAAATATCACACATTATTATAGCCTGGCTGGTCCCATGTTACTAGGAAAATATCACACATTATTATAGCCTGGCTGGTCCCATGTTATGTTACTAGGAATATATCATACATTCCCACAGCCTGGCTGGTCCCATGTTATGTTACTAGGAAAATATCACACATTATTATAGCCTGGCTGGTCCCATGTTACTAGGAAAATATCACACCTTATTATAGCCTGGCTGGTCCCATGTTACTAGGAAAATATCACACATTATTATAGCCTGGCTGGTCCCATGTTACTAGGAAAATATCACACATTATTATAGCCTGGCTGGTCCCATGTTACTAGGAAAATATCACACCTTATTATAGCCTGGCTGGTCCCATGTTACTAGGAAAATATCACACATTATTATAGCCTGGCTGGTCCCATGTTATGTTACACGATGGTAAATGGAAGCCATCCTATAGGGTTAAATGGATGTTGATAATCCACTATATGAGTAGCAGCTGCTGACTACGTTTCGATTCAGTGGCCATGAAGGACAGGCAAATCGAAGACTATTGAGGTATTGCCAGAATGTTCTCCATTCAATGCAAAGCTCAACATGTATCATGGTAGTCTCTTCATTATGATTGTGTTGGGTGCAGTCCTCCACTGAACACTGTCCTCTGTATATAATCCATGGGAAATACTGAACACTGTCCTCTGTATATAATTCATGGGAAATACTGAACACTGTCCTCTGTATATAATCCATGGGAAATACTGAACACTGTCCTTTGTATATAATCCATGGGAAATACTGAACAGCCAAGCCATAACAGTGTTCTCAGTCTCTCTTCAGAGACACAGTCATCCACCAGACTGACTGGACACACATACTGTAGTCCTCCATCCATCCCTTCTTCCACTGAGCAGACTCAGCATCTCAATTCGGATCACATTAAGGTAATGAGCGCTAGAGTCTGAAAAAAAGGTGTGGTTCCCACAGACGGAGAGAGAGAGCACGTGGAGAGAACGTGGGATGGCAGAGGAGAGGAATTAAAACGAGGAAGCAAGGGACGTAGATGTCTGATTTACGGACTCATCCTTCAGCTCAGGGCTGGGCAAGCAGGATTCCAGACAGAAAGAAGGAAGGAGAGATGGGTAGAGAGAGAGAGATATGACTAGAGAGAGAGACATGGGTTGAGAGAGAGAGATGAATAGAGAGAGCAAGACATGGGTAGAGCGAGAATATATAGAGAGAGAGTTAACTAGAGTGAGAGGCATGGGTAGAGAGAAAAAGAGAGACGTATAGAGAGAGAGACGTGTAGAGAGAGAGAGAGAGGGAGAGAAAATGGACAACCATTTCCTCCCAGGCTTGACGTCTGATATTAAGGCATTCTAGACCTCCATTAATTGACATAGAAACCAACATACCAGCGCCCGAGTCATCATTATCATGGTGATGATACAGTCATTGCATGGTTTCCATCAAGAAACCTGTCTTTCTTTAACGCTATGTCCTCATTTCATTAAAACCTCACCACCACCACCCCCCCTTTCAAAAAACAAATATGCCTTGTGCTGCGTACTCACCTTGCCCTCTACCCCACAATACAAAACATCACACATCACAAAAAAACTCAACTTTACCATTTCTATAACCGTATATCCGACCCGTCTACCCCAGCTATACAGACGGCCTCCCCGACGCACCATATCTCCTGAAACATCTCCACACTTTTTAGCATTTTATCCAACTCAAATTCCACATTAAGGTGTGCAGAGACCATCCCATGAAATAATAGTAAACGGTCTGTAATCCCCCCAACTTTGCCTGATCAAATAGAAAATTCAATAACACACATTTGGCCTTTTCCTTATTTGAATACCTGTGCCCCATTATAAACATGACAACAGTAAACTCCACCCCCAACCTCTCACACATTCCAACTGAGACATTAATGACATTTACCTGGAGCACACAGAAACACACGATGCACAGTTTCACTCATTACACAGAAAGGACAGTCCTGCCCGACTCCCGGTTCAACCCGTGCCAACCAGCTGTTAGTGGCCAGGGCTCCATGTAGAACCCTCCACTGGAGGTCCCCTGACCTCTTTGGTACTGGGGGTTTGTAGAGCCCCCTCCATCTAAAACCCACCATACTCTCCGCCCCACATACCCCCTGCCACTGATTTGCCCTCACTCCTGTTAGGCTCCTAATGTTCCTAACCTTAACGCAGAGGTTGTAGAGGGCTTTACCTCCCACCCCTTCAAACTCCCCCAGGCTCGGCGTGTTAAAATCTAACAAGTCCTCCAGACCCCCTTACCAGTCCCCAGTCTCTGCCGTCACCTGCAGTGGTGGAAATATTGGTGGCCCCTCCCCCTTTGGCTGCTCAAACACCCCCCTTACCTGCTCAGACAGTGCCTCCTGGACCTCCCCCAGGAATCTCTCGAGCAGTCCGGAGAGATTGTTAGTCCTGTTTTCTCTTACAAGTGCTCCCTTTGCTTTAACTCTGAAAAAACTGCCCAGGTCCCTAGGTAATTCAGCTAAATTATCCTGGAGGCCTACATTGCCTTGCCCCACCATCTCTACCTTCACTTCACTGATACTACGCTTGAGTTCCCCCAATACTCTCCTAGGCTCTGAGGATGAGAGAGCTGTATACTGTTGACAGAAAAGCCACATTTGGACTTTTCTCACATCCCACCGTTGACTCAGAGACTCATACTCCTCTCTTCGCTCTCTCCACCTTTCCAAAGAAGTATGGAAACCTGAGCAAAAAGTGGCATCTTGTAAGAGCTTTACATTAAACTTCCAATAGGATGCCTGCTGAGGCCCTGGTGATGTGGTGATCCAAAAAACCCACCGGGAGAATGTTAGCGCCAAACTGTCTATTGCACTGATTCCTGGACATGTAAAACCAATCAAGTCAGGCTGCACTCACCCTAGACCCAAACACCTTCACCCATGTATACTGTCTAGTGTCAGGATGTTTAGTTCTCCAAACACCCACTAGGTCGAACTGATTAATGTCATCCCATAACTACCCCACTGAGCCTGAATTAGGCTCCTCCCCATTTCTGTCTTTGGTAAAAATCCATCGTATAGTTCCAGTCCCCTCCGACCACCAGCGTCTCCTCAGGCGCTACCTGTGAGGGTTCATGTCTAAGACACCCAAACAGACGCCCTCTCTCTCACCTACAGAGAGATGAACCTAGAGAAGAGTCCCCTAAGCAAGCTGGTCCTGGGGCTCTGTTCACAAACACAAATAAACCCCACAGAGCCCCAGGACAGCAACACAATTAGACCCAACCAAATCATGAGAAAACAAAAAGATAATTACTTGACACATTGGAAAGAATTAACAAAAAAACTGAGCAAACTAGAATGCTATTTGGCGCTAAACAGAGAGTACACAGTGGCAGAATATCTGACCACTGTGACAGACCCAACAATAGTCAAACGAAAGCTTTGACTATGTACAGACTCAGTGAGCATAGCCTTGCTATTGAGAAAGGCCGCCGTAGGCAGACCTGGCTCTCAAGAGAAGACAGGCCATGTGAACACTGCACACAAAATGAGGTGGGAACTGAGCTTTCTAACCTCCTACCAAATGTATGACCATATTAGAGACACATATTTCCCTCAGATTACACAGATCCACAAAGAATTCGAAAACAAACGTGATTTTGATAAACTCCCATATCTATTGGGTGAAATACCACAATGTGCCATCACAGCAGTAATATTTGTGACCTGTTGCCACAAGAAAAGGGCAACCAGTGAAGAACAAACACTATTGTAAATACAACTCATATTTATGTTAATTTATTTTCCCTTTTGTACTTTAACCATTTGCACATCTTTACAACACTGTATATACAGTTGAAGTTGGAAGTTTACATACGCCTTAGCCAAATACATTTAAACTCAGTTTTTCACAATTCCTGACATTTAATCTTAGTAAAAAAATCCCTGCCTTAAGTCAGTTAGGATAAACCACTTTATTTTAAGAATGTGAAATGTCAGAATAATAGTAGAGAGAATGATTTATTTCAGCTTTTATTTCTTTCATCACATTCCCAGTGGGTCAGAAGTTTACATACACTCAATTAGTATTTGGTAGCATTGCCTTTAAATTGTTTAACTTGGGTCAAACGTTTCGAGTAGCATTCCACAGGCTTCCCACAATAAGTTGGGTGAGTGTTGGCCCATTCCTCCTGACAGAGCTGGTGTAACTGAGTAAGGTTTGTAGGCCTCCTTGCTCGCACATGCTTTTTCAGTTCTGCCCACAAATGTTCTATAGGATTGAGGTCAGGGCTTTGTGATGGCCACTCTAATACCTTGACTTAGTTGTCCTTAAGTCATTTTGCCACAACTTTGGAAGTGTGATTGGGGTCATTGTTCATTTGGAAGACCCATTTGTGACCAAGCGTTTACTTCCTGACTGATGTCTTGAGATGTTGCTTCAATATATCCACATAATTTTCCTCCCTCATGATGCCATCTATTTTGTGAAGTGCACCAGGCCCTCCTGCAGAAAAGCACCCCCACAACATGATGCTGCCACCCCAGTGCTTCACGGTTGGGATGGTGTTCTTCGGCTTGCAAGCATCCCCTTTTTCCTCCAAACATAACGATGGTCATTATGGCCAAACAGTTCTATTTTTGTTTCATCAAACCAGAGGACATTTCTCCAAAAAGTACGATCTTTGTCCCCATGTGCAGTGGCAAACCGTAGTCTGGCTTTTTTATGGCGGTTTTGGAGCAGTGGCTTCTTCCTTGCTGAGCGGCCTTTCAGGTTATGTCGATATAGGACTCGTTTTACTGTGGATATAGATACTTTCGTACCCGTTTCCTCCAGCATCTTCACAAGGTCCTTTGCTGCTGTTCTGGGATTGATTTGCACTTTTCGCACCAAAGTACATTCATCTCTAGGAGACAGAACGCGTCTCCATCCTGAGCGGTATGACGGCTGCATGGTCCCATGGTGTTTATACTTGCGTACTATTGTTTGTACAGATGAATGTGGTACCTTCAGGCGTTTGGAAATTGCTCCCAAGGATGAACCAGACTTGTTGAGGTCTACAATTTTCTTTCTGAGGTCTTGGCTGATTTCTTTAGATTTTCCTGCGATGACAAGCAAAGAGGCACTGAGTTTGAAGGTAGGCCTTGAAATGCATCCACAGGTACACCTCCAATTGACTCAAATGATGTCAATTAGCCTATCAGAAGCTTCTAAAGCCGTTACATCATTTTCTGGAATTTTCCAAAGCTGTTTAATTGCACAGTCAACTTAGTGTATGTAAACTTCTGACCCACTGCAATTGTGATACAGTGAATTATAAGTGAAATAATCCGTCTGTAAACAATTGCTGGAAAAATTACTTGTGTCATGCACAAAGTGGATGTCCTAACAGACTTGCCAAAACTATAGTTTGGTTCTGCTGGTGTACAGCAATCTTTAAGTCATACCACAGATTCTCAGTTGGATTGAGGTCTGGGCTTTGACTAGGCCATTCCAAGACATTTAAATGTTTCCCCTTAAAGCACTCGAGTGTTGCTTCATCAGTATGCTTAGGTTCATTGTCCTGCTGATATTTTTTTATAGCCCAACCTGATCTGTACTTCTCCACATCTTTGTCCCTGACCTGTTTGGAGAGCACCTTGGTCTTCATGGTGCCGATTGCTTGGTGGTGTCCCTTGCTTAGGGGTGTTGCAGACTCTGGGGCCTTTCAGAACAGGTGTATAAATACTGAGATCATGTGACAGATCATGTGACACTTAGATTGCACACAGGTGGACTTTATTTAACTAATTATGTGACTTCTGAAGGTAATTCGTTGCACCAGATCTTATTTAGGGGCTTCATAGCAAAGGGGGTGAATACATGTGCACGCACATTTTCCATTTTCCATTTTCTTGAATTTTTTAAACATGTTATTTTTTTCATTTCACTTCACCAATTTGGACTATTGTGTGTATGTCCATTACATGAAATCCAAATAAAAATATATTTAAATTACAGGTTGTAATACTGATGAATACTTTTGCAAAGCACTGTATGAATAGAGAGAGAGAGAGGGGGGAAGATGAATAGAGAGGGAGAGATGAATAGAGAGAGAGAGATGAATAGAGAGGGAGAGAGAGATGCATAGAGAGAGTGATGAATAGAGAGACAGACAGATACAGAGAAAGAGAGAGAGTAAATACAGAGAGAGGGAGAGAGAGATGAATAGAGAGAGAGATGAATAGAGAGAGACAGATACAGAGAAAGAGAGAGAGATGAAAAGAGAGAGAGAGATGAATAGAGAGAGAGATGAATAGAGAGACAGAGATACAGAGAAAGAGAGATAAATAGAGAGAGACAGAGAGAGATGGATAGAGAGAGAGAGATGGGTAGAGAGATAGATGGGTAGATGGAGGTATAGGAAACAATAGGAAGAAAAAAAGTGACCAATATTGAGAGGGAGGATGAGAAGAGGAGAGGTAAGGAGAGAGGAGTGGTACGGGGTGGAGGAAGAGAGGAAGATGAGGGAGCTGAAAAGAGAGGGACCACAGAGCCACAGAGGGAAGGTGATCATTTTACCCAGCAGTCTCACAGTGAGATTTATATAACAGCCCTGTTAATCTGCAAGTATTATATCACCATTAACACCTTGATAATAATGGGGATCCACCGCTGTAAGCCTAAGTACAGCTCAACCCATGTTGTGGCTCTACGGCTGAGACTGACAATACAGTGTCAGATCCAGGTAAAACCATGTATTATACAAAGTGGGTGTTTGTTTACATGTCATCATTTCAGTAATACTTGTCATTTGTGAGAATAGTATTAGCTACTGTATATAAAATACCATTCAAAATCTTAACAGAGTCATCAGGGGTCTAATCATTAGTCCAAAACAAGAGTTTCTATTCGACAAATTCAGGTAGGTCCCTCCCAGTTTAGTTCTGTTGGCTTCCATCTGGTTTGGTTTAGTTCCTAGTGAATCCACCCCAGACGTGGTAACCAAGAGACAAACTGATCCAAATGTTCCAGGTCTTAACAGCTAGATATCCCTCATTATTGAAAGCTATACGGCCCCTCAGTCCTGCCAGGAGACGGGGTTGGCCTTTGCCAGTGGGCTGGGCGATGTGTCTATTGAGCCCGATAAAGGCTTCATGGCGTGTTGTGTTCTGTCTAAATGTGCACGCACTGTTGAGCTCCGTACTGGGAGTACGATAAAATCACCCTGATCCAAGGCCAGTTTTTCCATTTTCCCCATAATGATAAAGCTCAGGATTTGAGAACCTAAGATGATCCTAGATCTGTGCCTAAAGGGCATCTTTACCTCAGTGTGCCTGGTTCACCTCAGCATGCCCGATTCCTTTAACATTCCTTTACACTAGGATGAAGGGACATCCCTGGGGAACCAATTAGGACATGTCCACTGTGTCTGTGACAGCTGCTGCTGCTGAACCATCCAGCACCCTGCTACCACTAAACTCACAGCTCTTTAACATGGAGACAAGAGGTAGAGAGAGGTAGAGAGAGGTAGAGAGAGGTAGAGAGAGAGAGAGAGAGAGAGAGAGAGAGAGAGAGAGAGAGAGAGAGAGAGAGAGAGAGAGAGAGAGAGAGATCAATACAGAAAGCAACCAGGCCGAGGAAAGCAGGTATGAAAAGAACAGCTGTGGTATTGTGGATCTTTGATCTCATGATAGAACATTGCAGAATAGGAATTCGACAGTGATCTCAAAATGAGGGGTAAGTGTGGAAATAATAGCCAAGAGTACACTTCATCAAAGTCTTCATCTGTGCGATTCTGTTTCTCTCTCTGTTTCTCTCTCTCGGTTTCTCTCTCTCTGTTTCTCTCTCTCTGTTTCTCTCTCTGTTTCTCTCTATATTTCTGCCCTGTATCTCTCTCTCTCTCTCTCTCTCTCTCTCTCTCTCTCTCTCTCTCTCTCTCTCTCTCTCTCTGTTTCTCTCTCTGTTTCTCTCTATATTTCTGCCCTGTATCTCTCTCTCTCTCTCTCTCTCTCTCTCTCTCTCTCTGTTTCTCTCTCTGTTTCTCTCTATATTTCTGCCCTGTATCTCTCTCTCTCTCTCTCTCTCTCTCTCTCTCTCTCTCTCTCTCTCTCTCTCTCTCTCTCTCTCTCTCTGTGCGATTCTGTTTCTCTCTCTGTTTCTCTCTCTCGGTTTCTCATTCTCTTTCTCTCTCTCTGTTTCTCTGTTTCTCTCTATATTTCCCCCTATCTTTCCTCTCACTGTCTCTCTCTCTCTGTCTGTTTCTCTCTGTTTGTTTTCTATATTTCCCCCCATATGTTTCTCTCTCTGTATCTCTCCCTTTATCTCTCTCTGTCTCTCTCTCTCTCTGTCTTTCTCTCTGTGTCTCTCTCTCTCTCTCTGTCTCTCTCTGTCTCTCTCTGTTTCTCTCTATATTTCCCCCTTTGTTTCTCTCTCTGTCTCTCTGTCTCTCTCTCACTTTCTCTCTCTGTTTCTCTCTCTCTGTTTCTCTCTCTGTCTCTCTCTCTCCCTCTCTCTGCTTCTCTCTCTGTTTCTTTCTATATTTCCCCCTATGTTTCTCTCTCTGTACCTCTCTCTGTCTCTCTCTGTCTCTCACTGTCTT
Source organism: Salmo salar (assembly GCF_965601325.2). NCBI lineage: Eukaryota > Metazoa > Chordata > Actinopteri > Salmoniformes > Salmonidae > Salmo > Salmo salar. Next base: position 16,838,527 of record NC_138297.1, on the reverse strand, counting down.
TCTCTCTCTGTCTCTCTCTGTCTTTCTCTCTCTGTCTCTCTGTCTCTCTCTCACTTTCTCTCTCTGTTTCTCTCTCTCTGTTTCTCTCTCTGTCTCTCTCTCTCTCCCTCTCTCTGCTTCTCTCTCTGTTTCTTTCTATATTTCCCCCTATGTTTCTCTCTCTGTACCTCTCTCTGTCTCTCTCTGTCTCTCACTGTCTTTCTCTCTCTGTCTCTCTCTGTCTTTCTCTCTCTGTCTCTCTGTCTCTCTGTCTGTCTCTCTGTCTCTCTCTCTGTCTGTCTCTCTCTCTCTCTCTCTCTCTCTCTCTCTCTGTCTCTCTCTCTGTCTCTCTCTCTGTCTCTCTCTCTCTCTGTCTCTCTCTCTGTCTCTCTCCCCCCTTTGTTTCTCTCTGTTTCTCTCCCTGTGTCTCTATCTGTTTCTCTCGTTATTTCCCCCTTATGTTTCTCTCTCTGTCTCTGCTCTCCGTCTCTCTGTGTCTCCCTCTCTGTCTCTCTGTCTGTCTCTCTCTCTGCTCTCTCTCTCTCTCTGCTCTCTCTCTGTCTCTCTCTCTGTCTCTCTCTCTCTCTCTCTCTCTCTCCCCCCCCTTTGTTTCTCTCTGTTTCTCTCTCTCTGTTTCTCTCTATATTCCCCCCTATGTTTCTCTCTCTGTCTCTCTCTGTCTCTCTCTCTGTCTCTCTCTCTGTCTCCCTCTCTGTTTCTCTCTATATTTCTCTCTCTGTTTCTCTCTCTGTTTCTCTCTCTGTTTCTCTCTATTTCTCTCTCTATTTCTCTCTCTATTTCTCTCTATTTCTTTCTCTCTATTTCTCTCTCTATTTCTTTCTCTTTATTTCTGTCTTGCTCTCTAATCCCCCTCCTTTTCTCTTTTCTCTCTCGCTGAGTGATATTCTCTGCATGTTTTTTCTCCCATTGCACATCAAAAGAACAGAGGACTCATCCTCTACACAGAATAGAAAAGAGAGCTTGCGAGGGAGTGAAAGAAAGAAAGGGGGAGAGAAAGAAAGAAAGATAGTTTTTTTTGCATAGCACAAGCAGGCTGGCACTGCAAGTCTGAGAAAGTTTTAATTGGCGGAGTCAGGGCCTTACCCCTGATACAGATAGCCCTGGGTAGGTGCCGAACATGCTGCTTCCCTCTTTCCTACTGTTCTCCCCTTAATGTAGGCTTCACTACTTCCCCCCTCCTCTCCAGCCTCTTCCTTTCCATTGTTTATAATATCTTAAGTCTTTCTCTTATTTTCTTTACCACCATTTTCTGTCCCCTCTCTCTCCTCCTTTCTTCCCCTCTGCAGCCTTGATAAGACACCACTTCAGCTCCACTTCCTCTGTCCATATCTGTTGTCTTCTGTGTCTGCAGAAAATCTATAGAAACAGATGACAATACAGGACTATACAACCTAAGTATAGTTTCAGGAAGTATTCATTACTTTACACCATAGCAACATACACTACATGACCAAAAGTATGTGGACACCTGCTCATCGAACATCCCATTCCAAAATCATGGGCACTACTATGGAGTTGGTCCCCCCTTTGCTGCTATAACAGCCTCCACTCTTCTGGGAAGGCTTTCCACTAGATGTTGGAACATTGCTGCGGGGACTTGCTTCCATTCAACCACAATAGCATTAGTGAGGTCGGGCCCTGATGTTGGGCAATAAGGCTGGGCTCGTAGTCGGCATTCCAATTCATCCCAAAGGTGTTTGATGGGGTTGAGGTGAGGGCTCTGTGCAGGCCAGTGAAGTTCTTCCATTCATTTGAAGGAGTGTCCACATACTTTTGCATATATAGTGTATTTCGCAACGTAGGCAAAAATGATCATATTCTACTGGACATGTTCAAGTAGTCCCTCCCTGTTTCAGTCTGTTTTCTTCCGTTTCATGTTAATAACTACAATATTTAGCACCTAGCTTCAGGCATCTGGTCGGATAGCTATTTCCTGGACAACCTGGCAAACTGGGGTCCTTCAAAGGTGTCTTTGGTTGGCAACCCTGTCGCCATGGTAACCACCTGCTGGGCTGTGTGATGAAAGCCCTTGTCGTTTTAATAGGAAGTGATCAACCTGCCAATGTGACTCCACTGGATACAGCCTGAGAGATGCCCCCTACCAAGCATCAATATTTCCTGAGCAACAAGCTGTGTCAGATTTGGCTTCAGGAGAACAAACGTCTTGCCCTTTCTTTGAGGACACAACATCGCTCAGTGATTAGCTTCCGTTTGGAACCCAGGTGAGCTATTGACAGAATTGAGTTCATTGAACTGCAGTGGCTGATGTGACTACTCGGCTTGCTTTCTTTGTCCTTCACCAAAACACTCCACCCACTCACTATCTATGATGATACCACTATAAGGGTGGTGAATTCACTTGTTGGTCCACCAGCCACTGTGGCAGGTAAATGAAAAAAACTACCAGCCACTCAGATTTTTTACCAGAGCAAAATTTGTCTTGCCATAATTACACAAAAAAATCCCTAAACGGATGAGTATGCTTTGTAATGTTTCTAAAACAGGAAATGTTTTATTAGTAAGGATTTATTTGGTATTTTGCTACATTTCAGAGTTGCTTTATCAATGTATTTCAAATACAAATAAACAGTTGTACAACTGAACATCGAGTACATGTGCACCTAAGATGAAGTTCAGGAGCACACAGTCAAGCACAATGTACACTCAAATATTTGAGTCATTATAGGTGAGATAAAAATGTTCAGCATCCTCTTTTGTCACACCCTGATTTGTTTCACCTGTCTTTGTGATTGTCTCCACCCCCCTCCAGGTGTCACCCATCTTCCACATTATCCCCTGTGTATCTATACCTGTGTTCTCTGTTTGTCTGTTGCCAGATTGTCTTGTTTGTTCAAGTCAACTAGCAGTTTGTGTTTCAGCTCCTGCTTCTTCCAGTCTCTCTTTTCTCGCCCTCCTGGTTTTGACTCTTGCCTGTTCTGACTCCGAGCCCGCCTGACCACTTTTCCTGCCCCTGACCCAGAGCCTGCCTGCCGACTTGTACCTTTGCCCCCCTCTGGATTACCGACCTCTGCCTTACCCTGAGCCTACCTGCCGCCCGGTACCGTTGCCCCACCTCTGGTTTACTGACCTCTGCCTGCTTTGACCTGTCTATTGCCTGCCCCTGTTGGAATATTAAACTATTGTCTATTTGATGTGGTCTGCATCTGGGTCTTACCTTCATACCTGATAGTACGAACTGACCATGGCCGACCCAGCAGACCCATAGGTAGGCACGAGGAACTGCTTCGTGGGCTGATGGAAGGGGTCCAAACGCTGGCTGAGTGCCATGACCGGGCGTTGGACATGCTGCTGGAGCAATTCAGCGGGTCGTCTGGGGGGCAGCTTGCCACGGTGGTAACCCCACCGCCCCTCAGCAACTCGGCGGTTAGCAGCGCCGCCCCACCGGCCATTCCACTTTCCCGGGAGCCCCGGTTACCTCCTCCGGAACGCTTTAATGGAGTGGCCAGCCATATGCGCAAGCCTGGAGGGATTCGTGGGAGAGATGAGGAAGGTCTTTGATGCCCCGTTCTCTGGGAGAGAAGCTGCCCAGAAGCTAATCCAGCTCCGGCAGGATGACCGCACTGTGGCCAACTATGCAGTGGAATTCTGTACGTTGGCAGCGGAGAGTGCGTGGAACCCGGAAGCACTGTTCGACATGTTCCTGCACAGCGTCTCGGAGGAGATTTTGACTCCCTCATCACTTTGACCATCCGCATCGATTGATCGATGCGGAGAGGAGGAGAGGTTCGATTTCACTCGCACGTCCAGGCACTCCACCTCGCCTCCGAGTCATCCTGGAAGTCCCCGGCGGTCCTGTGACCGTGAGCACCCAAGATTTCCGTCACCGAGGAGAGCCGAGGCACTGTTTCCCGAGCCCATGCAACTAGGCAGGACTGGGCTGTCGCCAGCGGAATGGAAACTCCAGATCAGCACAAGGAGGTGTCTGTTTTGCGAGACGTTTGGTCATGTTGTGTTCTCGTGCCTGATAAAAGACCAGGCTCACCGGTAGGAGCGAGTACTCTAGTGGGCCATATGGGGAACTTTTCTGCTTCCCTTACTCGCACCCCTTTTCATGTCATTCGGCTGTGGGGAAACCAGTCCAAATCTCTATGGGTCCTCATTGACTCTGGGCCAATGAGAGCTTTGTGAATGCCACACTGGCTTCCGAGCTGAACATCCCCCCTCAGCCCCTCTCCATTCCCGTGGATGTTAGAGCATTCGATGGACGCTCTATAGATCGGGTCACCCATAACACCACTCCCATCAACCTATGTGTGTCAGGGAATCACAGCGAGACCATTCAGTTCCTACTCATCAATTGCTCATCATGTCCCCCCAGATCCCCATGGTTTTGTGATTCTCCTGGCTCCAGCGACACAACCCACTCATCAACTGGTCTATGGGTGCCATCATGGGCTGGAGTCCGCAACCCGCCCCGGGATATCTTCTTGGGTCCTCTGAGGTGGTTCCGGATCTCTCCGCCATTCCCGCGGAGTACCAGGATCCCTGGGTGGTGTTCAGCAAGTCCCGGGCCACTTCCCTTCCGCTGCACCGCCCCTATGACTGAGGGATTGACCTTCTCCCTAGCACCATGCCCCCCCGTGGGCGTCTGTACTCGCTGTAGGGACCTGAAACCAAGGCTATGAAGGACTACATTGGGGACAAACAGGCTACTGGATTTATCCACCCCTCTTCCTCTCCCGCTGGCGCATGATTCTTCTTCGTGGAGAAGAAGGACAAGGCCCGTGCATTGACTACCGGAGACTCAATGACATCACTGTAAAGAAACATTATCCACTACCACTCATTTCCTCGGCCTTCAAGTCGCTCCAGGGGGCCACTGTGTTCTCCAAGCTGGATCTACGTAATGCCTGCCACCTATTGTGGATACGAGAGGGGGACGAGTGGAAGACCGCCTTCAACACGGCCAGCGGCCACTACAAATATCTGGTCATGCCCTTTGGCCTCACCAATGCCCCTGCCGTGTTCCAGGCTCTGGTGAATGACATTCTCCGCGACATGCTGAACCGGTTCATCTTTGTCTACATTGGTAACATCCTCGGCTTCTTCCGCTCCCCCCAAGAACATGTGCTCCATGTCCGGCAGTTTCTCCAGCACCTTCTGGAGATCCAGTTGTTCGCTAAGGCGGAAAGGTATGAGATCCATCGCTCTACCATTCCCTTTCTGGGCTACATCATCTCTGCTGGGAGCGTCAAGATGGATCCGGAGAAGGTGAAAGCGGTGGTGGACTGGCCTCAACCTACATCCAAGTTGCAGCTACAAAGCTTCCTGGTGTTCGCCAACATTTATCGCTGCTTTATCCGGGGTTACAGCACCCTGGCCTCCCCCCTGGCTGCCCTCACCTCTACCAAGGTTCCATTCACGTGGTCCATGGCCATGGACCGGGCGTTCCGGGACCTTAAACACTGCTTCACCGCGGCTCCGATCCTGGTTCATCCGGACCCTTCCCGTCAGTTCGTGGTGGAGGCCGACGCTTCAGATGTCGGAGTAGGGGCTGTTCTGTTCCAACGTTCTGCCCTGGACCTTAAGCTGCTTCCCTGCGCCTTCTTCTCCCACAGCCTAACAGCCACAGAGAGGAATTACGATGTGGGGAATCGGGAGCTTCTCATGGTGAAGATGGTATTGGAGGAATGGAGGCACTGGCTCGACGGGGCGGAACATCTGTTCATTGTGTTGACTGCACCGCCAAGCACTTCAACTCCAGGCAGGCGAGATGGGCCCTAATGTTTACCCGGTTTAACTTTTCCCCCTCCTACCAGCCGGGGTCAAAGAACGTCAAGCCGGATGCCCTGTCTCACCGCTATAAACCCACGGCTACCACCATGAGAAAAAGAAACTTTCCAGAATTCTTGAAGCATCCCAGGATTCCGACAAAGAGTCGTTTGGGTTTCCTGAAGAGAGTGTGTGTGTGTGTGTGTGTGTGTGTGTAAAGCCTTTGTGTTGATGGTATTGACATTTGTTTGGTAAAAATGGTAGGATAAATACACATGTAGGTAGAGTCCATTCTCGTCCATTTTCCTCCTTTTCATTTAAGAGCTTTGTCCCAACGGACCCGGAGCCCGAGACCATCCTTTCCACCTCGTGCTTGGCGACGGCACTTAGCTAGGGTATTGGGAAACAGGTCCGGGAGGTGCAGCAGTCCCAGCCAAACCCTGGGGGGGTCCCCAGATAACCGGATGTTTGTGCGTGATGCTGTCCTGGAGTGGGCCTAATCCTCCAGCCTTGCCTTCCACCCAGCGCACCCTGGCTTTCGTGCGACAACGCTTTTGGTGGCCTACCATGGTTCCAGACTTCGCTGTCTTTGTCACTGCCTGTACGGTCTGTGCACAGAACAAGACACCTCAACAAGCTCCGGCTGGCCTCCTCCAACCTCTGCCCGTCCCTCATCGCCCGTGGTCTCACATCTCCCTGGACTTTGTCACAGGTCTCCCCCGTCTGTTGGCAACACCTCCATCCTGACCATGGTGGATCGCAAACTGAAAGTAAAATTGAAAAACAACCTAGCGTGTGAACAAAACGTGTAACTAGTCAAGAAACATGAGGACAAAGTCACAGTCTGTGTGACCACCCACCAACGCTAAATTCTGTCTGGAGAAATAGATATTCTTACCCGCCAATGCTAAAATCTACCCACATTTGGCATGTGGCTGGTGTTAACTTTCCACCCTGACCACCACTGGTGTACTTTGGCGCCCTGGCTCTCTATCTCACTATGCCTCTCCTATACACTGAGAGAAGCGTCAGTCAGTTAGGCAGGCCCAGGTAATAACATTGGGGGTTATGAGGAAGAAAATGGAGCGTATTTACTGGGCTTGTTGGCTCCTTTGCCCCGGCTCTGGGTCCTGTTCTATTGGGTAATGTTCCGGGTCACATGACAGGCCAGAGCCATGGCCTGTTCGCCCCTCTATCATCTGGAAGGCAAAGTCCATGCAAACGCTTCAAAGCTGGGACCGAGATACTGATAAACAGCTGACACTTCCCTCTACTGCATCCGCATGCTCAGTCCACCGAATCACAAGCAGGTGGCCTAGAAACTGGCTGCTGGCCATTGTTCAGCAGAGTCCAGAGCATAGAGAGTGTTGGTTGCTTAGATGGTGGCAAAGTTCCCGGGTTAATCGTCACAAATGCCTCAAGAAATGTTCCTGACTGTTACTGCACCGACTGTGAGGCGAGTCTCTCTGGCTAACAACATCTGCTGAATGGCTATTCAGATCATGTAATAAAGTCATCCTCAGCATACAATGCCACATTACAGAGACAATAGTAGCATTTACCAACATCTGTCCTTTCCTAGTCCTGCAATTGCCCATGAGGGAAGGTTTCTAAACAGCGGCTTTCAGAGAGAGAACATTGTTCATCAGCCCCTCCGTTGGTTAATAACCACGGGACTGATAGTTCGCCCTGGATATGGTCTCTGTCCCTTAGTCCTTCCATTCAACAAAAGCCATCCCGCTAAACAAACATCAATAGCCTTAAAGGTTGCTGCATTGGTGGCTAATGAAAGAAATCACATATTAGCTGATGTCTGTGTTGTCTGATTACACTCCTGCAAACAAGGCCGCGCCGCATAATGACAGTGATTCGAACCAAAGTGCTCACTCGCTCTCCCTCCCCCCACAAGCCATACTCTCTTGAGCTGCATTCAAGCCATGGAACTCTGATGGACAGAATTAATGTTTGCCTCTTCCGACACCCCTGCCTGGCCTCTATACCTCCTCACCATTCTTCCTCCCCCTGTCTCTCTGCTCTTATCTCAGTAGGCGGCTGGTCACTTGTCCTTTCGGGCTCCAATGCGGATGCTAACAGTTGACCTTCCAAGACGCAAGAGACGATTGCTCAATCGTAATCCCCCGCAAGGCAATCTCTACCTGTAACCAGAGATGAATGTCTCTCGTCAGGTATCCAATCCAAGAGTTCCTCTATTTCAGATCAGTCTCTGGCATCTACTGCATTTTCTTCAGACTAAAGAGTGGGTTTGGTCTGCGGTGATGCTCAGCAAGGGACATTGCTAGTATTATATCTAGCTATAACACTTTTTTTGCTTCCTTATTAAGTGGAAGCGTCTTCACCTGGGAGTGCCTTGTGCAAATATGAGTAAAAGATAATCAAACATAACCTGCGTAGCTGTAACCAATATATTAAACGGTGCTGAAGGATTTAATACCTGGGCAAATAACGTTCTGATTCGGAAAGAGCAAGGTGGATGTATATTCCCCTGCCAATCATTTCTCAATGCCGAGCACTACTTTCTTGAGATTGAAAGTCACCTTGCCAGATACTCTGGTTGCTAGGGCCATTCACCCCTTTTCAGCTCCCTCCCCGCCTACTTCACATTGCGGTGTATGATGAATTTCCTTCTGTTTCCACTCCTCAAAAAAAAAAGAGCTTAGGAGAGCAGTCCTTGACAAAAATATGGCAATTTAAGATGTGCTGCACGGTTCCGTAATGGGTTTGGCAACAGAACTCCGTCACACACCGAAACACGTAAGTAGGCATACACACACGTTTGCGCGCACACACACACAACTACTGTACACGCAGCTCAGTTTTCAAGCTACTTTTCAACACTCAGACAACTTTTTTACACTTTTTATCTCTCCCCTCCTTCTGTATCCCCCCTCCATCTCTCCCCCTCCTCCTGTCTTCCCCCTCCATCTCTCCCCCTCCTCCTGCCTTCCCCCGCCATCTCTCCCCCTCCTCCTGTCTTCCCCCTCCATTTCTCCCCCTCCTCCTGTCTTCCCCCTCCCTCCTCCTGTTTCACCCTCCATCTCTCCCCCTCCTTCTGTCTCTCTGCAGAAAGTCATCCCAGCAGAGGGCTGTGCCTACTACAGGGTTGTCGTTTACTTGGCCCCCCAGACCCCAGAATGTTGGCTTTGTATTTAATGTATAACAGCATGGCCACGTAACAGCGTGGACCCGGTCACTTGACAGGCCCGCTAGGCAGAGCAATCAATGACACCACTGCCTGCGCCGTCGTCAGCCCATCGCCGTACCTTTGACATGTCAGAGTTGATATCCTTCTGGCAGCTTCCCCCCACAGGGACGGCCTGTCACAGTGTCACCGCTGGCATTCCTCCCCATTAAACCCCAGCCAGACCACCATCACATCACAAAGGGCCCAAGTGTGATTAAGATCACACACGACACGCCAAACCGCCTAAAAGCCAGCTCCACCGATGACATTTGACATTCTTATTCCTTCCTCACTATGATTTTTTTTTTATGAATCAGCGTTGAAGGTTAAGAGCGAGACACTTTATCCAATGGAATGTCAGTGTTGTTATCTGATGGTGTGGGGTTGACAGGTAATTACCACCCGTGCTGGGTGGGAGATAGACTGGGACGGGTGGGAGTCAGGGCCTCATACCATGGTAATTAACCACCATACTGGACGGACGGATGGACAGTCGTAGGGCAGACCCAGTCACCGGATGGACGGATGGACTGTCGTAGGGCAGACCCAGTCACCGGACAGACAGGCGGACAGTCGTAGGGCAGACCCAGTCAGGAAGACTAATTGATACAGGGAACCATACGAGAGAAAGGGAGAGGGAGAAGAGAAGAAAGGAAACCTTTTTTTCTTTTCTCCACAGCCTCCCCTGCCTGTGTACCGGCAGCCCACGTATCAGACATTAATCAAAGAGGAAAAGGAATTGTTTTCCCTCCGCGGCGTGGCGCAAAAAATAAACCATTGCGTCTGGGCGAGGGGAGAGGTAATGTTGCGTGACACTTCATATCGCCGAGTTAGAGGTCACCTCTCGGTGGCGAAGACAGAGAGAAATCACAGTGCTTTCTCTCCCCTGCATCTCTCCGCTCCCCTCCGTTCTTCTTCTCCATCTACCTGGCCTCCTGCGACACATAGAATCACGGGGGCCCTCAAACACAAACCCACAGACTCCCAGCACATAGTATACAAACATTATCAGGGAAAGCTAAATGTAAATCTAATGAACATACTAATGTACAGATTAAGATACATACTGTACATTAGCTATACATTCGTTATGTGACCTGGAACTTCAATTAGAAGCTGAGGAAGCACTTCTATGTCCACATTACCACTGCAGATGTTCGCCCAGACGTCCGCTTGTGGACATTGCTAATTCCCAGCATGCCAGAGTGTAATTATAATTGGCGCTGAGCTTTGACAGATAATAACCAACAGTTGGGAGTAAAATGACACCATGTAATTAATGTGACTGGTGGGAAATTCTGATAAACTCTAGTCCTTTCATTTGGGGCAGGTGTATAATTTTCAAATGGGATAAACGCTTGCAATCTTTCAGCATTTAACATGGGAAATGGGTTTGGCAGGAAGGGAACGCAGCTCAAATCAAATTGCGCTTAGGAAGCCATTTGAAAAGTGCACGTGAATACCGGGGTTGTGTGGCACTTATGTCTCTTATGATTGTTTAAATGGAGCGAATCACTGAGCAGGATGCATTTGTAGTCTGATCTATGCTTTTCAGCTTGTCTGAGTACTCAGCAGTGCAGTCTATTCTCAATTCATTTTTTATCAATTTTACCTGTAACCAGAGCTAAAAATGGCTACATGTTTGCATGCCAATACAGTCAGAAGCCATTCTCTGATTGGATCAGGATAGTCACGCTAAATGTTTCTGGTTTCAAGGGGCCAATCAGCTCACAGTAGCCTGAAACAAAAGTTTTGATTGCAAGGTTTGTATCACCAAATTGGATGAGTACAGCTATACAGTTATAGACTTTTCATAAGAGGACTCACTTGTTTTCAAGAGTTCCTTATTTTGTTTAGCAACGGAAATTCAATTATAAGCTCTACAGTTGCACAACAGTGGCCTTACAACAACATGGATAGGATTGACTCTTGACACTTATAAGCACGAGAGCCAATCATAACTGGCTAAACTGTAGTAGTACCCTTTAATCCCTTAAGTGTTGCCTGTGTACCATAATCTCTGCACCTGTGAGTGTAGTATGATAGATAGCTGGCGGGCTGGGAACTTCCCTGACTTGTCTGAGATACTACAGCAAGGGTGGGGGAGAAACTGACACAGCAAGACGGATGACTGACAGATAAGGAACGCATTTCCTCACCGGGGGGAGTTGAGATGGGGAGCTGATGACCCCCCCCCAAGAGGGGCCACAAATCACCCAAACTATCAACCCCCTTGCTCGCTCACTCGCTCTCACGCTTCTCTCTTCACCAACCCCACTCTAAAAGAAGAATGGGTGGTAAAAAAACCAAGCACCACAACAAGGGAGAGATGTTAATCAAGAGGAAGACGAGGTAAAGTGCCGCAGGAAGCACCGATAAGGGCTAAAAAGGGCAATAAATCATGGCTGCTGAGTGTCGTCGGTCCCCAGACGGGGCCATGTTTCAAGGAGCCAGACAGAGGGGTAGACGTCGGCTGACAGCGTCTGACAAATCAAGCCCAGATGGAAGCTGTTTGTTTGGGTAGTAATTAGCTGTTACGCTAGTCGCTAGCAATCCATCTCACCTGAGCTAGAAACGTAAAGGGGCAAAGCCATTCTGAAGGACCTCGGGTTTACTTATTCCTCAGACTTCCTCACCTTTCCCAGAGTACATCTTGCTCCAATAAGATATGCGTGTTAAAAGACAATTGTGAAGTACTGCATCAATCGTATCGCCAAAGAACAAGAGACTATTGATCCCCATTGTTCTAGGAGCCAATACTGGATAAGGTGGAGATAACATCATCACATCTGGACAGTAGGATCATCAGAGTTCACCGTGTTGGCCACTCGTCACCACGGCTCGATGAATATACAACAGCAATGTGCTGTGCTACTGTGGGCGGCCCCAAGCTTTTCTAAGACACCACATACAAGTTTAATAGAAAAATGCTTAGAGAGGCCCAAATTACTGTTGAGAATCACATTAAATGTGAATTTCCCAGTGTTTAGAGAAAATGTTAGATGCCCGTTTCAATTTGGGCAAAGGGGGGATTGAGGGAGAGAGAGAATAATCAGAGAAGGGAGAGAAAATAGGTATTTAGACCTCGAGCATAAACAAGCATTAACAAGTCAAGTTTTTTCATTTGCATCCTAATGATCAGTGAAGCCAGCTAGGAGGATACTGTGAGACTTGAGAGCCTCAAATGTCTGCTTCCTGATTTACTGCCACTCTGAGCCGCTTATCCCGCCAACAGACTTTGCCCATTGGCGGTCAATTCTCTTCCACCCAATAAGAGCACAGTAGTAGCACATAGGAGGAAGAGTAGGAGGAGGAGGGCGTAAGCGTTAGAGAGGGAAGACGGAGCGATTTGCCTTACATACAGGCCATTTGATAAGCTTTTTCTTCTCCGTCTCCCCCGCTTAGATAAAGCAGACATAACGGTTATCGTCCCAGACAGATTAAAGACACGTCTCCTTTCGTAAGTATAGGAAGACGCCAGGGCACCACTGTACTATTCCCAATAGAATCCCCTTCACCCCCTGGCGCCTTAGCGGCAGGTAGCCTGGCGGGTAGGAGCGTTGGGCCAGTAACCGAAAGGTTGCTGAATCGAATCCCCGAGCTGACAAGTAAACAATCTGTCGTTCTGCTCCTGAGCAAGCCAGTTAACCCACTGTTCCCCAGGCGCCGATGACGTGGATGCCGATTATGGCAGCCCCCCACACCTCTCTGATTCAGAGGGGTTGGGTTAAATGCGGAAGACACATTTCAGTTGAAGGCATTCAGTTGTACAACTGACTAGGTATCCCCCTTTCCCTTAGCATCATCATACAGCACCAATCTATTTTACAGCCTCCCAAGTTATCGCTATCACTAGTGCTGTCTGAGTGAATATTGACCCGCTCGTGCCACACTACTTCTCTATAGTAATCCTATGAGCACAGGTAGGCTACTGTATATTGTATATCTGGTTGTGTTAAAAGCCTTAGCATCACATGTCGATAGACGGTCTACACCCATGTCTGTGTTAGCAGTCAGTGTATGCTTTGGAGAAAATATTGAACCATTATTTAACTAGACAAGCAAGTTAAGAACTAATTCTTATCTACAATGACGGCCTACCCCGGCCAAACCCTAACGCAGATGACACTGAGCTAATTGTGGGCCACCCTATGGGGCTCCTGATCACAGCCCGTTGTGATACAGCCTGGAATCAAACCAGGGCCTGTAGTGACACCTCTTGCACTGAGATGCAGTCCCTTAGACCGCTGCGCCACTCGGGAGCATTGAATATGTAGTCCACCAATGGGGGACATATCAGATATTAAATTGATAAGAAGATACTACACTTGATCTTATCCACATGGCAGAGCAGCGATCTAATGCTACATTTTCAAATTGAGATGGAGATATCTCCAAGATGTCTACATGGTCAATTATGCCTGCATTATCTAGGTGTGCTCGATGGGTGAATACCATTTCAATAGCCAGGGCTTTAGACTAGCACCTTTCAGAAAGGGAAAAAATACAAGCACTCCTCCAAGATTTATTCTCCTGATCGGTAACACGATGGAGTGGAGCTCTGAAGGAAGAGGCTGAGGCATTGTGGCCTAGAACAGTGGGTCCGAGTGGGGCTTCAGCGCTCAGAGCAGGGTCCTATGGATCCCAGGGAGTGGTGGATACAGAGCAGTGTGTCATACTGCTCTGTATGTTAGATCAGGGTTTCCCAAACTCGATCCCGACCCCCTCCCCCTGGTACACGCTTTGGTCTTTCCCTAGCACTACACAACTGATTCATATAACCAACTCATCACCAACCTTTGATTATTTGAACCAAAACGGAGTTTGGGAAACACTGGGTTAGAGGATGAGCTAGACTTCCTCAAACGCACTGTACTGCCGACTTCATCTTTCTCTCTGCATCCCTCTCCCTCCCTCTCTTCCTCCCTCCTTCCCCACCTCCTACTGTGCATATCTCTCTCCTTCCTCCGCTGCCTCAATTAATCTGCCCCCCTCCCCTTCTCCTCCTCCTCTTTGTCCCTTCCTCCCTCTGATTTGAGCCCAGTGTGCTGTTCTGAGCAGATGACTTGCTGGCACGTTAGTGGCAGGCGGCAGCAGCGAATGAGGGGGGTTTTCAGTGTGATGGATTCAGAGACTGTCTGTCAGTCATCAGAGCCCTGACACAGATGTCTCAGACGGAGAAGCCAGCTTCTGATGGTTTTCTTTCCACATCCCCTGTTCAGCTACAAAATGTGTTTGTGTTTGTGTGTGCGTGTGTCTCATAGACTTGCGTGTGTGTGTGTGTGTGTGTGTGTGTGTGTGTGTGTGTGTGTGTGTGTGTGTGTGTGTGTGTGTGTGTGTGTGTGTGTGTGTGTGTGTGTATGTTTGTGTTGTGTGTGTGACTTTGCGTGGGCGAGGCAGCAGGGGATATAGTCTGTCTACTTCTTAGATGGCTCCATTTTCTAGGTTACATGTCTCTCTGTGGGGGTGTTTCACAGACAACTGCAGAAGGGAAATGTTGGCTAGCTGTGGCACACCAACATCAGTAGTCATATGCACTATATAGACTATATACTGTACCTATACCACATACATACAGTCATATAATTGAACTGAGAAACCTGTATCACATAAAGAATAAGATCAAAATTCCAATATCCTATCCAGCGCCATCGAGACTCACATTCCTAATAACCTGGAAGAACTAACCCAGGTGGAAATCGCTATCGGCATCCCATTCCATCCCTTGGGCACACAGTCAGTGAACTCTAGCGTAACTTAATAATATTACAACATCGAAAATACATGGATGTAATTTCCCAATGAATTGTGGGATGATGAGAAATAGTGTCTGAGTATGGGAGTAGTTAAACAACAAGCCCCAATGTTTCACATGTCAGCAGACAAGTTTTCAACAAGCACAAGTGTCACCTGTCACGTCGTCACGGTGACGTGTTTTCCAATCTCTTCTAAACTTGACTGCTGAAATGCACAACATTTTGGGACTGTGGACAAATGAAAAAAAAAAAAGAACAAAAGATCGTTTTTGAGTGGAGTTTTCCTTTAACGACCCGCACGGCGATTAGAGCATTGAAGAGGGACAGGACAGAAAAGGAGGAGCATCACTCAGGTAACACAACATCTGTTAGGAGATGCACGGCAGAGACAACAAAGCCTTGCCCAGAAACACTGCTGCCTGGCAGAGCAGGAGGGCTAATGAACCAAGCAAGCTAACAATCATTTCTTACCAAGCATAACCAGCAAATACTCTATATCGTCATCAGTCACTATTACTGTACAACAGCTGACACTACTACCAGTAAGACCCATTCAAAATGAGTATCTTTATATGTACTTTGTCATAGAGTTAAGATGAGATAAAACCCACTGATGACCTATTAGGACACCAGAATGAAATACATCAAGCAGCAGCATCTCGCCATTAGTATTTCGTACAACTCTTTCTTTCTTCATGTACTCTCTCCCTTTGTCACGTCCTGACCAGTAAAAGGGGTCATTTGTCATTGTAGTATGGTCAGGGCGTAGCAGGGGATGTTGTTTTGGGGTTGGTTTGTTTCATGGGGATTTGTTCTAGTTTTCATTTTCTATGTTCATTTTCTATGTGTGGCCGAGTATGGTTTCCAATCAGAGGCAGGCGTCTTTCGTTGTCTCTGATTTGAAGCCATAGCAGGGACGCTTTGTATTTTCAATTGGGTTTGTGGGTGGTTGTTTTTTCGTGTAGTCTGTGTGCCATACGGAACTGTCGTATGTCGTTGTGTTATATTTTGTTTAAGTGTTCACCTTATCTAAATAAAAGAAGATGAGCACTCAACACACTGCGTTTTGGTCCGCTCCTTCCGACAGGTGTGACAGAACCACTCACCGACGAAGGATCAAGCAGCGTGGAAGGGAGCAACAGGAGAGGTATCTGGAGTCCTGGACCTGGGAGGAAATCCTGGACGGGAAAGGACCCTGGAGGCAACTTGGAGAGTATCACCGCCCGCCGGAGGAGATAGAGGTAGTGAAGGCGGAACGGCGTTACTGTGAGGAACGGCTGGAACGTCAGGAAGGAGGTTGAGAGGCAGCCCCAAAAAATATTTTTGGGTGGGGGCATACGGGTAGTTTGGCTAGGTCAGGGGGGAACCCTGACCTAACTTCCCACGCCTTCAGGAGAGAGTCGTGGAGCAAACCGATGCCAGTCATGGAGTCAAGCACGGAGCTTGACGCGAGATTCCGGAAGGAGGTACTGGCGGAGAGGGCACGACTGAGCAGGCGGGCAGAGGGGCGAGCGATGCATTACGGGGTGATGCGCACTATCTCGCCCATCCACACGCACAGTCCGGTGCGGTCGGTACGGGCTCCGCAGCGTTGCCGTGCTACAGTTGGCACTCAGCCAGGAAGGAGTGTGCCTGCTCAGCGCATCTGGCCGCCAGTGCGTCTCCTCGGTCCAGCTTACCCTGCGCCTGCTCTTCGCATGGCAGCCCTGACTCTCCAGCACAGCCCAGTTTGCCCTGTGCCAGCGCTCCACCCGTGCCGGGCTACAGTGACCATTCAGCCAGGACGGGCGCCTCTCAGCCTGGGGCCTCCGGCGATGCCTCTCAGCCCGGGGCCTC
Source organism: Salmo salar (assembly GCF_965601325.2). Classification (NCBI taxonomy): domain Eukaryota; kingdom Metazoa; phylum Chordata; class Actinopteri; order Salmoniformes; family Salmonidae; genus Salmo; species Salmo salar. The sequence continues at coordinate 16,822,000 of NC_138297.1, read as the reverse complement.
AAGCGACGCCTCTCAGCCCGGGGCCTCCAGCGACGCCTCCCAGTCCGGGGCCTCCAGCGACGCCTCCCAGTCCGGAGCCTCCAGCGGTAGTCTGCAACCCAGAGCCTTCAGCGGTGGTCTGCAGCCCAGAGCCTTCAGTGGTGGTCTGCAGCCCAGAGTCTTCAGAACGGGAGCTACGCCCAGAGCCAGAGCCACCTCCGTAGTGGGAGGATTGGCGAAGGGGGGGTGTAGCACAGGAACCGTCGTTGACGGTGGCCACCCTCCTTTCCCTCCCTTTAGGTTTGTGGTTGTTTTTGTAGTTTTTTTGTTTTGAGGTGCAGTTGGGGTCTGCACTTTCGGGGGGGGGGGGGGGGGGTACTGTCACGTCCTGAGCAGTAAAAGGGGTAATTTGTCATTGTAGTATGGTCAGGGCGTGGCAGGGGGCGTTGTTTTGGTGTGTTTTGGGGTTGGTTTGTATCATGGGGATTTGTTCTAGTTTTCATTTGCTATGTTCATTTTCTATGTGTGGCCGAGTATGGTTTCCAATCAGAGGCAGGTGTGTTTCGTTGTCTCTGATTTGAAGCCATACTTAGGAAGCCTGTTTTTTCAATTGTATTTGTGGGTGGTTGTTTTTTCGTATAGTCCGTGTGCCTTACGGAACTGTCGTATGTCGTTGTGTTATATTTTGTGTAAGTGTTCACCTTATCTAAATAAAAGAAGATGAGCACTCAACACGCTGCGTTTTGGTCCGCTCCTTCCGACAGATGTGACACCCTTGTTATTTTTCTGCATTGGAATGTGTCAGCCCATCTCCATAGGAATAACCAATTACATCATCCAGAGTTCAAAGAACAGCACCTCTAAGTCCGCCTCATAACCTGAACAGTAACATTTTGGACCGTGAGCAAGACTAGGATTTTCTGGCTGTCTGAGATTGTTTTGCCTGGGAACTCGTCGGCTGGATTCCTAAAAAGCTGCTCCCCTTTGGGAAGTTGATAAATATAACCACAGCTAAGCCAAACAATGAAACAACAACACAACAACAACTGGGATTTTTTCTTTTTTTTTCTCACCAGAAAAGCTTAAAAAACAGAAACAAACTGTGATCTAAAGGACCGAGAGGAAAGACAGAGGGGGAAAGAAAGAAAATAGGGAAGTAAGAATAGTAGCAGTAGCTGATGAAGCGCCAGCTCCTAAACCCTACAGCCTTGGGGAAAGGGGGGGGGGCTTTTTCAAAGCAGCAGCCATGCATAATACAAGCCACTTTGCTTATTAATGGCGAGGGGTCCCAGCAGAGACACAAATCCTCAGAGCTAGGCCCAAGCCGCGGCAACTTTAATATCTAGCCGGATGCTCATTACATCACTGCGCCCTCTGAAGATCCGGGCCTTGCTTTTCAATGCCGACGCACCCGGCCCGGCGCGCTACAAAATAGAGAGGCAGCTCTATGCTCGCTCTTCTCTCGCTCTGCCACCTCCCTGCACTTGGCGGTGCTGCTTTCAAGTTCCTCGCCGGGACTGCTGGGAACGGGATGAGAGGAGGACCTCACACTACAAGGCCACCATGTCCTCCACCTCCACTACTTTAAATGAATCCCCACAGAAAGACATGCATGGTGCCTACGTGGGCAGTTCACCATTGGGGAATCTACGAAGAAGACACTTTCTAGGAAGGCAGCCATTTTGACACCATGGTGCTTTATGAAGGAAGTGTGGTACCATTACGTTCCCTATATGAATAATGAACATGGTGTAATATGTAACATTGAATTACATTACATAAAAGACCATTCTATTTGTCATCATGGTCAACTGTCATAGAAGACCATTCTATTTGTCGTCATGGTCAACTGTCATAGAAGACCATTCTATTTGTCATCATGGTCAACTGTCATAGAAGACCATTCTATTTGTCGTCATGGTCAACTGTCATAGAAGACCATTCTATTTGTCATCATGGTCAACTGTCATAGAAGACCATTCTATTTGTCATCATGGTCAACTGTCATAGAAGACCATTCTATTTGTCATCATGGTCAACTGTCATAGAAGACCATTCTATTTGTCATCATGGTCAACTGTCATAGAAGACCATTCTATTTGTCATCATGGTCAACTGTCATAGAAGACCATTTTATTTGTCATCATGGTCAACTGTCATAGAAGACCATTCTATTTGTCATCATGGTCAACTGTCATAGAAAACATTTGCATGTAGTGTGTGTCAAAATCACCTTTTCCTTCCGTCTGAAACAAGAAAACGAGGAGGCTGGTGTTCGGGGAGCCACCAAATCACCCAAAGACTGATGTACCAGTTGCAAATAATAACAATCTGAAAGTTATTTCCATTCTGTGGCGCCGCAGCGTGACATGATGAGCAGCCAGTGAACGGCAGCGGTGGGGCTGGTTGGGCAGGGCATTGATCAAAACTTTGTCTGAGAGGATCCTTAGCACCTCTACACAGCACCTTCGCTGGGCAAAGTGCTTTCTCTCTGCCTCTGCCTCTTTCACTCACTCCCCAGTTTTAATAGAAAAGCTATGAATGGGTACACCTGGCAGCAGCATTCTCTGGTCCCAGTGGGGATGTATGACACCTTATTTCCTGTCAGGCCTAATGTGAAAGAAAGAAAGACAGGGGAAATCAATTCAAACAGAGGAGCTAGCTAGGTAGATGGCTACGGGGTAGAAAGAGCTGCTTGGGTTGCTGATGAATGTCAGCCACCACAGACGTTCATATGGTCTCTAACGAGGCTCATGGAACCAATCAGCAAATGTTCCCGTTAGGGCAACATGTTACTGTCATTCCAGGTTGCATCTATGATCATTCAGCGCCTGTCTGTGGTCCTGCTGGGTACCTGACCTTACCTTCAAAATAGCCTTCCGTCTGCAGCAACGAACCACAGCTAGAAGCACAGTGAACACGGACAAACTCAGTGGGTTCACAGCAGCCTGAGGCCTAAAGCTGACAGCTATGGGAAACAAAATCACTATGAGATACACACACATGCACTCACGCACACATACTTACACGGCATGGAGGCACAAGTACAGATGCGACGGCGCCTTCAGAAAGTATTCACACCCTTGACTTTGTCCACATTTTGTTGTGTTACAAAGTGGGATTAAAATGTATTTTAAATTGTATTTTTTTGCCAACGATCTACACAAAATACTCTGTCAAAGTGGAAGAAAATGTTTTTTAAATTTTAATTAATGGAAAATAAAACACTAATATATCTTGATTAGATAAGTATTCAACCCCCTGAGTCAATACATGTTAGAATCACCTTTGGCATTGATTACAGCTGTGAATCTTTCTGAATAAGTCTCTAAGAGCCTTACCCAGAAAGCTTTGACACCCTGGATTGTACAATATTTGGCCAATATTCTTCAAACAATTCTTCAAGCTCTGTCTAGTTGGTTGTTGATCATTGCTAGACAGTCATTTTCAAGTCTCGCTATAGATTTTCAAGACGAGTCAAAACTGTAACTAGGCCACTCAGGAACCTTCAATGTTATCTTGGTGAGCAACTCCAGGGTATATTTGGCTTTGTGTTTTAGGTTATTGTCCTGCTGAAAGGTGAATTTGTTTCCCAGTGTCTGTTGGAAAGCAGACTGAACCAAGTTTTTCTCTAGGGTTTTGACTGTGCTTAGCTCTATTCCGTTTCTTTTTATCCTAAAAAACTCCAAGCATACCCATAACATGATGCAGCAACCAGCATGCTTGAAAATTTGAAGAGTGGCATGTTGTGTTGGATTTGCCCCAAACAAAACACTGTATTCAGGATTTTTTGTTGTTGTTGCAGTATTACTTTAGTGCCTTATTGCAAACAGGATGTATTTTTTGGAGTATATTTATTCTATACAAGCTTCCTTCTTTTCACTGTCTTGTGTTAGTATTGTGGAGTAAGTACAATGTTGACAAAGTCACGGGGTGTATTGTATTATTGTTATGTGATTGCTGTATATCAAAGTACAGTGGGGGGGAAAAGTATTTGATCCCCTGCTGATTTTGTACGTTTGCCCACTTACAAAGAAATCATCAGACTATAATTTTAATGGTAGGTTTATTTGAACAGTGAGAGACAGAATACCAACAAAAAAATCCAGAAAAACACATGTCAAAAATGTTATAAAATGATTAGCATTTTAATGAGGGAAATAAGTATTTGACCCCTCTGCAAAATATGACTTTGTACCTGGTGGCAAAACCCTTGTTGGCAATCACAGAGGTCAGACGTTTCTTGTAGTTGGCCACCAGGTTTGCACACATCTCAGGAGGGATTTTGTCCCACTCCTCTTTGCAGATCTTCTCCAAGTCATTAAAGTTTCGAGGCTGACGTTTGGCAACTCGAACCTTCAGCTCCCTCCACAGATTTTCTATGGGATTAAGGTCTGGAGACTGGCTAGGCCACTCCAGGACCTTAATGTGCTTCTTCTTGAGCCACTACTTTGTTGCCTTGGCCGTGTGATTTGGGTCATTGTCATGCTGGAATACCCATCCACGACCCATTTTCAATGCCCTGGCAGAGGGAAGAATGTTCTCACCCAAGATTCGATGGTACATGGCCCCGTCCATCGTCCCTTTGATGCGATGAAGTTGTCCTGTCCCCTTAGCAGAAAAACACCCCCAAAGCATAATGTTTCCACCTCCATGTTTGACGGTGGAGATGGTGTTCTTGTGGTCATAGGCAGCATTCCTCCTCCTCCAAACACGGCGAGTTGAGTTGATGCCAAAGAGCTCCATTTTGGTCTCATCTGACCACAACACTTTCACCCAGTTGTCCTCTGAATCATTCAGATGTTCATTGGCAAACTTCAGACGGTCATGTATATGTATTCTTGAGCAGGGGGACCTTGCGGGCGCTGCAGGATTTCAGTCCTTCACGGCGTAGTGTGTTACCAATTGTTTTCTTGGTGACTATGGTCCCAGCTGCCTTGAGATCATTGATAAGATCCTCCCGTGTAGTTCTGGGCTGATTCCTCACCGTTCTCATGATCAATGCAACCCCACGAGGTGAGATCTTGCATGGCCGAGGGATATTGACAGTTCTTTTGTGTTTCTTCCATTTGCGAATAATCGCACCAAATGTTGTCACCTTCTCACCAAGCTGCTTGGCGATGGTCTTGTAGCCAATTCCAGCTTTGCGTAGGTCTACAATCTTGTCCCTGACATCCTTGGAGAGCTCTTTGGTCTTGGCCATGGTGGAGAGTTTGGAATCTGATTGATTGATTGCTTCTGTGGACAGGTGTCTTTTTATACAGGTAACAAGCTGCAGTTAGGAGCACTCCCTTTAAGAGTGTGCTCCTAATCTCACCTGTATAAAAGACACCTGGGAGCCAGAAATCTTTCTGATTGAGAGGGGGTCAAATACTTATTTCCCTCATTAAAATGCAAATAAATGTATAACATTTTTGACATGCGTTTTTCAGGATATTTTTGTTGTTATTCTGTCTGTCACTGTTCAAATAAACCTACCATTAAAATTATAGACTGATCGTTTCTTTATCAGTGGGCAAACGTACAAAATCAGCAGGGGATCAAATACTTTTTTCCCCCACTGTACATATACATGTAAAATGTATGTATATGTAGCAGAAAAGCTGTAAGAAAACTAAAATATATTTGTCCTCTGAAGAGGGTGGTTGGGTTAATAATAAATAAATAAAAAAATTATTAAAAAGGTCAAGGGGTGTGTATACTTTCTGAAGGCTGTGTATTGAGTATCTACTGCACACCATTATACTATACAGCATGCTTGTGTGTGCCGGGCGAGCGAGTGTTGACTGCGTGGATAGTAAGGGTACTCCGGAGGACCATCTGTTTTGAGAGGGCTTGAGGTAGCACACATCCCCTGGTGTACAATAGGTGTCCTCATCAAGTGCTGCTTGAACACCCACTGCCTAATAATACACTCACAAAGGTCCACTTGGGGAAAAGGGCCCAAGCCAAATGAAAGGGTTTGGGTTGGGTACGAATGCAGATAACATGCTGTACTACTTTCAAAAGATATAGTCCGTAACACGCCAATCTCGTTGAATTGCCTCGAGTTGATGACACACGCTTGTTTACATACAGTACTTGTCAGCCTTTGAAACGGTTCGGTTTGACCCGCTTGTGTTGGCCTCTTTCACAGACACACAATCGGTAAGGTGGAGAGAGAAAAAAAAGATTGCAAATGTCAAACCAACAAGCCTTATCTACAATGGCCAGGGTATCGTAGGTGTCCTTTCTCCTCCTCCGCCAGTGTGTGTGTGCGTGTCTGATTGTCTCTGTGTGTATGCCTCAGCCCTGCAGAGCGATGGGGAGAATAGAATCAAGAATACTCGTCTGCCTCCTGAAAGGGAGGGCCGTACCTCTGTCCCTACGGGCTGAGCTCACTGTCCCCTCCACCTGACCTCATACCGTGGTGATTATCAAACGCCTCTCCTTCTCAATATCACCAGAAGCCGTGACAACAGGACCAGCCGTAGGGGCCGTGGCCCAGAGTTCTCCCCCAGGACGAGTGCACAGAGCTGGAGCTGGTGTAGCCGCAGTGCTGCCTGCCTGGAAGTGTTGCTGGGTCATCAGCATGTATGTGGCACGCCCATAAGCAAACAGTGCTGCTAACGCATACACTGTAGTCAAACAGCAGGCAAAGCCCCAGGTATCCACTTCACTCAAACACCGCACAAAGGAGGCTATTGTATTGAGCAGGAAAGAAAGGGTGGGATGGAAGGGAGCGAGGGAGGGAGGTATAAAGAGACAGAAGGAATAAGGAGAGAAAGGGAGAGAGGTAGAGAATGGAACAAAGGGAGGAGCAAGAAAGAGAAGTGCAGAAGGGAAGAGCGAAAGATGAGATAAAGATGAATAGAGATGTCAAGATAAGACTTATTCTACGTGTACGTCCAGTTGTACGACAGAGAAAGCGGCTGAGAGAGATGGAGAGGGAAGAGCTACCTCTAGAGGAAAGCCATATTGACAAAGTCAGCGCGGGAGGGGTGGGGGCAGCCTCAGGGGTGTGTGTGTGTTTGTGTCTGTGTGTGTACAGGGGTTGGGGGGGGGGGCTCAGCTCCTCAGTACTTCATTCAAGGGCACCTGAAGGAGGGTTGCCATGGGGACGCCGTGCCCACAGGGAGAAAAGGTGTGAGACCTCTCCATCCTCACGGCGATACACAACAACAGAGGTCACACCAGCAGAAAGAAGTGGGGCGGGGAACAACTATCTTATTGTTCAAGGCTGTTGTATGACCATATTGTACCATCTCGCTCTCCCTATAATAAAGATTATGCATTTTCAAGGTAAACTCTCAGAGATGTAAGGATGAATAGCCTTGAGCTAAATGGGGAAAGAAAAACGTGGGCGGTTTGGATTGCTAGCAAGCTCTCCTCTGCTTTTCTTCTAGTGATTGGCCTGAAGGACTAAAGGAATGAAGGAGATGTAGCACTCTGACTGAATGAGAGGCTGCTGTATTGCCACATCTCAGATCCAAACACCTACACTGGCACGCACGCACAGACACACACAATCGCGCTCACACACCCAGCTAACAGGGACAATGGAACTAAAACGTGTTTACCCTGTGAACGTATAATTCTAGGCTTGTCTAGAACGTGAATCTGGTGATTGTGTGAGGCTATATGTCACCCCCATTTCCGTTCATATGTGCACCTTCCATTTCAAATGGCTCGCCCAGTTCCCTTGGTAACCCACTATGATGGAGATAGTGATGCTTCTGAACCTCCACTCAAGTCACAGGGAAGGCAAAATCCTTGGTAGAAGACGACGGATCTATATTCTACGCTCACCAGACAGTTTATTAGGTACAGCCATCTAGTACCGGGTCGGACCACCCATTTGCCTCCAAAACAGCCTGAATTCTTTGGGGCACAGGGATGTTGGTCCATGCTGATGTGATGGCATCACGCAGTTGCTGCAGATTGGGGCGGCAGGTAGCCTAGTGTTTAGATTGTTGGGCCAGTAACCGAAAGGCTGCTGGATCGAATCCCCGAGCTGACAAGGTAAAAATCTCTCGTTCTGCCCCTGAAAAAGGCAGTTAACCCACTGCTCCCCGGTAGGCCGTCATTGTAAATACAAATTTCTTCTTAACTGACTTGTCTAGTTAAATAAAGGTTAAATTAAATATAAATAAATTAAATCAAATCCTTCATGCTGTTCCATCTCATCCCAAAGATGGTCTGGGACTGGGTGGGTTGGGTTCATGGGTTGAGGTCTGGGGACTGACCAGGCCACCCAAGTAAACTGAACTCACTGTCATGTTCCAGACAATGTTTTTCCACTCCTCAATTGTCCAGTGTTGGTGATTGCGTGCCCACTGGAGCTGCTTCTTCTTGTTTTTAGCTGATAGGAGTGGTCTTCTGCTGCAACAGCCCATCCGTGACAGGGATCGACAAGTTGTGTGTTCTGAGATGCTGTTCTGCGCCATTATTTGTCTGTTTGTGGCCCACCTGTTAGCTTGCACGATTCTTGCCCTTCTCCGTCGACCTCTGTCATCAACAAGCTGACTGGATGTTATCTGTTTGTTGTACTATTCTCTGTAAACTCTGGACACTGTTGTGCATGAAAAGCCCAGGAGGGCATCCCTTTCTGAGATAGTGGATCCGGTGTGCTTGGCACCGATGATCATACCACGCTCAAAGTCACTTAGGTCAGTCGTTTTGCCCATTCTAACGTTCAGTTGAACAGTAACTTAATGCCTCGATGCCTGTCTGCATGCTTTATATAGCAAGCCACGGCCACGTGACTCACCATCTGTAGGAGCAAACCATTTTCATGAACGGGGTAAACTGTCCGGTGAGTTTATATTGTGACACACACATACAATGCAGCAACATGTGAAGGTATGGATTACGAAGCAGGGAAAATAGTCCCCCCTGCCTTGTCTGTTTGCATTCCAAAGAGATAGGGTAGGTGTGAGTAGTGCTTGTGTGTGTGTGTGTGTGTGCGTGTGTGTGTGTGTGTGTGTGTGTGTGTGTGTGTGTGTGTGTGTGTGTGTGTGTGTGTGTGTGTGTGTGTGCGTGTGTGTGTGTGTGTGTGCGGTGTGTGTGTGTGTGTGTGTGTGTGTGTGTGTGTGTGTGTGTACTGATGAGGAAGTATGAGCTTAGACATATCAACAAAGCTACTGCAATGTCATTGGTTTGTTATAAGTGATGAACCCAAACTTAAACAAGCTATGAGGAACATCATCGGTCCATCTATATGCTGGATGATTACAGCAGTGGTGTAAAGTACTTACAGTAAAAATACTTGAAAGTACTACTTAAGTAGTCTTTTTGGGTATCAGTACTTTACTTTACTATTTATATTTTTGACAACTTTTATTTTTGCTTCACTACGTTCCTAAAGAAAATGATGTACTTTTACTCCATACATTTTCCCTGACAACCAAAAGTACTGAAGTCAAATAAAATGTTATTTGTCACATGCGCCAAATACAGCAGGTGTTGTATTCACCTTACAGTGAAATTCTTACTTAACTAACAATGCAGTTTTAAGAAAAATACCTAAAAAAAGTAACAAATAAAAGTAACAAATAATTAAAGAGCAGCAGTAAATTAACAATAGCGAGGCTATATACAGGGGTACCGGTACAGAGTCAATGTGCGGGGGCACCGGTTAGTCGAGGTAATTGAGGTAGTATGCACATGTAGGTAGAGTTATTAAAGTGACTATGCATAGATAATAACAGAGAGTAGCAGCAGCGTAGAAGAGGGGGGCGGGGGGGGGACAATGCAAATAGTCTGGGATAGCCATTTGATTACTCATTACATTTGAAATGCTTAGCAGGACAATAAAATGGTCTAATTCACACACTTATCAAAAGAACATCCCTGGTCATCTCTACTGCCTCTGATCTGGTGGACTCAATAAACACATGCTTCGTTTGTAAATGATGTCTGAGTGTTGGAGCATGTAAAGCACATCAAAAAAATACAAAATTAAAATGATGCCATCTGGTTTGCTTAATATAAGAACTTTTAAATTATTTACACTTTACTTTGACTTTTGATACTTAAGTACATTTTATGAATTACATTTACTTTTGATACTTAAGTATATTTTAAACCAAATACTTTTAGACTTTCACTCAAGTAGTATTTTACTGGGTGACTTTCACTTTTACTTGAGTCATTATCTATTAAGGTATCTTTACTTTTACTCAAGTATAACAATTGGGTACTTTTTCCACCAGTAGATTACAGCTCACAGCCATTACTCATAACATTACAGTGTGTGAACCATAATGTAACCTATATATATATATATATATATATATATATATATATATATATATATATATATATATATATATATATATATATATATATATATGAATTACAATGTCGGGTCCCATAGACAAAGAAGTGCTAATATTTCATGAGAACTTCTTGTTCGTTGGTTTGCAGAAATAAGAATTGACTCAGAATTGACTCAGAATTGACTCAGAATTGACTCAGAACTGACTCAGTGAGGCAGTACGACCAAAACTCATGAAAACCCTGCATTAAAATAATATCTGGTGTTCATATACTGTAAGTATATGGCAGCATCCTTCAAAAGAGCCTTAGTGATATAACAACTGAACGACAAAGATGTTCATGAGACAGTGTAATCCGAAAAGCCTAGTGATTTTGCAAGGCTCCTCCGTAAGACTGCAGAACGCGCTGTTTGCTGTGACATAACGACGCTGTGAAATAGGTTTTGGTTGGCCTGCGAGCGCTGGGGCTATGTTTTGCCAGCCCCAAGGGACGCCCAGTGTGAAATGAGAACCGTCAACATGCATTAAATATATACCATACGTGGGAGGAAAAGAAGAGCCAGTGCCAAGCCAGCAAGCCAACCGCAGACTGAGTGCTTCTGGGTAATACCGGAGTGAGGAGAGACAGCGGTTTGAAATGACAAACACAGTTGGTCGGTCAATTAGCAGTGTAGGAGAAATCACAATGGCAATAATGAATTGCTTTACATATAGATAGGCTGAGAGTGGGGTATCGGGCGGCAGGCGGTTAGCGGTGGGGGCCTTGCAAACAGACGCCTTCCATTCGGCATCTATCACAGTAGTGGTGTCGTGGTGGGCGGTGGCAGTCGTTAATCAGGCAGGATAACAGGACAAACAGTGGCCTCTGTCTGTCTGTCTGGTACTCAGTGGCTCACCCAACAACACCGGCTAATACTCAATCACTTTGGAGGAGTACTTAACACACTCAGGGTATAGAGAGACACATGGAGACACTTGAGTGCCACATGTACAGACAAATGAACATAAATACAAGCATCTAAATGCCATTTGGAAACAATATTCCACTAGAGCTGGGAAGTGTCTCAAGATACAATACTATAATGATACTTTCGGTGACGATACGATATGTAATGTAGTTCTTATGATTCTATATGTATAGTGATTTTATATAAATTGGGATTCTATATGTATAGTGATTCTATATGTATTGTGATTCTATATGTATAGTGTTTCTATATGTAGTGTAATTTTATATGTATTGTGTTTCAATATGTATTGTGATTCTGTATGTAGTGATTCTATATATAGTGTGATTCTATATGTAAAGTTATTCTATATGTATAGTGATTCTATATATAGTGTGATTCTATATGTATAGTGATTCTATATGTATAGTGATTCTATATATAGTGTGATTCTCTATGTAGTGTGATTCTATATGTATAGTTTTCCATATGTATTGTGATTCTATATGTATTGTGATTCTATATGTATAGTTTTCCATATGTATTGTGATTCTATACATGCAGTGACTCTATATGTATTGTGATTCTATATGTATAGTGATTCTATATGTTTGTGATTATCTATTTATTGTGATTCTATATGTATTATGATTCTATATGTATAGTGATTCTATATGTATAGTGATTTTATATGTATAGTGATTCTACATGTATTGTGATTCTATATGTATTGTGATTATATATGTATTGTGATTCTATACATGCAGTGACTCTATATGTATTGTGATTCTATATGTATAGTGATTCTATATGTTTGTGATTATCTATCTATTGTGATTTTATATGTATAGTAATTCTATATGTAATGTGATTCTATATGTATTGTGATTCTATATGTATAGTGATTCTATATGTTTGTGATTATCTATCTATTGTGATTCTATATGTATTATGAATCTATATGTATAGTGATTCTATATGTATAGTGATTTTATCTGTATAGTGATTCTAGATGTATTGTGATTCTATATGTATTGTGATTATATATGTATTGTGATTCTACATGTATAGTGATTCTATATGTATAGTGATTCTATATGTATAGTGATTTTATCTGTATAGTGATTCTATATGTATTGTGATTCTATATGTAGTGTGATTCTACATGTATTGTGATTCTACATGTATAGTGATTCTATATGTATAGTGATTCTATATGTTTGTGATTATCTATCTATTGTGATTTTATATGTATAGTAATTCTATATGTATTGTGATTCTATATGTATTGTGATTCTATATGTACTGTGATTCTATATGTATAGGGATTCTATATGTATTGTGATTCTATATGTATTGTGATTATATATGTATAGTGATTCTACATGTATTGTGATTCTACATGTATAGTGATTCTATATGTATAGTGATTCTATATGTTTGTGATTATCTATCTATTGTGATTTTATATGTATTGTGATTCTATATGTATTGTGATTCTATATGTATAGTGATTCTATATGTTTGTGATTATCTATCTATTGTGATTCTATATGTATTATGATTCTATATGTATAGTGATTCTATATGTATAGTGATTTTATCTGTATAGTGATTCTAGATGTATTGTGATTCTATATGTATTGTGATTATATATGTATTGTGATTCTACATGTATTGTGATTCTATATGTATAGTGATTCTATATGTTTGTGATTATCTATCTATTGTGATTTTATATGTATAGTAATTCTATATGTATTGTGATTCTATATGTATTGTGATTCTATATGTACTGTGATTCTATATGTATAGGGATTCTATATGTATTGTGATTCTATATGTATAGTGATTCTATATGTATTGTGATTCTATATGTAGTGTGATTCTATATGTATAGGGATTCTATATGTAGTGTGATTCTATATGTATAGTGATTCTATATGTTTGTGATTATCTATCTATTGTGATTCTATATGTATAGTAATTCTATATGTATTGTGATTCTATATGTATTGTGATTCCATATGTACTGTGATTCTATATGTATAGGGATTCTATATGTATTGTGATTCTATATGTATAGTGATTCTATATGTATTGTGATTCTATATGTATTGTGATTCTATATGTACTGTGATTCTATATGTATAGGGATTCTATATGTACTGTGATTCTATATGTATAGGGATTCTATATGTATTGCGATTCTATATGTATAGTGATTCTATGTGTATTGTGATTCTATATGTATTGTGATTCTATATGTACTGTGATTCTATATGTATAGGGATTCTATATGTATTGCGATTCTATATGTATAGTGATTCTATATGTATTGTGATTCTATATGTATTGTGATTCTATATGTACTGTGATTCTATATGTATAGGGATTCTATATGTAGTGTGATTCTATATGTATAGTGATTCTATATGTATTGTGATTCTATATGTATAGTGATTCTATATATATAGTGATTCTATATGTATTGTGATTCTATATGTATTGTGATTCTATATGTATAGGGATTCTATATGTACTGTGATTCTATATGTATAGTGATTCTATATGTATTGTGATTCTATATGTAGTAGCTTAACAGTACTTATTACGTACCGAACGGTAACAGTAGTAAGGCATGTCCTATACAAATGACCTACTTACACCAGTGAAACTTGTACTCTCCGTCTCTCCACTGTTTGTGTCATACATAAGCTGTCGTTAGTGGCTCTGTCCCTTCAGGAAGAGACAACGATACCAGAGTAATGACAGACAGAAGATAAGGCCTTCAGCAGCGCTCCCAGAGTCAACCGCCTCAACCGCCTCAGATATGCTAAACTGAGTGGGGTTACAGCACTCAGGCGGCTTAATCACGGTAAGAGGCCTCTCGAGCCTGCCTGGCTCCTCAAAAACCTGCCACATGGTGTGTGGAGGTTCTGTTTTAGACTGGCATTACTACAGCAAGAGTTAATCGAGAGTCCTGTTGTGACGGCTGTGTGCTTGGTGGTGAATTGTTGTGTCATGTTATTGCTGTTGATAGCTTTAGAGAAACCTTCTGCTCATAGGCCATGGTGCTAAGGGGATCCACAGAGGACACAATCTCAATCGCACTCCACATTCCGCTTTCCCACCTGGACAAAAATAACACCTATGTGAGAATGCTGTTCATTGACTACAGCTCAGCGTTCAACACCATAGTGCCCACAAAGCTCATCATTAACTTCTTTGGGATAGGGGGCAGTCTTTTCACGTCCGGATGAAAAGCGTGCCCAAATTAAACTGTCTGTTTCTCAGGCCCAGAAGCTAGGATAAGCATATGATTGGTAGATTTGGATAGAAAACACTCTGAAGTTTCTAAAACTGTTTTAATGATGTCTGTGAGTATAACAGAACTAATTTGGCAGGCGAAACCCCGAGGACAAACCAACCAGGCTTGTTTTGTTGTTGAGGTCACTCTCTTTTCAATGGGTTTCTTTGGGAACCTAGATTTCTAAGGCAGTTGCTTGCAGTTCCTATCGCTTCCACTGGATGTCAACAGTCTTTAGAAATTGGTTGATGTTTTTCCTTTGTGTAATGAAGAAGTACGGCTGTTCAGAACGAGGCTCGAGGGAAGTGTACTGTTTGATAGAGGCGAATGACCAGAAAGCACACTCCACATTGTTTTCCTCCGGTATTGAACGCTGTTTATCCCGTCTTAAATTTGATCTATTATTTACGTTAAAAAATACCTAAAGTTGTTTGAAATGTTTGGACAAAGATTACAGGTAACTTATGAGATATTTTGTAGTCATGTGGCGCGAGTTGGAACCGGTGTTTTTCTGGACCAAACGCGCCAAATAAATGGACATTTTGGATATATAACAACAGAATTAATCGAACAAAATAACCATTTGTGATGGTTATGGGCCATATTGGAGTGCCAACAGAAGAAGATCTTCAAAGGTAAGGCATGCATTATATGTTATTTCTGACTTTTGTGTTGTGCCTGGCGGGTTGAATTCTGATTGTCTGTGTTTGTTTGTTTGGGGTGCTGTCCTCAGATAATGGCATGGTTTGCTTTTGCCGTAAAGCCTTTTTGAAATCGGACACTGTGGTTGAATTCACAAGAAGTTTATCTTTAAAATGGTGTATAATACTTGTATGTTTGAGGAATTTTAATTATGAGATTTCTGTTGTTTGAATTTGGCGCCCTGCAATATCACTGGCTGTTGTCGAGGTGGAACGCTAGCGTCCAACATATCCCAGAGAAGTTAAGCTAAATACCCTGGGACTAAACACCTCCCTCTGCACCTGGATTCTGGACTTCCTGGTGGGCTGCATCCAGGTGGTAAGGGTAGGCAACAGCACATTTACCACGCTGATCCTCAACACGGGGGCCCCTCAGGGGTGCATGCTTAGTCCCCTCCTGTACTCCCTGTTCACCCACGTCTGCGTGGCCGAGCACCATCATCATTAACACCATCTTTAAGTTTGCTGATGACACAACAGTGGAAGGCCTGATCCCCGACAATGATGAGACAGTCTATAGGGATGAGGTCAGAGACCTGGTAGTGTTGTGCCAAGACAACAACCTCTCCCTCAACATGAGTAAGAAAAAGGAGCTGATGGTGTTTTTGGTGTCCACATCACCAACCCATTATCATGGTCCAAACACACCAAGACAGTCGTGAAGAGGGCACGACAACGTCTTTTCCCCCTCAGGAGACTGAAAAGATTTGGCATGGGTCCCCAGATCCTCAAAAAGTTCTACAGCTGCACCATCGAGAGTATACTGACCGGTTGCATCACCACCTGGTATGGCAACTGCTCAGCATCCGACCGTAAGGCACTACAGAGGGTAGTGCGTATGGCCCAGTACATCACTTGGGCCAAGCTTCCTGCCATCCAGGACCTATATACTAGCTGGTGTCTGAGAAAATTGTCAAAGACTCCAGTCACCCAAATCGTAGACTGTTGTCTCTGCTACCGCACGGCAAGCAGTACCGGAGTGCCAAGTCTAGGTCCAAAAGGCTGCTTAATTAACAGCTTCTACCCCCAAGCCATAGGATTGCAGAACAATTAATCAAATGGCCACCAGGACTATTAATAATTGCCCACCCCCCTCCCTACTTAGTTTTTTTTACACTGCTGCTACTCGCTGTTTATTATCTATGCATAGCCACTTTACCCCTACCTACATGTACAAATTACCTCGACT
Organism: Salmo salar; assembly: GCF_965601325.2. NCBI lineage: Eukaryota > Metazoa > Chordata > Actinopteri > Salmoniformes > Salmonidae > Salmo > Salmo salar. Next base: position 16,805,615 of record NC_138297.1, on the reverse strand, counting down.
AACCTGTACCCCCGCACATTGACTCGGTACCGGTACCCCCTGTATATAGCCTTGTTATTGTTATTTTATTTTGTTACTTTTTATAAAAAAAAACGTTTTTTACTTTAGTTTATTTAGTGAATATTTTCTTAACACTATTTCTCGAACTGCATTGTTGGTTAAGGGCTTGTAAGTAAGCATTTCACGGTAAGGTCTAAACCTGTTGTATTTGGTGCATGTGACAAATAAACTTTGATTTGATCCTATCATGGGGAAGACTGTAATAGGGTTTCAACCACTTGGTTGGCAGCACCGAGGGCTGGCACTTAATATAGAGAGGCTTGAGTCTGCACTTGGATGCCTTGGATAGCTTATTGAGAGCGATTAAAATGAAGCTTCTCCATTGGAATGGTAATCAAGAGCATGTGTGATGTCTTTTTACATGAAATGGAATCGGTGATGAACACATGCTGCTCTGCATAATCTAAAAAAAGACACCCGAGTTGTCAGAGTAAGCACGGTATCACGTGACCACTAAACCAATGCTAGACGTTTCAACGGGTTCTAGGCGTTGTGTACCTCTATACGGTATGCTAATGTGAACGAGAGACAGTAGAAACAGCCATGACTATAGCGGACACTTGGTCAGTGTCATGTTCCGGAACAGAGGTTTCCTTTCTTTTGACATCATTTCCATTTAGCCAAACAAACACCCCATTTCTCCAAGCGGTCCAATATCATCTGACAGACGCGAATCCGCCGAGAGACCTCAAGAAATGTTTATGTTAATTATGTAAATTTAAATAGCTTAGCAACTCGAGATGCAAGAGAAGTGCAATCCAATTACCCAAGCGAGAGGGTGAAAAAAACACAACAGTGATTAGAACAGGGTTGCCAGGGTTTCAGCTGACATTTTAGTTGCTAAAAGAATGTGTGTGTGTGTGTGTGTGTGTGTGTGTGTGTGTGTGTGTGTGTGTGTGTGTGTGTGTGTGTGTGTGTGTGTGTGTGTGTGTGTGTGTGTGTGTGTGTGTGTGTGTCCTGTGTTCCTGTGTACCTGTGTACCTGTGTACCTGTGTGTGTCTGTGCATAGAGTGCTTCGAGCCAGGTCAATACAGTCTAAGGCAAACATAATAAAAACATTTCATCAAACCCTGATTGGCAAAAGCAGCCATTATTTCCCCACATCTTCTCTGACTCCATTGCAAGCTCTACTGTGTTACATAGTGGTGGTTGGCTGAGACACAGTTGGCATATTGAGCTCAATGGCTCGGCAGAGAAAGGGAAAGTCATAAATCCAATGCGGTACTGAGCACAGGGAAGTATGCTGGAAGCCATTAACGTCAATAGAGGTGCAGGCTCAGCCAATTGACTACGGTGGTCTATGTGAGCTGCCCTCCTCTGTCTGATTGATACAGATTACAGCTAAACAGACTGCAGCTAAGTGGAGAGAATTGAAAGATATGGACAGCGGAACACGCAAACATTTCAATGGAGGACAAGCTCGAGGAGCCGGAACACTGGGTATTCTCTCTGTGACAGGAAGGTTTGGATTGGCCGAGGGGAGGAAAAGAAGACTGCAGAAGGGGAAGCTTATGATGGAGCACATCAAAGACAAGCCTCGCTTCGGCTCTGACATCTTTGGCTTAGAACAGTGCAGCAAGCAACACACAACCCTGAGAGAAGCAGCCAGAAACATTTCTAGAGCACAGTGAAGTCGTGGAGTCAATTGTCAATGCGAAACCAGGACACATAGCATACCATAACGAATGCATAAAGCAGAACGCAATCTCTGAAAGACCTTTAAAGGACATTAGAACCCAGCCATTGTGTGTCAACAGTTGCGCTACAGATGATGATTACATTAATCTGCATATGTCACAACCCCCGCATAGTGTTGATCCAAAATGGCCGCTGCATGTATGAATCATGTGCATAGGGGGCCCTGTTGTCTGAGGATACACAGCAAAGCAAAGGACAGCGGCAGTAACGGTTGTCGTAAACATCATCATCGGCCATTCCGGATCCATGAATCAGTGTGACCAGCGGGGACCTGCAACCAATGAGGCGCTGTGGAAGATGGCTGAGCAGCCAATGGAGTGCCCTGTCTGTGTGGATTGACCAGGATCAATAGATGGATGAACCACTCTCAACCTGCACCACCTCCTCGCCAACTGCAAATCAACCCCCTTCAAGACCATAAACTTCCACTGACGTCCATAACCCACATCATATAGCCACACATCACACATGTACACACTCTCACCTGTGTGATAAAGCGCTAAGTAACCCATACACCGACCGTTAGAATAGGACGAAGTAGTTTGGAGCTTACCGTGGCCCCCACGCGTGAGGAACGGCATCCTGTTGATGGCGATGGGCACTGTTCCATGCTTGTTGTGGAAGTGGTGGACGTGGTGGGTGGTGCTGAGGCTGGAGGAGACGCGGGCGGCCACTGCAGGGCAGGGGAAGGCCAGCAGGGCCAGGGAGAGCACCAGCCGGAACAGGCAGGCTGGGCTGGCCCACACCAAGAGCGCCGCGGGCCGCTGCACTAGCAGCAGTCCTCCGCCCACCTCCAGGACCGCCTGAAGCACGGGGGCGGATTTCCAAGGGAGCATCATTCCTCTCCAACTTCCTCCCACGCGACAGGAAGAGGAAGACGACATTTCAGATGGATCCAGGGCCCATGATCCCCGGCTTCCCAGCACAATTAAAATTAAATCAGAAGAGAATGAACAAAAACAAGATGCTCCTCCTGAAGACAATGATCCCAAAAACACTGCAGGAAAAAAAAGGTATGTTCAGGAGAAAGAAAAACCCAAATCTTTCCAAAAAGGAGCAAAATTCTCAAATCCAGCGACGAAATCCTTCCAGGAGCCTATTTCCTATTCCTATTCTCCAGAGCAACAAAAATACAAAACCCCAAAAACAACAGCCCCCCCCCCAAAAAAAACGACCCTCCCCCCTTGCCAACTAAAGATTTTAGTTAAAGCACTCTCCTAGGCACCACAACACAAATGATCACTGGCAGCCTAAACAGCAACCAATTAATCAGGGGAACACATATTCTAAAACCAAAATACCTCCATCTGTAAAACTAAATGACTAATCTTAGCTCGATAACCCGGTTTAATGTCTATAGTAACGGAAGGTTTCCTCTGCCTTGCGAGAGCGCTACAAACCTTCTCGATCCAGAGCCTGAGCCCTCGGTGTGGTTAAAAAAACCACCACCATCCCCACCGTTTGCTGGATGAAATCTCTCACATCGGAAAACAACAGGCAAAAAAGGGATAGAGTGATAGAGAGAGGGCTAGTGCAGCGCCAAGACGATGGAGGTGCAGCTGAATCCAGCTTCCAGGCTTTCAAATCCCTGGAGGGACGACAGAGCAGAGCAGTCTGCAGCAGAGAGTGGAAAAGATAGGAATGTGGAAAACGAGTACAAGGCAGAGAAAGAGAAAAAGCAGCAGCAAAAGCAGCTATTCCCCACAACTACAGACTCTCAGAATCCCTCTCCCCTCGCGGAGAGAGCCGAGCTGGGATGGAGAGCAGCTATTCCCCACAACTACAGACTCTCAGAATCCCTCTCCCCTCGCGGAGAGAGCCGAGCTGGGATGGAGAGCAGCGTGGATATGGACGCAGTGGCAGTAGAGTCTCACCCAAGAGAGCATCCAAGTGATCCTTATTCCTATCCAGCTCTGAAAAGCATCACAGCGTATCGATCCTTCAAAATCCTCTTTGTTTCCTTCCTAACACAATATCACACAGTATCCTGCTCTTGCTTTCCTTTATGTCCCTGTAGATGGAAAAAGATTCCCGGATCTCTCCCTCTCAGTCTGTGGATTCCAAGACACTGGTCTGAGGAAGAGGTAATCCTCTCGGAGCTCCGGCACAGACTGCTGGCTGTCTGGCTCGGACCGGCGCCACTGCTGTGAAATTCATGCTAATTGAAACAGGGGCTGCAGCAGCGAGTGCATCCTTCCCCTCTTTCCTTCTAAGAGACTCTCCTGATCCAGCAGTCTATAGGCAGGCTATCCGCGTACACTGGGGCAGCAAAACATGAGACCGTGGCATAAATGGAGCAAGGGAGGTTGGACGTACTCCGCTCCCTTTGAAAGTACAGCCAGACTACGATACTTAGAGCCAAGAGGAGACGCGGAGAGAGAGTGTGAGCGAGTGAGAGAGCGAGAGTTTAGGAGGGGAGGGAGGAGAGAGAGAGAGAGAGAGAGAGAGAGAAAGAGAGAGAGAGAGAGAGAGAGACAGGGAGGAGGGGTAGCAGGCAGGCACACATGCTTGTGTATGCACACACACTACAAAAACAGAGTGAAGCTACTGATTTTGTGGCCAATGTATGGGCTCTCACCGGGTACTGTAAGTAACAGCTTGGTGGACTGTTGGGAGTATTCTTGTTCCAGAGTCACTGGAATAACAACAGACCAGCATGAATCAGAGAGGAATAAGGAATAAACGTTCACGTGCAGGTTAAAAATAAACAACAGATGTACCCATACAAAAACGTGTATCTGCACACACACACACACACACACACACACACACACACACACACACACACACACACACACACACACACACACACACACACACACACACACACACACACACACACACACACACACACACCAAGAGGGTGAGTTGGTCCCTGATGGTGATGAATAATTTACTCATCTACCAAATGAATGAGGGACTTTTTGAGAGGATACAGCACACACGTTCCTGGTGTATTGTTTTATATCATCCTCCCCTCTTTCATATCATCCTCCCCTCTTTCATACCATCCTCCCCTCTTTCATATCATCCTCTTTCATATCATCCTCCCCTCTTTCATATCCTCCTCCCCTCTTTCATACCATCCTCCCCTCTTTCATATCATCCTCTTTCATATCATCCTCCCCTCTTTCATATCCTCCTCCCCTCTTTCATACCATCCTCCCCTCTTTCATATCATCCTCTTTCATATCATCCTCCCCTCTTTCATACCATTCTCCCCTCTTTCATATCATATTCCCTCTTTCATATCCTCCTCCCCTCTTTCATACCATCCTCCCCTCTTTCATATCATCCTCTTTCATATCATCCTCCCCTCTTTCATACCATTCTCCCCTCTTTCATATCATATTCCCTCTTTCATATCATCCTCTTTCATATCATCCTCCCCTCTTTCATACCATTCTCCCCTCTTTCATACCATCTCCCCTCTTTCATATCATATTCCCTCTTTCATATCATCCTCTTTCATATCATCCTCCCCTCTTTCATATCCTCCTCCCCTCTTTCATACCATCCTCCCCTCTTTCATATCATCCTCTTTCATATCATCCTCCCCTCTTTCATACCATTCTCCCCTCTTTCATATCATATTCCCTCTTTCATATCATCCTCTTTCATATCATCCTCCCCTCTTTCATACCATTCTCCCCTCTTTCATATCATATTCCCTCTTTCATATCATCCTCCCCTCTTTCATACCATCCTCCCCTCTTTCATATCATCCTCCCCTCTTTCATATCATCCTCCACTCTTTCATACCATCCTCCCCTCTTTCATATCATCCTCCCCTCTTTCATATCATCCTCCCCTCTTTCATATCCTCCTCCCCGCTTTCATATCATCCTCCCCTCTTTCATATCATCCTCCCCTCTTTCATATCATCCTCCCCTCTTTCATATCATCCTCCCCTCTCTGTACTCCTTTTTTCATCCTTCCATTGCTACATGCCTCTCTCATCCACTAGCCATGAATATCACACTCCCATTTGTCTTTTCCTTGTACCTCCACTGGTCTCTTTCTGCTATCCTTGTCATAGGAGGCCAAGGTAGCAAGGTAGAGAGATAGTGATGAGGAGGCACAGACCGGTGGCACCAGCTAGAGAAATAAATGATGGATGGACAGGAGGACCAAAGAGAGTGGGAGAAGGAGAGAGAGGGAGAGAGAGAGAGAGGGAGGGAGGGTGAAGGAGAGAGAGAAAGAGAGAGGGAGGGTGAAGGAGAGAGAGAGAGAGAGAGATAGAGGGAGGGAGAGAGAGTAAGAGAGAGACAAACTAAGAGAGTGAGAAGTAGAGAGAGCGTAAAAGAGACAGAGAGAGAAGTGAGGGAGAGGAAGAGAGAGAGAGGAAGAGGAAGAAAGAGAGGGAGCACATCATATAAATCACGGCTGATAGAGATCTCAGTTGGAAATGCCTCGCTGCTCTGAGAAGAGCGGTCTTGAAAAATAGGCAAACAGAAAAAGCCAGCACCACTCTTCCCTCTGTGACAGGAGGACAGGGCTATCATTCAGATACACATACACACAGCCCCCTAGTATCAGTGGTGGGCTCGCCTAACAGAGACAGGTGGAGCCAGCCCCGGGGCTATCAGGGAGATGAGGTTGGACACCTGGGCCAGGGTGAGCTACGACACAGCCTGACCCAGACACCTGTCTAGAGGTGGCAGGGATAGAACCAGGAAGCACATCACAATACACCCAGCCTTCAGTGGTTTAGAGGTGGGCCTGGGACATCTACATTGAGCCAGCAGTTAGCGCTAGGCTAGGTGAGAGTATGTTCAATCGGTAGGAACACTTAGCTCTGTAGATGGAGGGGCGCTGAAGGAAGGGTATTGTCTTCACTAGACACAATCACACTCTGTTGTGTATGTTATTGTAAACAGAAACTTGTCCTGAGAAACGTCTTACAACTGAAATGTTGACAACTAGTCTCTTGTGATTGTTTTTCTAGGAACAGAGACACACTGGACAAAAAACTACCATACACAGGTGTTTTTCCACTCAGGTGAAGGGGTGTGTGAGGGGGAACTGAACATGTTGAAATTCACAATGGGCCTGCTACTGTACGCTGCTGCTGGGGGTTCCCTAAAGGCTGAGAACAACACACACAGACCGACGGTTGTGTGTCGTCCTCACCTGTCCTCCTGTCCTCCACTCCGAGGTGATGCAAACCTGTCCCCAAGGGCACCGCTGCCTCTAAAATGTTATCCCCTGTGTAACTGCCCATGCACTCCCTCCTAAAAGGCAAGTGAGGTCAGAGAGAGAGGAAGTGGGATTACAGTTCCTGGCAGTGGACAGATCAAATACCCCCCTCTGCTCCTAATGCCTCTCTCCCTACCGCCTAATCCCAAGAAAACTCTTCTACGTTAACCACATAATTAACTCCACCCCTTTGTCCTCCACTCCATATACAGTGTGTGTCGGGATGAGGACCACAAAAAAAGAGAGTTATTGAAGAGAGATTGGTGAAGAAATGTAGTATTCTGTTAACAATAGGACTGCAAGGATTTAGCAAGCCTGAGAGATCAGTGTTTACGTGTGAGGAAACTCTCATCTCCAGGAGGTGGCTATGTCACGGGATGGTTAGAGTGTGGTAACGAGGCAACGTTTTAGATTTTTCCTTCTCAGAAGAGGTCAGGAAAAAAAGACATGCTGAATCCCCTTTCTCGCACAGCGGGGGAGGTGGAAACACACAAAGCAAGTCATCACTTTTTAACTCCCGGCTCCCATTTGGATAATTCAATAACTTTTTCTCCAAACCGATTCAAATGTTAGCCGCTTATGTACTGTACGTGAACTTTGTGCAGAAGCTCAAGCTGTCAGCCAATGGGACACACTAACAACACACAGTTTAGCAACATGATGCTAAAATTAGCAACAGTTTCAGTACAGCACAGTGTGTATTCTGTAGCATTGCACAAGTAGAGGCTATGCGATTACCACGTCACTGTGGGTCATATGAGAATTTTTTTTTAGCAACTAGCTAACTAGCTAGCATGGCTATGTATGAGCTAGTAGTTAGCTATGAATTATCAAGTAGCTATAATATTCAGTCTAGCCCACTAACAGTAAGGCAAATGAGGCTACAGGCTGAGTTTAGCAGCTATCTATGGAGATGTACTAACTATTCACAAGCTTTGGATTAGCGTTTAGCTCCAAAATGGCTATTTTGATACAGTTGATTGAGTAGCCTCCTTGGCTAAAGTAATGGTTGGTTTATAATAATGCAGACTTAATGTTAACATCACTGCTGGGGAAAATAGAGAGAGAGAGACACAGCTGACTGTGGGCTGTAATCTAATTACACTGTGTATGTACTTCCTCTTATAGTCTGCTCTCGGGGATCCGGGTAATTCAAATCTATCTGTTTTCTACAAGCCCTAGATTCATTTCACTGCTTCCCTGTACTCAGACATCCACCCACCACTCACCATCCCTCCTTCACAGCCACATACCGAGGTAGAGAGCGAGAGGGAAGAGAGGGGAGGAAGGAGGGATACAGCTATGGAGAATTGCTAAGTGCATTAGGAGAGACAAATGAATCCACTAATAACATTATGGTCTCAGTAGCTGTGAAGGAGGCTCAGTATCAGGTCGTATCAGATACAACAATCTTGTCAAAGACCATGTGATCTTCCCTGCTCTCACTGTGGCTTGCATGTTCAAAGGATAACGAGATCGTAACAATAAACACAAACGTCTTTATGTAATAACGCACACATGAGCAGGAGACAGGCAGGCGAGGGAAGGAGTGAGAGACGGAGAGATGGAAGGAGTGAGAGATGGAGAGAGGGAAGGAGTGAGAGACAGAGAGAGGGAAGGAGTGAGAGACGGAGAGAGGGAAGGATGTGAGAGACGGAGAGAGGGAAGGAGTGAGAGATGGAGAGAGGGAGGAAGTGTGCTGTAGGTAAAAAGGGAGGAGCTCTGATGATACAGTGAGGGGAAAAAAGTATTTGATCCCCTGCTGATTTTGTACGTTTGCCCACTGACAAAGAAATGATCAGTCTATAATTTTAATGGTAGGTTTATTTGAACAGTGAGAGACAGAATAACAACAAAAAAATCCTGAAAAACGCATGTCAAAAATGTTAGAAATTGATTTGCATTTTAATGAGGGAAATACTTATTTGACCCCCTCTCAATCAGAAAGGTTTCTGGCTCCCAGGTGTCTTTTATACAGGCAACGAGCTGAGATTAGGAGCACACTCTTAAAGGGAGTGCTCCTAATCTCAGCTTGTTACCTGTATAAAAAGACACCTGTCCACAGAAGCAATCAATCAGATTCCAAACTCTCCACCATGGCCAAGACCAAAGAGCTCTCCAAGGATATCAGGGACAAGATTGTAGACCTACACAAGGCTGGAATGGGCTACAGGACCATCGCCAAGCAGCTTGGTGAGAAGGTGACAACAGATGGTGCGATTATTCGCAAATGGAAGAAACACAAAAGAACTGTCAATCTCCCTCGGCCTGGGGCTCCATGCAAGATCTCACCTCGTGGAGTTGCAATGATCATGAGAACTGTGAGGAATCAGCCCAGAACTACACGGGAGGATCTTGTCAATGATGTCAGCTGGGACCATAGTCACCAAGAAAACAATTGGTAACACACTACGCCGTGAAGGACTGAAATCCTGCAGCGCCCGCAAGGTCCCCCTGCTCAAGAAAGCACATATACATGCCCGTCTGAAGTTTGGCAATGAACATCTGAATGATTCAGAGGACAACTGGGTGAAAGTGTTGTGGTCAGATGAGACCAAAATGGAGCTCTTTGGCATCAACTCAACTCGCCGTGTTTGGAGGAGGAGGAATGCTGCCTATGACCCCAAGAACACCATCTCCACCATCAAACATGGAGGTGGAAACATTATGCTTTGGGGGTGTTTTTCTGCTAAGGGGACAGGACAACTTCACCGCATCAAAGGGACGATGGACGGGGCCATGTACCGTCAAATCTTGGGTGAGAACCTCCTTCCCTCAGCCAGGGCATTGAAAATGGGTCGTGGATGGGTATTCCAGCATGACAATGACCCAAATCACACGGCCAAGGCAACAAAGGAGTGTCTCAAGAAGAAGCATATTAAGGTCCTGGAGTGGCCTAGCCAGTCTCCAGACCTTAATCCCATAGAAAATCTGTGGAGGGAACTGAAGGTTCGAGTTGCCAAACATCAGCCTCGAAACCTTAATGACTTGGAGAAGATCTGCAAAGAGGAGTGGGACAAAATCCCTCCTGAGATGTGTGCAAACCTGGTGGCCAACTACAATAAACAAGGGTTTTGCCACCAAGTACTAAGTCATGTTTTGCAGAGGGGTCAAATACTTATTTCCCTCATTAAAATGCAAATCAATTTATAACATTTTTTACATGCGTTTTTCAGGATTTCTTTGTTGTTATTCTCTCTCACTGTTCAAATAAACGTACCATTAAAATGATAGACTGATCATTTCTTTCACAGTGGACAAACGTACAAAATCAGCAGGGTATCAAATAGATTTTTCCCTCACTGTACATCCCAGAGAGAGAAGCACTTTGAGAGACACCGACATTAATAACTAGCAACAACCCCCCAACCCTCTCGACATGATAGAAGCCCACCTCCTCTCCATCGCTTCCTTTCAGCCAATCAGATCGCAGATCTCCCGAACCCGTTTTATAGAACCCCCTTTATGATATGTACAATAACAAGCCCTTTATGTCTCTCAGAGAAGATAGTAATGGTGGTGTTATCTGGCAATGCTCCCACATTGTTAATTAGCTGTTGTTTATTCAATCCGATCTGGAATCTATCACCGGTTGACGGGGTTCCCCGGGGTAGAAAAAGCCAGGTTCTCTGAATCAGCGTTTGTGCCTGGTCACAAAATGAACTATCAGGCCTCCCGAGTGGCGCATCGCAGTGCTAGCTGTGCCACTAGAGATTCTGGGTTCGAGTCCAGGCTCTGTCGTGGCCGGCTGCGACCAAGAGACCCTTGGGGCGGCGCACAATTGGCCCAGCGTCATCCGGGTTAGGGAAAGGTTTGGCCGGCAGGGATGTCCTTGGTGCACCAGCGACTCCTGTGGCGTGCTGGGCGCACTGCACGCTGACACGGTTGCCAGGTGTACAGTGTTTCCTCTGACACATTGGTGTTTCCTCTGACACATTGGTGTGGCTGGCTTCCAGGTTAAGTGGGCATTGTGTCGAGAAACAGTGCGGCTTGGTTGGGTTGGGTTGTGTTTCGGAGGATGCACTGCTCTCGACCTTCGCCTCTCCTGAATCCGTATGGGAGTTGCAACGATGAGACAAGACTGTAACTACCAATTGGGGAGAAAAAGGGGTAAAAAAATGAAAAAAAAGAAAGAAAATGAACTGTCTTCAATGGCCACCAGAGATGTCTGAGAAGATGTAGTTCATTCCATTTTCCCCAACAACAACAACATCCTCCTATCTTTTTCAATGTAACACCCACCTATCTAAATAACATACGGTGAGAAGAATATCCTTCCCCTGAATATCCCATTTTCTCCATCACCTGGAGCCTTGGGCCACCGGGTCCGGAACTCCATCTACCACTGAACAAGGACCACAGGATGGCTCTAATGGGCCAATCCAGCTAAACATCAAAACATAATACTATATGTCTGTGTGTCTGTTTGAGGTTTTACTATGACCAAAGGTAAGTTTCCTATACTGGCGTTAAATTGTGAGTATTATAATGAGGGGACATGGGAAAGGGGTTGGCTAGGACTGTGATCGGCTGAAAAGGCAATTCCAGAAGAACACAGGCTGGTAGTAATCTGCTGCACAGGAGGACAAAAGACTCTATTTTGACAAGAATTTACTATTTTACTATTTCAATGGGCAATGCAGGCTCAACAATGCTGCCAGCTACACAGAGAGAGATGGAGAGAGCAAGAGAGAGAGATGGCGAGAGGAAGAGAGAAAGATGGAGAGAGCGAGAGAGATGGCGAGAGGGCGAGAGAGATGGAGAGAGCGGGGGGTGGGGGGGGGGTCTTCCTAAAGGACCAGATTGCAGTGCTCTCGGGTATGAGACGCCGGAGTGTTTAAACCTGAATCGCATCTAATTTATCCCTTGCCAGAAAATATGTGAAGAGGAACTGCTGATAACTGCTGGGAGACAGAGAGAAGGAGAGAGAGAGAGAGAGGGGGGGAAAGAGAAAGAGGAAGAGAGAGAATGAGTGGATAGAAAAGAGAAAGAGAGAGCAAGACAAGGGAGAGAGAGAAAGAGAGAGCGAGACAAGGGAGGAGGGAGAGAAAGAGAGAGCGAAACAAGGGAGGAGGGAGAGAACAACATCAAGTAAAGCGTATTTAAAACATAAGCTATTCTGGAAGTTTTGTGGGTATTTAGATCCAATAAATGGGAAGCGGCTATTGATTTAAGCTCCAGACAGCAAGCGGAGATCCGCTTCCTTATTTCACAGATTACACACAACACAATGAGAAGCCCACTGGGAATAGATGGCAGGGGAAGTCTTCCTCCTTCCTCTTTCTTCTACACGTACAAAAGGAGAAATATGCACCAAACTTCGAGTTATAATCTCATATGATACTACTGCTGTGCTGGTAGTGCTTCCTACATCAACATCCTGTGATTTATAACCTATACACAATGATAACTAAATACACTTTCTCTGCTCAGACCCATGAGGTTATTAAATGAGGATTTAAATGTACATTGGCTCTTAGGCTGCGTTTAGACAGGCAGTCCAATTCTGATATTTTTTCCACTAATTGGTCAAATGTTGACCAATCACATCAGATCTTTTCACATCAGATCTTTTTCAGAGCTGATCTGATTGGTCAAGAGACACATTAGTGGGGGGAAAAAAGATCTCAATTCGTCTGCCTGTCTAAACGCAGCCATTGTCACCTAGCAGAAGTTGCTGCAAATAGAGTGAACCGTTGATATCTGCTTCAATTGGAGAGAAGTATACAGGTGGAAACCAGAGGGAAATCAACATTTTAAAGATATCTACAGTTTTAATTCCATGAAAAATGTTCTAACTAGTTACTGCTGGAGATCTTTCTCTGCCACAACTGAGACTGAGTTCACTGATCTTAGACAAAGGTTCTGGACCAGTGAGGTTGCAGATCAATGTTGCTTAAAAGCTCCCTAAAAAACATTTCAATATTGTTTACAGGTCCACTACTTTATCATTCACTGGCTGTCAGTTTCAGATCGGTCATAATCCGCTTTCCGTGGACAATATCAGAACACTGGACTGCCCTTACAAAGCAAAGCCCCACACTCATTCTTTATCAATTAATTTCCCATTGGGCCAACAACATTTCCTTCATTTTTCTTTCTGGATCCCAAGTCACCTATCAACAGGGACAACGGTTAATGACAAAAAAGAGTTGGAGAACTACTGGACTTGTGATGAATTTCCTGCTGTGCCATAGCGACTCAGCTTCTTTCTGGCAGTGTAGCCAGTGTGTCTGCGGTGCAGAGGCGGCCCCTGAAAATCTGGATTTCAGAGTTTACAGCCGGGCTGGCTGGTGCTTGGCTGGAGGTGTCAGCCTTGGTGACACGTCCGGCACGCAGATGCTCATCGCCTAGGGAGCCTGGGATTGAGCTTTAGGGATGGATAGAGCCCCAGCGACAACACTGTGTCACAACACATAACCAGAGTATATCCTAAATCCATTTACACATGATCTACTATAGTATACTGCACACCAATGACAGCCACACAGCTGATACCGTCCTATTGGATACGGTAAGTAATATACTAACATTATTGAAACATGAAATACACTGGGGAGAATAAAAAAAGGACAGACATATATTTCATTAGTTTACTCCTATCAGGCGATGGGTGGTAGGATTAGGGGAAAATAGTAAAGAAGGAAAATATATTAAAAAATAAATATATAATAATAAATAAATAAATAAATAAATATATATATATATATATATATATATATATATATATATATATACACAGTTGAAGTCAGAAGTTTACATACACCATAGCCAAATACATTTAAACTCAGTTTTTCACAATTCTTGACATTTAATCCTAGTAAAAATTCCCTGTCTTAGGTCAGTTAGGATCACCACTTTATTTTTAGAATGTGAAATGTCAGAATAATAGTAGAGAGAACGATTTAGTTCAGCTTTTATTTCTTTCATCACATTCCCAGCGGGTCAAAAGTTTACATACACTCAATTAGTATTTGGTAGCATTGCCTTTAAATGATTTAACTTGGGTCAAACGTTTCGGGTAGCCTTCCAAAAGCTTCCCACAATAAGTTGGGTGAATTTTGGTATAACTGAGTCAGGTTTGTAGGCCTCCTTGCTCACACATGCTTTTTCAGTTCTGCCCACACGTTTTCTATGGGATTGAGGTCAGGGCTTTATGATGGTCACTCCAATGCCTTGACTTTGTTGTCATTAAGCGATTTTGCCATAACTTTGGAAGTATGCTTGGGGTCATTGTCCATTTGGAAGACCTATTTGCGACCAAGCTTTAACTTCCTGACTGATGTGTTGCTTCAATATATCCACATCATTTTCCTCCCTCATGATGCCATCTATTTTGTGAAGTGCACCAGTCCCTCCTGCAGCAAAGCACCCCCACAACATGATGTTGCCACCCCAGTGCTTCACGGTTGGGATGGTGTTCTTCGGCTTGCAAGCCTCCCCCTTTTTCCTCCAAACATAACGATGGTCTTTATGGCCAAACAGTTCTATTTTTGCCTCATCAGACCAGAGGACATTTCTCCAAAAAGTACGATCTTTGTCCCAATGTGCAGTTGCAAACCGTAGTCTGGCTTTTTTTTATGTCGGTTTTGGAGAAGTGGCTTCTTCCTTGCTGAGCGGCCTTTCAGGTTATGTCGATATAGGACTCATTTTACTGTGGATATAGATACTTTTGTACCTGTTTCCTCCAGCATCTTCACAAGGTCCTTTGCTGTTGTTCTGGGTTTGATTTGCACTTTTCCCACCAAAGTATGTTAATCTCTAGGAGACAGAACGCGTCTCCTTCCTGAGCGGTATGACGGCTGCGTGGTCCCATGGTGTTTTTACTAGCGTACTATTGTTTGTTCAGATGAACGTGGTACCTTCAGGCGTTTGGAAATTGCTCCCAAAGATGAACCAGTCTTGTGGAGGTCTACAAATTTTTTTCTGAGGTCTTGGCTGATTTCTTCCCCCCCCCCTGATGTCTAGCAAAGATGCACTGAGTTTGAAGGTATGTAGGCCTTCAAATACATCCACAGGTACACCTCCAATTGACTCAAATTATGTCAATTAGCCTATCAGAAGCTTCTAAAGCCATGACATAATTTTCTGCAATTTTCCAAGCTGTTTAAAGGCACAGTCAGCTTAATGTATGTAAACTTCTGACCCACTGCAATTGTGATACAGTGAATTATAAGTGAAATAATCTGTCTGTAAACAATTGTTGGAAAAACTACTTGTGTCATGCACAACGTAGATGTTATGGCTGTGTACGGGAGGCGAAGTCAGGTGCAGGAGAGCAGAGTAGATTTAACAGGCGCGCTTTTATTCTGGTCAAGAAATAGGCACAAAATGACATCAAAGTGCCCAAAAGAAAACACGGAACATGTACAAAAGTATAGCGCGTGAACATCTCACATAACAATAAACAATTACACACAAAGACATGGAGGGGAACAGAGGACAAAATACATGCAGTGTGATTATGGAATGAAAACCAGGTGTGTATGGAAACAAGACAAAACAAATGGACATATGAGAAATGGAGCGACGATGGCTAGAAAGCCGGTGACGTCGATCGCCGAACGCCGCCCGAACAAGGAGAGGAGCCGACTTCGGTGGAAGTTGTGACAGTAGAAGTCCTAACAGACTTGCCAAAACTATAGTTTGTTAACAAGAAACGTGTGGAGTGGTTGAAAAACAAGTTTCAATGACTCCAACCTAAGTGTTTGTAAACTTCCGACTTCAACTGTATATATTCATTAAGAAATGATATATATATATGGGGGATTGGAAATGATGCAGACAATTACATTGATAGAAGTCACAATCTATCTGCAATATGAAAGCTGAAGCTACCCCATGAAAACAAATAAAAACATTAAAAACACTGTAAATGCCTCGTATTAAATCTCTCCATCTATCGGCCCCACATCAAACACAAAGTCGCTGTACATGTTATATGTATAATAGGACTAGCTTTACCGCTAGTGCACCGCCTGCTGGCTAGTGCACCGGCTGCTGGCTTGTGCACCGGCTGCTGGCTAGTGCACCGGCTGCTGGCTAGTGCACCGGCTGCTGGCTAGTGCACCGGCTGCTGGCTAGTGCACCGGCTGCTGGCTAGTGCACCGCCTGCTGACTAGTGCACCGCCTGCTGTTATAGTTAGGAAGGTATTTGAGGAAGAGAGCTGAGCCTTTGTGTTGAAACTCTCTCAGAACTTGTGGAACATGCGGTCTGGGCGCTGGGGAGGATTAAGCTCGGAGGTGATTTATTTTACACTTTCTGATACAGTATTCATTTTGAGCGAGTGAGAAAAAGGAAGAAAGAGAGAATAACAAAGAGAGAGAAAAAGAAATGGCTCAAGGAAATGCCCTTGGTATTTCTGCAGTGTATCGGCTATTCACCTCTGGCTAAAGCATATAAATTGGAAGGTTCAATACTGTCTGCGTTAACCCTTGATATACCGCTTCGTATTAAGACACATGGATTCATAAGAAGATTTTGATAGACATTGAATGGTAGAACATATCTAATGTCGAGAAACAGGGAAGGTTAAAGCGTTAACTAATTCATTTGTGAGTGTTGCCTTTCCATTAACTGGTCGATTTTTTTTCACACTTCAATCACAACAGATGGTAGGCCATAGTTTTCAATTAAAGAGATGCAAAGCAATTGATATCCTATTCACACACATGTGCACACTCAAGCACAAACACACACTTCCAACCCTAGCCTCTGGAAATACAGTAGATGGGAAGGAGGAGGTGACAGCCATGGTGTAATTACTCATAAAGCTTTTCAGACTTAATGACCTAGGGTGGATGCATCACTTTGTTTTAATTACGTCGCAGGAGGAACCTCTTCAGAGAGAGAGAGAGAGAGAGAGAGAGAGAGAGAGAGAGAGAGAGAGAGAGAGAGAGAGAGAGAGAGAGAGAGAGAGAGAGAGAGAGAGATTCAAACATTCAAACACGTACAAAAGGATACGCAAACACCATGCGAGATCCTTCGTTTGAGAAAGGCACATGTGCATTCAGAAAGTTTTCAGACCCCTTGACTTTTTCCACATTTTGTTACATAACAGCCTTAATCTAAAATGGATTTAAAAAAAAAAAAATCATCAATCTACACACAATACCTCATAATGACAAAAGCGCCACAATGACAATATCCTATACTGACATTTTTGCAAAACAGAAATACCTTATTTACATAAGTATTCAGACCCTTTGCTATGAGACTCGAAATTGAGCTTAGGTGCATCCTGTTCCCATTGATCATCCTTGAGATGTTTCTACAACTTGATTAGAGTCCACCTGTGGTAAATTCAATTTATTAGACATCATTTGGAAAGGCACACACCTGTCTATACAAGGTCCCACAATTGACAATGCATGTCAGAGCAAAAACCATGCCATGAGGTCAAAGGAATTGACCGTAGAGCTCAGAGACAGGATTGTGTCATGGCACAGGAAGGGTACCAAAACATTTCTGCAGCATTGAAGGTCCCCAAGAACACAGTGGCCTCCATCATTCTTAAATGGAAGAAGTTTGGAACCACCAAGATTCTTCATAGAGCTGGCCCCCTGGCCAAACTGAGCAATTGAAGAAGGGCCTTGTTCAGGGAGGTGACCAAGAACCTGATGGTCACTCTGACAAAGCTCAAGAGTTCCTCTGCGGAGATGGGAGAACCTTCCAGAAGGACAACCATCTATGCAGTACTCCACCATTCAGGCCTTTATGATGGTCAAACGGAAGCCACTCCTCAGTAATAGGCACATGACAGCCCACTTGGAGTTTGCCAAAAGGCACCTAAAGAACTCTCAGTCCATGAGAAACAAGTTTATCTGGTCTGATGAAACTCTTTAATGCCAAGCCACACATCTGGAGGAAATCCGGCACCATCCCTACAGTGAAGCATGGTGGTGGCAGCATCATGCTGTGGGGATGTTTTTCAGCGGCAAGGGCTGGGAGACTAGTCAGGATCGAGGGAAAGATGAACGGAGCAAAGTACAGAGAGATCCTTGATGAAAACCTACTCCAGAGCGCTCAGTACCTCAGACTGGGGTGAAGGATCACCTTACAACAGGACAATGACCCTAAGCACACAGCCAAGACAACACATGAGTGGCTTTGGGACAAGTCTCTGAATGTCCTTGAGTGACCCAGCCAGATTCCGGACTTAAACTCGATCAAAAATCTCTTGAGAGACCTGAAAATAGCTGTGGAGCGACGCTCTCCATCCAACCTGACAAAGCTTGAGAGGATCTGCAGAGAAGGATGGGAGAAACTTCCCAAATACAGGTGTGCCAAGCTTGTAGCATCATACCTAAGGAGCCTTGAGGATGAAATCGCTGCCAAAGGTGTTTCTACAAAGTACTGAGTAAAAGGTGTGAAAACTTTTGCTTTGTCATTATGAGGTATAGTGTGTAGATTGATGAGGGAAAAAGCTATTTAATCCATGTTAGAATAAGGCTGTAACGTAACAAAATGTGGAAAAAGTCAATGGGTCTGAATACTGAATACGGTCCTCTGTGTACTATGATTATAGAGGTAACTGCCAAAATAAACGAAACACCAACATAAAGTGTCTTAATAGGGCGTTGGGCATTGGGCCACCACGAGCCAGAACAGCTTGACATAGATTCTACAAGTGTCTGGATGCAACACCATTCTTCCATGAGAAATTACATAATTTGGTCTTTTGTTGATGGTGGTGGAAAAAAACGCAGTCTCAGGTGCCACTCCAGAATCTCCCGCTGGGTTGAGATCTGGTAACTGAAACTCACTCATCGCTCACTCACTCACTCGCTCGCTCGCTCGCTCACTCACTCACTCACTCACTCACTCACTCACTCACTCACTCACTCACTCACTCCCTTTAAACCCCCTATGCTCCTTTGAGACCCCTCTTTCAGAGATCTCTTCTTCTAGCTATGGAAGACAAAACAATGGGCAATTGGGCATTTCTATACATGACCCTAGGCATTATGGGATGCTATTTGCGTAATTAACTCAAGAACCACACCTGTGTGGCAGCACCTGCTTCTTGTATCCCTCATTTACTCATTTGTTTATATTACTTTGGCAGTTACCTTTGCATCATCTGTCTGCTCCTGTGTGTTCAATGTTCATCAGCGATGATGCGTTCATACGTACAAGAGAACACACATTCTGCCATTGCCGAGAATGCATTCCATTTTCCGAGGTGTACTCTCCTCGCTCAGGAAATATCAAGGAGAATAAATGTTTTCATTAGCTAAAAAAGGAACCTTGGTTCCGAGAGATTTCAAATTGATTTTTCTATGCTTGAAACTCAAAGGAAAGTGCACTTTTTGACAAAGAAAAAAAAGAGAGAGCAGAAAACAACATCAATCCCGGTAGGCGGAGGGGTGAAAAAAAAAAAAAACTTGACAAGTGCAGACAGGAAATTGAATCACTTGACAATTTGCCTCGCTGCTGGGCCTGGTTCAGGGGTGTCAGGATTATTCTGTAGGAGGCCTCGAATTAATGAGTCAATCACTCGACCTGCACCTCGGTTGATCTCTGCTAGTTTTACACATCAAACGCTCACACAAAACTAACTCTCTCTCTTTCTCGCTCTCTCTCTCTCTACCTCTGGCAGTTACTTATTACTTGCATATCTAAACTGACAACATGTACCTGTTCAATAATTCAAATGGCTTTGAGATGAGTCTCTGGGTGAGGTCATGTGTTAGACAAGGAGTCAGAGGTTGACTTACGTTTCTGTAGTCTGGTGCCAGCTCATTTGAAGATAATGGGTGTACGGGCTAATTAACAAATAACATGAGTTACATCTCTCTCCTCATCTCTCCTCCTGTCTGCTCTGAGCTTTGATTAGTCTCTTAAGTGCCTCTACTGGAAACAACATCTCTTATTTAGAAGAAATATAACTCGTATCTCTAATTGTGTAATTTGAAATAACAAAGCCTAAAATCGAATTGTATTCAATTAGAGTTAATATAACCTGTTAGAATGCTAAGTAAAAAACACATAATTAAACAATAATTAAAGCTTTTAACTGTGGACTGTTATGATTTCTTATTTCAACACCATTTTGGAGTTAAGAGAACAAATGTATTTTTACCATCTTCAAATAGCATAATTCAGTCTCAACAGTGGTTTGTTCACTATCACTATAAAGATCTTAAAGTTGGACAGGTTTTGTGCCAAATATCTTATTAGATTTTCTGTGCTTGTTGTACAAGTGTTTCACACCAAATGTTTTAATCATAATGAGATTAATGTCATCGGAATCTGTAATTGGAATAATTTAAATAATACTTTTTTTAAATCGAAACTTTGCTATAATCCTGCCCCTGTGTTATAAATCAAGTCCCTCCACATTAATATGGAAGGCGCGGAGTTACCCCGTTTAATTAGGTATTCCGTAGCAATGCATGAGGATAGGGTGTAGCGACTACAGCGACTTGCGAGGGGCGTCTCTGCGTGGTCTAAGCTGAGCGCGATACATGGAGGCCGTTCCGTTCCAATCACCCTCCCACCGCTACATACCCAGCAGGGATAATATACTTCCTCGCTTATCAAATGCCATGATGGCACATTTAATGAAATACCTTTTCTATTTGGATTGGCCCGTTTTGCCTCGCTATGCACTGCTTAGGCTGGAGGGTCTTAAAGGCATCTCCGTGTGCCGGAGACTGATAAAGTCATTACACTGTTATAGTCATCATCGTAGTCTGTGGACGTGTGTTCCTTTGTTCACCAAGCGATGTACTATATACCAGGGTTCCCCAACTGGCGGTCTCCAAGTGATTTTACATTTTGGAAATCTGTTCCCAACTTTTCCCAGGCATAATAGAGAGACACATGATAGCATACAAATGTAAGCAAGGTTTGAAATGATTATGTTTTAGCCAAATACTGTATCTGTTTGGGCTACTTGCGGTCAATTTGCTGTCTACAAATGTTTGAAATGATGTTCCGCCCCCCAGGCCATCCGCTCAAGAAGAAAATAAGCCTGCGGCTGAATCTAGTTGATGATCCCTGTTATAAACCTTAAATATGTAGCATGATCAGAAATACTCATGAAGCCGTCATAACCATGGATATCCTATTCAATTACTACAGGGGCTATGGCATCAGCCCTCAAAGTTACAGAATTCCTCTCACTTCCTTCCTCTCATCACTGAACATGGGTAAAGGGTGCATATGACTGCCTGTGTTCTTTTGTCCACAGTGAGATATGCAATATATGTGTATGTGATATACCATTCTCACATGCAACAAGATTAGAATACTTGTGAAACAGCAATCCAAATTAACATAGGATTAATAAACCCCACAACAGCAATTCATATGCTCGAGGAAGCATCTATAATCCTGTATACACTTTCTCTGTCCCTCATCCCTTCTTTACACTGTGGTTGCAGGCATCTGTTTTTCCTGACTATGTAAACATGCCCCTGCTTGCTGATGATTGGTCTGCCCGGCCCTGGGAAGTCAGCGCTGGCCCCACACATATGCTCTTGGTTGAAACCTCCCCCCCCGTGCATCAAAGAACCTTGAAATTGAAATTGACGTGCTGTCTTCCAGGAAGACGGTCTTTGTCCCCCTTAATTGTTTCCATAATATGTATTAAAGAAAAATGATCTGCCTTTATCTCTCACGGTGTGTACGTTGGCATCATTTCATTTGTGATGCCTGGCTATATACTTTTCTTCTCTCTCTCTTTTTTCCTTCTTCTTACTTTCACTCCCGAGTGCATAGATTCCTCCGGGGTCAATGTATTTTAAGAAGAAAAAAGGCAAGTCTTTAAATGCCGGCCGCTAGCTTTGATTCTGAAGCCGAATCTCTCTGCGTCTCAGCCACACCCATATCAACATGAGAGGGAGTATCAAGCCACTGCTCGTCACAACCTCTTTGGTAAAGCACTAGTAATTAAAAGTGGCCACTCGTCACCATTCATTAGCTAAGTGGGCACTTCCTTCCTCTCATCAATGGTGCTTTACTCAACCATAATAGCATTCGCCTATTCAGCAATTCATCATCAGTAGTCCCCTATTCTAATAAAGACTACATCCCCCACAATTGTCAGACACTTCCTGGTTGGCTGATACACCTTCATACTGTATCTTGTAGGTGTAAGCTCCCCCTTTTGTCAAGGCTTTATTGAGAATGAGAGCCGGTTAAATATCTCCGCGCTCCGGCGCCAGATTAAGATCATTCCAATCCAAAGCATAGGCCCCGGCCTCGAGAACCCTCGAAGAAAAATCACGGGCAATTAACAGAACATAAAGAGCATATCGCTTCCCATCTCGGTGGATCTTGTGTCACCGCTATAAGGGATAGGTTTTATCTACCCCTCCAGACCCTCAGAGGGTGTACCACACACACACACACACACACACACACACACACACACACACACACACACACACACACACACACACACACACACACACACACACACACACACACACACACACACACACACACAGAGATGAATGCACACACAGAGACACACACACAAGGGAGCACACACAGCAAGGAACGATTCGAATGAAGTCTCTACATCGGAACAGTGTTAGGCTTTGAGGACCCCTGGGGTGGAATTTTTCCCCAGGAACATTCTTATTACCTGCAATTTCCAATTCTAGTTCAAAGGCAAGCTTGGGGGATGCATTTCCCGGAGTGAGCCACTGCCTGTAGAGACAGTTAGGAAGCCTGGTTGTTGGAACACTGGAACACACAGCTATCTGGATAGAATGAGTTCTCCCTGGAGCAAGGCATACCGTCGGCCTATGTGTTAAGTTGGAAATGGCCAAGCTCAGACAACCTCTCCCTGAGGCCTGGCGGTTGAAAACACAAACTTCCTTTAGAATGGCTTCTATCTGGTGCAATGCATACCGTATGTGATGGCTTACCTTAGCAAACCTCTCACTAGAGCCTACCACTTCCTGGGAGGGTAAAATGTGTCTGGATATCTTCGCATGATCAGATAACTGAAACTGTTATGGTATAGTGGTTCAACATGACCAGATAACTGAAACTGTTACGGTATACTGGTTCAACATGACCAGACAACTGAAACTGTTATGGTATACTGGTTCAACATGACCAGATAACTGAAACTGTTATGGTATAGTGGTTCAACATGACCAGATAACTGAAACTGTTATGGTATAGTGGTTCAACATGACCAGATAACTGAAACTGTTATGGTATAGTGGTTCAACATGACCAGATAACTGAAACTGTTATGGTATAGTGGTTCAACATGACCAGATAACTGAAACTGTTATGGTATAGTAGTTCAACATGACCAGATAACTGAAACTGTTATGGTATAGTGGTTCAACATGACCAGATAACTGAAACTGTTATGGTATAGTGGTTCAACATGACCAGATAACTGAAACTGTTATGGTATAGTGGTTCAACATGACCAGATAACTGAAACTGTTATGGTATAGTGGTTCAACATGACCAGATAACTGAAACTGTTATGGTATAGTGGTTCAACATGACCAGATAACTGAAACTGTTACGGTATACTGGTTCAACATGACCAGACAACTGAAACTGTTATGGTATAGTGGTTCAACATGACCAGATAACTGAAACTGTTATGGTATAGTGGTTCAACATGACCAGATAACTGAAACTGTTACGGTATAGTGGTTCAACATGACCAGATAACTGAAACTGTTATGGTATAGTGGTTCAACATGACCAGATAACTGAAACTGTTATGGTATAGTGGTTCAACATGACCAGATAACTGAAACTGTTATGGTATAGTGGTTCAACATGACCAGATAACTGAAACTGTTATGGTATAGTGGTTCAACATGACCAGATAACTGAAACTGTTATGGTATAGTGGTTCAACATGACCAGACAACTGAAACTGTTATGGTATAGTGGTTCAACATGACCAGATAACTGAAACTGTTATGGTATAGTGGTTCAACATGACCAGACAACTGAAACTGTTATGGTATAGTAGTTCAACTGAGCTACAAATGTATTCCATTTGAAACTTCCTGTGAGGTGGTCTTATGCAATGTCTTAAGAAACTTTAATGTTGTGTATCCATACAGAACACAGAAGGAGAGAGAGAGGAAGGAAGGAAGGACAGAGGGAGTGGGTGATGGAGAGATTGCAGACATGCAGAGAATTCCCAGCGCTGTCCTCCCACAGTGTTCGCACGGCTACCACAGTTAGACAACCAATTAGCAAAGAGTGGTGAGCAGGTGGAGATCTCTTGGCCTGGCAAACACTGCTCACATCACCCTCTCTCTCCCTCTTTCCCTCTCTTCTGTGTCCCTGCCTCCCTCAATGGCCATCCACTCATCAGTAGAATGTCTCTGTGGGCCTCTCTCCTCTAAAGACCTCGTCTACGAGGCCTGTGCCAGCTAAACAGCTCAATATCAGAAAGGGATGAAGAGAAAGACATGGAGGAGTGTGGATGAGGAGGAAAAGCACACCATCAACCTAGGAACCACATACAGAATGATGTCCTTAGCGTTTGGCTGGACAGGGGAAAGGCTGGCCTACTCAGTGAGTAAGGTGGATACAGAGCCTGGGGCCGAAGGAGCACTAGTGGAGCCTGCCAGTAAACCATGGATACTACAGGGCAGAGTAGACAGGCTATCTGAGGCTAGAGCACCCAACCACCAGCCCAGAGGCCAAATCCAGGCTCTGGCAAAGACAGGCAGCTGGAAGCCGACCAGGCCTCATGGGGTAAACCCTGTTGGAAGGAGGGATAGCAGAGGCAAGCAGCAGATTAGACAGTCAACAATTCAATGCACTGCAGTGCCTCTTTTCACACACAGACACTTTTAGGCTCTACATACATACACATACAGCAAGCATTAAAACAATCAACCTGGCAGTTTTTCCAGTGTTGAGCAGCGGTTGAAAACCTGGAAGCTTTTCCAGAGACACAAAATTACCTACTTTTGCACATTAACACATGATCTTACATCACTGCATCGCCCACTAGAACACGCCCAGAAGTGTCAGGGTACATAAACAGCCTGTGAATTCTGACTAGAATACCACATATAATCATATTTCCCTACCACTGCAAGGTACATTATTTGGTATCGATCCTATCCCCAGTACTCTAAAGGGATGGTAGGTAGCCTAGTGGTTAGAGCGTTGGGCCAGTAACCGAAAGGTTGCTGGATCGAATCCCTGAGCTGACAAAGTACAAATCTGTCCTTCTGCCCCTGAGCAAGGCAGTTAACCTACTGTTCCCTGGGTGCCGAAGATGTGGATGTCAATTAAGGCAGCCCCTGCACCTCTCTGATTCAGAGGGGTTGGGTTAAATGTGGAAGATACATTCAGTTAGACAACTGACTAGGTATCCCCCTTTCCCTCTTGAGGATACCGTAGGATAGGGGGCGCCACAGCGCATTTTGAAAAAAAATCGTTCCCATTTTCAACGGCCTACTAATAAAACTCAGAAGATAGGGCATGCATATACTTATTATATATGGATAGAAAACACTCTAAAGTTTCTAAAACTGTTTGAATGGTGTCTGTGAGTATAACAGAACTCAAATGGCAGTCAAAACCCCGAGACCGATTGAAACAGGAAGTGGAATTCTGAATTGTGGACTCGACTTCTCATCTTTCCTTATTAATCACACCGTTAACCATGGTTCAGTGAGCACTTCCTATTGCTTCCACTAGATGTCGCCAGTCCTTTCACAGTGGTTTGAGCCTTATAGAGTCAAAACTCAGTGAATGACACGAGTTTGAAATTGGTCACAGGGGATGGGCCATCACCATTATGACGCCGGCGGCCATGTCTGCCCCCACCTTTGGATACGGTTTTAAAGGCCATGACATCATCCCCCTCGAATCTTATTGGCTCTCTTGGTGTTAGAGGCCCTGAAGATTTATTTTATACAACGTTTGACATGTTTGAACGAACCTACATGCGCGAGCATTGCATTTATTATGAACTTCAGACCTGCGCTTGGAGAGAGCCATAGGACGCGCTACCAACATCAGGCTAATGGAACGTGAAGTATGGACTTTTTGACCGAAAATACATCTGTTGTGGACCTGGGATGCTTTCTGATGAAGACAACTAAAGGTAGGCGATTATTGACAATATTATACAAGATAAGATGTGACATGAGATTCTTTCCAAGATGGCGCCGAGCTCTGTATATTAGCTAATTTTCTGAGTATCGCATCTCCTTTTATCGCAAAGTGTGATTACCCAGTAAAGTTCATTTAAAATCTGGTATGACGGGTGTTCTCAAGAGATATTCATCTATAAATGTTAGATTGACAATATACATTTAAAAAATCGTTATAGGATAGTAATTTAGGGAAATGTAGCATTGTTTACCGGGACGCTTTTGAGGGGAAATTATGTAGTCAACCTCAGACAGAGATGTAAAATGCTGTTTTTATATATAAATATGACCTTTATTGAACAAAAGAATGCATGCATTGTATAACATGATGTCCTAGGGGTGCCATCTGATGAAGTTTGTAAAAGGTTAGTGCTGCATTTAGCTGTTTTTTGATTATATGTGATGCAAGTGGTTGGTCGGAAAATGGCTATGAAGCTGCTTTTTACGATGGACTCATCTAATATAATCTAATGATTTGCTTTTCCTGTAAAACCTTTTTGAAATCGGACGACGTGGGTCGATTCAGGAGAGGTGTATCTATAAAAAAAATATATATATATTATTTTTTTTTTTTAATTATGATTATTTTTTTATGCTAATTGGCGATATGATTTTTCGCTGGATTTTGATCCCGCTAACGGGATCAGACGCTGAAGAGGTTTTAATGTAGTACTGCTTCTGTAACCAATAGATGAGTTCCCCACCACTCTAGGAGGAATCCTTGTCTCTATTTGCTAGACACTCCATCTTGCTGCAAGATTACAACACTATTCTAATATTATGCAAAAGTAATATGTATTCATTATGTAAATATGTACAATATTACTCCTGGAACTGTCCAGCGCTCGCGTGCCCGGTGGGGTTTCAGTTTTTTCGAGAGCTTGGGACTATATGGTTCTCTCTGTATTTTAGTAATGTAGTTATTGTCATAGCCTTGTTCTGTTCAATGTTCTCTACCGATATAGTACTCGAAATACCCCAATTCATGTTGTTAAGTTCGAAAGAATACTAGATAAAAAATTGCTGATACCATTCAAACCAATGAGGGTTTGGAACTTTAAAGCCAATTATCCGCCAGTGCTCTTTTTGCAGATAGAACCTTATAGTCTGAAGCTCTCATTTTACCCAGAGCAGGACATGCATCTGGGTGGCACCGCCTGTCTGAACCCCACACTAATGAAACGGTCCTTTTTGGGGACAAAACCTATTTCTTCATTAGTATTCCGGAAGTATCTGTGTGGGTGTGTGACATCAATCAATCTATTTCACAGGAGCCTGTAGTTTCTCATCAGCTGATATCAATCAAGCTCAGGTTAATGGGCCTCCAGCATTAATCTGGGGATGCGAAGTCTACTCAGGAATGCATCACGCAACCCGCCAGCTAAAAACACAAATGAGGTGAAATCAGTGTTCCTGCAAAGGGCAGGTATGGAGTGAACGCACGAAGGGCTAAATACAAACAAATTGACATAATTATTCATGGTCACACACAATACTGCAGAATTACAACTGTACCTTTGTCCTCTCATATGTGGAAATACATTCAGACATCCCCACATTATAAATAGGCGCTGGGTGGCATCCATATACATTTCTCTGAATACTTTTGTGCATACCCACACACACAAACAGCTTGTGAGCTACCAGGAGCACACGGCACGACATCCTCTATGCCACTCTGCTGGGAAAGGTGTATTATAGCTCCAAACACACGCACACTTACACACACGCACACGCACACGCACACAGACACACCCTGCCCTTTGGGTGGCAGGGCTAGAGTGACCAGTGCTCCTCCCCTCCCTGCCCCAGCATTCCCTGGGGCAGAGAGGTAGACTACTATGACCCCTCTCCTCTCTTTCTGTCTCCACCTCCATCTGCATCCCCCAGAGGACCTTCGCACAACAACCAAGGCTGAGATTCACCCCCTCACCCAGCTAGCCAGGAGTATGCGAGGACATTACATAAGCTCATTATTTCTCCCGTTATTGCTTGTTTCGTGACGCCTACGGTCCTGGATGTGTGAGGAAGTAACAACCGGTTCACCGGCATGGCAAGACAACTGGGTAGATAGGACCACTTCTCTCTCATTGCATATTATGTTCTATGCTGTAAAAAAAAAATCTAGGCTACGCCTTTCCCCCACTCCATCAGCATATGTGCTGTGCTCACATGACCCACTTCCATTACAAAGTCTATTTGCAATGGGACCTGCGTGTGTGTTCTGCATAACACGCAGACGCCTCCTCCTCCTCTGCCTGCTATGCAGTATTGTGTTCAAGTCAGGTCAGGGGTGCACGGCGAAGAGCTTTCATATTCATTGTTTGAACACAAGACTCACTGATAAATTTGAGGGGCCAATAGGGGTGATCTCTATTGTATTTATTCATGGCTTGGATGTCTAGACCGGAGATGCAGGAAGTGACTGGCATTCAGAGCCCGCATGCTAACCACAGATATGCTACACTTGTCTGACATTCTAGACACACATAGCCTTATTTAAAGTAAAGGTGTTGTTGCAGGACATTTCACAGTTCACAACATAGCACTTTTCCCAGCTACAAGCACGTAACCACCCCTTTTACTGTCTCCATTCCCTTTCGGTGGCAGCCATTTTGTCCTGTTTTATGATAGGCATGCTTAATCAGGCCCCAGACGTTAAACCCCTATGACGAGACATGAGAGATGCTATGTAAAATCCCAGTGAATGTAGAGCCCTGGGTCGGATGACCAGCGGGGAAACTGTGGGAAATGATATTGTGTGAGAGTAGATGGAAGTGAAATGATATGGTGTGGAAGTAGAGGGAAGTGAAATGATATGGTGTGGAAGTAGAGGGAAGTGAAATGATATAGTGTGGGAGTACAGGGAAGTGAAATGATATGGTGTGGAAGTAGAGGGAAGTGAAATGATATGGTGTGGAAGTAGAGGGAAGTGAAATGATATGGTGTGGAAGTAGAGGGAAGTGAAATGATATAGTGTGGGAGTACAGGGAAGTGAAATGATATGGTGTGGAAGTAGAGGGAAGTGAAATGATATAGTGTGGAAGTAGAGGGAAGTGATATGGTATGGTGTGTAAGTAGAGGGAAGTGAAATGATATGGTGTGGAAGTAGAGGAAAGAGAAATGATATGGTGAGGAAGTAGAGGAAAGAGAAATTATATGGTGTGGAAGTAGAGGGAAGAGCGGACACATATCTTACGATCGACCCGTTGTCCATCCAAGCTGATGTCATAGTTTCAAGTCGGATTTGACGTAATGTGGATGAATGTCTAATTTTAACACATTAATTCCACGTGGTTTGAACCGTGCCCTGTGCAACTGGGTCCTGGACTTTCTGACGGTGGTGAAGGTAGGAAACATCACCTCCACTTCGCTGATCCTCAACAAAGGGGCCCCACAAGGGTGCGTGCTCAGTCCCCTCCTGTACTCCCTGTTCACCCATGACTGCGTGGCCACGCACGCCTCCAACTCAATCATCAAGTTTGCAGATAACACAACATTAGTATGCCTGATTACCAACAATGACGAGAGAGTCTACAGGGAGGAGGTGAGAGCCCTGGCGGAGATGAAAATAACCTCTACCTCAATGTCAACAAAGCGAAGTAGCTGATAGTGGACTTCAGGAAACAGCAGAGGAAGCACGCCCCATCTACATCTACGGGACCGCAGTGGAGAAGGTGGAAAGCTTCAAGTTCCTCGGCGTACTCATCACTGGCAATCTGAAATGGTCCTCCGACACAGACAGTGTGGTGAAGAAGGTGCAAAAGAAGGTGCATCTTAGAGGCTGCTGCCCCTTATACATAGACATGGAATCACTGGCCACTTTAATAATGGAACACTAGTCACTTTAGTAATGTTTACATACTGCTTTACTCATATCTAATGTATATACTGTATTCTACTCTCCTGTATTTTATTCAATGGCAGTCCGATTCTGCTCTTCCTAATATTAATAATTTCTTAATTCCATTCTTTTACTTTTAGATTTGTGTATTGTTGTGAATTGTTAGAAACCATTGCACTGTTGGGGCTAGGAACACAAGCATTTCGCCACACCTGCAATAACATCAGCTAAATATGTGTATGTGACTGATTTATTTTGTTTTGGTTACAGGGTTCATTCCGTATGGTTACAGGGCTTAAACAGAAACAACTCTAAGGGTTAAGTTTAGGTATTCATTTCGAGAGGTTAAGGCTAGGGCTATGGTTTGGGGAAAGCATAAAACCAAAAATGTGCTGTTTCCATTTAGGATCATCAAATACTCTCCCTGCTTGCTGATTAATTGTGAAATGCTGTGACACATTTGTTTAAGCAGCATGTTCTGGCTGTGAGTGCTGTGAATTTGAGCCCAGTGCTGTCCCATAGTTTATTGTAAACATTTTGGTGAGTGCCGAGGAAGACGTTTCTTGACGTCCTCAAACGTCAAAATCGACGTGTTTCTGGTGACCAGGCTGCTCTATCACTCCCTTTTTACACGACAGCAGAGGGGTTTTATGGCTAGTGGAGAAAGAGGAGGGGGACTAGCCAATTACAGGAAATGTAATGGAGAAAGCATTGAGCATCCTAGAGAAAAAGCTTCCCATTAAGGAACACCCAAAGTGTAATTAAAACATGAGATGACCTTCAACGCTGGAACCTCACAGAAGAAAATCACTTTTATTTCTATCAGCCCGGGTCAGAAGTTATCAAAAGCATAGGGGTCTGGTGATTAAACAGAGCTAGGTAGAAGTCATCACTTAGTGTCTTCTTCATCGCGTATCCTCCTCATGTCTCCGACATTTTACCAGTGTCTCCCTTCGTTTACGTCAGAGAGGGGGTTGGACTGCATCGGGACGACAGCGGGTACATTTGCAATGATAAGCAGATGATGAATCGGAGCGTGGACGTCGCTATTTCTCTCTGTCACTTTGCCTTTTACGCTTCATATTTCACCCTTTTTAATGTCTCAGGGAACTCCCCCCCCACACCTACCCTTTACACCCATAATCACCTCAAATCCTCTCTCGCTCTCTGAGGCAAACTTTTTCCTGGTTTGGCCTAGACAACCGTTTGCTTGAAATTCATCACTCCTTCACTTGGCCATTTCTTTTCTTCATCGTGTATCTCCTCGTGTCTCTGACATTTTACCAGTGTCTCCCTTCATTTATGTCAGAGAGGGTTCGGACCGCACCGGGACGACAACGGGCAGATTTGCAATGATAAGCAGGTGATGAATTGGAGCGTGGACATCGCTATTTCTCTCTGTCACTTTGCCTTACGCACTTCATAATTCACCCCTTTTAACGTCTCGGGGAACGCCCATACCCCCACCGCCAACCCTTTACACCCATCATCACCTCAAATCCTCTCTCGCTCTCTGAGGCAAACTTTTTCCTGGCTTGGCCCAGACAACCATTTGCTTGAAATGCATCACTCGTTCACATGTCTTCTCACTAAATTCGACTAGGAGAGGCACTGCCATGGGGAATTTTTTAAATCAGTGTGTCGGGTTCCAGTGACAAATCTAGGGCATCCCCTGAACCTGGAGATAAGGGTCATTCTGTGGCAAACGGGGTCACTGTCCTTTGAAGATGGGATGGCATTTATCTGGAGATTCTTAACACCAGTATTTCCCTTTAATGATCCCCTGCCATCCAGCTGTATGTACAAGCTGCTCCGAGCATCATTCTGTTTGATTTTAACATCACCATATATCTATTGGGATCTGAACTTTGAACTCAAGCTCTTATCCAATACTCACTGGGTTTGTTTTCTCAGTCCAATATTCAATGGGGGTTATGTGTTTTCTCTACCCCTGCAAACCCCCAAGTTCTCCGCTAACATGTCCTTGAGAGCATTTTATTTATGACTAACACAAATGTTCACATCATACTACCTCAATGGGCTGCGTAATAGATTAAGTCCTACAGAAAAAGAGGCCCCCCTCGTTCACCGGCTGTCTGCCACATGCTCCGCCACTGCCATTCCCCTTGCCAATCTGGTATTACAGATGATATAAGCTAGATAAATGTGTTCGGAGATGGATACCATCTCCCTTAATATCCTGTTAGACAGAAGAGGGCTTTTAAATTAAGCTAGATGCCTGACTGGCTGGCGAGACTCCATTTTGTTTCCGTCTCTTTACAACCCCTAGTTGCCTGGGTGGCAGGCGAGACTCCATTTTGTTTCCACCTCTTTACAACCACCTAACTGTCTGGCTGGCAAGACTCCATTTTGTGGAGTCATTTTGTTTCCCATAGCTGCCTATAGCTGCCTGCCTGGCACGACTCCATTTTGTTTCCATCTCTTTACAACCACCTAACTGTCTGGCTGGCAAGACCCCCTTTTGTTTCCATCTCTTTACAACCCCTAGCTGGATGGCTGGCGAGACTCCATTTTGTTTCCATCTCTTTACAACCCCTAGCTGGCTGGCAAGACTCCATTTGTAACACATTTCAGGAAACTAGGCATATGTCTCATGTCACGACTTCACAGGAGAGCCATCTGAATGTTTTTTATTTTTTTTATCAAAATGCGTTTTTTGGCAGAAATACTTCTGGAACATGTGAACTTTCATGTGCCTTAATAACAAACTTGTATGCCATCTGTCAATAAGTATACAATTGTTAAATTATTAGCCTTGTTGGTTGAGTCACAGAAAAAGTCAGCAACCTTCCCAAAGTGATGGAGAAAACTCCTGTCTCCTGATTACATCTACAAACTAAGGGCAACCGTGGCATGGCATCCGTGATAGGGAAACGCGTCCATCATGCTTGATGATGTATACCGGTAAGATAGTCTAGATAGCTACATTTTCAGATATTAGACGTTTCTAATTTTGACAGAAAGTGGTTTCATTTCAAGCTAAAGTGTACTGTTAGCTAGCTAGCTAACATTAGCTGGCTGGCTCCCTAGCTAACGTTACATGTATGATGTTATTATTCATATCCCAGAGCCGTTTGCATTGCTAGTTAGAGCCTAATGTTAGCTAGCTAGCATTGAACCTGGTTGATTATCTCCCAGCAGATTCAAGCAGGGTAGTAACGACATGATTTGGCACTATAGTCATTGTTGTTTAACTAGCTAATGTTAGCTGGCTGGCTCGTTAGCTGACGTTATGTGCCATGTGTGATCTTACATGTTGTTTACCTAGCCAGGTTCATTGTAACTAGCTAGCTACATGTCTTAAGCTAAAGTCCACAACACCTGTTGAATATGGCCGGTGTCTGTAAACGTCGGCAAAAAAAACCGTAATGAATTGTTGCCAGCAGAGCTGGTTGGGCTGTTTTCATGTTATCCAGAGGTAGACAAATCATCGGCCAGAGCGTCAAGGGTGCGCTCTGAACGCTCCGAGAGCGAAACGAGATTGGTGCGGATAAAGTTTAAGAGGGTGTGAACGATGCTGAATGGGTGTAGACAAAGAAGAGCTCTTCACTAGATACCAAAACATTCAAAGGCCATTTTCTCAACAGTGAGTTTACAAGTTTATCAACTTTCAAAGCCGAATTACTTTCCCATTGTTCCTCAAAAATGCGGTGTATGATTGTACCATTTTGTATCTCCGAGTCTCTACTTTTATCCAATGTAATTAACACCATTTCAAATGTCGCTTCATAAGACCAAATCTAGTCATATTTAGTTTCCATCTCTTTACAACCCCTCTCTGTATCTTTTTGTATGTATCTATTTGCTGTTCCTACACTACTTTTTTGCATTAAGACAAAACCTTCAGCAATTACTACTGTGCTGACCCATTGTTGGCAAAGGAGTTGCAAGCGAACGCAAGCACACACAGAAACACAAACACACAGACACACAAACACACAGACACACAAAGAAAAATCCCCTCTTCCTTCGCAATGCCACTGTTCGTCCTTAACACTCCAAATTCCTCTTACAATAGGTTCGCCTTCTCATTTTCTCCATCCTCCATGTACTCTAACAATTCCGTGTCCTCTCTTTCACACCAACAGCCCTGATTCCCCTCTCCCCATCCAGAGTATTACAACCGATCTCAGCAAGGCAAATGACGACTGTCTTCAACTGGCCTGAGTTGTGTGTTGAAGGCCCACTCTGTATTCTCTCTCATGTACTGTCTAAATAATAGGTCTGGCTCAGAGGCGCAGGGAGAATGACATGTTATTCAATCTACCAACCAGATCAATATCAAAGCCCATCTAAGACTGTTTTCTCATCATCTCTTACCTGCTGTTTGTCTATCAGTGGGAATGGAAGGAGGAACGTTAGGAGAGGGGCTCTGAAGGGAAAATTAAAGTGGGTTGTTTGGGGAAAACGCTGCCTCCCAATAAAGATGTGACACATCACACTAAACGAATCTCTGAGTCACACATCAAACTACAGCAGCAAAGGGCTGTTAAGAAATATCTCTGCTATGACCTCTAATTGGGTTTGGCTTCACATAGGAACCTCTTATAACAACAAAGATGCTAGGAGACAACCTCACCAAACTACATAATCTGAAGAAGAGAGGTGGGAGACATAACCAGCTAAGACAGCTGGGAGTTACGTGTGGCTCAGTTGGTAGAGCATGGTGCTTTCAACACCAGGGTTGTGGGTTCGATTCCCACAGGGGACCAGTACAATATAGAATGAAAATGTTTGCACTTGCTACTGTGATTTGCTCTGGATAAAAGTGTCAGTTAAATGACTAAACTGTAAAAAATGAAGGATAATGCAGTGGTGATGCCTGATAAAGGAGACTGTGTTAAACTGTTCCCTGCCTTCCCTTCACATGGCACCAACCTCCACTGAGTGAGCAAGTGTGGCTGAGCATGAAATCACACGGCCCAAGTTGTACACACATGTGGTGCACAAGAGTTCAACACTGGCACTGATGTCCACTATAGGCCATCACCATTCAGCACTGTAGATTACCCACTGATTGGCCTCAGTGTTTAGTGCAGGGCTATGGGGTAGGTCAGACTGTGCCCATACATCATGTGAGAGTGCACTGGATGCTTGAGTGGTGCTAAGAACAGTGGAATGTTGGGGAGGTGGCTGTACTTGACTTGTCATTGGCAAATACCCTCCAACGCTCGCTCCTGTGGCCCCCGGCATCTCTGGCTGTGTGTGCGACTAGGGCTGGAAATCCATTACCTTTCCAATTAACCACTGCCAAGTGGCCCCTGCTCCATGGCAGCCAGTCACATGTCATGATGTGTGCTCCATCAACCTGTGACAGCTGACTTAAGGATGGTGGGCTGCTTGTCATCTGAACTTGGTGCAGGAGCCTTCATTTGCACATGTGATAGATCTCTCCTCCCCTTGTGTGCCTTTATCACTAATCAGGTTCTAAAGTCAACTGTTGCCTGCTGATTTGAAGGCCTCCTTCAGTACACTTTACTGAGGAAATTGCTTTGGTGGGGTGCTCTCCCTCTATCTCCCTCTCTCTACATGTTGGACTGCTACCAGGGGGTGTTCTCCCTCTCTCTCCATGTGGGGCTGCTACCAGGGGGTCTCCCTCTCTCTCCATGTGGGGCTGCTACCAGGGGGTGCTCTCCCTCTCTCTCCATGTGGGGCTGCTACCAGGGGGTCTCCCTCTCTCTCCATGTGGGGCTGCTACCAGGGGGTGCTCTCCCTCTCTCTCCATGTGGGGCTGCTACCAGGGGGTCTCCCTCTCTCTCCATGTGGGGCTGCTACCAGGGGGTGCTCTCACTCTCTCTCCCTCTCTCTCCATGTGGGGCTGCTACCAGGGGGTGTTCCTGGTACAGATTCTACTACAGAAGCGGAGAACACACAATGGTGTATGTGATAGTGAAGCCATTGGCCATTTTCACTGGGTTAGAATACTTTAAAGAGACATCTCTATTTGTCATTAGCCATAAAATATTTAGATTTTAGTTTGCCTCCATAGTAGTATAGTAAAGCTGCATCAGCTAGCTATAAATAAAAAATAAAAAACCCTACAATGAACCCAGATAAAGGCAAGGCTTCTTCATCACTTAAGCTATGGATTTGTGGAACTAAACTAAACCCAAACTTTCTCCACAAACGTCTTGTGTGGGCAATGCATTAATAAACTCAAACTAGATAAGAAGTCCATAAAAAAAGATTTCACCAATGAAAAACCCATCTTGAAACAAGACAGATGGGACGATCCACCCCAAACACCCAAGAGGCCCAATTTTCCTCCAGATCTATGATGCGGGATCTACCTTCTCTCTCTCCCCTTCTTCCTTTCTCCTCTCCCCCCTCTCCTATCTCCCCATCTCCTCTCTCCCTCTCCTTTCCTCTCTCCCCCTCCTCTTCTCTCACTCCCTCTCTCTGTATCCTTGCCACACTCTGAGGGCCCTGCTCGAGTGGAGGTGCATGGCTCAACGTAACACTCATTATACCCCTTCATTATTCATGGCCACTAATGGAGAGTGTCCCACCAGCCGCTGCTTAGCAGGAGAAATGAGCGCCAGAGGCAGCGGGGAGGGATTGGTTTTTGTCTTTTCTTTTTCCCTGTGTGCTGCTGATTCAGGGTTTTGGTCCTGGGTGATGAGTCAGAACTCTCTGCTATGTGAGTAATGGGACACAGGGAATGTCTGGAGGCAAAGGGGAAACTGGGGAGGGATGGAGGAGGGGAATCTGTCTCCTTGGACCCTCAGCTCCCTCACCCCTCCACCAAGGCGGGCTAGATGCCTCTGGTCCCTAGTCCTTATCCTGAGCCTCACAATGCAATTCAAATGCAGAGGACGGGTTCAAATAACCAGCCCCAGAATCCTAATGAGTAGCAATGAAGTGTCAGAGGAACCTCTTAGTCGCTACAAGCTTGGCACACCTATATTTGGGGAGTTTCTCCCATTCTTCTCTGCAGATCATCTCAATCTCTGTCAGGTTGGATGGGGAGCATCGCTGCACAGCTATTTTCAGGTCTCTCCAGAGATGTTCAATCGGGTTCAAGTTCGGGCTCTGGCTGGGCCACTAAAGGACATCCAGAGACTTGTCCCAAAGCCACTCCTGCATTGTCTTAGATGTGTGCTTAGGGTCATTATCCTGTTGGAAGATGAACCGTCACGCCAGTCTTAGGTCCTGAGCTTTCTGGAGCAGGTTTTCATCAAGGATCTCTCTGCACTTTCCTCCATTCATCTTTGCCTTGATCCTGACTAGTCTCCCAGTCCCTGGCATTGAAAAACATCCCCACAGCATGATGCTGCCACCCCCATGCTTCACCGTAGGGATGGTGCCAGGTTTCCTCCAGATGTGTGGCTTGGCATTCAAGCCAAAGAGTTCAATATTGGTTTCATCAGACCAGAGAATCTTGTTTCTCATGGTCTGAGAATCTTTGGGTGCCTTTTGGCAAACTCCAAGTGGGCTGTCATGTGTATTTTACTGAGGAGTGGATTCTGTGTGGCCACTCTACCATAAAGGCCTGATTGGTGGAGTGCTGCAGAGATGGTTGGCCTTCTGGAAGAACCCATCGGGTCCTTGGTCACCTCCCTGACAAAGGCCCTTCTCCCCCGATTGCTCAGATTGGCCAGGCGGCCAGCTCTAGGAAGAGTCTTGGTGGTTCCAACCCTCTTCCATTTAAGAATGATGGAGGTCACTGTGTTCTAGGGGACCTTTCCCCAGATCTGTGCCTTGACACAAACCTGTCTCGGGAGCTCTACGGTCAATTCCTTTGACCTCATGGCTTGGTTTATGCTCTGACATGCACTGTCAACTGTGGGACCTTATATAGACAGGTGTGTGCCTTTCCAAATCATGTCCAATCAATTGAATTTACCAAAGGGTGACCCAAATCAAGTTGTAAAAACATCTCATGGATGATCAATGGAAACAGGATGCACCTGAGCTCAATTTCGAGTCTCATAGCAAAGGGTCTGAACACTTACATAAGTTATTTCTGTTTTTAATTTGTAATACATTTTTAAACATTTCGAAAAACCTGTTTTCACTTTGTCATCATAGGGTATTGTGTAGATTGCTGAGGATAAAAAAATATATATATTTTAGAATAATGTTGTAACATAACAAAATGTCAAGGGGTCTGAATACTCTCTGAAGGTATTTCAGTCCAGCGGAAACCTTGCCCCTCCTCGCTCCGCAGACCGTTGCCGCAATGGAACAGAGATAGCCCAAATGCAACGTTTGTCATTTAGCAGACGCTCTTATCAAGAGCGACTTACAGTAGTGAATGCATGCATACATTTCATTTCATACAATTTTTATTTTTTTTCCCCCTCCGTACTGGCCACCCATGGGAATCAAACCCACAACCCTGGCGTTGCAAACACCATGCTCTACCAACTGAGCCACAGGGGGTACGCCCCTTTGAAAGCATTTCAAAAGTAAGTTCTGTAGACGCTTACAAAAAGGGGTTCCAAAGGGGTTATTCGGCTGTCCCTAGAGGAGAACCCTTTTTGGATCCAGGTAGAACTCTATTTGGTTCCAGGCAGAACCCTTTTTGATTACAGGTCGAACTTTTGGGGATTTCATGTAGAACACCCCCCAACCCCCCCACTCGTTTTCCATGTAAAGTCATGTTGAGGCCAAGGTGTGAAACTGCAGCACCTTAGGCACATGTGTAACCATCAAATCGGTCCCCTTATTCATGGACCAAGGAAGCAAACCTCTTCCGTAGAGACATGGGCAGTGGTTGAGGGGGTGTTCGTATCTACACTGTCGGTTAGCAAATGTCCCTTTTAATAGAAATCTAAAGAGCCTCTCCCATCTCATTTTTGTCAGTGTTGAAAGAACAGGGCGATGTTGCAGCCATGATTAAACATTCAGTCATACATTATCATCCTGTAGTGCCAACTCCAGTTTCTCTGCAACCTTTGCTAAGACCAAATCATTACATATGGGGAGTGTTTTCAGACAGCACTCATTTCTTACCCTTGCTGCTTTGACACCCTTATTCTTTGCTCGCTCCATTGTAAGCTTCTCAAAGGGCATCCAACTTGAACACCTAGCTCTTTCAAACGATACAAAGAGACAAGTCTCCTTAAAGGAGGGCACTTTGAGGGTGAGAAACAAGCCATTTCTCTCCCCATTACACGGTTCCTCTAGTGTTCCGGTGCTATACTCAGCAAAAAAAGAAAAGTCCTCTCACTGTCAACTGCGTTTATTTCCAGCAAACTTAACATGTGTAAATATGTGTATGAACATAACAAGATTCAACAACTGAAACATTTCTGTTAGACATGTGACTAACAGAAATTGAATATTGTGTCCCTGAACAAAGGGGGGGTCAAAATCAAAAGTATCAGTCAGTTTCTGGTGTGGCCACCAGCTGTATGAAGTACTGCAGTGCATCTCCTCCTCATGGACTGCACCCAATTTGCAAGTTCTTGCTGTGAGATGTTACCCCACTCTTCCACCAAGGCACCTGCAAGTTCCCGGACATTTCTGGGGGGAATGGCCCTAGCCCTCACCCTCCAATCCAACAGGTCCCAGATGTGCTCAATGGGATTGAGATCTGGGCTCTTTGCTGGCCATGGCAGAACACTGACATTCCTGTCTTGCAGGAAATCACGCACAGAACGAGCAGTATGGCTGGTGGCATTGTCATACATACCCAAGGCACGCTCACGCAGATGAGCAGGGACCCTGGGCATCTTTCTTTTGGTGTTTTTCAGAGTCAGTAGAAAGGCCTCCTTAGTGTCCTAAGTTTTCAAAACCGTGACCTTAATTGCCTACCGTCTGTGAGCTGTTAGTGTCTTAACGACCGTTCCAGAGGTGCATGTTCATTAATTGTTTATGGTTCATTGAACAAGCATGGGAAACAGTGTTTAAACCCTTTACAATGAAGATCTGTGAGGTTATTTGGATTTTTACGAATTATCTTTGAAAGACAGGGTCCTGAAAAAGGGACGTTTAGCTATTCACTCTCCCCTGACTGTGATTGCCGGCGGTGGATTCTACCGACTCAGCACTTCCAGTAGGTTATAATGAAGTAAACCAGGTCAGATTCAGAGTCAGACAGGAGCACAGAGGACACGGCCCACCATGGCTCCACGCCCACCTGTACAGCCACAGCTGATTGGTGGATGTGGTGAGGTAGAGTAGTTGGAAAGGTTGAATAACTGAGTGAGAAGGAGAAGCATTGTGGGTTAGAGAGAAGTGGTGTGTATTGTATCATTAGTGTGTGGCAATTTGTGTGTGTGTGTGTGTGTGTGTGTGTGTGTGTGTGTGTGTGTGTGTGTGTGTGTGTGTGTGTGTGTTACGGTAAGTGTACATACAGTATTACCTAAGCTCATTTATTTGTGTGTTTGCGAGTGCATGACGAACTGCAATCGTGTTTGTACATGCGCGTGCGTGTGTTTACCCAGGGTTTTGTGAGGGTTCGCCTAACAGCTCTTGGTGTCTGAACACATCGCATCAAACCTCTGCGTGCCCCGGTTAATATTATCACTGTCGTCCTTATTTTCCCTCACACTTGCAATTACTACTCCAAAAGTACTTCTCCAACTGAGTCCTTTCAGCTCACGCTGCACGGGAAAAGAATACCCATGGTTGAACCGACAAAAGGCTGAGAGGAAAAGCAGGAAGCGGATTTACTTTGACAATGAGGCTTGTATATTGTTTGTCTCACACAATGTTTTTCATGGTTTTACAAACGTATTAGTATTAACACAAGCGAATAATTGGCTCTTCCAACTGATAAAAATTCTGAGAAATGAAACGACCTCCCAGTTGATCTGCTTCACTACCCCACCAATATACTATATGAACCCCTTTAATACGAACACGGTTGTTACATTGGAAACGCTTGTAAAGGGACTTACAAAATATCTCAACTGGTGCACGTTGTAACAGTGGAGAACATGACAACAAACGGAGACAGTTGTTTGTGCTTCTGCCAGCAGCTCGGGCTCTAGAGTGCACCACTGATGACATTTTTGTGCTTGTCGACTAGACATACAAACACATTCAGGAGGAGTTCAGGGATTTGGTATTCTACCCATATTGCTACCTGTCCTTGGGACACCTTGTGTGGAGAAATGGGTTTGATACAACCATACCTTATGTTCAAAGCCTGCACTGAAAGCTACTGACTCTTGAGCTACAGTGTCAGTGACATTTATATACGCATGAACTACAGTGTCAGGGACATGACTGTGTAAGCAGTTGGAATCCCCATTGAGTAACATGGGGGCATTTCTACACAAGGGGACAGATGGGGCTAAGTCTGGCTTTGTGGCTCTAAGGAAGGGTTATATCAAAAGATCAAAGAAGCGAAGACAGGGAATGGAAATGGATAGGATGTTGAGGATAACTAGATAAGATCTCTCACACACACGCACACACTGACACATACATCTGAACACACACAGGATCAATGTAAAGGAACACAGCAGAACCTATGAAGCCCATATAAGCTTCCCCTTAAGCTCCTCGCTCGTTCTTCCTCCGTAGCTCAAAGGCAGAGAAACTTAGCATGCCTGAAACAAAAGCTCACCCTCACCTCATTCATCTGATGACGTCCCCGCAACCTGCCCACCCCACTTCACCCCAACCTAGCCTGCCTCTTGCTGGGTCAATGTTATTCATTTGGTCCTCTTCGGTTTCGCTGTGTGTCCATTTGGCCTGCATGGCTTTACTTGCTCAGCTTATGGGCCTCTGATTAATGGCAGGGACTCAGCTCAGAGCCATTAGCTCCTTGCCTCCTATGAGGGCCTAAGAAACGGGACGAGAGATGAGGAGAGAGTTTCATTGGGTGCATAGCCAAGGGAGAGAGAGGCTGTAGTGCAAGGACCCACGCTAGCCTACAGTTACAGAAGGAGTGAAGAGGAGAGAGGAGTAGAGAGAGGGAGAGAGGAGGAGAGAGAGGAGAGTTTCATTGGGTGCATGGCCAAGGGAAAGAGAGGCTGTAGTGCAGGGACACATGCTAGCCTACAGTTACAGAAGGAGTGAGGAGGAGAGAAGAGGAGAGAGGAGTAGAGAGAGGGAGAGATGAGGACAGAGGAGTAGAGAGGAGGATAGAGGTGGAGAAAGGAGGACAGAGGAGGAGAGAGGAAGAGAGAGGAAGAGGGAGGAGGAGGGAGGAGGACAGAGGCGGGGAGAGGAGGAGAGAGCAGGAGAGAGGAGGAGAGAGAAGTAAAGAGGAGGATAGAGGAGGATAGAGGAGGATAGAGGAAGAGGCTGCAGAGTAAGGGACACAGCGTAACAACCAAACAGGTTGCACAAATATATCTAATGCTACATGTACTGTCATTTGAATGCTCAAATGATACCTGTTCTTCAATTTCCATCCATGCTAAGACATGTTTCCCACTAAAAGCAACTTTACTTTGTACTGGCTAATGTTCTTTGTACCACTGTCCACAAACATACAAATTAACCACTGCATTACACATAGGATACAAGACAGCCTAAAGAAAGTATAGATATTTTTAGGTTTGTAATACAAACCAGTATCAAAACCCCAAAATATGAAAGTGATATCATAGCTCTAATTCTTTGATTAACCAACAAGTCCACTACAGCCATCTCATCCTATCTCAACTAATTAAAGCAGACAAAGAGCCAATCCCTGAGGACAAATAGATGCCTCTTTATTTGCAGATGCGCTCGTATGATCGTAGATGATTTCCTGTCCGTTTGGGGGCATTTCCTCTTTCTACTTACATTGTGACCTGGTGAGAAGAATCAGTAAATGAGGAGCAGAGAGGAAGGGTCCATCCCTCTAAACTGTCCCTCTAAACCAGGCAGGCTGGGTCTTATTACGCGGTGGTTACGAGCCCATTCACAGAAGCAGAGAGGCAGTTAAAGTGATTTAACAGAGCACTAGAGCAGAGTGGAGAGAGTCACGAGAACTGTTGCTAAGACACCCACACAACAGCAAGCGCAGGACAAGGGCAAAGGGCTAGAGAGGACCTACATCCAGACCACAGCACCACTAGCAACATCTACACCCCCCCCCAACCAATTAACCCCCCCCAAACCAACCATGCCCGCACCCCATATAGGCCCCCTCAGATCAGACCTATGGCCCGCCTGCCCACCACAAGCCCCCCACTCCCGCAAAGAGGGCCTCAACATGAAAGTCACACATACGCCCAGGCCGTGAGCAAGGAAACAGGCCAACCCCCACTCTTACACTAGCCCAAGCCAATGGCATGTACCAGATGCTCAGCAGGCTCTGCTCACAGTTACTGGTCTGAGGCCAAACCACACGACTAACAACATTAGACACTTTGTGGAACACAAAGACTTCAATATCTGATCCTGGAATACAGTGCCTTGCAAAAGTATTCATCCCCCTTGGCATTTTTCCTATTTTGTTGCATTACAACCTGTAATTTAAATGGATTTTTATTTGGATTTCATGTAATGGACATACACAAAATAGTCAAAATTGGTGAAATTATTATAATTTTTTTTTTAAATACTTGTTTAAAAAAATTCTAAAAGATAAAAAAAGGAAAAGTGGTGAGTGCATATGTGTTCACCCACTTTGCTATGAAGCCCCTAAAAAAGATCTGGTGCAACCAATTATCTTAATAAGTCACATAATTAGTTAGATTGCACAAAGGTGGACTTTATTTAAGTGTCACATGATCGGTCACATGATCTCAGTATATCTGCACCTATTCTGAAAGGCCCCAGAGTCTGCAACACTACTAAGCAAGGTGCACCAGCAAGCAAGCAGCACCGTGAAGACCAAGGAGCTCTCCAAACAGGTCAGGGACAAAGTTGTGGAGCAGTACAGATCAGGGTTTGTTATGCACGCTCAAGTTTTCTGTTTTTATTGTCTTATTTCTTGTTTGTTTCACAATAAAACATATTTTGCATATTCAAAGTGGTAGGCATGTTGTGTAAATCAAATGATACAAACCCCCCAAAAATCTATTTTAATTCCAGGCTGTATGGCAACAAAATAGGAAAAATGCCAAGGGGGTGAATACTTTCGCAAGCCGCTGTATCCAAGGCCTGAGGTCATCTGCCTTTGGCCTATAGAGCAGGAACCTGGACTTCACCAAAGAAATCAGAAATACAGACATTGTCATCCTACAAAAAAAACATGGTATAGAGGAGATGGACCCACTGGTTGCCCTCTAGGTTACAGAGAGCTGGTAGTCCCATCCACCAAACTACTAGGTGTGAACAGTGGTGTAAAGTACTTAAGTAAAAATACTTTAAAGTACTACTTAAGTCATATTTTTGTGAATCCGTATTTAACTTTTGACATTTTTACTACTTTTACTTTTACTTCGCTACATTCCAAAAGAAAATAATGTGATTTTTACCCCATACATTTTCCCTCACACCCAAAAGTACTCATTAGATTTTGATAGAAAAATTGTCAAATTCACACACTTATCAAGAAAATATCCCAGGTCATCCCTATTGCGGACTCACAAAACACAAATGCTTTGTTTGTAAATTAATGTCTGAGTGTTTGAGTATGCCCCTGGCTTTCCGTATATAAAAAATAAATACAATGAAGTGTCCCATCATAATTGAAGGAATTTTAAGTTATTTATACTTTTACTTTTGATACTTAAGTATATTTTAGCAAATACGTTTACTTTTAATACTTAAGTATATTTAAAACCAAATACTTTTAGACTTTTACTCAAGTAGTATTTTACTGGGTGACTTTCATTTTT
Source organism: Salmo salar (assembly GCF_965601325.2). Lineage (NCBI taxonomy): Eukaryota > Metazoa > Chordata > Actinopteri > Salmoniformes > Salmonidae > Salmo > Salmo salar. Next base: position 16,760,993 of record NC_138297.1, on the reverse strand, counting down.
ACTTGAGTCGTTTTCCATGAAGGTATCTTTGCTTTTTCTCAAGTATGGCAATTGAGCACTTTTTCCACCACTAGGTGTGAAACAGGGAAGGGACTCAGCGGGTATGCTTATTTGGTATAGAGTAGACCTAACTCACTCTATTAAATTAATCAAACCAGGAACATTTTACATTTGGCTAGAAATTCAAAAGTAAATTATCTCAACAGAAAATAATTTCCCCCTGTGTGCTACATGTATCCCCCCACTAGAATCCCCATACTATAATGAAGACAACTTCTCCATCCTGGAGGGGGAAATCAGTCATTTCCAGGCCCTGGGACATGTACTAGTCTGTGGCAACCTAAATGCCAGAACCGGACAAGAACCTGACACCCTCAGCACACAGGGGGACAAACCCCTACCTGGAGGTGACAGCATTCCTCGCCCATATGACCCCCTTGGCACAACTACGACAACATAGCCAACAAAAATGGGTCAGAACTCCTGCAACTCTGTCTCATGCTGGGTATGAGACAGTCAATGGCAGTCTTCGAGGGGACTCCTATGGTAGGTACACATATAGCTTATTTCTTGGCAGTAGTACTGTGGACTTCTTTATTACTGACCTCGACCCAGAGTCTCTCACAGCGTTCACAGTCAGCCCACTGACACCCCTATCAGATCACAGCAAATTCACAGTCTACTTGAACAGAGTAATACTCAATCATGAGGCATCAAAGACAAATGAACTGAATAATATTAAGAATTACTACAGATGGAAGGAAAGTAGTGTGGAAACCTACGAAAAAACAACTAGGCAACAACAAATTCAATACCTTTTAGACAACTTCCTGGACAAAAGGTTTCACTGTAATATTGAAGGTGTAAACTTGGCAGTAGAAAACCTAAACAGTAAATTTGATCTTTCAGCTTCCCTATCAAATCTAAAAATGTCAAACAGAAAACCTAAGAAAATTCACAACAATGACAAATGGTTTCATGAAGAATACAAAAACCTAAGAAAGAAATTGAGAAACCTATCCAACCAAAAAATATAGAGACCCAGAAAACCTGAGCCTACGCTTTCACTATGGTGAATCACTAAAACAATACAGAAATACAGCATGGAAGAAGGAGGAACAGCAAGTCAGAAATCATCTCACTATAGTTGAAGATTCCATAGTCTCTAACCACTTCTGGGAAAATTGTTAAACACTAAACAAACAACAACACAAAGAGTTATCTGTCCAAAACTGAGATGTATGGATAAACCACTTCTCCAATCTTGTTGGCCATATAACAAAGGACAAACAGGGAAAACATATGCATGATCAAATACAAATCTTAGAATCAACTATTAAAGACTACCAGAACCCACTGGATTCTCCAAACACATTGAATGAACTACAGGACAAAATACAAACCCTCCAACCCAAAAAGGCCTGTGGTGTTGATGGTATCCTAAATGAAATAATACAATTTACAGACCACAAATTCCAATTGGCTACCCTTAAACTCTTTAACCTGTTAGGGCTAGGGGGCAGCATTTGCACGTCTGGATAAAAAAAATGTACCCGATTTAATCTGGTTACTAATCCTACCCAGTAACTAGAATATGCATATACTTAGTATATATGGATAGAAAACACTCTAAAGTTTCTAAAACTGTTTGAATGGTGTCTGTGAGTATAACAGAACTCATTTGGCAGGCAAAACGCTGAGACATTTTCTGACAGGAAGTGGATACCTGATGTGTTGTATTGACTTTAAACCTATCCCATTGAAAAACACAGGGGCTGAGGAATATTTTGGCACTTCCTATTGCTTCCACTAGATGTCACCAGCCTTTACAAAGTGTTTTGAGTCTTCTGGAGGGAGATCTGACCGAACAAGAGCCATGGAACGATGATGTCCCATTAGACACCTGGCGCGCGAGTTCATGTTGGGTACCCTCGTTCCAATACGTTATAAAAGAGTATGCATTCGTCCACCTTGAATATTATTCATGTTCTGGTTAAAAAAGGCCCTAATGATTTATGCTATACAACGTTTGACATGTTTGAACGAACGGAAATATATTTTTTCCCCTCGTTCATGACGAGAAGTCCGGCTGGCTTAGATCATGTGCTAACAAGACGGAGATTTTTGGACATAAATGATGAGCTTTTTTGAACAAAACTACATTCGTTATGGACCTGTGATACCTGGAAGTGACATCTGATGAAGAGAATCAAAGGTAATGGATTATTTACATAGTATTTTCGATTTTAGATCTCCCCAACATGACGTCTAGTCTGTATTGCAACGCGTATTTTTCTGGGCGCAGTGCTCAGATTATTGCAAAGTGTGATTTCCCAGTAAGGTTATTTTTAAATCTGGCAAGTTGATTGCGTTCAAGAGATGTAAATCTATAATTCTTTAAATGACAATATAATATTTTACCAATGTTTTCTAATTTTAATTATTTAATTTGTGACGCTGACTTGACTGCCGGTTATTGGAGGGAAACGATTTCCTCAACATCAATGCCATAGTAAAACGCTGTTTTTGGATATAAATATGAACTTGATAGAACTAAAAATGCATGCATTGTCTAACATAATGTCCTAGGAGTGTCATCTGATGGAGATTGTAAAAGGTTAGTGCATCATTTTAGCTGGTTTTATGGTTTTGGTGACCCTGTCTTTGACTTGACAAAACATTACACACAACTCTTGTAAATGTACTGTCCTAACATACTCTAAATTTATGCTTTCGCCGTAAAACCTTTTTGAAATCGTAAAACGTGGTTAGATTAAGGAGATGTTTATCTTTCAAAGGGTGTAAAATAGTTGTATGTTTGAAAAATTTGAATTTTGACATTTATTTGGATTCAAATTTGCCGCTCTTGAAATGCACCTGCTGTTGATGGAGTGCACCACGGGTGGCACGCTAGCGTCCCACCTAGCCCATAGAGGTTAAAATCATCTTTAGCTCTGGTATCTTCCCCAATATTTGGAACCAAGGACTGATCAACCAAGGACTGATCACCTCAATTTACAAAAGTGGAGACAAATTTGACCGCATTAACTACCGTGGGATATGCGTCAACAGCAACCTTGGAAAATACATTGCATTATCATTAACAGCATACTCGTACATTTCTTCAGTGAAAACAATGTACTGAGCAAATGTCAAATTGGCTTTTTACCAAATTACCTAACGACAGACCATGTATTCACCCTGCACACCCTAATTGACAAAGTAACAAAACAAAGGCAAAGTCTTCCCATGCTTTGTTGATTTCAAAAAAGCTTTTGACACAATTTGGCATGTGGGTGAGACAGGGATGCAGCTTAAGCCCCACCCTCTTCAAAGTATATATCAATGAATTGGCAAGGGCACTAGAACAGTCTGCAGCACCCGGCCTCACCCTACTAGAATCTGAAGTCAAATGTCTACTGTTTTCTGATGATATGGTGTTTCTGTTCCCAACCAAGGAGGGCCTACAGCAGCACGTAGATCTTCTGCACAGATTCTGTCAGACCTGGGCCCTGACAGTAAATCTCAGTGAGACAAAAATTATGGTGTTCCAAAAAAGTTCAATTTGCCACGACCACAAATACAAATTATATCTAGGCACCGTTGCCTTAGAGCACGCAAAATACTATACATACCTCGGCCTAAACATCAGCGCCACAGGTAACTTCCACAAAGCTGTAAACGATCTGAGAGACAAGGTAAGAAGGGCCTTCTATGCCATCAAAAGGAACATAAAATGTGACATCCCAATTAGGATCTGGCTAAAAATACTTGAATCAGTTATAGAACCCATTGCCCTTTATGGTTGTGAGGTCTGGGGTCCGCTCACTAACTAAGAATTTACAAAATGGAACAAACACCAAATTGAGACTCTGCATGCAGAATTCTGCAAAAAATATCCTCCGAATTAGGCCAATACCCATTAATTATCAAAATCAAAAAAAGAGACGTTAAATTCTACAACCACCTAAAAGGAAGCAATTCCCAAACCTTCCATAGCAAAGCCATCACCTACAGAGAGATTAAACTGGAAAAGAGTCCCCTAAGCAAGCTGGTCCTGGGGCTCTGTTCACAAACACAAAAAGACCCCACAGAGCCCCAGGACAGCAACACAATTCGACCCTACCAAATCATGAGAAAACAAAAATATAATTACTTGACACATTGGAAAGAATTAACAAAAAAAACAGAGCAAACTAGAATGCTATTTGGTCTTAAACAGAGAGTACACAGTGTCAGAATACCTGACCACTGGGACTGACCCAAAATTAAGGAAAGACTCAGTGAGCATTGCTATTGAGAAAGGCTGCCGTAGGCAGACCTGGCTCTCAAGAGAAGACACAAAATGTGGTGGAAACTGAGCTGCACTTCCTAACCGCCTGACAAATGTATGACCATATTAGAGACACATATTTCCCTCAGATTACACAGACCCACAAAGAAACTCCCATATCTATTGGTTGAAATACTAATGTGCCTTCACAGCATTGCTCTTGTTGTATCAAACATATTGATACAACAGTAGCTAAGATGGGGAGAAGTCTGTCCATAATATAGCGCTACTCTGCCTTCTTAACAACACTATCAACAAGGCAGGTCCTACAGGCCCTGGTTTTGTCGCACCTGGACTACTGTTCACTCATGTGGTCAGGTGCCACAAAGAGGGAGTTGGGAAAATTGCAGTTGGCTTAGAACAGGGCAGCACGGCTGACCCTTAAAAGTACACAGAGAGCTAACATTAATGACATGCATGTCAATCTCATGGCTCAAAGTGAAAAAGAGATTGACTTCCTCATTACTTGTTTTTGTAAGAGCTGTTGATAAGCTGAAGGTACAGAGCTGTCTGCTAAAAAATACTAGCACACAGCTCAGACACCCATGCACACCCCACAAGACATGCCACCAGAGGTCTCTTCACAGTCCCCAAGTCCAGAACAGACTATGGGAGGCACAAAGTAATACATAGAGCCATGACTATATGGAACTATATTCTACATCAGGTAACTGATGCAAGCAGTAGAATCAGATTTTAAAAAACAGGTAAAAATACACCTTATGGAACAGCGGGGACTGTGAAGCAACACAAACATAGTCACAGGCACACGCATACACACACATGGGGCGGCAGGTAGCCTAGTGGTTAGAGCATTGGGCCAGTAACCAAAAGGTTGCTGGATTGAATCCCCGAGCTCACAAGGTGAAAATCTGTCATTCTGCCCCTGAACAAGGCAGTTAACCCACTGTTCCCCGGTAGGCCAATATTGTAAATAAGAATTTGTTCTTAACTGACTTGCCTAGTAAAATAAAGAATAAATAACATACGTACATATGGATTTTGCGTTGTAGAGGAGTATGGGCCTGAAGGAACACACTTAGTGTGTTGTGAATTCTGTAATGAATGTATTGCACTATTTTAATAATTGTATAACTGCCTTGAGTTTGCCGGACCCCAGGAAGCATTTAGATTTCTACGGAGGTGGTGGAATGAGCAGAGCTGAGGGGACAAACAATCTATTTATTTTCCTCATTTGTGCAACAGATCTCATTTTATGTGGGCTTTAAAAACCAAAACAAAAGAGAGGAGCCTAGCGCCACATGACGTGGATCAACAGGCCTTGAAATAACAAGTTAGTGCATGGCAGCTCATCTCGCCATTCAAGCCTTGGTGAATCATTTAGATGAAGTAGAGCAGACTGCAGAGGGAAAGAATGACAGACGCACGTCCATGGCATAAAAAAAAGAAAGAGAAGACAATATTTAATGGTCTATCATGTCAAGGCGTCCAAGTGTATGTGTGTGTACGTGCATGCTGGAGTGTCAAGCAGCTGACCATTGTGTTCCATCTCTCATAAAAAGAGTGTATGGACATCATAGCCACTTCCACGTGGAAGGACTCTCGCTAGTTAAAAGCGTTCTATATCACGCATCCACATCTTATAGACAAAACAAGCACATACTACATATTTCATCAGACTTCATTATAACACCACTACTTCCAAACCATTGTCTCTCTGATCAGTAGATGTTTAACGGGCGACCAGTGATAATTGGCTCAGTTTGCATCTAACTTCCTGTGGGCTCCGCTGACATCAGTACAGAGGGGAGTGACAGCTTTTTCTTTCCTCTGACCTTTCACCAAAACTTTCTAGCCTATGACTCTGCAGTTTCAACAGGTTCATTACTACCTGCTTTCTCAAATGAGTGCTAGGCTGAAACCCCTCATTTAACTTCACAGAGAAAATGTCAAGGCTGTACGGACCTACACATGCATGCCAACTAAGACGTAGGCTGACTTGTATGTCTGCGTGTAGGGATTAATCATTCAGTGTCCTCCGGTATCAGTTTGTGTTTGTGACAGAAGTGTAAAAGTAGTCGTGAACACCCAATATGATTGATGAGACTTACGTAACATGACCGTTTGAGAGTGTTATAATGTGGCATTAGAATGTGAGTTGGCTGACACAAAGATTACTATACTTGCCTTCCTAGTGAATGCCTATGTGCGTAGAAAGACTAGGTAATGTAGCTTTACTGGACACCATGCACAAAGCTCCTCCACACAATGGCAGCACTTACATGACCGCTTTTCACATTATACAAAAGTAACAGGGCCGAAACTCAAGTTGTATTCAACGTCGGCGTTCTGACTAGGAAAACTGAGAACGGAAGTGGGTGGTATCCAGTCGTCAACAATGGGAACAAAGACCTTCAACCCATTATTTTGAACAAACCCGGTATGTACAGTGCCTTCAGAAAGCATTCAAATCTCTTGACACATTCCACATTTTGTTGTGGATCTGAAAATACGTATCTCACCCATCTACACACAATACCCCATAATGACAAAGTGAGAAGATGTTTTTAGACATTTTAGCAAATGAACTGAAAATGAAATACAGACATATCCCATTTACATAAGCAGTCAACAATTTGTAGAAGCACCTTTGGCATCGATTACAGCTGTGAGTCTTTCTGGGTAAGTCTCTAAGTGCTTTCCAGGTGTGGAACATTTGCCCATTATTCTTCTCAAATTCATCATTCTCTGTCAAAATGGTTGTTGATCATGGCTAGACAACCATTTTCAGGTCTTGCCATATATTTTCAAGTAGATTTAAGTCAAAACTGTAACTCGGCCACTCAGGAACATTCACTGTCTTCTTGGTAAGCAACTCCAGTTTAGATTTGGCCTTGTGTTTTAGGTTATTGTCCTGCTAAAGGTGTCTGGTTGAAAGCAGACTGAACCAGGTTTTCCTCTAGGATTATGTCTGTGCTTAGCTCCATTCCATGTATTTTTTATCCTAAAAAACTCCCCAGTCCTGAACAATTACAAGCATACCCATAACATGATGCAGCCAGCACTATGCTTGAAAATATGAAGAGTGGTACTCAGTAATGTGTTGTATTGGTTTTGCCTCAAACATAACACGTTGTATTCAGAACAAAAAGTTACTTAATTGCATTGCTACATTCTTTGAAGTATTATTTTAGTGCCTTGATGCAAACAGGATGTATGTTTTGGAATATTTTTATTCTGTACAGGCTTCCTTTTCTCTCTGTCATTTAGGTCAGAATTGTGGAGTAACTATAATGTTGTTGATCCATCCTCAGTTTTCTCCTATAACAGCCATTGAACTCTGTAACAGTTTTAAAGTCTCCACTGGCCTCATGGTGAAATCCCTGAGCGGTTTCCTTCCTCTCCTGCAACTGAGTTAGGAAAGACGCCTGCATCTTTTTTGGGGGCTCCCAAGTGGTGCAGTGGTCTAAGGCACTGCATCTCTGTGCTAGAGGCATCACTACAGGCCCTGGTTTGATCCCGGGCTGTATCAAAACTGTCCGTGATCGGGAGTCCCATAGGGTGGCGCACAATTGGTACATTGTCATCCGGGTTCGGGGAGGGTTTGGCCGGGGTAGGCCAAACTGCTATCCCTGACCCGTTAGCTTCCTGAAAGCCGTGTCTCCCGCTCACCTAGCGTAGTAACGACTACCGAACGGCTCCCTGTTTCATCTGTTGCTGCTCATTGGACCCTATGATCACTCGACTACACAGCTGATGCCTGCTGGACTGTTCATTAACACGGTACTTCATTTTGTTTATCTGTCGGCCCCACTCGAACTCAGGCCCTGAGTGTAGCTAACTGACCCTCTCTGCCCATTCATCGCCATTTACCTGTTGTTGTTGTCTTAGCTGTTAACCCGTTGTTGTCTTAGGTCTCCCAATCAACACCTGTGATTGCTTTATGCCTCTCTCTAATGTCAATATGCCTTGTATACTGTTGTTTAGGGTAGCTCTCCCCTAGACCCGCTCAACATGCCTCAGATAGCTCCATAGCCCTACCCCCCACACATGCGGAGACTGCACCTAGCTTAACTGGCGCCTCCAGAGATGCAACCTCTTTCATCGTCACTCAATGCCTAGTTTTACCTCCACTGTTCTCGCACCATACCATACCCTTGTCTGTACATTATGCCCTGAATTTATTCTACCACGCCCAGAAATCTGCTCCTTTTACTCTCTGTTCAGAACGCACATATAGCCTTTAGCTGTACCCTTAACCTTCTCCTTCTCTGTTCCTCTGATGATGTAGAGGTTATCCCAGGCCCTGCAGCCCACAGCAGCACTCCCATTCCCCAGGGGCTCTCATTTGTTGACTTCTGTAACCATAAAAGTCTTGGGTTCATGCATGTTAACATCAGAAGCCTCCTCCCTAAGTTTGCTTTATTCACTGTTTTAGCACACTCCTCCAACCCTGATGTCCTAGCCATGTCTGAATCCTGGCTTAGGAAGGCCACCAAAAATTCTGAAATTTCCATCACCAATTACAACATCTTCCGTCAAGATAGAACTGCTAAAGGGGGTGGAATTGCAATCTACTGCAGAGTTTCTCTAATGACTGCCTCGCCTGGTTCACTAATTACTTCTCAGATAGAGTTCAGTGTGTCAAATCGGAGGGCCTGTTGTCTGGACCTCTGGCAGTCTCTATGGGAGTGTGACAGGGTTCAATTCTTCTGTATATATCAATGATGTTGTTCTTGCTGCGGGTGATTATTTTATCCACCTCTACGCAGATGACACCATTCTAAATACATTTGGCCCTTCTTTGGACACTGTGTTAAGTTAGGGCTAGGGGGCAGTATTGACACGGCTGGATAAAAAAACATACCCGATTTAATCTGGTTACCACTCCTACCCAGTAACTAGAATATCCATATACTTATTACATATGGATAGAAAACACCCTACATTTTCTAAAACTGTTTGAATGGTGTCTGTGAGTATAACAGAACTCATTTGGCAGGCAAAACCCTGAGACATTTTCTGACAGGAAGTGGATACCTGATGTGTTGTATTACCTTTAAACCTATCCCATTGAAAAACACAGGGGCTGAGGAATATTTTGGCACTTCCTATTGCTTCCACTAGATGTCACCAGCCTTTACAAAGTGTTTTGAGTCTTCTGGAGGGAGATCTGACCGAACAAGAGCCATGGAACGATGATGGCCCATTAGACACCTGGCGCGCGAGTTCATGTTGGGTACCCTCGTTCCAATACGTTATAAAAGAGTATGCATTCGTCCACCTTGAATATTATTCATGTTCTGGTTAAAAAAGGCCCTAATGATTTATGCTATACAACGTTTGACATGTTTGAACGAACGTAAATATATTTTTTCCCCTCGTTCATGACGAGAAGTCCGGCTGGCTTAGATCATGTGCTAACAAGACGGAGATTTTTGGACATAAATGATGAGCTTTTTTGAACAAAACTACATTCGTTATGGACCTGTGATACCTGGAAGTGACATCTGATGAAGAGAATCAAAGGTAATGGATTATTTACATAGTATTTTCGATTTTAGATCTCCCCAACATGACGTCTAGTCTGTATCGCAACACGTATTTTTCTGGGCGCAGTGCTCAGATTATTGCAAAGTGTGATTTCCCAGTAAGGTTATTTTTAAATCTGGCAAGTTGATTGCGTTCAAGAGATGTAAATCTATAATTCTTTAAATGACAATATAATATTTTACCAATGTTTTCTAATTTTAATTATTTAATTTGTGACGCTGACTTGACTGCCGGTTATTGGAGGGAAACGATTTCCTCAACATCAATGCCATAGTAAAACGCTGTTTTTGGATATAAATATGAACTTGATAGAACTAAAAATGCATGCATTGTCTAACATAATGTCCTAGGAGTGTCATCTGATGGAGATTGTAAAAGGTTAGTGCATCATTTTAGCTGGTTTTATGGTTTTGGTGACCCTGTCTTTGAATTGACAAAACATTACACACAACTCTTGTAAATGTACTGTCCTAACATACTCTAAATTTATGCTTTCGCCGTAAAACCTTTTTGAAATCGTAAAACGTGGTTAGATTAAGGAGATGTTTATCTTTCAAAGGGTGTAAAATAGTTGTATGTTTGAAAAATTTGAATTTTGACATTTATTTGGATTCAAATTTGCCGCTCTTGAAATGCACCTGCTGTTGAGGGAGTGCACCACGGGTGGCACGCTAGCGTCCCACCTAGCCCATAGAGGTTAACCTCTCTTGGGTAGAGGGCAGTATTTTTAGGGCCGGATGAAAAGCGTGCCCAAAGTAAACTGCCTGTTACTCAGGCCCAGAAGCTAGGATATGCATACATGGTAGATTTGGATAGAAAACACTCTAAAGTTTCTAAAACTGTTAAAATTATGCCTGTGAGTATAACAGAACTGATATGGCAGGCGAAACCCCGAGGACAAACCATCCCCCCCCAAAAAATTCAGCCTACCACTGTTTTCAATGGCTGTCACTTTTATTTCAGGCAAAGTCCTTCCAGATTGTAGTTCCTAGGGCTTCCACTAGATGTCAACAGTCTTTAGAAGAGTTTCTTGATGGTTTTTGGAAAAATGAACAAGAAATTGAAGTTTGTCTAGGTGGCTCCCATTTTGGCTGTAGTTTTTCCAAGCACGTGGTATTTTTCTCCGCTAAAGACAATAATGATTCTCTGTCTTATATTTTATCGTTTATTTACGTATTAGGGTACCTAAGGTTTGATTATAAACGTTGTTTGACTTGTTTGGAAAAGTTTATTAGTAATGTTTGGGATTCATTTTCTATGCATTTTGATGGAGGGAAACTGGGTGGATTATTGACTGAAGTACGCCAGCTAAACTGAGTTTTTATGGATATAAAGAAGGACATTATCGAACAAAAGGACCATTTGTGATGTATCTGGGACCTTTTGGAGTGCCAACAGAAGAAGATCATCAAAGGTAAGACATTTATTATATCGCTATTTCTGACTTTCGTGGCGCACCTGCCTGGTTGAAATATGTTTTTCATGCTTTTGTGTGCGGGGCGCTGTCCTCAGATAATCGCATGGTGTGCTTCCGCTGTAAAGCCTTTTTGAAATCTGACACAGCGGCTGGATTAACAAGAAGTTAAGCTTTATTTTGATGTATTACACTTGTGATTTTATGAAAGTTAAACATTTATAATTCTGTAGTTTGAATTTCGCACTCTGCAATTTCACCGGATGTTGGCCAGATGGGACCGTAGTGTCCAAACGAGCTTCAATGCCATACAACAGTCATTCCGTGGCCTCCAACTGCTCTTAAATACTAGTAAAACCAAATGCATGCTCTTCAACCAATCGCTGCCTGCACTAGCATCACTACTCTGGACGGTTCTGACTTAGAATATGTGGACAACTATAAATACCTACATGTCTGGCTAGACCATAAACTCTCCTTCCACTCACATTAAGCATCTTCAATCCAAAATTAAATCTAGAATCGGCTTCCTATTTCGCAACAAAGCCTCCTTCACTCATGCTGCCAAACATACCCTCGTAAAACTGACTATCCTACTGATCCTTGACTTCGGCGATGTCATTTACAAAATAGCCTCCAACACTCTACTCAGCAAATTGGATGCAGTGTATCACAGTGCCATCCGTTTTGTCATCAAAGCCCCATATACTACCCACCACTGCCACCTGTATGCTCTCGTTGGCTGGTCCTCGCTACATATTCGTCGCCAAACCCACTGGCTCCAGGTCATCTATAAGTCTTTGCTTGGTAAAGCTCCGCCTTATCTCAGCTCACTGGTCACCATAGCAACACCCACCCGTAGCACGCGCTCCAGCAGGTATATTTCACTGGTCATCCGCAAAGCCAACACCTGCTTTGGCCGCCTTTCATTCCAGTTCTCTGCTGCCAATGACTGGAACGAATTGCAAAAATCGCTCTAGTTGGAGATTTATATCTCCCTCACTAACTTTAAGCATCAGCTGTCAGAGCAGCTTACCGATCGCTGCAGCTGTACATAGCCCATCTATAAATAGCCCATCCAACCAACTACCTACCTTTAGTTTTTTCTGCTCTTTTGCACACCAGTATTTCTACTTGCACATCTTCATCTGCACATCTATCACTCCAGTGTTAATTGCTAAATTGTAATTATTTTGCCACTATGGCCTATTTATTGCCATACCTCCTTACTTCATTTGCACACACTGTATACAGATGTTTCTATTGTGTTATTGACTGTACGTTTGTTATCCCATGGTTGTTTTTGTCGCACTGCTTTGCTTTATCATGGCCAGGTCACAGTTGTGAATGAGAACTTGTTCTCAACTAGCCTACCTGGTTAAATAAAGGTGAAATAAAAAATATATTAAAATTGTTTTTATTGTAAAATAAGAATTTGTTCTTAACTTACTTGCCTAGTTAATTAAAGGTTCAATAAAATAACAAATATTTGTAGTGACTGGGTGTATTGATACACCATCCAAAGTGTGATTAATAAATTCACAATGCTCAATGGGATATTGAATGTCTGCTCTTTGCGAGGCACTGGAAAACCTCCCTGGTCTTTGTGGTTGAATCTGTGTTTTTTTTTAATTCACTGCTTGACTGAGGGACCTTAGTGATAATTGTATATGTGTGGCACAGAGATGAGGTTGTCATTCAAAAATCAGGTTAAACACAGAGTGAGTCCATGCAACTTATTAGGAGACTTGTTAAGAATTGTTTTATTTAGGCTTGTCATAAATTGTCATTAATACTTTTTGACTCAAGAAATTTCAGCTTATTCATTTGTACATGTTTCGAAAAATATTATTCCACTTTGACATTATGGGCTATTGTGCGTAGAACAGTGACCAAAATATCTCAATGTAATCCATTGTAAATTCAGGCTGTAATTCAACAAATTGCAGACATTCAACACTAAAAATCATTGTCTTGCAGTGAAGGCCTTGTCAGTGAAAACCATTCACAAACACACACATTTTTGCAATGAACTAAGGATATCACAGTATTGGTCAATTCCATTTTAATTTGAAATTCCAATTCAATTCTTGAATTCACCAATAAAGTGAATTGGTTTTCAATTAAATTAGAATTTCAACAATCTTCAAGTTATGGAATTGGAATTGACATTATACTTTAGACTGCATTCAGTTTCGCCGCTCTCTCTCTCTGCCTCCCCCTTCTCTCTCTGCCTCTCTCTTTCTGCCCCCCACCTCTCTCTCTGCCCCTCTCTATCTGCCTCTCTCTAGTCTTCCTCTGGGCTGCAAGCTTTTAAAATCACAGTTTCTTACAGACAAGAGTGAGACAGGAAATGGAGAGAGAGAGAGAGACATAGCAACAGAAGAGACAGAAGCGAAAGAAGAGACAGAAGAGAGAGAAGAGAGAGAAGAGAGAGAGACAGAAGAGAGAGAGAGACAGAAGAGAGAGAGAGACAGAAGAGAGAGAGAGACAGAAGAGAGAGAGACAGAAGAGAGCGAGAGACAGAAGAGAGAGACAGAAGAGAGCGAGAGACAGAGACAGAAGAGAGAGGGAGAGACAGAAGAGAGAGGGAGAGACAGAAGAGAGAGGGAGAGACAGAAGAGAGAGGGAGAGACAGAAGAGAGGGAGAGACAGAAGAAAGAGACAGAAGAGAGAGAGAGAGAGAGACAGAAGAGAGAGACAGAAGAGAGAGAGAGAGACAGAAGAGAGAGAGAGGCAGAAGAGAGAGACAGAGAGATGGAAGAGAGAGAGAGATGGAAGAGAGAGAGAGAGACAGAAGAGAGAGAGAGAGAGAGAGACAGAAGAGAGAGAGAGAGACAGAAGAGAGAGAGAGACAGAGACAGAAGAGAGAGAGAGACAGAGACAGAAGAGAGAGAGAGAGAGACAGAAGAGAGAGAGAGACAGAAGAGAGAGAGAGAGACAGACAGACAGACAGACAGACAGACAGACAGACAGACAGACAGACAGACAGACAGACAGACAGACAGACAGACAGACAGACAGACAGACAGACAGACAGACAGACAGACAGACAGAAGAGAGAGACAGAAGAGAGAGACAGAAGAGTAAGAGAGACAGAAGAGAGCGAGAGAGAGGGAGACAGAAGAGAGAGACAGAAGAGAGAGAGAGAGAGACAGAAGAGAGAGAGAGACAGAAGAGAGAGAGAGAGAGACAGAAGAAAGAGAGAGAGAGAGAGTGAGAGACAGAGACAGAGACAGAGAGACAGAGACAGAGACAGAAGAGAGAGACAGAAGAGAGAGAGAAGAAAGAGAGTGAAAGCCAGAGAAAAGGTGCGCAAGTAAAGGAGTGTGCGAAAAGAAAGAAGACGATGAAGGGAATTGTAAACAGCAAGACATTGGCTTCCCTTCTTCTTCCCTGCAAACATTATGGCTCAATCAATGCTGTTCTTATTGTGTTTCTTAGAATCAAAAGGAAACAGCAAAGCATCTAACTAAAATGCCAATATCGGTAATCTATAGGTCCCTGCTGAATTGCCCACAGTCAATTCTATCCGGCTTAAAAGGGTTAATAGAGAGCACAGCCTGTCTGTGCACAAAGACAAGTTGTACTATAAAGAAACGGCCTACTGTGAAACCCTCGCCTTCTGATATTCAGACAAGCCAATAAACACACACTCTGACTGATTGTAAGGGCCGCTGCAATCAGATTACTGCTCCCACGCCCCAAGTCGACTGGCAGTGGTTCAGCGCTAGTTTGCAGTTAGCGTTCCCGCGCAGGCTAAATGGCAGATGTGTGGGGAGGAGCGTAGACTAGTCGATGCTAGCAGCTAAATGTCTTGGCTAATGAAGGAGGTTTCTGTGTGTAGGGCCAAGGCTGTGTACTCGCCAGCTGCCCACGGATCAGGGCCTTACTGGGAGGTGCAGTTGGGGATTGTGAGAATGTCTGTCATTGTGGGGGGCGGTTAGGCGATGCAGCTGGCCTAGCGCTAAGCGCCACCGTTTCCTACATCAGGAATTGACTACCTGCACAACATGGGGCCTCCTTCCATATGAAATCCTACAGATCCAAGATGAAGACGTCCGGAGAGGGAGCTTCTGAACAGCTGGGGACTGAGATTAGCTTAAACTCTGTGTCGATACTATAGGTCTCTCTGTGCCTTGACATTTTCATATCTGATCTCCGTATTGAAGAGGATAGGGTTTAACCATGTGAGAAAGCCTCTGAGGCTTGGACTCCTCCCAGTAGGCATACCACATGATGCCCACCCCTACCAGTTCTGAAGGTAAAGAAAATCCATAGCTTTTCTTCAGGGAAATGTAAACAGAAAGGGATCTTGAGCAGCGTGTTCTATCAAACTGCATTCTATAGGTCATGCCAGGATATATTATCGACTCTGCCTCGCAGCTTACTGGGTTTACCTTAGTTGTATCACATGTAACTTTTCGATTTTTTTCTGAAATGCTATGTTTCGTGTTTTCACAGTGAAAACCAAGCAAGATACAGAACATACTGTATTAAATGATGACTTCTTTACCAGTACTGTGCAGCTACAGCGATACAGCAAATACTTAACCCATTGTCAACAGCTGTGCGAGGCACTACAAAAGGCCTGACGCCACAGTATAAGGATAATAATTGAAAATAATAGCTAGACGATTATATCTAAAGGGGTTAGAGTGTAGAGAACGGAATGAGAACATATCCAGAGGAAATGACACCGGGACTTGGTTACGGTGGGCTGGATATGTGAACGGATGCTAAGGAATTCATTATGCAGTTTTTGGCCACAGTGGGAAAACAGCAGGGAGCAAACATTGCCGCTAGGACCATGTGAGGATAACAGCAAAGGCTCTTTAGAAGCTGTGTGCTGGTGCAAATATGCTCAGGCTGACAAACACACAAGGACACACACAAACACAGACAGGTGCAAATGCACAAACTAACACACATGCACACCTACAAAAACACACCTCTAATCATACATAACATTATGGCTTGCGACACATACTGTGCAGTACACACAGCAGAGAGCCACAGCTCTCCCCAGCAGGTTATACCCTCTCTTCCCCGGAGTGGGTTGGGGTTTAGGGAGGCTCCAGACCTGGCCGCCCAGTCTCTACCCTGGGGCGGGTGAATCTAGCCTGCAGCCAGGCACAACTATGGCCCTGGCAGCCAGGGACAGACACCTGACAGATAAAAATGCCCACGTCCAGCTATTCATTATTTAAAGGCCCGGGAGAGATAGCGGGGAGAGGCGCACTGCCTCAGCACAAAAGGGGGCAAGCGAAACACCGTCAATAAAAAAAACAACAGCACTCGTCCTAATGTAGGAGGGAGAAAGGGATGGTGGAATGGAGGGTGGGAGGAAAGGAGAGAGTCCCACAGGACAGGAAATGGAGACAGCTAAGCTATCAGTTCTGTGAGTAACTACAGCAGGGTCGAGAGGTTGAGCGGTGTTCTTTGGGTTTGAGGTGCTGACGGGAATGGATGAATGGGGATCTCCACTATAGGGAGAGCTATTGGTGATGGCTCTGGGACAGCAGTCAACACTATGAGGTGCACTACCTTGGTCTGAATGAATGGTGGTCGGGGAGGAAAGGCAAAAGGTGCTGGGGTGCAGTACAACACTATGGTACATTGACATCCACATCGAGGAGTGTAACGGGGTTCCAACTCCAAACCTTCACACCAGAGCGTAATTCATTTTTACGGCTGTCCTAGTTCCGTCTTATTTCTTATTTCTTATTTCTCCGGGGGCTAGCCCCTGTCATGACGTTGCCCTCTTTGGACACTGCGAGCACCATCCCCCGACCTCTATACTTCTGACACCAGGCTCTGTAAGAGTGGTTGTAAATTCCTACGAAGAGACCCTCTCCTCATGGCCCCAGTATAGAGAGAACAAAGGAGTTCTTCCACCTCACAGAACTGGAGAACCGAACGACATTCAGGTTCTGGAGAAGGTATAATAGATCAGTGAAGAATCCAGCTATGAACTGGTCCGTTTGGTACAATTTTGTGAAATTCATGAGAGACAATACGGCCACATTACCATAATCATGTTTATACAATAGCCTCAGCTATGAGACTTACATCTAAATGGTTGTATAAAATGAATGAATAAGGATGGAAATGTTTGTGAAATTGTGTAATGTGATTTTGGACTGTTTAATGAAGGAAACTCCAATTCCCTTTGGAGTCTTAACTAAATCAGAGGACCGCCCATGAGCACAGTTATGGTCTGGCGTCATGGGACAGGCCCTTTTCTGCTCTTCCGAATAAAACCCCCCACCTAGGTTTTCTATCCACAGACCGAGCTTACCTCAATTACGAGATGGCTAAAGGTTGGAGACCATGCATTTCTCTTGATGAACTTTTAACCATACCACGTGGTTAAACTCTCCGACAGAATAAGAACAAGTCTTTGATATTAATTACTAGTCTGCAGCTAGGAATTCGGTATCATTGAACGCGAAGACCGACAACCGCCGAAAACATCTATTCTATAATAACATGAATAAATGTTACTCTGAACTACCCATTCTAACCACGACAGAGAGAGAGGACAAACTCTCCAACAGAAACTAACTTTTCAACAGAGATCCCAACGACACACTGAGCGTAAATATATATATTGATTGCAATTGTTCCCGAATGAGTGAGCGTTCATGTGCAAAGGATTAGTATTTCAATTGTTATAATTATCAACTCTGTAGTGCCTTCTCAGCTGACCCCACTCCCCTTTTGTCTAACAAGCCGCCATGCCGGTTTAGCCCACTAGGGCACATTCTTCTATCATTTCTTTGTAACGATATCTACTGTTTGTTATGCATTTCTGTGAATTACTTAGTTAGTAAATAAATGATTTTACGACAATTGATGTATGGATGACTCAGAGTGAAGACTGGGTTCATGCAGATAACCAACAATTTACGACATTTGGAATGAGACTGGCGTGAGGTAAATAATAATTCATTAATTCGAAGACTAATTGATCAGATATTAAAATATCTGAAAGTTATATTAGGAAAATTATAACTTTGTAATCTGAATATTTTCCTTGGTGCCCCGACTTCCTAGTTAATTACAGTTACATGATTAATCAGGTTAATTGCGTAATAATAATAATTACAGAGAGTTATTTGATAAATATGTCTTCAGTTTTAATGATGCCAAAGACACGACACCCCTGCTAAGCAGGGCGGAGAAACCATTAGGTACTCCAAGAATAATATCGGAAGAAGAACTGACACTTAAACGTCTCTTTTCCACATACAAGCCCCCCAAGTTCACTGCAATCTACACCGCGATCGCCGTAGAACATCCTTCAGCAGCCCATCCCCTTTCCTTTTCCTGTTCCTCTCTAGGTTTCTTCTAACTCTGACCTCTAGTCCACTACTTCTTTCACCCTGTCTTCCACTTAGCTTCTCCTGATCTCTTTGTGTTCTGTTGATAAAGCGGCTTGGGGTAAGGGTGGTAGCTTGGACGGGCTTTGAAGGCGGCAACCCCAGCCTGTCTGAGGGGATTAGCAGAGAGCGCGATTGAGGTGTGCCCAGCGAGTCATAATACAGGCCTTGTGATTTGTATATTGTGTGTATATTAATGACAATGGGACAATGGTAAGGTTGAATGTGTGCCCGCTCAACTGTGACAGCCATGTGATTCCTTCATAAAGTCTGGGATACTGCTTATTTCGCCCTCAAAGTATGTTTTATGGTAAACTAAAAAAAGCAAATATTGGAATGAAATGTTGGATTTCCAATGGGATTAATGGAGTGCAGAGACCTCAGTTGATTTTTACTGTACCACTGACACTGGTTGATTCATTATTTATGGGGCTGTTAACAACCCATTCCTTTCCTACATACAGTGTAAGTCCATAAAAACACCTACCAGGAACTATACTATACCAAACAGACAAACGGGCTGCAGTAGCTAGGCCACACTCGCCTCAGTATTAAGTTATTTGTTCCAGAGGTCATGTGAAAGACAATGATTCGTGGGAGAATAGGAGAATAGGAGCCCGCCCCTAGGCCTCACCTCACAGCAACCAGAGAAGAAGAGCAAAAGATTAAAGGCAGGTACAGTAGCCAGGCGACGATGACGACAAGACAAGCACAGTGTTTTCCACTAGCGCCGGCTGTCGGAGTTACAGACGATTACAGAGTCATTTTCAGCCAGGTACTTTCTCCACTTAATTTAACCTGGCTACTTTTCAATTTGCTAGTCAGAAAAAAGTCTGACGCAACCTCTCCCCTGCATTCAAAAGAAAAGAATAGGCAAAGTGGAATTCGACTCGATATGCATCTTCTTCTGGGTGTGTGTGTTGTACGTGCTGTGGTTGCAGTTGAATTTCTACATGGAGGGAGAGGGCATGAATTTGCACACCCCACATAATGTGGTAACAATGAGTCGAATTCCACTTTGCCTATTATTTTCTTTTGAATGCAGGGTCTGACATTAACGATGGCCCGTCGGGGTTGGTAAAAACGTGTTCGGCCAGCGGATCTCTTCAGTCCCGACAGGGCCTGTAACTTTTCAGCACATTTTTGCATTCCCGTTCAAGATTTACCTGCTCTGTCACAATCTACCATTGAAAACCATTGAAGACTACACGCGTAAATGTCATGCTATTTGTATTTGAGCAATATGATTGGTTATTCATTCAAGCACCACCACGCTCCCGCGAGTCACAACTTCTCGAGCAGTACATGAGTTGATGGCTTCACACAGCACACGCTAGCTGACCACAGCAAAAATAAGAGCCCATCAATCTACTCGCTGAGTTTATCCTGTTAGGGCTAGGGGGCAGCATTGACACGGCTGGATAAAAAACATACCCGATTTAATCTGGTTACCACTCCTACTCAGTAACTAGAATATGCATATACTTATTACATATGGATAGAAAACACCCTAAATTTTCTAAAACTGTTTGAATGGTGTCTGTGAGTATAACAGAACTCAAATGGCAGGTCAAAACCTGAGAGATTCCTTTACAGGAAGTGGCCTGTCTGACCATTTCTGGAACTTCTTTGCCATCTCTATCATTTACTAAGGATCTCTGCTCTAACGTGACACTTCCCACGTCGTCCATAGGCTCTCAGAGCCCGGGAAAAAAGAGAATGTCGTCATTCCAGCCCCAGGCTGAAACACATTATCGCCTTTCTCAAGTGGCCCATCAAGAGACACTAGCTTATGCGCGTGACCCCGACCGCCCCCGCCTTTGGGATTTTTTCCTCTGTTTGCCGAAAAGGAGATTCCCTGTCGGAATATTATCGCTTTTCTACGAGAAAAATGACGTAAAAATTGATTTTAAACAGCGGTTGACATGCTTCGACGTACGGCAATGGAATACTTTGAATTTTATTGTCAGGAATTGCGCCAAGCGCGCGACACTTCTTTACTATTTCGGATAGTGTCTGGAACGCACGAACAAAACGCCGCTATTTGGATATAACGATGGATTATTTTGGACCAAACCAACATTTGTTATTGAAGTAGACGTCCTGGGTGTGCATTCTGACGAAGACAACAAAAGGTAATGACATTTTTATAATAGTAAATATGATTATGGTGAGTGCTAAACTTGCCGGGTGTCTAAATAGCGAGCCCGTGATGCCTGGGCTATGTACTTAGAATATTGCAAAATGTGCTTTCACCAAAAAGCTATTTTAAAATCGGACATATCGAGTGCATAGAGGAGGTCTGTATCTATAATTCTTAAAATAATTGTTATGCTTTTTGTGAACGTTTATCGTGAGTAATTTAGTAAAATGTTAGCGAATTCCCCGTAAGTTTGCGGGGGGTATGCTAGTTCTGAACGTCACATGCTAATGTAAAAAGCTGGTTTTTGATATAAATATGAACTTGATTGAACAAAACATGCATGTATTGTATAACATAATGTCCTAGGGTTGTCATCTGATGAAGATCATCAAAGGTGAGTGCTGCATTTAGCTGTCTTCTGGGTTTTGGTGACATTATATGCTGGCTTGAAAAATGGGTGTCTGATTATTTCTGGCTTGGTACTCTGCTGACATAATCTAATGTTTTGCTTTCGTTGTAAAGCCTTTTTGAAATCGGACAGTGTGGTTAGATTAACGAGAGTCTTATCTTTAAATGGCTGTAAAATAGTCATATGTTTGAGAAATTGAAGTAATAGGATTTTGAAGATTTTGAAAATCGCGCCACAGGCTGGCAGTGGCTGTTACGTAGGTGGGACGAATTCGTCCCGCCGGTCCCATAGAGGTTATTTATTTGAGGGAAAGTGATTTACAAAAGTAAAACTTCAATAGTGAACATACTAGCAATATGCTGGCTACTGTTGATAGTATGCAAAGAAAAGCTACAAAAAGACACCTAGCATTGGTTTTGGCTAGCCTAATGTAGCCATGTCCATTATCTCTTTTGGAACGTTTGTCTTAAAGGGGCAACATCCTATTTTCAAATCATCTCAAAATGGCATACTTTGGAAACAAAAATGACAGTGCAGTTCTACAGAATAGAGTAATGACATGAATTGCAAAATTATATTACACAGCTTTTGAATACATATAATAACCAAATGTAGCCTATAATAGCTGAATATAGAGAAAAGTCATGCCAAACTATAGGCCCTGCATGACCCCAATGCATTTAAGAACTACAATGTCCAGGCCAGTAGAAAATCTGTTCTGGTGGCTTGGGTTTTGGCCAACTGTCCCAAACGGGCCAGTGAGGACCCTGGCGTGTTTTATAAATTATGCAGCAACGGAGTTGTGGGCCATAGGCTATTTACTGTGCTTTGATTGACGAGCAGCAAGCTTGACTAGTTTATAAAAGGTGTGGAACTGACTGAATAAAGTCGATCTCATATAGCCTTCCCATTCACAAATCATACAACGTAGTTATATGTCCATGGTATCTCATCTGGACAAGTAAACTAAAGATCTCGTTTGTATTTCCGACATAAAGTCCATAAGGACTTGCCAGACAGTGATGTTAAAGTGAGTGATTCGTCAGTATCCTACCGAATCACATTGGTAAGAGAGCAATTTATTTGACTCCCTAATTTGCATACTTGTAGGGTTTTGGCAATTATCTGCAGATAAATGATGAAATCATTCGATGAAGTTAATCCTCCTCACCGCAGGAAGGATGCAGTTAATCCTCCTCACAGCAGGAACAATATGTAGGCTAGTGGAGAGATTGCCTCACTCTGGTCCAAAATATGATAAAAGAAAACAGATTGAATTGTTTTAATAGCTAATGATACTTATATGGTCTACTGATTTAATCAAAGTGTTGACAATGGACTAGTCAACTGCTGTTTTCTGTGTAGCAAAGCCCATGACTAACACCTGCTTCATTCTTCAATCATACCTGTAGTGGAGATAGCTGAGAAAATGCCTCTTAAAAGGAAGCTTGAAGCCCATGGAAGTCAGCAGGACACTTTAAAGGCCCTGTGGAATTTGAATTCAGTTTTTCCTGCATTTTATGTCATATTGAAACTAACACTGTAAAAGTGTGAAAAAAATGTATCAGTGTTATTTCCTGATAGTTGCTGGGTGAAAATGCAATCTAGCATTAAAATGTACCAGAGGCCACCGAAATAGAGTACATTTGGCAAAACAAATCTTACCACCCCCCAGCCCGGGGGAGCCTGGCTGGTGACTTTTTCTGTTTGGCTGGCTACTCCATGTGCCTGTGGAAAACACTGGAAGCACTGACGATGCAGGCATTAACACCAAAGACAGGGAGAGACAGAAGAAAGGGATGGAGTGAAGAAGAGAGAATTATAAAATGAGAGGGGGAAAGAAAGAGAGGGCCTCCTGTGATGTACAGATTCACTCTGTTCCGCGGTCAAAGCGTACACATTAATTATGAGAGCAAAGCCTGAGCCTCTTTTATTCATGGGACACTGGGTTATTTCTGTCTCTCTCATGTCTCCGCCGAGGACACAAGGCGTCAGGATGAGTGCAAGTGAGGAGAGGAGAAGAGAGGAGGCCCAGTCCAAAGTGTATTGACAAATGAATAAATAGACACAACACAGACATGCTAACCCCTGCATATTCAGATTTTAACTTCCTGTGATATAGTACATTTGAAGCCAGGTCGAGTTGACCATGTTTGGCCAGGGCCTTGCCACGCCATCCCCCCAAAAAACGAGCTTCAGCAGCAGCCCCGTTTTTATAACAATAATCCCACGGCCAGTAGTGTGGCGAGGGAGAGAGCAACAAGACACTAAAATCCTAATTTAACCAGGACAGTGAGAGAAGGAGAAAAAGCCAGGGGTACAATTACAAGAGAAAGGGAGGGAGAAGAAAAGAAAGCAGTGCGATAGAAAAACTACTAGAAGATTTGTGATTGGGGGAACTTGCGCACTTGCGAGTCGGGGGGACATTGTGTCCCCTGCTCTCAAGCCATATATTGTAATGGAGCCGGTCTGGGCAAACAGCTGGTGGGTAAATTACAGAGGGACTCGATGGCGGCTGGAGAAGAGAGTTTCTTGGTCAATTTTTACTGAGAGAACAATCATCAGGTAGAAAAGAGACTGACGATACACCTTGACCAGACCGGCATGTACACATACATGTTATTTCATCATTTCATCCAAACTGCTCTCAGGTGTCAATGGGGGTCTGCGTAGCTCAGCGCCAATATAGAAGTTGGTTCTATTTGAGATGCCAGACTCACTGCCTCTCCCATCTACTCATTGGTTTTCACAAGCATACTAACCTACGTGGGTGATTGAAAGATGAACAAGGAGAGATTAATTAATCAAAGAAAACAAACTTAAATAAGGCAACAGTAAACATGTAGTCGTCGGCACCTGAAGGAGGCACCTGCTGGAGAAGACATCGTTTTGGCCCAGTTATCCCTCTCGCATCCTCTCTTCCTCTCTCGTGTGACTCACAAAGTTCAGTTAATTACTATAGCTCCTGCCTTGGACCAATCAGTGGGGGACAACTAACTATATAGGTTTCCCCTTTTATATGTAGATTAATTGTCGGAATAGAGAATCCATGATTTTGTATGACTCAACATGGCAACAAAAAAAAGGACCAAATGTATTTCAGGTAAGCTAGCTAAATGTCCATGAATGGTTCATGTGTGTTTCGACCTGTCCCCAAATGAATATAAACTCAGGTAGGCTAGTTGAGAACAAGTTCTCATTTACAACTGTGACCTGGCCAAGATAAAGCAAAGCAGTGCGACACAAACAACAACACAGAGTTACATATGAAATAAACAAATGTACAGTCAATAACACAACAGAAAAAAAGCCTATATACCGTGTGTGCAAATGGAGGGAGGAGGTAAGGCAAGAAATAGGCCATAGTAGCGAAGTAATTACAATTTAGCAAATTAACACTGGAGTGATAGATGTGCAGATGATGATGTGCAAGTAGATATACTGGTGTGCAAAAGAGAAAAAAAGTTAATTAAAACAATATGGGGATGAGGTAGGTAGATTGGATGGTCTATTTACAGATGGGCTTTGTACAGCTGCAGCAATTGGTTAGCTTCTCAGATAGCTGATGTTTAAAGTTAGTGAGGGAGATATAAGTCTCCAACTTCAGCGATTTTTGCAATTCGTTCCAGTCATTGGCAGCAGAGAACTGAAATGAAAGGCAGCCAAAGGAGGTGTTGGCTTTGGGGATGACCAGTGCAATATACCTGCTGGAGCGCATGCTACGGGTGGGTGTTGTTATCGTGACCAGTGAGCTAAGATAAGGCGGAGCTTTACATAGCAAAGACTTATAGATGACCTGTAGCCAATGGGTCTGGCTATGAATATGTAGCGAGGGCCAGCCGACGAGAGCATACAGGTCGCAGTGGTGGGTGGTATTTGGGGCTTTGGTGACAAAACGGATGGCACTGTGATAGACTGCATCCAGTTTGCTGAGTAGAGTGTTGGAGGCTATTTTGTAAATGACATCGCCAAAGTCAAGGATCGGAAGGATAGTCAGTTTTACGAGGGTATCTTTAGCGGCATGAGTGAAGGAGGCTTTGTTGTGAAATAGGAAGCCGATTCTCGATTTAATTTTGGATTGGAGATGTTTAATACTGTATGAGTCTGGAAGGAGCGTTTACAGGCTAGCCAGACACATAGGTATTTGTAGTTGTCCACATATTCTAAGTCAGAACCGTCCATAGTAGTAATGTTAGTCGGGCGGGTTGGGCGGGCAGCGATTGGTTGAAAAGCATGCATTTAGTTTTACTAGCATTAAAAAGCAGTTGGAGGCCACGGAAGGAGTGTTGTATGGCATTGAAGTTCGTTTGGAGGTTTGTTAACACAGTGTCCAAAGAAGGGCCAGATGTATACAGAATGCTGTCGTCTGCGTAGAGGTGGATCAGGGAATCACCCGCAGCAAGAGCGACATCGTTGACATATACAGAGAAAAGAGTCGGCACCGAGAATTGAACCCTGTGGTACCCCCATGGAGACTACCAGAGTTCCGGACAACAGGCCCTCCGATTTGACACACTGAACTCTATCTGAGAAGTAGTTGGTGAACCAGGCGATGCAGTCATTAGAGAAACCAAGGCTGTTGAGTCTGCTGATAAGAATACGGTGATTGACAAGAGTCAAAAGCCTTGGCCAGGTCAATGAAGACGGCTGAACAGTACTGTCTTTTATCGATGGCGGTTATGATATCGTTTAGTACCTTGAGCGTGGTTGAGGTGCACCCGTGACGAGCTCGGAAACCGGATAGCACAGCGGAGAAGGTACGGTGGGATTCGAAATGGTCAGTGATCTGTTTATTAACTTGGCTTTCGAGGACTTTAGAAAGGCAGGACAGGATGGATATAGATATGTAACCGTTTAGGTCTAGAGTGTCACCCCCTTTGAAGAGGGGGATGATTGCGGCAGCTTTCCAATGTTTAGGGATCTCGGACGATACGAAAGAGAGGTTGAACAGACTGGTAATAGGGGTTGCAACAATGGTGGCGGATAAATTTAGAAAGAGAGGGTCCAGATTGTCTAGCCCTGCTGATTTGTACAGGTACAGGTTTTGCAGCTCTTTCAGAACATCTGCTATCTGGATTTGGGTGAAGGAGAAGCTAGGAAGGCTTGGGCAAGTAGCTGCGGGGGGTGCGGAGCTGTTGGCCGGGGTTGGGGTAGCCAGGAGGAAAGCATGGCCAGCCATAGAGTAATGCTTATTGAAATTCTCGATTATTGTGGATTTATCGGTGTTGACAGTGTTTTCTAGCCTCTGTGCAGTGGGCAACTGGGAGGAGGTGCTCTTATTCTCCATGGACTTTACAGTGTCCCAAAACATTTTGGAGTTAGAGCTACAGGATGCAAATTTCTGTTTGAAAAAGCTAGGTTTTGCTTTCCTGACTGACTGTGTGTATTGGTTCCTGACTTCCCTGAAAAGTTGCATTAAGGTCATAGTCATGAAACTTTAGCACACTAAAGAGGCCTTTCTACTGACTCTGAAAAACACCAAAAGAAAAATGCCCAGGGTCCCTGCTCATCTGCGTGAACGTGCCTTAGGCATACTGCAAGGAGGCTAGGAGACTGCAGATATGGCCAGGGCAATAAATTGCAATGTCCGTACTGTGAAATACCTAAGACAGCGCTACAGGGAGACAGGACGGACAGCTGATCGTCCTCGCAGTGGCAGACCACGTGTAACAACACCTGCACAGTATTGGTACATTCGAACATCACACCTGCGGGACAGGTACAAGATGGCAACAACAACTGCCCGAGTTACACCAGGAATGCACAATCCCTCCATCAGTGCTCAGACTGTCCACAATAGGCTGAGAGAGGCTGGACTGAGGGCTTGTAGGCCTGTTGTAAGGCAAGTCCTCACCTGACATTACCGGCAACAACATCGCCTATGGGCACAAACCCACCGTCGCTGGACCAGACAGGACTGGCAAAAAGTGCTCTTCACTGACGAGCCGCAGTTTTGTCTCACCAGGGGTGATGGTCAAATTCGCGTTTATCATCAAAGGAATGAGCGTTACACTGAGGCCTGTACTATGGGTGGGATCGATTTGGAGGTGGAGGGTCCGTCATGGTCTGGGGGCGGTGTGTCACAGCATCATCGGTCAGCATCATCGGACTGAGTTTGTTGCGAAAATGTCAACGCTGTGCGTTACAGAGAAGACATCCTCCTCCCTCATTTGGTACCCTTCCTGCAGGCTCATCCTGACATGACCCTCCAGCATGACAATGCCACCAGCCATACTGCTCGTTCTGTGCATGATTTCCTACAAGACAGGGATGTCAGTGTTCTGCCATGGCCGGCGAAGAGCCCGGATCTCAATCCCATTGAGCACATCTGGGACCTGTTGGATCAGAGAGTGAGGGCTAGGGCCATTCCCCCCAGAAATGTCCGGGAACATGCAGGTGCCTTGGTGGAAGAGTGGGGTAACATCTCACAACAAGAACTGGCAAATCTGGTGCTGTCCATGAGGAGGAGATGCACTGCAGTACTTAATGCAGCTGGTGGCCACACCAGATACTGACTGTTACTTTTGATTTTGACCCCCCTTTGTTCAGGGACACATTATTTAATTTCTGTTAGTCACATGTCTGTGCAACTTGTTGAGTTTATGTCTCAGTTGTTGAATCTTGTTATGTTCATACAAATATTTACACATGTTAAGTTTGCTGAAAATAAAAGCAGTTGACAGTGAGAGGATGTTTATTTTTTTTGCTGAGTTTAGTTGGTTCAGAGTTCTTTTTGATATTTTAACCTGCGTGTCATGATATGTCTGGTGGGGATAGACAAAATCAACAAGCGCACGATGGAGAACGTGGATGCAGACGCGGGCCAGTTTGGTCAAGGTTATTTTCCTGACTATGCACTCTGGCTACAAAAAAGCTGATGGGTCCTAGTTATTCGAGGATACACACTGAGCCCTAGTGTCTCAGATTATAAATTAACTAGGGGCCATCATATCTCTGGAAAGTCTTCGGAAGGGAAACTAGATCAGAGAGACAGAAAACAGGCCTCCTCGGCCCATTATGGACTCAGTTCTGAAGTTGGTTTGTTTCATTGAAGATGATTCAATTCATGATCGTCACTGGGTTGCTCAAACAAAACATGCATTAGTGTTTGATTTATCACATTGTGTGGCTAATAGAGACATATATTTTGATGAAAATGTCTAGATTGTAATGTTTACTCAGCATTTGACACAGAGGTAACGTTAGTAGACGAGAGACTTCTACCCAGAGCCTCTCTCTTTTGTGCATCCTAAAATGGCTGCCATAGTTCCTCTAGGTCCTCTTAGCAGCCTGATTGTCCTGTCTGTGTGGGTGATGGGTCAATGCAGCAGTCCGTGGTGTTCTGCCTGTCACGGATGGAGAGAGGAGAGAACCTCAGTGAATCTCTGATAGCCCTACTTTAGCATCAGTAGTGGCCATTCTGCGCTCTGTCAGACTACTGGCTCTGTCATCAGATAGGATCCCACTGCCTATGTACCCTTGCAGTGCCAAAGCATGCACCTGCACATTGCTGAGTGATCCCTATGAAACAAGTCTAAGTGAACTAAGCTATGTAATAGAATCACTTGGTTCAATAAACTATTCGGTTACCCTTCATGTTCCAAAATGTATTCCCCAAACTTTTCCTTGACCATGTGACCTACCATCTCAGGGCCAGAAGAGGCAGAAGAAAAATCATTCTGACAGTTACATATCATAGCACCTCAATCCCCACTAGTGTTATAGTGAGATGATGTCTTGAGAAATATGGGGTAGGGGGGATAGACTGGGGAATACACTTCACTATTTCTAACACATTCAAAGGGGAAAACGTTCCCCCACTGCTGTGTCTGTTCCTTCACATTGGGCTGCTCAGCTAGGCCTTCGTATCTAACAGTTATCCTGTCAATGCCACATCGCCCTGCCGTATTGATCCACATCTAAACATAGCACACCTGTCACTTTCCAACCTTACTGTGCCTCAGTCTGCTAGAAGAACAATCTGCTAGCTGTACTGTTTGGCTCTATTTTCTTACACTGGCTGATGGGTGACAGTAAGGGTGTGTGTTGTGTGTATGAGAGGGTGACAGTACGGGTGTGTGTTGTGTGTATGAGAGGGTGACAGTACGGGTGTGTGTTGTGTGTATGAGAGGGTGACAGTAAGGGTGTGTGTTGTGTGTATGAGAGGGTGACAATACGGGTGTGTGTTGTGTGTATGAGAGGGTGACAGTAAGGGTGTGTGTTGTGTGTATGAGAGGGTGACAATACGGGTGTGTGTTGTGTGTATGAGAGGGTGACAGTAAGGGTGTGTGTTGTGTGTATGAGAGGGTGACAGTAAGGGTGTGTGCTGTGTGTATGAGAGGGTGACAGTACGGGTGTGTGTTGTTTCCGGTCACAACTTGCAGACTTGTTTACGCTGCTGTGCGTTTTGTTGCCGATCTTACTTTGCTACCTGACGGTTTTTTACTTTTTCATTACCGTATATTTTTACTTTTTCCCACACTCAACTTTTTTCATTCAACTTTTTCACCCCGGAGGTTTTATCTGGACATGGTTCGTCAGGACTTCAAACAGCCGAAGCTAAGTAACATTAACATGATGCCTTCTAATTGCAGTCGTTGTACCTATAATATACAAGAGAACGATCGTCTTACGGCAAGGATAGCTGTGATGCAAGCCCAGCTTCAGACGCGATCGTTAGGCAAGGGTTATTTCAGTGTAGGAAAGGATGAAACAGCGTCTGTGCCACCAGTAAGTACAGATAGTAACGTTAGTATAAACCCCCTCGCACGGTCCCCGCAGCCGGACAACTTTCTCATGGCTTCTGGAGGGAAACGCTGTAGGAATGCTCAACCGGTGTCGCTTATTCAGCCGACAGAAACTTTCAACCGGTTCTCCCCATTAAGCGAGTCGGAGGCCGAGACTTCTCTGGTCTCTACTCCTCCCGTTGTGGGGTCTGAGACGCCGACGGCTCCCACCATTAGCTCTGACAAATTGAAAACCCTAGTCATTGGCGACTCCATTACCCACAGTATTAGACTTAAAACTAATCATCCAGCGATCATACACTGTTTACCAGGGGGCAGGGCTACCGACGTTAAGGCTAATCTAAAGACGGTGCTGGCTAAAGCTAAAACTGGCGAGTGTAGAGAGTATAGAGATATTGTTATCCACGTCGGCACCAACGATGTTAGGATGAAACAGTCAGAGGTCATCAAGCGCAACATAGCTTCAGCGTGTAAATCAGCTAGAAAGATGTGTCGGCATCGATTAATTGTCTCTGGCCCCCTCCCAGTTAGGGGGAGTGATGAGCTCTACAGCAGAGTCTCACAACTCAATCGCTGGTTGAAAACTGTTTTCTGCCCCTCCCAAAAGATAGAATTTGTAGATAATTGGCCCTCTTTCTGGGACTCACCCACAAACAGGACCAAGCCTGGCCTGTTGAGGAGTGACGGACTCCATCCTAGCTGGAGGGGTGCTCTCATCTTATCTACGAACATAGACAGGGCTCTAACTCCTCTAACGTCGGTAGCCCTGCCCCCTGTTAGCCAGCCTGCCAGTTGTGTGTATGAGAGGGTGACAGTAAGGATGTGTGTTGTGTGTGTATGAGAGGGTGACAGTATGGGTGTGTGTTGTGTGTATGAGAGGGTGACAGTACGGGTGTGTGTTGTGTGTATGAGAGGGTGACAGTAAGGATGTGTGTTGTCTGTGTATGAGAGGGTGACAGTAAGGGTGTGTGTTGTGTGTATGAGAGGGTGACAGTATGGTTGTGTGTATGAGAGGGTGACTGTAAGGATGTGTGTTGTGTGTGTATGAGAGGGTGACAGTATGGGTGTGTGTTGTGTGTATGAGAGGGTGACAGTACGGGTGTGTGTTGTGTGTATGAGAGGGTGACAGTAAGGGTGTGTGTTGTGTGTACGAGAGGGTGACAGTATGGGTGTGTGTTGTGTGTATGAGAGGGTGACAGTATGGGTGTGTGTTGTGTGTATGAGAGGGTGACAGTATGTGTGTGTGTTGTGTGTATGAGAGGGTGAGAATATGGGTGTGTGTTGTGTGATAGTGTGTGTATGAGAGGGTGACAGTATGTGTGTGTGTTGTGTGTATGAGAGGGTGAGAATATGGGTGTGTGTTGTGTGATAGTGTGTGTATGAGAGGGTGACAGTATGGGTGTGTGTTGTGTGATAGTGTGTGTGCATGAGTGACAGGCACCAGCCCCTATTTTGTGACAGTTTAAACCTGTGATGAGCTGAATTTGTGAAGGTATTTTAGGGGGGACAGCTGAGATGTAAACTCGAAGGGCACTGGGAGATTGTCTGAGGAGAGAGAGCGAGCTGTAGCTCAAACCATCTGCTCAGTAGTGCTGCTTTTTGAAGTCGGTTCCTTTTATTTATTTATTTTTGACAAATAATCACAGTTTTCAATTTTTTATTACAATAAATACATAATAATAATAATAACGCTTCAGGTGACTCCTCAAATGATATTCTCAGTAATTGGCAACCAGGTGAAACAAAAAAGCTGGTACTTTGTCCAGATGCACAAATATTAGCCAGTTAGCTAGCTAGTTAGCCAAGCCAAAATGTGTTAACCTGTCAGGCAATCTGCAAATCTGTGGCTCAAAACACCAGATACATGTATATGCAATGAACACGCAATGTTCGCAAAAACAAAAGATCTTATTAAAAATCAACAATTAAAAACACCTTCAAAAATTACTAAACATGTGCACCCTTAGAGCTCTGTGCTTAGGCTGCTACTAGGGCACCATGGCAACTATAGAACTCTATACTATAGAATTGAATGGGGGGTTAAATGCTGTAACATCACAGAATAAAACAATGTATGTTAATGACTGCCCATTACTATCACTTATTAGGCTCTAAGTATAATTTATTCACATTATTTTACTTAAATAAAATATTTTGATGATTTATTTATTTGATGACTTATTAAATTCCACATCATCATCACAATCTCTGTTCAGGCAGTAGCAGCCAGCCAGTTATGTATAGCTCTGCACCCAGAATCATCCTTTATGCTAGTAGTTTAGCTGGGTAACTGCCTTCTGCCTTTCAAAATCACAATTTCCGTAGATAAGGCATACTTTTAAGACTGCTGAATAACAACTATCAAACAACTATACAGTATGTACTCTCAGTTGGGTAGAGAAACCGCTCTCTTGTTCACGATGCGTCCTGTGAACTTCTGTCCTTCCCTTCCTCTCCTCTCTGCCAGCCCCACAGGCTTGAACCAATGAGATCAGGCAGCTGTAGGTGCAATGGATTCTGATCATAGTAATTATTGAAAAATTTTTCTTATTGCTTTACTATGATGAATATTGGTCTGTTGAACCTACACCTTTCTGCAACATCCCACAATTCATGCTGGATATGATTTACATTTACATTTACATTTAAGTCATTTAGCAGACGCTCTTATCCAGAGCGACTTACAAATTGGTGCATTCACCTTATGATATCCAGTGGAACAACCACTTTACAATAGTGCATCTAAATCTTAGAGAGAAACGGTGCGTTGAGAAAACATATAAAAATGGAATTCAAACAATTGAACTGACATTATTGATAATTGCTCAGCACTACTGCTCAGATATATAGCAGGAACTAATCAGGAAAAATGAACTGTGCTGAGGTAGCAGGAAAACAGGGTTTTCTTAATAACATGAGCATTCCCTTATGAACCATAACCTCATTAAATAAGGATGAACTGCTCAGCCCACATAATTGTGAAAGGCAGCATTACCAACGAACCTAATGTAAAGATGAAACATGATACCATGGGTGTAAGAATTAATATACTATTGGTCTAGCATCAATTGACCAATCTATTTATCGTTCTGGTCCTAGTGAGCAATAAGCTCCAATGACCAGTCTCTTATTACCCTGAAAGCAATGAGCCTTTCAATACGCAGAGCAGCAAGGAGGAATCCATTGATCCAACTAAAGGAAAGCGGGAAGGGGAGGGAGAAAGAAGAGAGAGATGGGATGGATAGAGAGAGAGAGAGAGAAAAGAAAAGTGGGAGAGAGCAGTCTAGGGTCCAGCAGTTAAATCATTACAGATGTTAATGATACCCCAGTCTCCTTTCTTGTCCTCTGGCCATTCAGCTCGCCAGGTCTGGCACGTTCATCAACGTTATCCACACGCGTGTCATTAATGACTACGCCGCTCCTGTCATTACCGAAGGCAGACCCCCAATCGAACACAGGCAGCTGGTCAGTCTGGTCTCCAACCATTGATTAACAGAACAGAGTGCGTCCAATGCCTGCATTAGTTAATCACAGTGCCAAGCCACTCGTCTACCTGCCAAACAACACCGGAAATATTTTACAATCACACCATTGTAGAGAAGGAAAACAATGATTTTTTTCTTTGCTGGGGGAAAAACAACAAACTATCGTAAAAGTCTTAATCGGTCACATTTACAATAGCCGGTTGGCTGATTGTGGATGGGAAGAGTTTCCTAAATTGGTCTATTTGCACAGCAGATGGGACTCTTTGTGTAAAAAATCCTGGATTCCTGCCTGGCTAAGGAGTGTGTGTGCATGCGTGTGTGTGTGTGTGCGTGTGTGTGTGTGGGGGGGGGTGTAATTGTTCTTCTACCAGATTAATGAGTAATTAGTTGAGAGAGACAATGCTAGAGGCAGTGTTTAATTAACAAACTGTCCGACACACACACACACATGCATACTGACAGTCACATGCAGACGCACACAAAAACATGCGCACACACACACACACACACACACACACACACACACACACACACACACACACACACACACACACACACACACACACACACACACACACACACACACACTCTCCACCAGCCTCTCCCATCTCTCTCCAACACTTTCTCACTTTGGATTCCTAGGAATGTTTGGAATTATGGACCATATTTTCATGCTAAACAGAATGCTCAGATTGAGCACAGGGAGGAATCAATGCCGTCAAAGTTTTTGAGGTTTTTGAGGTTTTGTGTTGCCTGTTGTCATGTAAGACATTCTGATGTTTGGAGTCCCCCTCCCAGATCAATCTCCCAGATCAACCTCCCAGATCATCCTCCCAGATCAATCTCCCAGATCAACCTCCCAGATCAACCTCCCAGATCAACCTCCCAGATCAACCTCTCAGATCAACCTCTCAGATCAACCTCCCAGATCAACCTCCCAGATCAACCTCCCAGAACAACCTCCCAGATCAACCTAAAAGGCTAGAACTCTGACTTTGAACTAGTGTGAGTCAGCTTCTAAACAAAAGACTTCCGCTATTCACAAACACACACTCACACGCAAGCATACATTCATCTTTACTGACCAAACACATTTTCCCACCTCTCTTCAGCTTTCACAATTGTGATGGGACAAAACCATTGTCACGACTTCCACCGAAGGTGGCTCCTCTCCCTGTTCGGGCGGTGCTTGGCAGTCGTCGTCGCCGGCCTACTAGCTGTCACCGATCCCATTTTTCCTTTTCGCTTAGCACTGTCTGATTTGTCACACCTGTGTCTTGTTGTATCTGATTCGGTGGGTTTATATTTCCCCGCTGCAGGTTAGGCTGTGTGCGGGATTGTTACTAGTTAATACGGTAAGGAGTGCGTGCCTGCACCACGGGATTTTGTTTCGTTTTGTGCAGAATGTGTTTTACCGTGGACATTTGTGTTTGCTAGATTTCGGAGTTGAGGTTTCTCCTCTGTGTGAACTGTGTTCCTATCCCTGTGGGTGGATGATACATTTCGTGCGGTTACCTTGTGTGTTTGTGCTGTGCCTGTGGGACCGCCTGTATTAAAATACATTTGATTCCCTGGAACGCTTCTGCTCTCCTGCTCCTGATTCCACACACACACCCCTCTTGTAAGAGGCTTATTACAACCATACTATTTTTGTAAGGACGTGTGGTTACATTTGAGTTAGAGATAGTTTATCTCTGCCAGTAGAATTGTTTAGAATGGTTTTTAATCCACTGAGTAACTATGTATCCTAACTTGATGCAGTACCCATTGAATTAGAACTAAGGCATACCTCCAAGCCAGACATTTTGTCAGAATAACTATATATTCCCAGCTTGATTAGTCAATATGATAATTTCTTAAACCTGTGAGCTATTTTATACTCAAATCTGTAGTATAATTCCTTGTCGGCAGAATTCTCTGATTTGCTAGTGTGATTCCCATATTTAGCTCCTTGGGCATAATCTGGCTCTAGCTGTGGAGAATAAGGCAGACGGCGGGGTAAGTTTGCTAGCATCGTACCCCTGTGGCTGGCCAGTTTCAGTAGCATATGCAACAAACAGCCTCGACGCTTTAGGATTAAAAACACAAATCTGGGCCATAGTTGATCACACATCCTCTCTGTGGCTTTAATGCAACGCATCACATGTGGAAAATAGCCCTTTCAGATTAACATAGCTTGGTCTACACATGCAGACAATCATGACAAGACGTCTGTGTGCACGGACGAGTAAACAAACACACAGACACACAAACATACACACACACACACACACAAGTAAGCATGCTGCACGCTGCACTTAATTCCTCCAAAAACAATCGCTGTGTGTGTTTACAAAACAGAACAAAACTGGCTGCGCTAATGCAATTTCATAGCAATGCAATCTGTTTCTCCCTCGTGGCAGACCTGGAAATGAAGGCAGTGGTTGGGAATTCACATCTTCATCTCAGCCCATTAAAAGCACATCTAAATCCTTCTAGCGTATGCAGAGCTTCAGGGCTTTGACTAGAAACCTGTGACTCCTTCAAAAGGAGAGCAGCCCTTCCTTCCTTCCTAGCGCCAAGGCTTGGTTACTGGCACAGTTCTAAGACTCAGTCGTTGGTCTGCAGTCTGATCTGAATGCGGTGGCAATACAATGCTTTGTTTTCAGAAGAAACAATGCATTTAGCCAGTGCAGTTATGTGGCTTTTGAAACGGAAAATTGATTTTTGTTTGAATTGTGAATGTGTAAAAGTATTACTGTTCGAGTCAATGCCATAGCTGTACATATATTCATCCTAAGGGTTTGAAAGCACTCTTGTCCTGTGCTTGTGTTTGTCGTTTTAATTATATAAAACTGTGATTTCATTGTTGATTAACAATAACAATTGTAGTGCTATAATTACAATATCACTTTGACAGCGGTTATAATGATATGCC
Source organism: Salmo salar (assembly GCF_965601325.2). NCBI lineage: Eukaryota > Metazoa > Chordata > Actinopteri > Salmoniformes > Salmonidae > Salmo > Salmo salar. Next base: position 16,724,646 of record NC_138297.1, on the reverse strand, counting down.
TAAGGACAATAACACACACACACACACACACACACACACACACACACACACACACACACACACACACACACACACACACACACACACACACACACACACACACACACACACACACACACACACACACACACACACACACACACACAGGCACACAGGCACACAAATGCACACACACACCAGCATGCAGGCTCATGCACACCCCTCTAACACACACACACACACACACACACACACACACACACACACACACACACACACACACACACACACACACACACACACACACACACACACCTATCTATCACACACCCCCAGCAGTGGGTGAGAAAGGAATACTGTAGCTCACACACTCCTCCTTTAATAGCCTGTCAGCGCACCAATAACGTCGGCCAACAAAAACAGCAGGCTACACATCCAACACATACGCTATATATACAAAAGTATGTGGACACCCCTTCAAATTAGTGGATTCGGCTATTTTAGCCACACTCGTTGCTTCAAGGTGTATAAAATCGAGCACACCGCCATGCAATCTCCATAGACAAACATTGGCGGTAGAATGGCCTTACTGAAGAGCTCCAGTAACTTTCAACGTGGCACCGCTATAGGATGCCACCTTTCCAACAAGTCAGTTCGTAAAATTTCTGCCCTTTCTACCCCTAGAGCTGCCCCGGTCAACAAAAAGTGCTGTTACTGTGAAGTGGAAACGTCGAGGGTCAACAACAGATCAGCCGCGAAGAGGTAGGCCACACAAGCCTAACGGGCGTAAAAAATAATCTGTCCTCGGGGGCAACACTCATTACCTAGCTCCAAACTATTCCAAACTACTTAATTTAGAACCAGGAACAGATATAGCCCTTGGTTCTCTCCAGACCTGACTGCCCTTAACCAACACAAAAACATCCTGTGGCGTTCTGCATTAGCATCGAACAGCCCCCGTGATATGCAACTTTTCAGGGAAGAAAAAACCAATATACACAGGCCGTTAGAAAAGCCAGGTCTAGCTTTTTCAAGCAGAAATTTGCTTCCTGCAACACAAACTCAAAAAAGTTCTGGGACACTGTAAAGTCCATGGAGAATAAGAACACCTCCTCCCAGCTGCCCACTGCACTGAGGATAGGAAACTCTGTCACCTCCAATAAATCCACTATAATTGACAATTTCAATAAGCATTTTTCTACGGCTGGCCGTGCTTTCCACCTGGCTACCCCTACCGCGGTCAACAGCACTGCACCCCCCACAGCTACTCGCCCAAGCCTGCCCCATTTCTCCTTCTCCCAAATCCAGTCAGCTGATGTTTTGAAAGAGTTGCAAAATCTGGACCCCTACAAATCAGCCGGGCTAGACAATCTGGACCCTTTCTTTCTAAAATGATCTGCCGAAATTGTTGCAACCCCTATTACTAGCCTCGTCAACCTCATTTTCGTGTCGTCTGAGATTCCAAAAGATTGGAAAGCAGCTGCTGTTAGCCCCCTCTTCAAAGGAGGGGACACCCTTGACCCAAACTGCTACAGACCTATATCTATCCTAAGGTCTTCGAAAGCCAAGTCAACAAACAGATTACCGACCATTTCGAATCCCACTGCACCTTCTCCGCTATGCAATCTGGTTTCAGAGCTGGTCATGGGTGCACCTCAGCCACGTTCAAGGTCCTAAACGATATCGTAACCGCCATCAATAAGAAACAATACTGTGCTGCCGAATTCATTGACCTGGCCAAGGCTTTCGACTCTGTCAATCACCACATCCTCATTGGCAGACTCAATAGCCTTGGTTTCTCAAATGATTGCCTCGCCTGGTTCACCAACTACTTCTCTGATAGTTCTCTGAGTTCAATGTGTCAAATCGGATGGCCTGTTGTCCGGGCCTCTGGTAGTCTCTATGGGGTGCCACAGGGTTCAATTCTTGGGCCAACTATTTTCTCTGTATACATCAATGATGTCGCTCTTGCTGCTGGTGAGTCTCTGATCCACCTCTACGCAGACGACACCATTCTGTATACTTCTGGCCCTTCTTTGGACACTGTGTTAACAACCCTCCAGACAAGCTTCAATGCCATACAACTCTCTTTCCGTGGCCTCCAACTGCTCTTAAATACAAGTAAAACTAAATGCATGCTTTTTAACCGATCACTGCCCGCACCTGCCCGCCCGTCCAGCATCACTACTCTGGACGGTTCTGACTTAGAATATGTGGACAACTACAAATACCTAGGTGTCTGGTTAGACTGTAAGCTCTCCTTCCAGACTCACATCAAACATCTCCAATCCAAAGTTAAATCTAGAATTGGCTTCCTATTTCGCAACAAAGCATCCTTCACTCATGCTGCCAATCAGACCCTCGTAAAACTGACCATCCTACCGATCCTCGACTTCGGCGATGTCATTTACAAAATAGCCTCCAATACCCTACTCAATAAACTGGATGCAGTCTATCACAGTGCCATCCGTTTTGTCACCAAAGCCCCATATACTACCCACCACTGCGACCTGCACGATCTCGTTGGCTGGCCCTCGCTTCATACTCGTTGCCAAACCCATTGGCTCCAGGTCATCTACAGGACCCTGCTAGGTAAAGTCCCCCCTTATCTCAGCTCACTGGTCACCATAGCAGCACCCACCTGTAGCACGCGCTCCAGCAGGTATATCTCTCTGGTCACCCCCAAAGCAGGGGCGAAAATCTGATATCAACTTTGGAGGGGACAATTACATTAAATTTTCTCAAGAGCAATTCCTGAGGGGGACACCAAAAGTAGTGCTGTAACACATAGCCTACATTGTAATATGGTAAATGTATATTGAGGAACCAAAGAAATAAGGTGTTTGCCATACTCCTAACTACCGGTACCCAAAACTACACAACTAATCACAACAGCAATACCATTGCCTTTAACAAATCTTAGTTCAGTCACCAGTTTAAGTTGAGAGTGGGGGTATCCATGGCATTTTCCAATTATGTTCCTATATTACAAGTCAAAATAATTGAGAACCTTTCATAATGTTGCCAAACAAAGACTCAACAAACTTACCTGAGACTCCCTGTCTCTGCCAGTCTGTCCCTGCATATCTGTCCCCAACTCTGCTGTCTGTGTGCCATCTGTTGCCTGCTCTGCCTAATGACATCATTGTGAAACATTTCCATTAGAATTTCATTTCTTTCTTATGAACATTTTATCAACTAGTCTTTGAGATATTAGGCTACTAGGGTTCTTACTTTGCGTTTTGGTGTACTGAAAAATACTCTGATGTCCGTCTTTTTTCTGCCATTTTTCTACCTGGTTGGCTACACACACACAGTATGTAGGTTATTTACAGTAGGAGATGGCTTCTATCATCTTATCTTCTATCATTCTATATGGGCTTCGATCTAAAAGGTAGCTAGCAAATGTGAAACGGATTGCAGTGACAAGAGTTGACAGCTGTATGAGTTCACCATTTACACAACATATGCTGCAACCTTTTGTAATTTTAATCGTTTGTTTCATATTGGCTGGCTTCTAACAATAGCTGAATTTGCAAAGCTAGCGAGCACCAATTCAGTGGTGTTTGCTATAATCTTTGCTACCCGGGTTAAATAAAGGTTAAATCAAATATATAAATAAAAGTTCCCTTGCGACAATTTAGCTTTTGCAACGAGACCATTAAATATATTTAAAACAATGGTAGAAGAGAGTGTAGTTCTGTTCAGTTTATCGCTAACCTTATCACAGGGACTTTGAAGCACTAACTTACATGCATGCTGATCTTGGAAGAAATTGACGATAGCAAAGATTCCATCTTTGACGACGCCACATAAATGGAATAGGTACTAGCTAGCTTAATAGTTAATATTTGCGCGCTAGCTCTGCATATTCAGCTAGTGTGTGTGCGCAATTGACTGGATTAACCTCACGTCAGTTACGTGCATTGAGTGCCTTTCAGACAGTAGATACGACCTCTACATTACCTAGCAAGCTAAGGAACTGGCAGTGGATCAAACCATTGTGAGGCAAAGGGTGGGGGGGTCGCAATCTTTTGAAACTTAAAAACGCGCTATTAAGTGTCTATAATCAGCACAATTGCTTTCATTGCGTATTATTAATATTATTTAAATTACATAGTTATGTTTCAGTGATATATTGGGGGGGACAAATCATATTTTTCCCAGGATGGGGGGGTCGTGTCCCCCCCGTCCCCCCCGGGATTTCCGCCCCTGCCCCAAAGCCAATTCCTCCTTTGGCCGTCTCTCCTTCCAGTTCTCTGCTGTCAATGACTGAAACGAACTCCAAAAATCTCTGAAACTCGAAATACTTATCTCCCTCAGCTTTAAGCACCAGCTGTCAGAGCAGCTCACAGATTACTGCACCTGTACATAGCCCATCTATAATTTAGCCCAAACAACTACCTCTTCCCCTACTGTATTTATTTATTTATTTTGCTCCTTTGCACCCCATTATTTATATTTCTACTTTCTTCCACTACAAATCTACCATTCCAGTGTTTTACTTGCTATATTGTATTTACTTTGCCACCATGGCCTTTTTTGCCTTCACCTCCCTAATCTCACCTCATTTGCTCACATTGTATATAGGCTTATTTTTCTACTGTATTATTGACTGTAAGTTTGTTTTACTTCATGTGTAACTCTGTGTTGTTGTATGTGTCGAACTGCTTTGCTTTATCTTGGCCAGGTCGCAATTGTAAATGAGAACTTGTTCTCAACTTGCCTACCTGGTTAAAAAATGGTGAAAAAAAAAAGAAAAGGCCTCTGGAAGCAATGTCAGCACAAGAACTGTTCGTCGGGATCACCATGCACAATGCCAAGTGTCGGCTAGAGTGGTGTAAATCTCGCCGCCATTGGACTCTTGAGCAGTAGAAACACGTTCTGTGGAGTGATGAATCGCCCTTCACCATCTGGCAGTCCGATGGACAAATCTGGCCTAGGCCTCTTAATTCCAGTGAAGGGAAATCTTAACACTACAGCATACAATGACATTCTAGACAATTTTGTGCTTCCGATTTTGTGGTAACAGTTTGGGGAAGGCCCTTTCCTGTTTCAGCATGACAATGCCCCTGTGCACAATGCGAGGTTCACACAGAAATGGTTTGTCGAGATCGGTGTGGATGAACATGACTAGCCTGCACAGAGCCCTGGCCTCAACCCCATCGAACACCTTTGGGATGACTTGGAATGCCAACTGTGAGCCAGGCCTAATCGCCCAACATAAGTGCCCAACCTCACATTAGTGAGCTCTTGTGGCTGAATGGAAGCAAGTCCCCGCAGTAATGTTCCAACATCTAGTGGAAAGCCTTCCCAGAAGAGTGGATGCAGTTATAGTAGCAAAGGGGGGGACTCCACATTAATGCCCATGATTCTTTTATGAGATGTTCGACGAGCAGGTGTCCACATACTTTTGGTCATGTAGTGTACCTGGGGCAAGGTTAAGCTGCTAGCACAATGCGGCAAGTCAGTTAAGAACAAATTCTTATTTTCAATGACAGCCTAGGAACAGTGGGTTAACTGCCTTGTTCAAGGGCAGAACGACAGATTTGTACCTTGTCAGCTCGGGGATTCGATCTTGCAACCTTTTGGTTACTAGTACAACACTCTAACCACTAGGCTACCTTCCGCTAAGCTTGCTGCCAGCTCTTAGCAAACTGTTGGAAAGAAATGTTTGACCAAATACAATGCTATTTCTCTGTAAACAAATTAACAACAGACTTTCAGCATGCTTACAGAGAAGGGCACTCGACATGTACTGCACTGACACAAATGACTGATGATTGGTTGAAAGAAATTGAAAATAAGAAGATTGTGGGAGCTGTACTGTCAGATTTCAGTGCAGCCTTTGCTTTGATGTGTTATGGCTTTTCAACCTCTGCCATGTTGTGAATTCAGAGCAATCTATGTAACAGAACTCTTTGATGGAACCTTCTCTAATGTCAAACGTGTAAAGTGTGGTGTAGGGCAGCTCTCTAGGCCCTCTACTCTTTTCTATTTTTACCAATGACCTGCCACTGACATTAAACAAAGCCTGTGTGTCCACTTATGCTGATGATTCAACCATATATGCATCAGCAACCACAGCTAATGAAGTCACTGAAACCCTTAACAAAGAGTTTCAGTCTGTTTTGGAATGGGTGGCCAGTAATAAACTGGTCCTGAACATCTCTAGAACTAAGTGCATTGTATGTGGTAAAAATCATTCCCTAAGTTCTAGACCTCAGCTAAATCTGGTAATGAATGGTGTGGCTGTTGAACAAGTTGAGGAGACTAAATTACTTGGTGTGACCTTAGATTGTAAACTGTCATGGACCAAAACATATAGATCCAATGGTTGTAAAGATGGGGAGAGGTCAGTCCGTAATAAAGAGATGCTCTGCTTTTTTGACACCATACTCCAAAAAGTAAGTTCTGCAAGCTCTAGTTTTGTCTAATCTTGATTATTTTCCAGTATTGTGGTCCAGTGCTGCAAGAAAATACCTAGTTAAGCTGCAACTGGCCCAGAACAGAGTGGCACATCTTGCTCGTCACTGCTTTATTTATTTAACCCTTATTTTACCAGGTAAATTGACTGAGAACACCTTCTCATTTACAACAACGACCTGAGGAATAATTATATGGGAGAGGATGAGGGATGAATGAGCCAATTGTAAGCAGAGGGCTGACATAAATACTATGCATGCCAGTCTCTATTGGCTAAGAGTTGAGGAGAGACTGACTTCATCACTTCTTCTTTTTATTAGAAACATTAACGTGTTGAAAATCCCAAATTGTTTGCATAGTCAACTTACACACAGCTCTGACACACACACACACACACTTACCCTACCAGACATGCCACCAGGGGTCTTTTCATAGTCCCCAAATCAAGAACAAATTCAAAAAAGTGTACTGTATTATATAGAGCCAGTATTGCATGGAACTCAGTTCCATCTCATATTGCTCAAATAAACAGCAAATCTGGTTTAAAAAAACAGATAAAGCAACACCTCACAGCACAACACCTCTCCCCTATTTGACCTAGATAGTTTGTGTGTATGTATTGATATGTAGGCTGTGTGTGCCGTTTTTAAATGTATGTAGTTCTGTCCTTGAGCTGTTCTTGTCTATTAATGTTCTGTATTATGTCATGTTCTGTGTGGACCCCAGGAAGAGTAGCTGCTGCTTTTGCAACAGCTAATGGGGATCCTAATAAAATACCTAAATACTTAAAGCTGATGCAAAGGGATTTCAATCTCAGTGCCATCTACCCTGGAGCCAAGTCAGCAGCTAGGCTACACTCCTTGAAGCAACAATCCCTTAGGGTCTCCGTCTCAGAATGGACTGGAACTTGTGTAGTACTGTAGGTGGAGGGAGAGGGGGGTCAGGGGGGAGTAGTTACCCTTCTCTCCACCTCCCCTCCTCCCAAATGTACGTGTGCCTGCGCCACAGTTTAGGTGCGAGACGCCAGCTATCAATCCGTCTGTTATATTCCCCTGATATAGACAGAGGTCAGCTCCTCTGTAACTACTGTTCTCTCTCATTCTTTCATTCTTTCTCTCTTTTATTTTCTGTCCCTCTCCCTTCCACTCATTCCATTACAAGGCTTAAGACACAAGGCTCTATGTGACTTCTTTGCCCTAACGGATCATTGGTCCAGAAAGTCTGTGAAACAGAGGAATCTGGATTATACCCCATTATATCCGACAACTATGGGAATTGCCACTACGTGATACCAGAATGGTCCAATTGATTGGAAGATGCATGGAGAGACGGACCCAATGATTAGCCACTAGGTTTGACAAAAGGCTCTGATGATGGGATGAGTGAGTTATGGCTCATCACTGATGAAGCGATTGACTGAATGAGGCGGTAGAAGGAGGTAAAGATGGCCGCTGCTCCCGCTCACTAGGTGGCAGCTGATTACCAATCCAGCCAGACAGCGAGGCAGGCCTAGACAAAACATGGCTTTTCTAACAACCAGCCAATAAGGGCCTCTCGTCAGCATCAAGGGAGTGGAAGAAGTGGAGAGAGAGAGAGAGAGAGAGAGAGAGCGAGAGAGAGAGAGAAGTAGGGAGATAGAAAGAACGGGAGCCCATAAATTCCTGGGCCGTGATGGGGGGATTAAGAAAGACTGCAGGGAGGCGGAGAAATAGTACGGTGCGAATCGTAAATCGATGGAAAACAAACCCCACAGTCACACATCACTAGTGCCTCCAACACGCACCGAGCTTTAAAATCTGGTACACAACACCAATGTCTACTTGATTCCTAGTTCATTTTCACCTCTACGTTATTAAGGTAAGGAGAGACTAGAGGCTTGCACCTGATGCATAACCACCCCATCCTGGCTCAGTGAGGACACACACACACACACACACACACACACACACACACACACACACACACACACACACACACACACACACACACACACACACACACACACACACACACACACACCACCAGTTATTCCGTTACTTAAGTCAAATGGCCAAATGGCTGTAAGTGACTTCTTTGCTTTTAACGTATCATTGTTCCAGCGAGTCTGTGATACAGAGTAATCTGTAAAGCCTGCATGGCTTTCTCTCAATGTATAAGATTAGAAATAACCTTGAGATTTAAGGGCAAAAATAAACAACTTGAGCTATAAGTTTTTCTGTGCTTGTCGCGATTAGCCGCAGGTCCAATTGGTATTCTCTGTGGGTAGTGGGAGGAGGCTCGACTGTGTTGGATGCAAGAGGAATGCAAAATGGCCTCCTCTAGCTTGCCTAGCTCTCATGCGCACACACACACACACACACACACACACACACACACACACACACACACACACACACACACACACACACACACACACACACACACACACACACACACACACAGTATTGTACAACTAACCTTGTAGGGACACACAATTCAGTCCCATATTTTCCCTAACCCTACACCTAATCCTTACCCTAAAACTAACCCTAGCTCCTAACCCTAAACCTAATTCTAACCCTAATTCTATCTTTAACCTTAAACCTCCTAGAAATAGCATTTTACCTTGTTAGTGAAATGTTTGTTGTTTACTATTCTTGTGGGGACAAACACACACACACACAAACACACACCCAACCTTTCTGTGGATAGTCTAACCTTGCTTCCAGGCACCAGTTAACCCAGTCCCCTGTGGACAGTCAAACTTTGCCTCCAGGCACCAGTCACTAATTGCAAACCATTAGCTCCTATCAATTAGGGAAACGTTCTTTCTGTGTCCATGGGCAACTGTTGGATATTATTTTGAGAAGCTCAAATGTGAGAATCTAAACATGGAGGGAACTGATGCATGCAAGTGGACTCACCTTACTGGGAACTGTCTATTCCTGTGAGGTAGGTTGTTTTTTAACAATCACATTTTTTTTTCAGTAGTTGGTTACAGGAAACCAAAAGACAAGAAAATGTTATGGGGGTTGTGAAGCGCTACAAGATTAAATCACAAGCAACACAACTTCTGAGGAGCTGTCTGGGAGTAGCACTGGAACAAAATACTGGTTAATCAATATTTGTATTTAAATTCAGTTTGTCAGTGAGTTGCACACGGCTGACAAGTGAGGAACCACAAGTTAAAATTCTGTTTATGAGTGGAGACAGGCATTTGAATTAAAGCTTGAATCAATACTACGCTCAAAAACATTTCTCAACACCTTGAAACGTCAAACAGTCTGCAACGTCTCCAAGACAGACGAACAGTTCTTGACTCCCACATTGCCAAGTAAAAACCCTTCTTAAACTAGAGATCTGTTTTTTTGCATTGGATGTGTCTCAATCCACCGCATCCGCCAATATCGCACTTCCACATCTGCGGTGAAAGGTGTTTGTCAGATCATGAGACATTCCGAAAATCAGTAGCGTCCGAACAAACACATCTGTAGCATCCAAACCGTTTTGGCTACAAACTATTATGACCACTCTATGGAAAGGGGAGATTCTCATGAATACGACCATAGTGTTGACACAAGTGTCACACGACTCGTCTGAAGGTAACCATTACTGGTTAAAACATTTTAAACCCTGATTCAGATGACCATCCTACCCATGCTAGATTGCGGAGACGTAAATTATAGATCGGCAGGTAAGGGTGCTCTCGAGCGGATAGATGTTCTTTACCATTCGGCCATCAGATTTGCCACCAATGCTCCTTATAGGACATCACTGCACTCTATACTCCTCTGTAAACTGGTCATCTCTGTATATCCATTGCAAGACCCACTGGTTGACGCTTATTTATAACCCCCTCTAGGCCTCACTCCCCCCCTATCTGAGATATCTACTGCAGCCCTCATCCTCCACCCATTCTGCCAGTCACATTCTGTTAAAAGTCCCTAAAGCACACACATCCCTGGGTCACTCGTCTTTTCAGTTCGCTGCAGCTAGCGACTGGAACGAGCTGCAACAAACACTTGAACTGGACAGTTTTGTATCAATCTCTTCACTCAAAGACTCAATCATGGACACTCTCACTGACAGTTGTGGCTGTTTTGCGTGATGTATTGTTGTCTCTACCTTCTTGCCCTTTGTGCTGTTGTCTGTGCCCAATAATGTTTGTACCCTGTTTTGTGCTGATACCATGTTGTGCTGCTGCCTTGTTGCGTTGCCACCATGTTGTTGTCATGTTGTGTTGCTACCATGCTGTGTTGTCACATGTTGCTGCCATGCTATGCTGTTGTCTTAGGTCTTTATGTAGTGTTGTGTGGTCTGATGTCTGTTTTGTTCTATAATTTTTTTAACATTTATTTTTATTTTTAATCCCAGCCCCTGTCCCCACAGGAGGTCTTTTGTCTTTTGGTAGGCCATCATTGTAAATAAGAATTTGTTCTAAACTGACTTGCCTAGTTAAAAAATGATTAAATAAAAAATAATAAATAAATAAATGACGGTAGGCTTGTGCTTACACAAAAAAGGGGGTAAATTATATGTAAAAAAAAAAACAAATATTTTCTGAGTTTATTTATATCTCCTAGATATAGGACAAACACTTCAAAACTTTCTTTCTTATTATTTATTTTGACTGTCTTTTTTTGGCCATTTATCAATGTGTTATTCAATGCGTTTCTCCTGGCTATATTAGTAAAGGCCAAAGCATGGTATACATTTTTTTATACCTAATGGTGTCCTAAAATTCAAAATCAAATAACTAAATGATCCATAGTATGACCATAGTATGACCCCCCACAGGTGAAAGGTAGTTAGCGCAGCATATCGAAAGCTAGACAGACACCCACTCTGTTTGTCAATATGCGTCACCTCACAGTGTGAGCAGTAATTCAGAGTGATGCACTTCCAATTACTCTCATAGGTACACTCTTAGAAAAAAAGGTGCTATCTACAACCAAAAGGGTTATTCGGCTATCCCCATAGGATAATCCTTTGAAGAACCCTTTTTTCCAGGTAGAACCCTTTTGAGTTCCATGTAGAACCCTTTCCACAGAGGGTTCTACATGGAATCCAAAACAAGTTCTACCTGGAACCAGAAAAGGGTTCTACCTGGAACCTAAAAGGGTTCTCCTATGGGGACAGCTGAAGAACGCTTTTGGAACCCTTTTTCTAAGAGTGTAATTGTCTTCAAAATGGCCGCAACAGAACAAAAGTTTCACCGGTTTCCACACAAACGCTCCCCTGGCCTGAGTAACTGCAGTCACACCCATCCATCCACCCACCCACCCTCTCTCTCTTTCCCCTGAACGGTATATTGTTCCTTCTTCATCTCCTGCTCTGAGAAACTACACATCTCCTGCTACCATGGCAGCCAACTGGAGGGGAGGACAAGGCGGCTGATTAATCTATTAATAACCCAGGAAAGCAGTAAGCTGCTGGTGGTGGTGGTGGTGGTGTGGAGAAAACAGGAACCCACGAAGAGCAGGGAGCTGATGAAAGTTTCCTTGGCCCTCAGAGTAGGAGGAAAGTGAAAAGAGGGCAGAAAGTCAGAAGGAGAACGATGGTTATTGAGAGATTGAGAGAGTAGGCTGGAAACCTATCAACCATATTGCAGTGACCCTTGTGGTACTACAGCAAAATGATTTGTTTGTTGAGAGTTATGATGGAGAATAATACACTATACATACAAAAGTATGTGGACACCCCTTCAAATTAGTGGATTCGGCTATTTCAGCTACACCCGTTGTTGGCGGGTGTATAAAATCGAGCACACAGCCGTGCAATCTCTATAGACAAACATTGGAGGTAGAATGGCCTTACTGAAGAGCTCAGTAACTTTCAACGTGGCACCGCTATAGGATGCCACCTTTCCAACAAGTCAGTTCGTAAAATTTCTGCCCTGCTAGAGCTGCCCCGGTCAAGTCAAAGTGCTGTTATTGTGAAGTGGAAAAGTCTAGGAGCAACAACGGCTCATCCGGGAAGTGGTATGCCACACAAGCTCACAGAACGGGACCGCTATGTGCTGGAGCGCGTAACGTGTAAAAATTTTCTGTCCTCGGTTGCAACACTCACTACCGAGTTCCAAAATGCCCCTGGAAGCAACATCAGCACAAGAACTGTTCGTTGGGAGCTTCATGAAATGGGTTTCCATGGCAGATCAGCTTCACACAAGCCTAAGATCACCATGCGTAATGCCAAGCGTTGACTGGAGTGGTGTAAAGCTTGCCGCCATTGGACTCTGGAGCAGTGGAAACGCTTTCTCTCAAGTGATAAATCACGCTTCACCATCTGGCAGTCCGACGGATGATGCATAGCGCCAACTCTAAAGTTTGGTGGAGGAGGAATAATGGCCTGGGGCTGTTTTCATTTTTCGGACTAGGCCCCTTAGCTCTAATGAAGAGATCTAAACGCTACAGCATGCAATGACATTCTAGACGATTCTGTGCTTCCAACTTTGTGGCAGCCTGGGGAAGGTTATTTTCGGTTTCAGCATGACAATGGCCCTATGCACAAAGCGAGGTCCATACAGAAATAGTTTGTCGAGATCGGTGTGGAAGAACTTGACTAGCTTGCACAGAGCCCTGATCTCAACCCCATCGAACTCTGTGAGACAGGCCTAATCGCCCAACATCAGTGCCCGACCCCACTAATGCTCTTGTAGCTGAATGGAAACAAGTCCCTGCTGCAATGTTCCAACATCCAGTGGAAAGCCTTTCCAGATTTGTGGAGGTTGTTATAGCAGCAAAGGGGGGACCAACTTCATATTAATGCCCATGTTTTTGGAATGAGATGTTTGGTGAGCAGTTGTCTACATACTTTTGGTCAAATAGTGTATCTTAAAGCATAATATGTGTTGCTCAACCTCTGATCCGTGGACCGTCACCAGTCCCTGGAATGTTCTTAACTGGCCCCTCAGATTGTTCTAAACTGTAAGGGCCTTTCAGTGCACCATATCTGACCTCAAGCTAAGGCTAAATCTAAGTGACAAACCATATTGACTGCTAGCCTCTAGTTATGAATCTTGTCTTCACTACATGGGATCATGTCACCCTTTAATTTCACTGGGTGTTAATTTGTACCCGAAGTACCTGGAGGCGTGGTCTTATACGATAAAGCCCACTGACCGAGCACTTCCTCATCACCAACGCTGCAACTTCCTCATCGGTCACCCAACACCCGGGCGCATCATCAGCCACTGACGAACCGGATAAGTGACGGGTGATTAGTATTCTCCTCCCCCATTGACCCTGGCAGAGAGTGGGGGCGGAGTGTGCAAAGCTGTCATCAAGGCAAAGGGTGGCTACTTTGAAGATTCTCAAATCTCAAATATAGTTTCATTTGTTTAACACTTTTTTGTTTACTACATGATTCCATATGTGTTATTTCATAGTTCTGATGTTTCACTATTATTCTACAATGCAGAAAATAGTAAAAAAAAAAAAAAAAAAACCTTGAATGAGTAGGTGTGTCCAAACTTTTGACTGGTACTGTAGATGTTGTATGGGAGGGAAGCTCTCATTCATTCTCCCATTCAAAAAGGGAGCAATGCCAAATGCAAATGAATGCTATGTATTAGCAACGGAGCAAAAGCCTGCGCACCATGTGTGTCTCCAAGACCAAGATTGAAGACAGAGTGAATGTCTTACTCTCACTCATTTTCTCATTCAACATCAGACCTCTTCTCATAACAGAGCATACTGAAAACGTACAAATACAGTATTTCATATAGCAACTAAACTGTCCATGTTGATCAAGCTTTTATGTTCAGATGGGTTGAATAAACAAAATGGCGGACGGCAATACTGCGTTCAAGACCCAATGGCATTTGCCTGCAGCTTGAGCGTAATTAACAAGTGGAAATGTTGCGGCCTCTCATCCTCTATTGCTCTCCCTTTGTCTCCTTTGTAACTCAGGCAGAACCGCTCACCGCCCCCCCCTCTCACCCTTATCGGGCGACTCAACGGAGGACCCTATTGTTTATCGTTGGCTTCAGTAATGGGACAGAGTAATTTCTCATTTGTAATAATATCAAAAAGAAATTACCACTGCCATGAATAAAAGCCACTGAACAATGGTGGCCATCAATCACCGGAGTGCAAGCTTGGGACGAGAGAGAGAGAGCGTTTGTGGTAAAGTCAGCTGCTCGTGTTTGTTTTTTGTGCATTGTGAAAGGGCAACGACCTGTGACAGAGATGCAAGATATGCCTTTCACTTAGAGTATTGTCGGAGCAAATGTCATGCGGCAACCTCTACAATTGACTGGGATTTGTTTTTCACTTTTGTATTAGAGTTGTTTTTTGTGTGTATGGGTGTAATCAGATAACAGGGATTTGTTACAGGACCCGTCTGACCGTTATGCCTTTCCACATGTAATACAGTCTCTGCATGATCTCGTCTTTCTATGCAACCATCTCTCCTTTTCCCATCCCCATCTCTCGCTCTTCCACCTCCTCTCTTTCTGTCACTCTGAATAATCCAAGGTTTCCATTAGTGCTCTCTAGGTAAAATGTCTAATGTTGTCTGTCACTATTGCCCCCAATATCACCCCACCACTCTGAAATAAACATGAGCCTGTGGGAGTGTGTGAAAGTGGAGAGAGCGATAGAGAGAGGCAAAGAGGGAGTGAGGGGAGAGAGGGAAAGAGGGAGTGAGAGGATGAGGGGAGAGAGGGAAAGAGGGAGAGAGAAAGATAAAGGGAGAGAGGGAAAGAGGGAGAGAGAGAATGAGGGGAGAGAGGGAAAGAGGGAGAGAGAGGATGAGGGGAGAGAGGGAAAGAGGGAAAGAGGGAGAGAGAGGATGAGGAGAGAGAGGATGAGGGGAGAGAGGATGATGGGAGAGAGGGAAAGACGGACCCAGAAGTGCTATATTATAACACCTTAAAAGTATCTAGGAGCAGCTTATAATTTCGGCATATTTGTTTGAGCGAAGAGATGAAGCACTAGAAGATTGTCGTTATAAAACTCAGGTCATTATGTGGCCACTAGACATTGTCTTCGCAACCATGTGACAAGGCACTAGGGCTGTGACGATACCAGTATCGCAACAACGTTTCCATGGCAAAAATGAAAACACAAAGCAGACTGAACTCTATCATCTTGAAAGCACACGGACATAAGCAGAGCTGTTCTGTATGTATAGAGCCACCCTCCCAAAATTTCCTGAGGTGTCATTTTCAAATTGCTAAATCGACTTTTTTATACCCCCACATAACCCAAATGAATTTCAAGCTTCAGCACCATATGCATGAATATTAAATGATGACACTGAGGTCAGAGGATAATTATTAGCCTGAGAGGGGCCTTGAGGCTCGTATTGACAAGTTGAAGGAATAAAGTCGTTCATATTAGCATTAACCCGTTCCATACCCTAAGTACGAGCTACCCGTGCTGAACAATCAATTATTGCAGTCAAAGTAATGTTTATACAAACTGGCAGCAACTAATGAGGATTTTACTCTGTGTTGGATGAGGGCACTGTCCCTATTACTATATAAAGCACTTTGAACACCTGCAAAGGAGAAGCACTATGTAAATACAATCAATTATTATAATTAATAGTGGTAGTAGCAGTCTGTGATTTTATTTGCCCATTGGGCAAAAAAAGTGGTACATAAACACTGCAATGTCGGTTTGGTTTGAATCGTTTTGTTTTGACGTCTCCTTTACTCGCAACCTTCCGCCCTTATTACTTACCACCTTTGACCTTTCCCACCCACCTTGTGTCTCTGGGATTCACTTCCTGTCTGTCTTCGATAGACAGCTCACAGCTAGTATCAACACTATGACAGTGTATTCCTCTCACCTGTCCCATCCCACCCCCCACCCCCCCCCCCCCCCCCCCCACCCCCCAGCCCAGTTCCACAGCAGGTCATCCCTTCTCTCAGGAGAATGGGATGCCATTAACCTGTCATGTGAACTCATCAAGGGCGGACGCTGAGGTCCCCTGTGGGTGTAGAGGGTCTATTGGAAAAAAGTGTGTGTGTCTGTCCGCATGATTGTGTGTGTGTCTTTATGTGTAGGTGTTTGTCTGTGTGCGAGCCTGCATGTGTCTGTGTTCACACGGGTGTGCGTGTCTTAGTGCACACGTATGTGCGTCAGCCTCAGGGAATGTATGGAGGGGACCCTTCCTGTTGGTCTCTCTAGTATTCCAGCCAGGCATCAGGCAGTAGGAGGCTGACCCAGCCATACAGAGAGAGGGACACCTGGGAGAGCAGCAGTCTGACAGCAGAGCAGAGCAGACCGGGCCAGGCGACAGGACATAAACTGCTGTGTGTCAGCGGCAAAGACTGATGCTATTAAACCACAGCTGCAAGGTCACGACCCCGACACATGGCCTTTGTTCCTCTATGTGTTCCTCTGTGTCCTGGACAGGCTGACCTCTAGGTCAGATGGACAGCAGATAGAGACGATGATGTGGTTTAGATGCTTTGTGTTAGATGACCTGCAAGATTCAACTAGCTGCTTCCTGGAATCGCCTAAAAAAGGATGACAGGATGGTTTGATGAGGTTTGTGTCACTTGGCATGGAACATAAAGGAATATAGAAAGTGAAGCCCACTCTTCACTCTCTCTTTAGCCCACTCCCTTCCCTGTCCCTCCTCCCCACGTCTCTCTCCCTCCCTCCCTCTCTCCCCACGTCTCTCTCCCTGTCTCTCTCTCTCCCTCCCTCCCCTGTCTCTCTCTCTCCCTTCCTCATCCCTCCCTCCCTCCCTCCTCATCCCTCTCTCTCCCTCCCTCCCCATGTCTCTCCCGTGCTCTGTTTCTCCCTCCCTACCCCGTCTTTCTCTCTCCCTCCACGTCTCGCTCCCTTTTTCTCCCCCTCCCTCCCTGCCCATTTCTCTCTCTTTCCCTCTCTTGCGCCCTCTTTCTCCCCCTCCCTTCCTCCATTTGAAAGTCAGCAGAGAGACAGAGACAGGAGGAATACTAAGTATATAGATTTAACAAAGACCAGATGGATATCTGAGTCAGAGGATTCAACATCAAGCTAAGTATGGGGAGAGAAGTGTGTGTGTGTGTGTGTGTGTGTGTGTGTGTGTGTGTGTGTGTGTGTGTGTGTGTGTGTGTGTGTGTGTGTGTGTGTGTGTGTGTGTGTGTGTGTGTGTGTGTGTGTGTGTGTGTGTGTGTGTGTGTGTGTTAGACATATACAAGCCTGAGAAAACATATAACCAAAAATATCTGAGAGTTAACCATGAGGTTTCCCAAGAAAGTAGCTTCTTCACAAAGTTGCCATCTTTTCCCAGTTGAAGTGTGACTCAACATGAGAATGTGAGCAGAAATAGATGAGTGCCAATCCAGGCATCGAAATGACCTGCGTGTGAAAGAATGAAAAAAGAACAACAGAAAGAGAGAGAGAAAGAAAGCAAGCTTGCGACAGAGGAAGTTTGGTGGGAAGTGTGTGTGTGTGTGTGTGTGTGTGTGTGTGTGTGTGTGTGTGTGTGTGTGTGTGTGTGTGTGTACGCCTCAGGGTACCTCATCATTACCATAAGCCTAGTGTACCAACACACACCACAAGGAAGGAGACACAATGGGCTAGGGTCAACAAACACACCAGGACACACACTGGGCTAGGGTCAACAAACACACCAGGACACACACTGGGCTAGGGTCAACAAACACACCAGGACACACAATGGGCTAGGGTCAACAAACACACCAGGACACACACTGGGCTAGGGTCAACAAACACACCAGGACACACAATGGGCTAGGGTCAACAAACACACCAGGACACACACTGGGCTAGGGTCAACAAACACACCAGGACACACACTGGGCTAGGGTCAACAAACACACCAGGACACACAATGGGCTAGGGTCAACAAACACACCAGGACACACACTGGGCTAGGGTCAACAAACACACCAGGACACACAATGGGCTAGGGTCAACAAACACACCAGGACACACACTGGGCTAGGGTCAACAAACACACCAGGACACACACTGGGCTAGGGTCAACAAACACACCAGGACACACACTGGGCTAGGGTCAACAAACACACCAGGACACACACTGGGCTAGGGTCAACAAACACACCAGGACACACAATGGGCTAGGGTCAACAAACACACCAGGACACACACTGGGCTAGGGTCAACAAACACACCAGGACACACACTGGGCTAGGGTCAACAAACACACCAGGACACACACTGGGCTAGGGTCAACAAACACACCAGGACACACACTGGGCTAGGGTCAACAAACACACCAGGACACACAATGGGCTAGGGTCAACAAACAGACCAGGACACACACTGGGCTAGGGTCAACAAACACACCAGGACACACACTGGGCTAGGGTCAACAAACACACCAGGACACACAATGGGCTAGGGTCAACAAACACACCAGGACACACACTGGGCTAGGGTCAACAAACACACCAGGACACACACTGGGCTAGGGTCAACAAACACACCAGGACACACACTGGGCTAGGGTCAACAAACACACCAGGACACACACTGGGCTAGGGTCAACAAACACACCAGGACACACACTGGGCTAGGGTCAACAAACACACCAGGACACACACTGGGCTAGGGTCAACAAACACACCAGGACACACACTGGGCTAGGGTCAACAAACACACCAGGACACACACTGGGCTAGGGTCAACAAACACACCAGGACACACACTGGGCTAGGGTCAACAAACACACCAGGACACACACTGGGCTAGGGTCAACAAACACACCAGGACACACACTGGGCTAGGGTCAACAAACACACCAGGACACACACTGGGCTAGGGTCAACAAACACACCAGGACACACAATGGGCTAGGGTCAACAAACACACCAGGACACACACTGGGCTAGGGTCAACAAACACACCAGGACACACACTGGGCTAGGGTCAACAAACACACCAGGACACACACTGGGCTAGGGTCAACAAACACACCAGGACACACACTGGGCTAGAGTCAACAAACACACCAGGACACACACTGGGCTAGGGTCAACAAACACACCAGGACACACAATGGGCTAGGGTCAACAAACACACCAGGACACACACTGGGCTAGGGTCAACAAACACACCAGGACACACACTGGGCTAGGGTCAACAAACACACCAGGACACACAATGGGCTAGGGTCAACAAACACACCAGGACACACAATGGGCTAGAGTCAACAAACACACCAGGACACACAATGGGCTAGGGTCAACAAACACACCAGGACACACAATGGGCTAGGGTCAACAAACACACCAGGACACACAATGGGCTAGGGTCAACAAACACACCAGGACACACAGTAGGCACCTTCACAAAAACGGAGCCTTTGCTCTCCTTTCTTCTTCCCGGGCAGTTTGGGTTTTCAGACATGCTTGCCAAGAGGAAAGTGTGAAAAATGGTGCAGCGCGGTGCCAAGAGGTTCAGAGTTAAGCTGTGCTGGTTATAAAGTGGAAGGGAGTGTGTTGTGCTAATGCAGAGGTTAACTGGCCTGGTGCTGATTTAATGAGCTAAATCACGACAGCATCAGGAGATATGGGGAGTCCACAGCTATGTCTACATTTGCATCTGCTTACAGTAGTCAGGCTGAGACACCCAGGTGTGAATGTGTGTGTGCGTGTGTGTGTGTGTGTGCGTGTGTGTATGTGTGTGTGTGCGTGTGTGTGTGTGTGCGCGCGTGTGTGTGTGTGCGTGTGTGTGTGTGTGCGTGCGTGAGTGCGTGAGAGTGAAAGTAGCAGATGTGTGTAGAGTGGTATATGAGTGCCACTCAGGCCGCCAGGGCTATACTAGAGCTAAGAGGTCTACTATTCGTTAGCTAAGCATCCCTTCTGAAGATTCATGCAGAGTGCCTCATTACAAATCCCCTGTCCTGTCCCGCAAATTCCCTCTAGAGAGTAAATTCCCTCCGCGACACCACTACCCTCAGAGATGAGCACATTTTAAAGGGTGAGGGGGTTTCGGGTATTGATACGTGAAAGCCCTAAAGGAGGGTTTCCTAAATTCGGTCCTCAGGACCCAAGGGGTGCACGTTTTGGTTTTTGCCCCAGCACTACACAGCTGATTCAAATAATCAACTAATCAAGCTTTGATCATTTTAATCACCTGTGTAGCATTAGGGCAAAAAACAAATACATGCACCCCTTGGGATCCAGAGGCCGAGTTTGGGAAACGCTGCCCTATAGGCACTGAGGTAGGGAGGATAGGAAGGATCATATTCTTGCCAACTGTCCTAAGGTCAGTGATCTGGGTCGTCAGGGTGGACATCCTTACAGTCAGGTGGACCCGAGGTCAGTATCGGCTAATCTGAAATCAGATAGAGTAGGAGAGCCTCTTTTTACTTATTTCAGTGGTTTTAATTGGACCATTATGGACCACTGCTTCACATAGATGTTCTGCAGGGTGAACAGTAGTGGCCGTGCTACAATGCTGTGGGCCTGGTGCATTTCACTGCTGCTGGCAGCTTCAGCTTGTTAGTGTCCACGGTCCATGAAGAAGTGCAAACTGACACCTTTTGGACAGTCAATGGTCCAGTTTATGCAGAACAGTGAAAGATTGCAGGTGCAAGAAGGACAGAGAGGAATAAAAGGATAAACTGAACAAAAAGATGGTGTCACAAAGAAGAAAGACAAAGGGGATGGAGAGGACAGAAGGGAGGGGAGAGGAAGGATAGAAGACAGGAGAGGACAGAAGGGAGGAGAGGAAGGATAGAAGACAGGAGAGGACAGAAGGGAGGGGGAGAGGAAGGATAGAAGACAGGAGAGGACAGAAGGGAGGGGAGAGGAAGGATAGAAGACAGGAGAGGACAGAAGGGAGGGGGAGAAGAAGGATAGAAGACAGGAGAGGACAGAAGGGAGGGGGAGAGGAAGGATAGAAGACAGGAGAGGACAGAAGGGAGGGGGAGAAGAAGGATAGAAGACAGGAGAGGACAGAAGGGAGGGGGAGAAGAAGGATAGAAGACAGGAGAGGACAGAAGGGAGGGGGAGAGGAAGGATAGAAGACAGGAGAGGACAGAAGGGAGGGGGAGAGGAAGGATAGAAGACAGGAGAGGACAGAAGGGAGGGGGAGAGGAAGGATAGAAGACAGGAGAGGACAGAAGGGAGGGGGAGAGGAAGGATAGAAGACAGGAGAGGACAGAAGGGAGGGGAGAGGAAGGATAGAAGACAGGAGAGGACAGAAGGGAGGGGGAGAGGAAGGATAGAAGACAGGAGAGGACAGAAGGGAGGGGGAGAGGAAGGATAGAAGACAGGAGAGGACAGAAGGGAGGGGGAGAGGAAGGATAGAAGACAGGAGAGGACAGAAGGGAGGGGGAGAGGAAGGATAGAAGACAGGAGAGGACAGAAGGGAGGGGGAGAAGAAGGATAGAAGACAGGAGAGGACAGAAGGGAGGAGAGGAAGGATAGAAGACAGGAGAGGACAGAAGGGAGGGGGAGAGGAAGGATAGAAGACAGGAGAGGACAGAAGGGAGGAGAGGAAGGATAGAAGACAGGAGAGGACAGAAGGGAGGGGAGAGGAAGGATAGAAGACAGGAGAGGACAGAAGGGAGGGGGAGAAGAAGGATAGAAGACAGGAGAGGACAGAAGGGAGGAGAGGAAGGATAGATGAAAGGAGAGGACAAAAGGGAAGAGGAGAGGAAGGATAGATGACAGGAGAGGACAGAAGGGAGGAGAGGAAGGATAGATGACAGGAGAGGACAGAAGGGAGGAGAGGAAGGATAGATGACAGGAGAGGACAGATGGGAGGAGAGGAAGGATAGATGACAGGAGAGGACAGATGGGAGGAGAGGAAGGATAAATGACAGGAGGACAGAAGGGAGGGGGAGAAGAAGGATAGAAGACAGGAGAGGACAGAAGGGAGGAGAGGAAGGATAGAAGACAGGAGAGGACAGAAGGGAGGGGGAGAAGAAGGATAGAAGACAGGAGAGGACAGAAGGGAGGAGAGGAAGGATAGATGAAAGGAGAGGACAAAAGGGAAGAGGAGAGGAAGGATAGATGTCAGGAGAGGACAGAAGGGAGGAGAGGAAGGATAGAGGACAGAGGGGAGGGGAGTGGAAGGATAGATGACATGAGAGGACAGAAAGGATGAGGAGAGGAAGGATAGATGACAGGAGAGGACAGCAGGGAGGAGATGAAGGATAGATGACAGGAGAGGACAGAAGGGAAGAGGAGAGGAAGGATAGATGACAGGAGAGGACATAAGGGAGGAGGAAAAGATAGGATGGAGTGAGGAAAGAGTGATTTCCGAGGGCTGATAACACGTTGCATCTCAAACTAATCTCTCCTTCTCCTCCCAGTCCCCCCACCACATCCACCTGTCAAGTCCCATCATCTTATCGAGCGATGAGTGATAAGATCAACGCCTAGATAAAAGACATCCTTCTCTCTTGCGCTCTCCATTTCTCTTTCTGAGAAGGCCATGAGGTATGTAATGACAGTAGTAATATCTCTTTCTCTATCTCTCCCTCTGCCTTACTCGCTCCCTTTCAGTCTATCTCCCTTTCTCTATCTGTGTCCCTCCCTGTCCTCCTCTCTGTCTCTTTCTTTCTGAGAATGCCCAGAGGAGGTAGCTGAGGGCAGCGGAAATATCTCTCTACCTCTCTCTCTTGCCTTCTCTCCCTATCTGGGAGACTTCCTGATGGACTCTCCAATTGCTGCGTGATGTCATTTCCCCTGGACCGCTTTAACTGGATCTCATGATGTCACCCATGGGGGAGCTGCAGTGGACAGACAGTGATACAGATGACTGATGCCGTAGAGGAGACTGGAGAGAGAGGTGCCGTTAGCTGGGTCTAAAGAGAGCCACTGGAGACGCAGAGAAGAGAGGAGAGGAGGAGAGAAGCTTTTCTTTTGCCCTGTCAGCTCATTATCGCAAAGCCTCATGCATCATAATCGAGTGGGATGCTGACTTGTTAAGGAGGAGCTGGAGTTTGTCGGAGTGTGTGTGTGTGTGTGTGTGTGTGTGTGTGTGTGTGTGTGTGTGTGTGTGTGTGTGTGTGTGTGTGTGTATGTGTGTGTGTGTGTGTGTGTGCATTCGTGTGTGCGTGTTACCTTCCTGCTGCATTGTTTCTTACACGGCACATCCTCAAGAGACCAGGCAGTGATGTAATTATCTCCTCCTCCACACGGAGAACCCTTTCACCTGCCCTCTTTCTCGTCAGGTAGACATCTCTGCCTCTCACTCTCTCTTTCTCCTCTACGTCTTATCAAGTCTATTCTACCACCTGCTCTACTTGGTCACACAAAGTGTTCCACAGCGCTACTCCTATTGAGAGGCTTGTCTCTGGCTGTGTTAAGATGAATCACAGGCAAACACGGTATCCAGTGGAGAAGGGGTGAGGGGGGTTGGGGGGGTTGCAGTACCTGTTAGGGATTCATTCTGGGGACATGACGGCCCGTATATGCCCGTGAGACCACACCACCTGCCTGCCTTCCAGCCTGCCTGCCAGGAACAAAGTACCTGAGAGGAGTAGCGCCTAACTCCCACCTTCACAACTACATCCCTGTCTCTCACACAGCCCGCTGCACTGCTAAGGTGTGGCAATTTCCCAAGAAATCCAGAGACAGAACTGCATCCAATAAAAGTTTGGACTAAGCAAAAATATGATCAGTTCATTGATTTTGCGGTGTGAGAACAGGACATCTTCCTTTGCGCTTCTGTATCAGAAGCTTTGGCTGACATCAAGGAAAAAAGGGACATTGTCACGTCAACAATGCATACAAGTCTGATAACAGTACAAAACAGAGGAGAAAACAAGATGGAGAAAGAGTGCTTGAGTTAGTGAACAAGGCATGAGGGGAGACATGCAGAGAGGGGTGTGGAGGGCGGGGCCGGTTATGGAGGTTTGCCTTTGTTATTGAAGCAGCATATCGAAAGACTGACGGCGATCTTGTGAGATGAAAACCATTTCAATATTTCATCTGGTGTGCGAGGTGGCAGCGGGACCTGAAGTGGCAGGTTTTGATTCACAGCCTTGGCAGAGGAGGGGCCCTAAGTGCCTCTGAGGGACAACTGGGGTGGGGAGCGTGAAGAGGACTGTCTGTTGGGATCATTTGGGGACTCTCGTCTCTACTGTATTTGTTGATTTCATCTCTTGAGAAATTAGAACAAATAGCATGTAGAAATGTAAGGAATTTAATGTAAATGTGTATTTGGTCTATACAATCTATCTCCCAGTTTTCCTCTTGTCTGAGTCCAGGCCTTTCCCTAGTGCAGTGAGAAGGCGCAAAGGAAGCAGACTTCAAACAGCAGGACTGTAGAAGGCGCCCTGCGGTTGGAGCTGCCGCTTTGAACAGCCATATTTCTCACTAAAGAACGCCGCCTGCACATCCCTGTTTACACACATCCCCGGCTAGCCTTGGGGGCCCGGGATGGAGCGCTAAAGCACTTCCTCCAGACTAAAAACAAACATCCCTCCATCCCTCTCTCGTCGCTTCCCTGCGTTTCCATTCCTCCCTCCATTACCTAGATTCCAGGTGTTCCGGGATAACTCGATGTGAACTATGCAGTAGAACAGGGGCTCTCTACTGAGCATGTTCAGAAATTTGGCCTACCAAGGAAGAGTATACATGTAAAAACGTCCTACAGGGAAGTTGTCTTGTCTGGAATATGACCCCTCATAGCAATAAGGCTTTGAGTGTGAAGGCTACATTGACTGTTCATCATAACGTGCTACGTGATAGCTAGGCTATTTCTAATCTGACTCTATTTAAGTTAGTAGTTTCAGAAGACACATCAATGCTGACTAACGTGGGCTAGCACTAATCTAGGTCAGGGCTGGGTGTGCCTAGGGAGCAGCCTAAGAAGACTGCAAACATCAAACTGGATAGATTAAGACATGTCTACCTCACAGGCCTCAACCCTGATATCACATAACGGATCCAAGATGGAGGTAAAATGAGATTGATTTTCAGTCTAAGGGCTCACTGGCTGTGTTTTAGCCTATTGGTGGGATGAGGTCATTTGTCTTGGTTCCAGAGCCATGGGATTTAAAAATCCCTCATTCAATTTGAAAGAGAGGGGAAAAACATGTTGGTCATGCAACCCCCCAAAGTAGGATCAGGGTTGTGTGTGTGTGTGTGTGTGTGTGTGTGTGTGTGTGTGTGTGGTGTGTGTGTGTGTGTGTGTGTGTGTGTGTGTGTGTGTGTGTGTGTGTGTGTGTGTGTGTGTGTGTGTGTGTGTGTGTGTGTGTGTGTGTGTGTGTGTGTTTGTGTGTCAGAGAGAAGACTGAGGGAGGTCTAATCGAAACCCACTTCATGCTTGTACGCTGACCAGGGGTGTCATTGACTTCATCAGTAAGTGCATCGATGACTTCATCCCCATAGTGACCGTATGTACATACCCCAACCAGAAGCCATGGATTACAGTTGACATCCGCACTTAGCTAAAGGCAAGAGCTGCCGCTTTCAAGGAGCGGGACACTAACCCGGAAGCTTATAGGAAATCCCGCTATGCCCTCTGACGAACCATCAAACAGGCAAAGCTTCAATACAGGACTAAGATCGAATCGTACTACACTGGATCTGACGCTCGTCGGATGTGGCCGGGCTTGCAAGCCATTACAGACTACAAAGGGAAACACAGCCAAGAGCTGCCCAGTGACACGAGCCTACCAGACAAGCTAAACTACTTCTATGCTCGCTTCGAGGCAAATAACACTGAAACATGCATGAGAGCACCAGCTGTACCGGAAGACTGTGTGATCACGCTCTCCGCAGCCGATGTGAGTAAGGTCAACAGGTCAACATTCACAAGGCCGCAGGGCCAGACAGATTACCAGTATGTGTACTGCGAGCATGCACTGACCAACTGGCAAGTGTCTTCACTGACATTTTCAACCTCTCCCTGTCCGAGTCTGTAATACCAACATGTTTTAAACAGACCACCATAGTGCCTGTGGCTAAGAACGCTAAGGTAACCTGCCTAAATGACTGCACGGCCAGGCACGACTCCAACACCATCATTAAGTTTGCCGATGACACAACATTGGTAGGCCTGATCACCGACAACGTTGAGACAGCCTATAGGGAGGAGGTCAAAGACCTGGCCATGAGGTGCCAGGACAACAACCTCTCCCTCAACATGATCAAGACTAAGGGAATGATTGTGGACTACAGGAAAAAGAGGACCGAGCACACCCCCATTCTCATCGACGGGGCTTTAGTGGAGCAGGTTGAGAGCTTCAAGTTCCTTGGTGTCCACATCACCAACAAACTAACATGGTCCAAGCACACCAAGACAAAACCTATTCCCCCTCAGGAGACTGAAAAGATTTGGCATGTGTCCTCAGATCCTCAAAATGTTCTACAGCTGCACCATCGAGAGCATCCTGACTGGTTGCATAACTGCCTGGTATGGCAACTGATCGGCCTCCAACTCGGCCTAGTACATGTACATACAGTTGAAGTCGGAAGTTTACATACACCTTAGCCAAATACATTCAAACTCAGTTTTTCACAATTCCTGACATTTAATCCAAATTTGTGTTTACAATGATGGCCTACCGAAAGGCAAAAGGCCTCCTTGGGGGCTGGGAGAATTGTCTGGAGAGATGTCTGGGGGGTGGTCTGGAGGGGGGCTATGCCCCTCATCTGTAAGTTGTAATATTTTGAATTTTTCAAAAACCTGAAACAGCTTTTTCCTGCAATCTGGAGTAATAATCATTATTAGCATGCTAGCAGATACCCATAGACTTCCAGTTATTGTGCTAATGCTAGTTAGCATTGGCTAGCAAAACTACTTCTAACTTCCTTCATACTGGACACAGAGACATGAAAATGGTAACCACGAGTTCATCTTACTCTGGGGAAGTAGATGAAGGGCCTCATTGCCAAAATCCCAAAGTATCCCTTTAATTCTAATGAAAAAATATGTCTTTATTTTTTTGTGTATCTACGCATACCTCTTGAGCTGTCTGTATCCTCCTGACTAGTGGTTCTTTTTTTAAAGAAACAAAATGTTCTTTTCTGCATCTCTGCTAAAATATTGGTAAAAGATTGAAAATAATGAGTCTAATTAAGTACATTTAGTTATTGCTTGGTTTTCTAAAGTCTACCAACCTTGCCAGCAGGCATGCCAGCTAAGACAGTTAAACAAGCTAGCTACACTAACTTGATTGATAGCCTGAATTGGCTTCTTGGTAGCTACTTATGAGGTTGGGAGACTGGGAACCTACTGTATCTGGGCTAGCTAAAGCCAAGCTGTGCCCTTTATGGACATGATGCCTCTGTTCCTGACTACTCAATTGTGCTATCAGTAGTGAGTTAGGACGATGGAGCTTTTATGCAGTGCTTTTTAAAAATACAAAATAAAAAGTGAATTGGTGTGAATAAAACAGAAATATACATGACAGACTGACCAGGTGAATCCAGGTGAAAGCTATGATCCCTTATTGATGTCACTTGTTAAATCCACTTCAACCAGTGTAGATGAAGGTGAAGAGACATGTTAAATAAGGAATGTTAAGCCTTGAGACAATTGAGACATGGATTGTGTATGTGTGCTATTCAGAGGGTGAATGGGCAAGATAAAATATTTAAATGCCTTTGAACAGGGTATGGTAGTAGGTGCCAGACGCACCAGTTTGGGTCAAGAACTGCAACACTAATGGGTTTTTCACTCTCAACAGTTTCCCGTGTGGATCAAGAATGGTCCACCACCCAAAGGACATCCAGCCAACTAGACACAGCTGTGGTAAGCATTGGAGTCAACATGGACCATCATCTCTGTCAAACTCTTTCAACACCTTATAGATTCCATGCCCTGATGAATTGAGGCTGTTCTGAGGGCAAAAGGGGGTGCAACTCAAAATTAGGGAGGTTTTCTTAATGTTTTGTACACTCATTGTATTTCTTATTGTGCTACACTGGTTTATTACAACCTGTTTATTACTACCTGCTTATTACTAGCTGTTTATCACTACCTGTAAAATGAATGAAAATATGAGAGTTCTGTTCTCCTCCCCCACCCCTGAGTCACTGTGTTGTTGTTCTCCTCCCCCACCCCTGAGTCACTGTGTTGTTGTTCTCCTCCCCCACTCCTGAGTCACTGTGTTGTTGTTCTCTTTCCCCAGCCCTGAGTCACTATGTTGTTCTCTTCCCCACCCCTGAGTCACTGTGTTGTTGTTTTCCTCCCCCACCCCTGAGTCACTGTGTTGTTCTCTTCCCCACCCCTGAGTCACTGTGTTGTTGTTCTCCTCCCCCACCCCTGAGTCACTGTGTTGTTCTCTTCCCCACCCCTGAGTCACTGTGTTGTTGTTCTCTTACACCACCCCTGAGTCACTATGTTGTTCTCTTCCCCACCCCTGAGTCACTGTGTTGTTGTTCTCCTCCCCCACCCCTGAGTCACTGTGTTGTTCTCATCCCCACCCCTGAGTCACTGTGTTGTTGTTCTCCTCCCCCACCCCTGAGTCACTGTGTTGTTGTTCTCCTCCCCCACTCCTGAGTCACTGTGTTGTTGTTCTCCTCCCCCACTCCTGAGTCACTGTGGTGGTGTTGTTCTCCTCCCCCACCCCTGAGTCCCTGAGGTGTTCTCCTACACCACCCTTGAGTCACTGTGGTGTTGTTCTCTTACACCACCCCTGAGTCACTGTGTTGTTGTTCTCCTCCCCCACGCCTGAGTCACTGGGTTGTTGTTCTCTTCCCCCACCCCCGAGTCACTGTGGTGTTGCTCTCCTCCCCCACCCCTGAGTCACAGTGTTGTTGTTCTCCTCCCCCACCCGAGTCACTGTGGTGTAGCGAGGAAAATGTGCCAATAACAAATGTTCTTAGTTAGAGAGAGAGAGAGAGAGACAGAGAGAGACAGAGAGACAGAGAGAGACAGAGAGAGACAGAGAGAGACAGAGAGAGAGAGAGAGAGAGAGAGAGAGAGAGAGAGACCAGACAAAGGAGAAGTGATAAGTTACAGAGGAAGAGAAGAGTAATTGTGAAAAGGGGCCGAGACAGCGGTTCCAGCAGAGAGAGGGGTAGGGGCTATTTCCTGCCAGATATCACGCAGCACTTTAGTTAATCCAACAATTGCGTGATTTCAATCCAGCCTTTTGATGGGGTCGGGGAAGTGACAACTATTAAGTTAAAATCACTTATGGATCGGACCATTTTTTTCAATTTTCGCATAAAATGACATACCCAAATCTTACTGCCTGTAGCTCAGGACCTGAAGCAAGGGTGTGCATATTATTGATACCATTTCAAAGGAACCACTTTGAAGTTTGTGGAAATGTGAAATTATTGTAGGAGAATATAACACATTAGCTCTGTTTTTTTCCATCATCTTTGAAATGCAAGAGAAAGACAATTATATGAATTAGGAGTCTAGGCGCAATTTAGATTTTTGCCACTAGATGGCAACAGTGGATGTGCAAGGGTTTCGACAGATCCAATGAACTATTGCATTACTGTTCAAAATGTTGTATCAAGTCTGCCCAAATATGCCTAATCGGTCAATTGATACATTTTCAAGTACATAACTGTGAACTCTTCTCAAACAATAACATGGTATTTTTCCACTGTTAAAGCTACTGTAAAGTGGACAGTGCAGTTAGGTTAACAAGAATTTAAGCTTTCCTGGGAAATGTTCTTGTTACTTACAATGTCATGCTAATCACATTAGCGCACATTAGCTGAACCATCCCGTGGGGGGGTCACCGCTCCCATAGAGGTTAATTACTTGAGTAAAAGTTTAAGGGCAGGTTGCCATAGGTTGCCAGTTCTGCTCCAGAGATGGCCTAAGGAAGGATATGAGGGATGGGAGGTTGTTGTAGTGGTGGTGGACAGAGAATGACCAGAGCTTGGTAATTACATATACTATAATGTCCACCTTCCCACGGAAGCAAAAGTGCCTCATCATGTGACTGGGGCTCTCCCTGCTCTCATCCTGACAACCCTGAGACAAGTTAATGGTCAGATGGCGCGAGAATCTCGGTGTCAGGTTAAGTCATTAAGCATGGTGAAGGGAGAGTCTGAATGTCACTTCAGAAATGTCACTGTGTGAAAAGTGGTGTGTCTGACGTCTGTAGACACATCTTTAACTCTCTCAGTATTCTGGTCACTTCCTGATATGAGATGATTTCAGTTAAAGGCCCCGGAGTGGACCGCCCCCCTGTGGTGCAGGAAAAGGTCAGGACAAGACTCGGTCTCCCGCCTGGAATTTAAAGGACTGCTCTGTGACTCCTCATCTCATATTTTCCTCCTCTCTTCCACTCTTCTTGTTCACTGCCCCTGTGGAATGCTGGGTTGTTTGTTTGTTTCTCTCTCTCTCTCTCTCTCTCTCTCTCTCTCTCTCTCTCCTCCCTTGATCATTGACTCATCCTGCTTTTCTATAGACAGGCTCTGAGAGAGAAACAGACCGCATTACCAATTACCAGACCGGCCTTATAAAGACCTCCTCATCAACTTAAATTTGGGGGACATGAGAGGTCTCTTAGGTGTCACAGCTTATGTACACAACTCAAACTCCTGGCAAGGAGGGGTTGCAGTGAAAAAATCTATTGTGCTCTACTTAGCACATTTTCTCCCCTGTTGCAATTGTGGGTTCCGGCTCAAAATTAGCTTTCAGACTTAGTTCCCTTACAACCCTGCAAAGGCTATTAAAGGGGAAGGGATAGGGGCCATAATGTTGGTTCAGCACTTTTATACACATCGCTGTTCTTTCTCCCCCCCTCCACTCTTTCTTTTTAAAGCACTTACTGTAGGAAATGTTTTGCCAGGGGTGGCCCAGCAGTGCCCGAGCTAAAACACAATCTAAAACCCAGCAGTGCCCGAGCTAAAACACAATCGCATCCTCTATTTACACGCATTTGTCCCATGAATAATACAACACTAAACCACAAGCCCCAGTCAGAAAAAAAGGTCAGCTCACCTCCACCGTCGGGCAAAAAGAGCAGTAAGCGATCTCTCTCGATGACTTGTCAGCCAGTTACAAATAGTACCAGATGCCTGCTTTCAGTGGGAGGTGAAATGTATTTTTAAATTGTGAAACTTATTAGACCACGGATGGTAATAAAACCAAACTTGATAATGACGTGTCTGGAAACCTTTACCAAGATTACTAAATAAACTTGCCAAAAGCTTGCAAAGTCAATCTTACAAATTTATTCATACAATTCTTCCCAAAGGGGTTAGGTTTGTCTGTGTATTTTGTTAAGCCCAATAAATATTCAGAGAACAGAGCTGTCTGTACTGTCAACATAATACTATTCTCCATGCGCAAGGACATCGGGCTGTTTTGTAATGCCTGCGCATCAGTCGACCTTCTTATCCGCAAACGCACTGCTAGAATAACACTACAGTGTACACTGAGAGGACAAAACATTACGAACACCTGCCACATATTGAGTTGCACCCCCTTTTGCCCTCAGAACAGGCTCAATTTGTCAGGGCATGGACTCTACAAGGTGTCGAAAGCGTTCCACAGGGATGCTGGCCCATGTTGACTCCAAAGCTTCCCACAGTTGTCAAGTTGGCTGGATGTCCTTTGAGTGGTGGACCATTCTTGATACACGGGAAACTGTTGAGCGTGAACAACCCAGCAGTGTTGCAGTTCTTGACACAAACCGGTGCTCCTGGCACCTACTACCATACCCCATTCAAAGGCACGTAAATCTTTATTCTTGCCCATTCACCCTCTGAATGGCACACATACACAATCCATGTCTCAAGGCTTACAAATCCTTCTTTAACCCGTCTCCTCCCCTTCATCTACACTGATTGAAGTGGATTCAACAGATGACATCAATAAGGGATCATACCTTTCACCTGGATTCACCTGGTCACTCTATGTTCATAATGTTTTGTACACTCAGTGTTTGTGTTGATGAATAACATTCATCAACGGTTATTTTCTCATCGTTATTACGGAAATAGGAGAGACTGACTCGCTATGAGGTGTGTTACCAAAGGATGATGCCTGCTGGGAATGAAAATCTACTGGTGGAGTATACATTTTACTGCAGCTAGTGTATCTCTGCTACATTAAGAAGTGAAGAGATGCTAGACAGAGAGAGAGACAGAGGTAGAGAGAGAGAGAGATGGAGAGACAGAGTGAGAGAGAGAGGAGACACAGAGAGAGAGAGAGAGATAGGGAGACAGAGAGAGAGAGAGAGTAAGAGAGGGAAAGAGAGAGAGGTAGAGAGAGAGAGACAGACACAGCCGTGCTGTATTACAGCGTCCCAAGATCATCAAAAGGAGCAGTCTCTAACTTGTACATCTTTGTACTTCTGTTGTACAGAACCATACATAACTGATACACAGCACATGTTACTATGGATACTAACTGGGCTGCCTACTGAGAATAACACCTGTCCACCCCAAAGCTGCATAATGCAGTCAGCAAAGCACATCATCAAACTAATTACTAAGTCCACATCACAGTTAGAGAGAGAGAGAGAGAGAGAGAGAGAGAGAGAGAGAGAGAGAGAGAGAGAGAGAGAGAGAGAGAGAGAGAGAGAGAGAGAGAGAGAGAGAGAGAGAGAGAGAGAGAGAGAGAGAGAGAGAGAGAGAGAGAGAGAGAGAAGAGAGAGAGAGAGAGAGAGAGAGAGAGAACGAGAGAGAAAGACAATGAGAGAGAGAACGAGAGAGAAAGACAATGAGAGAGAGAACGAGAGAGAAAGAGAGTCAAAGAGAGAGCCAGAGAGACCGAGATGGGAAAGAGAGAAAGAGTAGGAGAACAGCAGAAGCAAGAGAGAACCAGAGATGGTATGGATGGAAAGAGGGAGATCATTCAATAAGAATAACTGCAACACATGCCCATAGTGGTTTAGACAAACACACCAGATTCAACTAATCATCAGGCCCTCACTGAGTTGAATCAGATGTTTTTGTCCGGGGCCAAAACAAATTGTGTGCTGTTGGGTGTACTGGAGGACCAGAGATGGTAACCACTGGACTCGTCCATAGGTACTCCAATGAGATCATTCGGTGTTTTCACCCACTGTCCCTGATAACGCCTCTAACAGGGCAGTCCATAGCTATTTACGTATTCCAAGGAACCATCTTGGATTGCATTTCACACCTCAAAGAAGTGTTTCAATCAAGGGGTTCAATTCGTCTGATTTCCCCACTGTAAAAACAATGGGACATATTGGAATGCCGCTTACACAAATCAATATTGTTTCATTTGTGAATGTTATGCCATTAGGCTGGGTGAACTGATGTTAATAATTGGGCGTTCTACTATTGTAAAGGGATGATGTATTCTCAGAGTGATCTCAATAGAATAAGGAGAGTTCAAAAGAAATAAAGTGGACGGTCTGAGGAAAGAGCATTGATCTGCTTCATATAATGCCTCGGTGGAGTTCCCAGCAGGAGCTGGGTATTGATTTGGAATTCCTAAGAAAGTATAAATCAGATGAATGTTCATCTCATGATAGTGTAGGAACCTAGGATTTAGAGCCATGACATATCAGCATTAAACCTCAACGCATGGAATTCTTCTGAGCTGGCTAGGAATCTTTTAATGAAAGAAGAGAGAGCTGGGTTTATTCCCACAGTCAGACTAACTTTCCCACTTTGAAAGAAGTGTGTTTTTTTTTCTCTCTCCATTTTTTTCTGGTTGAGACCACAAATTAGAGCAATGTAAATGAACGGTAAATGCAGTAAAGAACTCAGAGTGCACCGCTGTAATAACTGGAGCACACACACACGCACACACAGGCACACACATTAAGACTTCTCTTCATTCAATTAAATCCGGGCGAGTGAAAAGGGCCTTAGTGAAAACAGACCGGGAGAGAGCGCCAGCTCCAGCTCTGCTCCAATTGAAGGTTAGAGTTTACAGCTGTGGGCAAATCATCCCCAGTAAATAAGCAGGCCTGTAGTCCCGCTGCTCGTGAAAAGGAGCAAAATATCAATAGGATTCTTCTCACGGATCGTAATAACTGCAAACGTCGTAAAAAAAAGAGAGACGGAAAGAGAGAGAAAAATGTATTAAAACGTCACGAGCTGGGTCTGTGCCATTAAACACGGAGCATTGTATATTAGGAAGACCTGTGGAGATCGATGATTTATCGTTTTACGTTGGCCTCCAATTATTTATGATCTCACTAGCCGTTCCTTATTCAGCCCCGCTTTAGAATGCCTGTTTTTTTTACACCTTACAAATTCCATTACAGATTTAGTGATAAAGCGGGACTGGGGTTTTTCAGAGAGGGGTGCACACGGCTCATGAGCGCACGGACAGGGATACATACACACTCAAGCATGGATGGAAAGAACGAAGCAAGGCCAGTGGAGAGGAGAGAGGTGAGGGTGTCCAACCTGATGATCTATATAAGATGCTTGTGTTTGGCTCTGATATCTCAGATATCTCTGTTATCTCTGATATCGACAGTGACATTCTGAATAGTGAATGGTATGTTGGTTCGGATGAGAGAAATAGAGAGCAAAAAGAAGGTGTCGGCTACGTGGAGGGTGACAATATTCAGATTCAATATTAAAATAATAATGTCTAATAATATTCTAGGCTCAGAGTCCCAGTCCAAACTCCCCTACCGCAAAGGTCATTATTTCAGGCTGTCAGTGGCTCCTGCTTGCACAACACACACACTGTATCAACCACCTTGCCAATGTACTGGATCCATTCGTATGAGTCGTTGGTTTACTTCAGCAGACTAATACTGTTCCGATGAGGGTTACTCTTGGCTGGCTGGCTGACTGGCTGCAGACGTCGAGGGGTGAGTGTGTGTGTGTGTGTGTGTGTGTGTGTGTGTGTGTGTGTGTGTGTGTGTGTGTGTGTGTGTGTGTGTGTGTGTGTGTGTGTGTGTGTGTGTGTGTCAGTGGAGGCTGCTGAGGGGAGGACGGCTCATTATAATGGCTGGAATGGAGTAAGTGGAATAGTATCAAACACAAGGAAAGAGAGGGAGGGAAAGCATTAGGAGAGAGAGAGAGAGAGAGAGAGAGAGAGAGAGAGAGAGAGAGGCCATTTTAATGTGGACTTTGGAACATCACCACGGGAGGACGGAGACTATGGAAAAAGCACACAGCCCAGTGGGAGAGGGAGAGAGATGGATGGATAGATGGATGGAAGGATGTTGTTTCCCTTGGGTTTCTCTCCTGCAGTGGAGATGTGCTGTTCCAGCCATTGGCTTAATCACCAAGGCACCACACTGGGTCCATTTAGTCATCTGGGGAGATCACACTTGTCATTGCCATCATGTACAGGAAAAGAAACCATCGGAGAAGGAACAACAGCCACGGATAGCCAATTGTTCCTCTGAGGCAGACATGGACCAGAAATGTCCGATGTGTTAAAGAGCTATGAATCTATGGCAAAAGCTGCCCTTGACAAAGAGGGCCCTCTATGTTGGACTAGAAGCCAAGAACATTGAGGGAAGAAGTAAAGAACATTAGCTACCACCATTTTACAGTTTTTCAATGAAGAGTTACTGTGCTGTACTGTGTTTCATCAGTGTGTGTTTTATAGTATTTCAATGAAGAGTTACTGTGCTGTACTGTGTTTCATCAGTGTGTGTTTTATAGTATTTCAATGAAGAGTTACTGTGCTGTACTGTGTTTCATCAGTGTCTGTTTTATAGTATTTCAATGAAGAGTTACTGTGCTGTACTGTGTTTCATCAGTGTGTGTTTGTGGTTGGAACATACTGTATAGTTACTTAATATTCTTGTCATGACAGCACCAGAATGCATTCCAGAAACATACTAGGCATTAAGAAGCAGGGTTGGACTTAATTCGATAT
Organism: Salmo salar; assembly: GCF_965601325.2. Lineage (NCBI taxonomy): Eukaryota > Metazoa > Chordata > Actinopteri > Salmoniformes > Salmonidae > Salmo > Salmo salar. The sequence goes on along the minus strand of NC_138297.1, from coordinate 16,688,611 downwards.
TCTGAAATATATAAAAAAAAACTTTTAAAAATTGCTTCTACTTTTCAGTTTATTGAGAAGCCATTGAAAATAAATTCAATTTTTTATGTAATTGAATTGTAATTTAATTTTACTTCCTAAATTGACTGCATTCAATTCCAAATGAGGCCAATCCTGTTATTAAGAAGTGGCAATTCAATGTCAGTCGTGTTTTTGGGGAGGAGGTGCATTTATATGTGTAAAGAAGTGTGTTCGGCGGCTCACGTGTCTTTCTTCTGAAAAGAACGGCGTTAACACGGCGTCATGGTGTGGCGTGATTATTATCAATCACAGTAACTTACTGCACCTGCGTGTGTGTGAGTAAATGTTATGCCGTGTGCATGTATGTGTTGATTGGTGTGTGGGAGGGAAGGAGGGGGGAGAGGGGATCACAAAATGCTTCGAGCGATAAACATGAAAAGAGGGAAGAAGGAGGAGAAATCATTTCTTCCTGAAAGGCCCGTTACTGGGCATCCTAAAGACACTGACGTCAGGGACGCCCTATATCTGGCCTACTTCCAGCCCTCCTTCAATTCATCCTTATTCAACAACCTCTTGCTGAGGCACTCCTACACACAAAGCAAGGTTACGGCCTCTGACGCACTCTGCCCTAGGTTTGGATAGTAGCAAAACCTGACGTTGAACTATGCATAGTGTAGGAAAGCCACAAATGATGGCTGTTTCCATTGCCATCGTGGAATGCATCATAACAGGTGAAAGTGACGCAATACCATACTAAAAAGTACTGGTGCTTTTGTAACAGTGTAGGTTCCGTCCCTCTCATCGCCCCAACCTGGGCTCGAACCAGGGACCCTTGCACACATCAGCAACTGACACCCCACGAAGCATCGTTACCCATCGCGCCACAAAAGCCGCGGCCCTTGCAACGCAAGGGGAAACCCTACTTCAAGTCTCAGAGCGAGTGACGTCACTGATTGAAACGCTATTAGCGCGCACCACCGCTAACTAAATAGCCATTTCACATCGGTTACACTTTCGCTTTCCTACTACGGCAAGTAACGTGCTACCTTGAGCCCACTCCCCTAAAGAAAACTGAACACATCAACAGCAATGTTTATCATTTTGGTTGTAAGAGTTGATCAGAGAGGGTATTTCTCTGATTCCTATCACAGCAGAGAAAAATCTGTTTTCTGTACAGATGCAAGTGTGATAAACCATATTATTTTGTATTTGTTATAATGCAGTGGCAAGCAACTTTGAATCAGGACAAACTCTCAAATGCTGTGAATTGAAGAACTGAGAAGCCTTGAGTGGTTGAAATGACTAGGACTTTAACAATAAGTGATTCCCCATCTAATGCTCAGGTAGAACTTAAAGCGAAAAACGCATGATGAAAAAGGCTACCCCATCCTGAGCCACCTAACGGACTGTGTGTATGTCTGTGTGTTTATGTGCAGGTGTGTGTGTGTGTGTGTGTGTGTGTGTGTGTGTGTGTGTGTGTGTGTGTGTGTGTGTGTGTGTGTGTGTGTGTGCCCGTGTGTATTCAGACAACGTGTCGCAACAGCCAGTCAGATCAAGGCACTCTAACTAATCAGACGTTTGAAGCTGTGATTTACAAACCGTCAACAAACACAATTGACTAATATAACACATGTGATCCAAGTGCTCCGATAAATAATTGCTTTCCCGTTGTTCTCTTTCACCCGTCTCCCTCTCCCCTCCCTTCAACTCCTCTTCACTGTGCACTGAGACGCTAGGCCTTTGATAACGCTAGCAAGTGGAGGGAGTGGGTCTCGAAGCAATTACCTCCGGCATTAATTGCCCTTTAATATGTGTTACGGTGAAGAAGCAATCAGTTTAGTAATTACGCTATGACGACCTAGAAAACGCCAGCATTCCGTTCTGCCACAAAGCCATACAGTCTCTTTTGATTGGAGTCGAGCGTAGTTCAGTTGTTCACCCTGAGGACACAATTGGCCAGATGCTAGCTACGCTAACCTACCAAAACCACACCTCAGGTAAACTGCCTCGCGGACAAATACAAATGTCTCCAAATGGCGACAGAGCAATCTAGCGTTTTATTGATATCTCAGGTTCTAAGAGAGGAAATCGACTCCGACCAATGAAGTAGGCCAATACAGGGGGATGGAAAAGGTTGGTCTGAATGCCACGCTGTAGGTTGTGATGATGAAATGGAATGTACAGCAGAGATTGATTCCAGTCAAATACATTCAGAACACAATTGTTACATGTGGAAAATAAGATTGAATGCCTTGTCTGTACGATGATCAAGATATTCTTTCCACAGTTATGTTATTTGAACACCCCTTCTAAATGCATATCACTGGGACTCCTCAAGTGATGACATCCCATTCCCCTGCCACCATCTCCTGAGAACCACAAAATACAGCCGCCAGTCCAACAAGGTTTTCCTTCCCTCTCTCTTTGGGAGGCCAGAGTTGGCTCTCTACCATATGCTCCAACATCATTCCACTGTCTCTCCGCCTCTACTTTCCCCCTTTCATCCCTCCAGTCCCCTGGTGTCTGGGACGGAGCAGATAGTGATCCCCTTCTTTGTATTTTTTTTTTCTTGTTCCAGAGGATTTTCACCCAGTAAAGGAGCTGCATTAGTTGTATTTACGGTCCTGTGTGAACTACAGCCACGCGGTTACGAGCGGTTCACACTGCATTTCTCGCCTAACGAGCCACTCGTTAATTGCTCGGGCGGGTGCCGTCTCTCCCAGGGCCCCGTCTTACGAATGCAGCAGAAAAGATGTGAGCGGCGGCGGAGGGAATATAAACAACACTAACAATGAGATGATGAGGGGAACAGGAGAGAGAGAGAGAGAGAGAGAGAGAGAGAGAGTGAAAGAGAGAGAGTGACATTCTTCTAAGGTCCCTTCAGGTACACTATATATACAAAAGTATGTGGACACCCCTTCAAATTAGTGGATTCGGCTATTTCAGCCACACCCGTTTCTGACAGGTGTATAAAATCGAGCACACAGCCATGCAATCTCCATAGACAGACATCAGCAGTAGAATGGCCTTACTGAAGACCTCAGTGACATTCAACGTGGCACCATCATAGGATGCCACCTTTCCAACAAGTCAGTTCATAAAATTTCTGCCCTGCTAGAGCTGCCAAGTCAAAGTGCTGTTATTGTGAAGTGGAAACGTCTAGGAACAACAATGGCTCAGCTGCAAAGTGTGGGCCATACAAGCTCACAGAACAGGACTGGCGAGTGCTGAAGACCATACCACGTAAAAATTGTCTGTCCTCAGTTGCAACACTCACTATTGAGTTCCAAAATGCCTCAGGAAGCAACATCAGCAAAATAACTGTTTTTTGGGAGCTTCATGAAATGGGTTTCTATGGCCGAGCAGACGCACACAAGCCTAAGATCACCACACACAATGCCAAGAGTCGGCTGGAATGGTGTAAAGCTCGCCTCCATTGGACTCTGGAGCAGTGGAAATGGTTCACCATCTGGCAGTCCGACAGACACATCTGGGCTTGGCGGATGCCAGGACAACGCTACCTGCCCCAATGCATAGTACCAACTGTACATTTTGGTGGAGGAGGAATAATGGTCTGGGCTGTTTTTCGTGGTTTGGGCTAGACCCCTTAGTTCCAGTGAAGGGAAATATTAACACTACAGTATACAATGACATTCTAGACAATTCTGTGCTTCCAACTTTGTGGCAACAGTTATACTTTGTGGCAACAATATTAACAGGCCCTTTCCTGTTTCCGCACGACAATTCCCCCGTGCACAGAGCGAGGTCCATACAGAAATGGTTTGTCGAGATTGGTGTGGACGAACTTGACTGGCCTGCACAGAGCCCTGACCTCAACCCCATACAACACCTTTTGGATGAATTGGAATGCCGACTGCGAGTCAGGCCTAATCGCCCAACATCAGTGCCCAACCTCACAATTTTTTTATTTAACCTTTATTTAAGTAGGCAAGTCAGTAAAGAACAAATTCTTATTTACATTGACGGCCTAGGAACAGTGGGTTAACTGCCTTGTTCAGGGGAAGAACAACAGAGTTTTACCTTGTCAGCTTGGGGATTCGATATAACAATCTTTCGGTTACTGGCCAAACGCTCTAACCACTAGGCTACCTGCCACCCTAATGCTCTTGTAGCTGAATGGAAGCAAGTCCCTGCAGCAATGTTCCAACATCTAGTGGAAAGCCTTCCCAAAAGAGTGGAGGCTGTTATAGCAGCAAAGGGGGGACCAACTCCATATTAATGCCCATTATTTTGGAATGAGATGTTCGTCAAGCAGTGGTGTAGATCTGGTGAGGAGGGTTTCTTTTCTTTATCGGATCAGGGGTTCTGGGGGGCCGTTTTTTTCTGCTTTCTGTACACTGTGTCTCACGACCCTGTCTACTAATGTCTTCAGCGTTTACTTTGGTGTTTTTCAAGGGTAAGATGGACACAGGCAAGACTATTCTCTCGTTATATGCTCTGGTGCCAGAGTTTCCAGGCTGTGTTCTCCATGTTAAAGTTGTGTTGAACAGAGTACGGCTGCAAAGGTTCAGGCTCGACTTTCAAATTACAGAGAGAAGAGACATCTGACCCCTCAAATGAATCTCTATTTCAGTCTTCTCAGGAGCAGATTGGCCACTTTCAGAGACGTCCCAGTTTGGTAGGGGGGGCTGAGACCCAGTGATGATCAGTCAACGATTCCTGTCAGCGAGGCGTGATGCTACATGCATCTCAATAATCAGCTCTGATCAAGACTGCTGAGAGTTAGAGAGAATGATGCTGCAGCTGCTGGTTGGTGAGAGTTATGGCTGTTAAAGGGCTGGTACTACCAATCTTTTTCCTATAGACCATAAAGCCTACAATATTAGCCTAGCTAGAACATGGATTGACTGACTGATTGACAGGACTGACTCTGGGCCTATACACTTACTGCAGTGTAAACTAGATCACGACTCCACTCTCCCTAATAATCTTCTGCAACAGCAGGCTTACCATGAAAATACCATGATGATAATACGCCTTTGGGTTTCTAAACATCGCAAAGCTTCTGGGAACGCTTGCGAAACAGACCAAGCAGACCAGACCGCGGTTTAAGATGTCAATTAGAGAAGTGAAAAATTCTTCCTTAGTTGTTAATTTTCTCGAAATCTAAAGGCACAACCTAGATTGGAGCCCATGTCTTAAGGAGTTTAACTTGTTTTTACTCCAACCTCATGAAAGTGACAAAATGACACCTTTTCATTTTTGTCAAAAACAACGCAGTTCAGTGCGAGGCGACCGTTAGACCCGATGACATGTGAGCTTAGATAGCCAATGTCGCCACGACATTGCCTACAAGTGTGATCTGGGATTTCTATTGGAGAAGCAGTTTTAGCTATCTACATACTGTCTTTGATGATACCATGAAGAAGAAGAAGAAGAAGAAGAAAATCACTGAGGAAAGAAAGAGTGACTCATGGAGGGAGAGAGAGATGGATGAGAGAGAAGGAGGGAGGGAGGGAGGGAGGGAGGTGGAGGAGAGAGAGAGGAGGGAGGGAGAGATGGAGGAGGGATGGAGGGAGATATGGAGGAGAGAGAAAAGGAGGGAGAGAGAGCTGGAGGAGAGAGAAAGGGAGGGGAGGAGAGATGGAGGAGAGAGAGGAGGGAGGGAAAGATGGAGGAGATAGAGGAGGGAGGGAAAAGGAGAGAGGGAGAGATGGAGGAGAGAGAGGAGGGAGGGAGATATGGAGGAGAGAGAAAAGGAGGGAGGGAGATATGGAGGAGAGCGAAAGGGAGGGGGGGAGAGATGGAGGAGAGAGAGGAGGGAGGGAAAGATGGAGGAGATAGGGGAGGGAGGGAGGGAGGGAGGGAGGGAGGGAGGGAGGGAGGGAGGGAGGGAGGGAGATGGAGGAGAGAGAGAGGAGGGAGAGATGGAGGAGAGAGAAGGAGGGAGGGAGAGATGGAGGAGAGAGAGAAGAAGAGAGGGAGGGAGGGAGGGAGGGAGGGAGGGAGGGAGGGAGGGAGGGAGGGAGGGAGGGAGGGAGGGAGGGAGGAGAGAGAAAGGGAGGGGAGGAGAGATGGAGGAGAGAGAGGAGGGAGGGAAAGATGGAGGAGATAGAGGAGGGAGGGAAAAGGAGAGAGGGAGAGATGGAGGAGAGAGAGGAGGGAGGGAGATATGGAGGAGAGAGAAAAGGAGGGAGGGAGATATGGAGGAGAGCGAAAGGGAGGGGGGAAGAGATGGAGGAGAGAGAGGAGGGAGGGAAAGATGGAGGTGATAGGGGAGGGAGGGAGGGAGGGAGGGAGGAGAGAGATGGAAGAGAGAGAGAAGGAGGGAGAGATGGAGGGAGGGAGGGAGGGAGGGAGGGAGGGAGGGAGGGAGGGAGGGAGGGAGGGAGGAGGGAGGGAGGGAGGGAGGGAGGGAGGGAGGGAGGGAGGGAGAGATGGAGGAGAGAAGGAGGGAGGGAGAGATGGAGGAGAGAGAGACGGAGGAGAGAAGAGTGTGCCTGAGAACTGCTGTGTTGCTGACTGACAAGCACGCCCTATGTATTAGATGGCACGAAGCACCAACAGCCGTCTTTATTCGAACAACGCACCAAGCAACTGAAGACACACACACACAGAGTATTCTCTGTTGAGACTTTCCCTGAATAGAACAGTAAAAGGAGCAATCAAATCCTTGGGCAGCTGCAAAACAAAGGGATCCCCTTAACCCCAGTGACTAACAAGGCCGGACGTGTCATTCCTTACAAACGCAGCGTGCACCCTCTGAGAACCATGGAGAAAAACATGTGAAGGACGACATGAACAGATGCAGCATCAGGTTAGCACGATGTGGCGTAGACATGCACACACACGCACAACCGCACACACACACACACACACACACACACACACACACGCACACCCATGCGCACAGAACGCTGAAACCTAAGAAACACATTGCATGCACTTCCACAGCTGTGCATTCTGACTTAGTTACTGATGAATACTGTAGAATACCAAGTGCTCCATTTATACACTATGCAGAAAAATGGACCAGTGCACCTGACACTGGCTCGGAATAACAAAGACTTGCACACAGAATGTGTATGTACGTGTGTGATACCCAGTTGCCTTTGTTTCTCTCCTTCCCACACACTCATCCAACAGAGGTATCAGACGTCCACCTGCGTCAGCCTTTCCAGCTCAACATAGTGAACCCGTCACAGAGTGGGTCACTGGCAACAATACCACTCCACACAACAAAACAGAGAGCCTCTCCAAAGGACATGTCTCCAAATATTCTCTTTGGATTGCCTTTCTTTCATTCTCAGTTGAGTTCATAGGACAGAACACTAGGAAAACTGGTGGAAAAACATTTATTTTCGACAAATGGATGAAGAGAAGTAAACAGGTGGTTCTCTATCTTTGGTTCAACGTCCGACAGATAGCTGTCAATCAATTCTTCTCTCTGAAGTCTCCAATGGTCCTCCATTGTTCCTGTTATGAGGAAGCTCTCATAAATCATGCAGATACAAGAGGAAAACATGAGAGAGACAGAGCAGGGGTCTCCAGTCTGGATTGTAAGTGAGTTCTCTATCTGTTGCCATTTATTCAAATATAACTGCCAAAAATCCTTTCCCAGCTGTCTTAACCCCAACACAGAGTAACTATGTAGTCAGACTCAAACGAGCAGAGCACGTAGAGTGTAAAAGTAAAATCTGAGTCTGTGAGGAGAATGCCTAATGTTAGGAGAAGTGTGTGACCAAAGCACTGAAAATATCTCCTATCCGTTAGAAGAACTGCCGGAAGACTTGGGCCTCAACAACAGGCGTCAGAACAGCCCTTAGAACAGCTAACCTGGGCACTTCCCATTTATCGCCCACAGCCTCCACACGTCACACCATGTTATGTCCACCAGGGAACAAAAGTGTGTGAATCTTCAAAGACTTACCTTCAGATAGAATGTGACACATTCCCATGCCAGTGACGACTCCAGCCTCCGCAGAGCTTATCATGCAATAAAGATGATTGGATTAATGAGGAAATGTCTAGCCGTGTTTTTGTCCAGGCGTCTTGTTTCTGTGGTAATTTAGTGGTTTGTGGGAAATATTATCATAAACATCACTGTCAAATATTGTGTGATAAATAGCCGACAACAACAGTCTCTCCCGGCAGTTTTGTAGTAAATTCATATGCCTCATCTGTGTTCATAATTTGACATCCAGGCTAGCGTAGGATTATAATTGAGTGCACTCTTGAAATGTAAAGATACTTTAGAAAAGAAGCCTCTCCTGCCCAAAGTAAGGAGTCGGAAACACCTGGATATATCTAGCTGTTTATCGGTCTCTACCAACCAAAACATGTCTGTGTGTTTTTCTGTGTCTTGCTCACCCCTTTCATGTGAGCGAGGCTCATCTCCTTTGTGGCCATCTGGCTATAGCGATAAAACACGCAGGGTGGAAGTGACGCACACATACACACACGCACGCACGCACACACACACACACACACACACACACACACACACACACACACACACACACACACACACACACACACACACACACACACACAGGCTCCCACAGTTCCAAGGCCTCGCTCCTCTTTACAGCCAACAAGGGGGCCTGGACAGAGGACCACAAAGAGCAGGCCAGGGAGAATCAATATGTTAATTTAAGACTGGAATTTAAAAAAGGCCTGAAATCCTTCCATTTTTAAGCTTCTTTGAGGAAAATTATATCTCTTTTTAGGGGTGGTGGGTGGATGCGTGTGCGGGTGGGTGTGTGTGAAGGGTGAGCAGTGAGGGGTCGCGGTGTGTGAGTGAGTGTTTGCCTGTATGTCACTGTGTGGGAGGGGCAGATAACATAATTGCTCATCTCTGACTGTGTATGTGATCAAGACTGCAGTCACATGTGTAGCTGTGCTTATGACATTTCAACCTAGATGCCTTCAGATCAGACAGGTCCGTTCTCTCAGATGAGATGAATGGGATGGATACAGGGAGACAGAGCACGCCCCAGGGTGGCACATTATGCCCCTCAAAAACACTCCATCAGGATCCAAACACACACACACACACACACACACACACACACACACACAATACATAACACGCGTGTACGCTGCACTGCAGAATACTAAACACACTCCAGTGGCAGAGCAAGAGACCAAATATATAGTACCACACTGTTTGAGCAAAGGATTTGTGTGTGTGTGTGTGTGTGTGTGTGTGTGTGTGTGTGTGTGTGTGTGTGTGTGTGTGTGTGTGTGTGTGTGTGTGTGTGTGTGTGTGTGTGTGTGTGTGTGTGTGTGTGTGTGTGTGTACGCATGCTTGTTTAAAGTAAATATAAAGGCACCTTAAACATAAAGGCAAATTGAATATAAAGGCACCTTAAACATAAAGGCACCTTAAACATAAAGGCAAATTGAATATAAAGGCACCTTAAACATAAAGGCAAATTGAATATAAAGGCACCTTAAATATAAAGTCACCTTAAACATTAAGGCAAATTGAATATAAAGGCACCTTAAATATAAAGGCACCTTAAACATAAAGGCAAATTGAATATAAAGGCACCTTAAATATAAAGGCACCTTAAACATAAAGGCAAATTGAATATAAAGGCACCTTAAATATAAAGGCACCTTAAACATTAAGGCAAATTGAATATAAAGGCACCTTAAACATTAAGGCAAATTGAATATAAAGGCACCTTAAATATAAAGGCACCTTAAACATAAAGGCAAATTGAATATAAAGGCACCTTAAATATAAAGGCAAATTGAATATAAAGGCAGCTTAAATATAAGGGAACCTTGAAAGTTATTCAAATGCTCAACACCTGCTCTTTTCTAAAGCATAACACATGTTATCAGTGAAAATGCTTTTCTTTTCAAACCAATGGCTGGGAAGTCATTCGAGAACACATACATGAAGTTTAGCAACTTTATAGCCTAGGGCGAATGCAGGAGAAGAATCATGAACTATTGAGAGTACATTGTAAACCTCACACTGGTTCAAAGCAGTTACACTACACTTCTAAACTGTCACTATTTTCATATTCACAATGGTATGCATAGGCACAAAGAGGTGGAGAACGTCAGTGGCTCCACTCGTACACAGTCCTACCTTGCATTGGTGGAGAAAGCAAAATTCCTTGAAAAGTGACACATTACGTCTTCAAATCAATGTTACACAAGCCAAGAAAGCTGAAGGATAGAAGTCTTCAAATCAGATAACAAGACAGAATATTAACTTGAATGTCACTGAGAACAAATGTATTCCAGTGAAAGAACGGTAAAGGAGAGGTTTTTGTCTCTTCTCAAAGACGGCGGTAAAGGAAGTCTCTTCGGCTTTTTAGAACGCTATGGAGGAAACAGACAGGAATACAACAGCAGCACACAGCACAACCATGCAGAAAGTATATAGTCGGAGGAGAGAAGAGAAGTGAGACCTAGCCAGCAGCCAATAGAACTCAGTTTAATATATATTATAGTATATGAATGTGTCTGAGCCGACCTGAAAAAGACCTATCAGACATTATACTTATACGTCTCAAAATGAAATGTTAAGAAAAATAAAACCTGCTTTTCCCTTCAAAAGTTATCCTAATTGTGGCTGATTATTTTTGAGAATGTTCCGCAACAGCAAAAGCAATGGTCAGCAAACCAAAGGGATAGGGGCCTATTAGCTAGGCGCAGAGGTCCAGTGACTTGGTGTGCTGCGTCTCTGTTGGAAGCCGCTGATTTGTGGAACTCTGCCATTAGACAGTCAGTAGAACTGGTTTAATCAGAAATAAATGACTCCCTCAGTGTTAGTCCTCACTCTTCAGTCACCGGTTAGGTCATTTTAGCTCTACACTATAGAGGATACCATTAGACAAGATAATGTCAATATCGATATTCTCTTGGTTAGGCGGATGGCAAATAGACTTTGTAGTTGGTATGAAACATTGGTTTTACTGGGTGCTACGTCAGGTGGTAGCAATTGCTATAGAACAAGCTTGATCTCCAGGAGATATTATGGTTGTTGGTAAATGTGTAGAGACTTTGGGGCTGGCTGCTGGAGGGATTGCTCTCTCTCTCTCTCTCTCTCTCTCTCTCTCTCTCTCTCTCTCTATCCACACACACACACACACACACACACACACACACACACACACACACACACACACACACACACACACACACACACACACACACACACACACACACACACACACACACACACACACACACACACACACACACCAGCCTCGTTGACCGCTTCTGGGCATTTCAGCCGAGCTCAGCGCCACAAACACCAATCTCTCCAATCTTTAAAAATAAATCTGGATTTTAAACTCACTAATAGCCCCACTGATACTTCGCTGAGCTAGGAGAGCATAGGCATCGGCGTGCCTCTCTTCCCCTCTCCTCCAATTATTCTACCCTCAAACTCATCACAGGCAAGATAAGAGGAGGTCAATATGGATCTGAGTTTAACTCCTTAATAAGCTAACAAAGTAAACCCACTGCTCTATGAACCTTGGACCTTATCCCTCTGGCTGTGTTCTAGATGAATGTAGCCTGTGGGGGATATGGATAGAATGCTAACTCAATCCAAATGAGCCTCTCATACTAACAAGCGTTCATATCTTAATGTGTCCACTAGGGAGGCGCCAGAGATCTATCAAACACAGACCCAAAAGATACTTCAAACCAAACACGACATACTGTATATTACCTGCAACTGAAAGTAGTCTATACCCATTTATAAACTGGGTAGTTCCATGTTGCGTTGTGCCAAAGAACAGCCCTTAGCCATGGTATATTGGCCATATACCACACCCCCTAGGGGCTTATTGCTTAAATACAACCAGTCTGCTCTACACAACACAACACACACAACCTACACACAACCTTCCCACAACCTTCACACAACATTCACACAACATACACAACCTTCACAAAACATACACAACATACACAACCTTTACACAACCTTTACACAACCTACACACAACCTTCACATAACATACACAACCTTCACACAACCCAGCACGGCGATGTTGTACTCACGGTCGCTACAGAAGGAGCCTCCATAGGACGTCATGGTGCAGTCGCAGGAGAAGCCCTCCCACAGCTGGAGACACACCCCCTGATTGTAGCAGGAGTCCTCCGTACAGGTGGTGCTAGGTCCTGGGGGGATTGGATGGAGAACAAGGTCATTGTACAACACACAACACTCACACACATTTTTTTGTATGTCAATGTATGTGAGGACATTGGAAAATAACTGTAATCATAAATCCTAAGGCTTTCATAAATCCTAAGGCTCAGGCAACAGTCGCACTGAGCTAAAGGGTAGAGCTGCCGCTTTCAATGTGTGGGACTCTAACCATAGCATGATTTCATAAGAAATCCTGCTATGCCCTCCGACGAACCATCAAACAAGCAAAGCGTCAATACAGAGCCAATATTGAATCGTACTACATCGGCTCCGACACTCGTCTTGTGTGGCAGGGCTTGCAAACAATTACAGACTACAAAGGGAAGCACAGCCACGAGCTGTCCAGTGACACGAGCCTACCAGACGAGGTAAATCACTTCTATGCTCGATTCGAGGCAAGCAACACTGAGGCATGCATGAGAGCATCAGCTGTTCCGGACAACTGTGTGATCACACTCTCCATAACCAACAAGAGTAAGACCTTTAAACAGGTCAACATTCACAAGGCCGCGGGGCCAGACGGATTGCCAAGACATGTGCTCCGGGCATTTGCTGACCAACTGGCAGGTGTCTTCACTGACATTTTCAACATGTCCCTGATTGAGTCTGTAATACCAACATGTTTCAAGCAGACCACCATAGTCCCTGTGCCCAAGAAGGGCAACCTGCCTAAATGACTACAGACCCGTAGAACTCACTTCCGTAGCCATGAAGTGCTTTCAAAGGCTGGTAATGGCTCACATCAACACCATAATCCCAGAAACTCTAGACCCACTCCAATTTGCATACCGCCCAAACAGATCCACAGATGATGCAATCTCTATTGCACTCCACACTGCCCTTTCATTGACTACAGCTCAGCGTTCAACACCATAGTACCCTCAAAGCTCATCACTAAGCTAAGGATCCTGGGACTAAACACCTCCCTCTGCAACTGGATCCTGGACTTCCTGACGGGCCACCCCCAGGTGGTGAGGGTAGGTAGCAACACACAACCATTACAGCCCCGTCGATGAGAATGGGGGCACGCTCGGTCCTCCTTTTCCTGTAGTCCACATTAATCTCCTTAGCCTTGGTTACGTTGAGGGATAGGTTGTTATTCTGGCACAATCGTTATTCTGTCTCATCATTGTCGGTGATCAAGCCTAACACTGTTGTGTCGTCTGCAAACTTAATGATGGTGTTGGAGTCTTGCCTGGCCAAGCAGTCGTGGGTGAACAGGGAGTACAGGAGGGGACTGAGCACGCACCCCTGAGGGGCTCCAGTGTTGAGGATCAGATCCTCAAAAGGTTCTACAGCTGCAACATTAAGAGCATCCTGACTGGTTGCATCACTGCCTGGTACGGCAACTGCTTGGCCTCCGTCCGCAAGGCACTACAGAGGGTAGTGCATACGGCCCAGTACATCACTGGGCCTAAGCTGCCTGCCATCCAGGACCTCTACACCAGGCGGTGTCAGAGGAAGGTCCTAAAGATTGTCAAAGACCCCAGCCACCCCAGTCATAGACTGACCTCTCTACTACCGCATGGCAAGCGGTACCGGAGCGCCAAGTCTAGGACCAAAAGGCTTCTCAACAGTTTTTACTTTAAAGCCATAAGACTCCTGAACAGGTAATCAAAGGGCTACCCGGACTATTTGCTTTGTGTGCCCTCCCAACCACTCTTTTACGCTGCTGCTACTCTCTGTTTATCTTACATGCATAGTCACTTTAACTATACATTTATGTACATACTACTTCAATTAGCCCGACTAACCGGTGCCCCCGCACATTGGCTACCCGGACTATCTGCATTGTGTCCCGCCACCCACCACCCGCCAACCCCTTTTTTACGCTACTGCTACTCTCTGTTTATCATAAACGCATAGTCACCTTAACCATACCTACATGTACAGTACATACTACCTCAATCAGCCCGACTAACCGGTGCCTGTATATAGCCTCGCTACTGTTCTTTTTTTTAACTTTACTTATCTATTGTTCACCTAATATCTTTTTTTTACTTAAAAATTGCACTGTTGGTTAAAGCCTGTAAGTAAGCATTTCACTGTAAAGTCTACACCTGTTGTATTCGTCGCACATGACAAATAAACTTTGATTTGATTTGAAGGTGTCAATATATACATCTATACTGCTTTTTGTCAATGTGGGCAAACTGTAATCCTCTGTAGTGTACTCAAAGGGGAACAGGTTCAATACATGTAATGTATGTCACTCTGGAAAAGAGCGTCTGATACTAAAACGTCAACTGTAATTACATAAAGACCTTTTTATGTCAATATGAGAATAGAGGGGACTAACTGTAATCATATCCATAACACGGGTTATTTGGTCCATACTGATTTAATCAAGGTTGGTCAAAAAGTCTTAAAGCTGAATTTAATATTTATTCTGTATTTAAACCTGAATTCCAGTCATTTAACTGGGAGTCATATTAGTTGATTTTAATGTTGAAAGAGTGGGGAAGGTTTGGGTCGAACCGAGTTGAAAGAGAAAGGGGACTTACTTAACAATGACATGGATGGCTGTGCTCATTAAAATTCTCCAATTAGAAAAAGCAACTATTGTAATTTCTCAGCGGAGTTCCGAGCACATTAGAGTGATAAGTGAATTGAATGTTAGCCAGGAGGTATTCAAAACAACTGTGCCTCTGTTATTAAACCCATTAATACCTGCTGATGCTTCAGATTACCAATGACCCATAGAAAACCATAGCTGGATAATTAACAGGTAGACCTTCCATGTCACTTGCATTTGGTATGTGATTTAAAAAAAACAAGTAATGAAAGCTTAATTTATTATTCAAAAGGCAAATATGTTTTTAATTAAATCATAAACCAGACTTAGATTATACTTTTTTGGTTCAATGGCCGGTGCTCTAAAAATAAGTTATTTAAGATGATCAATTAAAAGAAGCTTAATATTGTTGACAGAAAAGTGACAGACAATTTAGGGAGAACTAACTTATTATAAAATCAATTATTCAAATACACTTACAAAGCATGCACAGTAATTTATTTCAAAAGATAAACAAAACATGTTACTATTTACACGTTTTAGGAGCAGACCAATTAAACCAAAACTTTGAAATTCATAAGAGCACCAGTTATTTCCTCAATGTTATTCCAAAATGGCCACTTTAAATAAGATGTCGTCATTTTATCACTTCATATTTTAATTGCCCTCTGCTTTGATTACTCCATCAATCAGATCTTAATACAAGAACCCTAGAGTCTCTAATGAAACATTTTGCTAGAATTATTATTGAAGTCAATCACAATATTATCACAGTGTTACACACTATTGATCAGCTGCTGCAACAACAACAACCATGGTGTATAGTTTAGAATTTAGTTTAGAATCTTTTGAGTAAGAAGTTGTAAACTTGTCATTGAGATGCCTTGTATTTGGTGTGAGATTCTCCCATTCTTCTCTGCAGATCCTCTCAAGCTCTGAGCTCAGGATCATCTGGTTTCCATTGATCATCATTGAGATGTTTCTACAACCTGATTGGAGTCCACCTGTGGTAAATTCAATTGATAGGACATGATTTGGAAAGGCACACACCTGTCTATATAAGGTCCCACAGTTGGCAGTGCATGTCAGAGCAAAAACCAATCCATGAGGTTGAAGGAATTGTCCATAGACCTCCAAGAAAGGATTGTGTCAAGGCACAGATCTGGGGAAGGGTACCAGAGCGTCGCAGCACAGCTATTATCAGGTCTCTCCAGAGATGTTCGATCGGATTCAAGTCCGGGCTCTGGCTGGGTCACTCAAAGCCCTTCTCCCCCGATTGCTCAGTTCGTCCGGGCAGCCAGCTCTAGGAAGAGTCTTGGTGGTTCCAAACTTCTTCCATTGAAGAAGGATGCAGGCCACTGTGTTCTTGGGGACCTTCAATGCTGCAGAATTTTTTTGGTACCCTTCCCCAGATCTGTGCCTCGACACAATCCTTTCTTAGAGGTCTATGGACAATTCCTTCAACCTCATGGATTGGTTTTTCCTCTGACATCTGTGGGACCGTATATAGACAGGTGTGTGCCTTTCCAAATCATGTCCTATCAATTGAATTTACTACAGGTGGACTCCAATCAGGTTGTAGAAACATCTCAATGATGATCAATGAAAACCAGATGATCCTGAGCTCAAATTCGAGTCTCATAGCAAAGGGTCTGAATACTTATGTAAATAAGGTATTCCTGTGATAACCTGTTTTAGCATTGTCATTATGGGGTATCCTGTGTAGATGGATGAGGAACATTTTTTATTTACTACATTTTTTAATAAGGCTGGAACATAACAAATGTGGAAAAATTCAAGGGGTCTGAATACTTTCCGAATGCACTGTACGGACAAACGTTTCTGGACACCCCTTCAAATTCATGGATTAGGCAATTTCAGCCACACCCGTTGCTGACAGGTAAATAAAATTGAGCACACAGCCATGCAATCTCTACAGACAAACATTGGCAGTAGAAAAACCTCACTGAAGAGCTCAGTGACTTTGAACGTGGCACCGTCATAGGATGCTACCTTTCCAACAAGTCAGTTTGTCAAACTTCTTCCCTGCTAGAGCTGCCCTGATCAACTGTAAGGGCTGTTATTTTGAAATGGAAATGTTTAGAAGAAACAATGGCTCAGACGCAAAGTGGTAGGCCACATAAGCTCACAGAACGGGACCGCCGAGTGCTAAAAATCGCCTGTCCTCGTTTGCAACACTCACTACCACGTTCCAAACTGCCTCTGGAAGGTCAGCACAGGAACTGTTGGTTGGTAGCTTCATGAAATGTGTTTCCATGGCCGAGCAGCCGCACACAAGCCTAAGATCATCATTCAATGTTAAGTGTCGGCTGGAGTGGTGTAAAGCTCGCCGCCATTGGACTCTGGAGCAGTGGAAATGCGTTCTCTGGAGTGATCCCACTTTACCATCTGGCAGTCTGACAAATGAATCTGAGTTTGTCGGATGCCAGGAGAACGTTACCTGCCCCAGTACATAATGCCAACTGTAAGGCCCCTTAGTTTCAGTGAAGGGAAATCTTAGCGCTAAAACATACAATGACATTCTAGACAATTCTGTGCTTCCAACATTGTGACAACAGTTTGGAGAAGGCCCTTTCCTGTTTCAGCATGACAATGCCCTCATGCAAAAAGCAAGGTCCACACAGAAATGGTTTGTCGAGATTGGTGTGGAAGAACTTGACTGGCCTCAACCCCTTTCAAACACCTTAGGGATGAATTGGAACGCCGACTGTGAGCCAGGCCTAATTGCCCAACATCAGTGCCCGACCTCACTAATGCTCTTGTGGCTGAATGGAAGCAAGTACCCAAAGCAATGTTCCAACATCTAGTAGGAAGCCTTCCCAGAAGAGTGGAAGGTGTTATAGCAGCAAAGAGGGGGCCAACTCCATATTAATGCCCATGATTTTGGAATGAGATGTTCGACGTCCACATACTTTTGGTCATGTAGTGTACCCCCTTCTGTTAAAAGCTGTAGCTCTGTTTTATTAAAGGAGCTAGATGACTGAGCAGCATATTAGCTGCTAGGGCAATAACAATCTTGTTGTGTAACCCACCTTAACACTGACATGACTACTGTACCTGGAGCTAACAGCTGGAGAGAGAATGAGACATCTGGGTACCCCCAACTCCCCTTTCTTCCACTTCCACATTCTCCCTCCCTCCCTCCCTCCCTCCCTCCCTCCCTCCCTCCCTCCCTCCCTCCCTCCCTCCCTCCCTCCCTCCCTCCCTCCCTCCCTCCCTCCCTCCCTCCCTCCCTGTCTCTTTCCGTTTCCCTCTGTCTCCATGCCTCTCCATTTCTCCCTCCCTCCTCTCTCCCTTCCTCCCTCCTCCCTCCCTTTTGCCCTCCATCTCTTCCACCTCTGTCTGCCTCCCAAATCCCAGATGTGAGTCAGCAACTCAGCATAGTTAGGAACACAGAGTGAAGAGTCGTTCTGCCATAGACTGCAGCTCTCTGCTCCCGCTGTTGTAGGAAGGGATCAGTGAAGTCAGGCAGCTACAGGAGAACAAGTTACCCCTGCCGACATACAGCTCAGAGGGGCTGACTACTGTTAGAATGTACATGACATACAGTATAGTCCAGTTGGGGATCTGTGTGTGCTTTTTCCAACTCCTTTGAAATGTGTTGTCTTATTGTCGTGCCATAGCCCTAGATGTTTGCCATGACAATGGAAGAACAACCCAGTCTGCCACAAGGCTTCACTATGAGTAGTAATTTTCATTGGCTTCTATTAGATTTCAACTTTCTATTGATTTTTAATACCAGGCTCTGGGAGTGTTTCCGTTAGAAGAGTAGTTGATGATGCTATGGAACATATCGTTACCTCCAGTGGGGAAAAGTACTTAAGGAAAAATATCTTTAAGCAGTACTTTTAGGATATCTGTACTTTATTTTACTATTTATATTTTGAAAACTTTTACTTTTACTTTGTTACGTTCCTAAAGCAAATAATATACTTTTTACTCCATACATTTTCCTTGACACCCAAAACTATTTGTTACATTTTGAATGCTTAGCAGGACAGGAACATGGTCCAATTCACACACTTACTAAGGGAACATCCCTGGTCATCCCTAATGCCTCTGATCTACTGGAATCACTAAACACAAATGATTAGTTTGTAAATGATGTCTGAGTGTTGGAGTGTGCCCCTGGCTATCCGTCAATTAAAAAAACAAGAAAACTGTGGCGTCTGGTTTGCTTAATTTAAGGATTTTGAAATTATTTATACTTTAACTTTTGATACTTAACTATATTTTAGCAATTCCATTTACTTTGGATACTTAAGTATACTGTATTTAAAAAAACGAATACTTTTCGATTTTTACTCAGGTAGTATTTTACTGAGTGACTTTCATATTTACTTGAATCATTTTCTATTAAGGTATTTACTTTTACTCAAGTATGACAATTAGGTACTTTTTCAATCACTGATTACCTCTTTCTACCAGCCATTTGAGAATTCAGGGGAGTAGATGTGATAGCCTAATGCAATTTTTGATCTCTGTTAAGAAGGACGTAATTGCACCGTATAACTTTAGGCAGGTAATAAGCCAGGCTGGCTGTCAGAGGTGGCTGTGTTTGCATTTAGACACCAAGCGGTGTCGGGACCTCTGGGAAATCAGTGGAGCTCTCTTGACGCCACACGCCACAGACAGTATGAACACCGCTACCGTTACAGCCTGCAGGAGTCACAAACACAATTAACTAGCCACCAGAGAGCCGCCAAAACACTGGTGACGTCACCCGGTCCAGCGTCCCGCTGCCAAAAAGCTGAGCCCCTTCCAAACGGAGGATTGATGAGTCTATGCTACAGTGAGCGCTGCAGGGTGGTTAAGATTAGCTGCCGACAATAACATTAGAGGCAGAGATACCTCCCGTAGGTTTTATGGTGCAATAGACTGGATATACAGTGGAGAGGAGACTGTAAAGAATGCTCTGGGCACCGAGTCTTAGGGTGGGGTCTAACTGTGTATTCTGGCTATTACTGCCGAAGAAGGAGCTATGAGTTACTGCAGGAGTCCAACTTCAGAAGCTCCTGTATATGATAAGACTGGGAAGTAAACAGATGGGATGTTAAAGACTGATGAGGCTGCCTGGGTGAATGCCAAGTGTGTGTGTGTGTGTGTGTGTGTGTGTGTGTGTGTGTGTGTGTGTGTGTGTGTGTGTGTGTGTGTGTGTGTGTGTGTGTGTGTGTGTGTGTGTGTGTGTGTGTGTGTGTGTGTGTGTGTGTGTGTGTGTGTGTGTGTGTGTGTGTGTGTGTGGCACCCATTATCTTAGCAGGGGTATAAAGGGAAAGGGAAAGGAGGATACCTAGTAAAGATCGTGGGCATGGAGGTCGGAGAATTTGGACTTTTTCAAACACCTGCAATCTAGAGCCATAATCATCATGCATAATTTGATGTAAAAACAAATGTCTATTTTTCTGCGTAGGTTATCTAAGCATACCTCCTTATCTGTTCATTTGTCATTTTAATGAGAGTGTCATTCTGAATATACTGCACTAACACACCGAGAATATTACATCCACATTACAACACCGTACATGGGATCGTAACACACATCATCAATACAGGCACATATCATGGCATCAAAATGTATACACAAATATCATGATATTATCACAAAGTGCCAGATTACACTAACACCAAGTATTTTTCTACATATCTAAACATACTTCTTGAGTCGTCTGTATCCTCCTGATTGATGGTTCTTTTTTTAAAGAAACTAAAATGCTTCTCTGCATCTCTGCTAAAGTCTGGGTAAAAGATTGATAGGAATGTGAGTCTTATTCAGTACATTTAGTTATTGTTTGCTTTTCTAAAGTTTTCTACCAACCTTGGCAGCAGGCATGCCAGCTAAGAAAGTTAGACAAGCTACTCTAACATGATTAATACGCTGAAATGGCTTGGTAGCTAGTAATGAGGTCGAGAGATTGGGAACCTCTCTAGCTGGCTGGCTAAAGCCAACGTGAGGGGGGTATGTGCCCTTGTGCACCCTATGACACCTCTGTGTGCGAGCATTAACTCACCGTCGCAGCCTCGCTCCACCTGGCCCATCCTGTGGAGGGCGTCTGCGATCAGGTCTGGTAGTTTCCCGTTGAGGTCCACTGAGGCCAGGCAGCCCTGGTACCCGTCCCGGGATGCGATCAGCTTGGGCAAACTGTTGTACATGCTCTTCCCCACGCCACCGATGTACAGCTCCCCTGGAGTGGACAACAACCAAACAGCAATATTAAAAAAGCTGTCCAGCATTAATTCACACTTGCATTGCAGAATCTCCAGGGTGGGATTTCTCAGGATGATGACAAGAACCATATATAACATGGCAAGTCTTACTGTATGTGTGGTCTTCCATCACATGTCTTACTGTATGTGTGGTCTTCCATCACAAGTCTTACAATATGTGTGGTCTTCCATCACAAGTCTTTCAATATGTGTGGTCTTCCATCACAAGTCTTACTATATGTGTGGTCTTACATCACAAGTCTTACTATATGTGTGGTCTTCCATCACAAGTCTTACTATATGTGTGGTCTTCCATCACAAGTCTTACAATATGTGTGGTCTTCCATCACAAGTCTTACTATATGTGTGGTCTTCCATTAGAGGTCGACCGATTAATCGGAATGGCCGATTAATTAGGTCCGATTTCAAGTTTTCATAACAATCGGTAATCGGTATTTTTGGCCACCGATTTGCCCAATTATTATTATTATTATTTTTTTTTACACCTTCATTTAACTAGGCAAGTCAGATTAAGAACACATTCTTATTTTCAATGACGGCCTAGGAACGGGGGTTAACTGCCTTGTTCAGGGGGGATTCGGGATTCGTTTTTGCAACCTTCCGGTTACTAGTCCAACGCTCTAACCACCTGCCTTACATTGCACTTCACGAGGAGCCTGTTACGCGAGGGCAGCAAGAAGCCAAGGTAAGTTGCTAGCTAGCATTACACTTATCTTATAAAAAACTATCAATCTTAACATAATCACTAGTTAACTACACATGGTTGATGATATTACTAGTTTATCTAACGTGTCCTGCATTGTATATAATCGATGCGGTGCCTGTTAATTTATCATTGAATCATAGCCTACTTCGCCAAACAGGTGATGATTTAACAAGCGCATTTGCGAAAAAAGCACTGTCGTTGCACCAATGTACCTAACCATAAACATCAATGCCTTTCTTTAAACTCAATAAACAAGTATATATTTTTAAACCTGCATATTTAGTTAATATTGCCTGCTAACATGAAATTATGTCACATCTCTAGCGTTCGTTGCACGCAGAGTCAGGGTATATGCAACAGTTTGGGCCGCCTCGCTCGTTGCGAACTAATTTGCCAGAATTTTACGTAATTATGACGTAACATTGAAGGTTGGGCAATGTAACAGGAATATTTAGACTTAGGGATGCCACCCGTTAGATAAAATACGGAACGGTTCCGTATTTCACTGACAGGAAAAACGTTTTGTTTTCGAGATGATAGTTTCCGGATTCGACCATATTAATGACCTAAGGCTCGTATTTCTGTGTGTTATTATGTTATAATTAAGTCTATGATTTGATAGAGCAGTCTGACTGAGCAATGGTAGGCAGCAGCCGGCTCGTAAGCATTCATTCAAAACAGCACTTTCGTTCGTTTTGCCAGCAGCCCTTCACGATGCATTGCGAAGTTTATGACTTCAAGCCTATCAACTCCCAAGATGAGGCTGGTGTAACCGATGTGAAATGGCTAGCTAGTTAGCCGGGTGCGCGCTAATAGCGTTTCAAACGTCACTCGCTCTGAGACTTGGAGTGGTTGTTCCCCTTGCTCTGCATGGGTAAAGCTGCTTCGAGAGTGGCTGTTGTCGATGTGTTCCTGGTTCAAGCCCAGGTAGGAGCGAGGAGAGGGACGGAAGCTATACTGTTGCACTGGCAATACTAAAGTGCCTATAAGAACATCCAATAGTCAAAGGTATATGAAATACAAATCGTATAGAGAGAAATAGTCCTATATTTCCTATAATAACTACAACCTAAAACTTCTTACCTGGGAATATTGAAGACTCATGTTAAAAGGAACCACCAGCTTTCATATGTATTCATGTTCTGAGCAAGGAAATTAAACGTTAGCTTTTTTACATGGCACATATTGCACTTTTACTTTCTTCTCCAACACTTTGTTTTTGCATTATTTAAACCAAATTTAACATGTTTCATTATTTATTTGAGGCTAAATTGATTTTATTGATGTATTATATTAAGTTAAAATAAGTGTTCATTCAGTATTGTTGTAATTGTCATTATTACAAATAAAAAATAAAAATAAAAAAATCGGCCGATTAATCGGTGTCGGCTTTTGTTTGGCCCTCCAATAATCGGTATTGGCGTTGAAAAATCATAATCGGTCGACCTCTATCTTCCATCACAAGTCTTACAATATGTGTGGTCTTCCATCAGAAGTCAAGTTCAAGATTCAGGGTCATTTTACAGGTGAATGTTACTGGCCTGAAGGAAGAAATTATCAGCCCAATAATAAAACTCACAGAGAGAGTTTGCACTTGCAAAAACTGTCATGTTATTGCATCTGATTCTTGAGTGTTTCATGTGCTGGCAGCTGGCTGAAAAAGTAGGCTATACTTAAGCAATAAGGCACGAGGGGGTGTGGAATATGGCCAATATACCACAGCTAAGGGCTGTGTCCAGGCACTCCGAGATGCGTAGTGCAAAAGAACAGCCCTTAGCCGTGGTATTTTGGCCATATGCCACAAACCCCCGAGGTGCCTTATTGCTATTATGAACTGGTAGCCAATGTAATTACCCGGTCTGATATACCACAGCTATCAGCCAATCAGCATTCAGGGCTTGAACCACCCAGTTTATAATTGACTATAGAACTGAAAAAATGTAATGGGCATTTGAAGCCTAATTGACTATGTAGAAACCACAATGAAAAACATAATGTAAATCTCAACAATGTTGTTGTTGGCTCAATATTTCAAATAGAATGTGAATCCTGCACTGAAGCTAACAAAAACGTGTAGGCTGGTAGCATTGCATCAAACAGAGTCAGCACATGAAGACGGCCTCATGAAGGTGAAATTCACACTGTTTTTGGTGACTGAATTTAAACCTGGGCTTCTGCCTAACTGAAATACCAACTAATTAGAATAAAATAATTTATGCTTCAACCATAATTAGAATCGAACACTATTTTCCTAACCACCCAACCATATTATTTATTTTCTGTCTTTGGTGTTGTATTGTGATATTTCACTGACAACAATCAGGTTGAAGGAGAGCAGCGCACGCCGAATCACTTCCCACCTACGAGAAAAAGGTGCTATCTAGAAACGAAAAGGATTCTTCAAACCCTTTGAAGAACCCCTTTTTTTCCAGGTAGAAACCTTTTGTGTTCCATTAAGACCCCTTTACACAGAGGGTTCTACATGGAACCCAAAAGAGGTTCTTCAAAGGGTCCTCCCTATGAGGACAACTGCAAAACACTTTTGAAAGTGTATTGGCCAATTTTTTCTTGCACGGATGGTAGGCTGGCTGAAACATACAGCGCCTGAAGAAAGTATTCATTCCCTTGACTTATTCATCATTTCGTTGTGTTACAGCCTTAATTCAAAATGGATTAAATGTATTTTTTTCTCACCAATCTTCACACAATACCCCATAATGACAAGGTGATACATTGTTGTTTTTTTTGCAAATGTATTGAAAATGAAATACAGAAATATCTAATTTACATAAGTATTCACACCCCTGAGTCCATACTTTGTAGAATCTTTCTGGGTAAGTCTCTAAGAGCTTCACAACTGGATTGTTCAACATTTGCCCGTTATTATTGAAGAAATTCTTCAAGCTCTGTCAAATTGGTTGTTGACCATTGTTAGATAACCATTTTCAGGTCTTTCCATAGATTTTAAAGTAGATTTTAAGTCAAAACTGTAACTTGGCCACTAAAGAACATTCAATGTGCTCTTTGTAAGCAACTCCAGTGTATATTTGTCCTTGTATTTTAGGTTATTGTTCTGCTGAAAGGTGAATTAGTTTCCCAGTGTCTGGTGGAAAGCAAACTGAACCAGGTTTTCCTCCAGGATTTTGCCTGTGCTTAGCTCCATTCTGTACATTTTTTTACTGTGAAAAACTCCCCAGTCCTTCACGATTACAAGCGTACCCATAACATGATGCAGCCACCACTATGCTTGAAAATATGGAGAGTGGTACTCAGTCATTTGTTAGTTTGGATTTGCCCCAAACATAACACTTCATATTCAGCACAAAAGTTAATTGCTTTGGCACATTTTTTGCAGTATTAATTTATTTCCTTTTTGCAAACAGGATGCATGTTTTGGAATATTTGTATTCTGTACAGGTTTCCCTCTTTTCACTCTGTCAATTAGGTTAGTCTTGTGGAGTAACTACAATGCTGTTGATCCATCCTCAGTTTTCTCCTTTCACAGCCATTAAACTTGGTGACTGTTAAATGTCAACATTGGCTTTATCGTGAAATCTCTGAGTTGTTTCCTTTCTCTCTGGCAACTGAGTTAGGAAGGACGCCTGTATCTTTGTAGTGACTGGGTGTATTGATACACCATCTAAAGTGTATTTAATGACTTGTGTTTAATAACATGCTGCCAAACATACCCTCGTAAAACTGACTATCCTACCGATCCTTGACTTCGGCGATGTCATTTACAAAATAACCTCCAACACTCTACTCAGCAAACTGGATGTAGTCTATCACAGTGCCATCCATTTTGTCACCAAAGCCCCATATACTACCCACCACTGCGACCTGTATGATCTTGCTGGCTGGCGCTCACTACATATTCATTGTGAAACCCACTGGCTACTGGCTCCAGGTCATCTATAAGTCTTTTCTAGGTAAAGTCCCACCTTATCTCAGCTCACGATCACCATAGCAACACCCACCCGTAGCACGCGCTCCAGCAGGTATATTTCACTGGTCATCCCAAAGCCAACACTTCTTTGGCCGCCTTTCCTTCCAGTTCTCTGCTGCCAATGACTGGAACGAATTGCATATATAACTGAAGCTGGAGTGTTATATCTCCCTCTCTAACTTTAAGCATCAGCTGTCAGAGCAGCTTACCGATCACTGTACCTGTAACATAGCCAATCTGTAAATAGCACACCCAACTACCTCATCCCCATATTGTTATTTATCCTCTTGCTCTTTTGCACCCCTGTATCTCTACTTGCACATCATCATCTGCACATCTATTTCTCCAGTGTTAATGCTAAATTGTAATTATTTCGCCTCTATGGCCTATTTATCGCCTTACATCCCTACTCTTCTACATTTGCACAGACTGTACATAGATTGTTCTATTGTGTTATTGACTGTACGTTTGTTTATGTGTAACTCAGTGTTTTTGTTTGTCACACCGCTTTGCTTTATCTTGGCCAGGTCGCAGTTGTAAATGAGAACTTGTTCTCAACTAGACTACCTGGTTCAATAAAGGTGAAATAAAAATAAAGAAAAAAACTTCACCATGCTCAAATTCAGTGTCTGCTTTTTTTATATTTTACCCATCTACCAATAGGTGCCCTTCTTTGCATGGCACTGGAAAACCTCCCTTGTTTTTGTGGTTGAATCTGTGTTTGAAATTCACTGTTCAACTGAGGGACCTTACAGATAATTGTATTTGTGGGGTACAGAGATGAGGTATTCATTCGAAATCATGTTAAACACTATTATTGCACACAGGTTGAGTGCATAAAACGTATTACGTGACTTGTTAAGCACATTTTTACACCATAACTCATTTAGGCATACCATAACAAAGGGGTTGAATACTAATTGATTCAAGACATTTTAGCTTTTCATTTTTTATTAATTTGTACATATTTTGAAAAACATTATTCCACTTTGACATTATGGGGTATTGTGCGTAGACCAGTGACAACAAAATCTCAATTTAATACATTTTCAATTCAGTCTGTAACACAACCAAATGTGGAAAAAGTTTGCGATGTGAATACTTTCTGAAAGCACTGTAAATACAAATAATTTGTATGTTGCAAATTGACCACAAGAAGTCCAAACATACTTAATATTTTACTAAAACTGAATCATTTCAAACCTTGCTTATATTTGTATACCATCACGTGTCTATGTTAGTGACTCTCTATTAGGCTAAACATGAGAATACTTTGGAACAGATTTCCAAAATTAAAATCACTTTCCTGGTGTTTTTACTGTCTTTTATGTCCAACAATCTATTGATGTGACTTGTTAAATCCACTTCAATCAGTGCGGATGAAGGGGGTGAGACAGGTTAAAGAAGGATTTCTTTAAGCCTTGAGATAATTGAGACATGGATTGTGTATGCGTGCCATTCAGAGGGGGAACGGGCAAGACAACGGAGTTAAGTGTCTTTGAACGGGGTATGGTTGTAGGTACCAGGAGCACTGGTTTGTGTCAAGAACTGCAACACTGCTGGGTGTTTCACGCTCAACAGTTTTCCATGTGTATCAAGAACGGTCCACCACCCAAACGACATCCAGCCAACTTGACACAACTGTGGGAAGCGTTGGAGTCAAAGTGGGCCAGCATCCCTGTGGAACACTTTCAACACCTTGTCGAGTCCATACCCTGACGAATTGAAGCTGTTCTGAGGGCAAAAGATGTTCCTCTTGTTTGGTATACTCAGCGTAATAAATATATATATATAATTTTTTTGCTCAGCGAACTTGGGGGGCTAAATAAACCACCCTGCCGGTTGGGAAACCTGCCCTACACAACATATGATAACAAAAAAAACATGTTTTGGGGCAGCAAAACGCCTAAGACAGCAGGTGTTTGCTCATATTTATTTAACATGCTGACATTTTTCAGCACGTTCCTACTGCTAGATTACAGACAGATATTATACCTAATCAAACATTTTGGAAGAAGCGTTGAAGTTACGGGAATATTTGGACTACCCGCTCACATGTGATGATAAAACAACGATTTTCCAGCACATTTCTAAATTATTTCTCTCTCTCTGTCTCATGTCTATCCAGTTTTGAGACTTGAGAAGTTGACATGCTGGCAGCCGCACTTGCTATTGGAGCAGACAGGACTGTCACATCCCAACAGCTGTTTATTCAGGTAGTCTGCCAGTAAACACTGGTTATCATAATGTATTGGAACAGAGGAGTGAAATTTCGAACCAGCTGTTAGTGGTATACTCCTGGGAACGAGTTCCATCCACCTTGATAAAATGCTCACGGTTATGGAATAAAGTGTAACATGTCTCCATAATTGATTCATGGCAGAGAGTTATAGGGAATGAGAGAATAGGGTATAGATTGGGATTGATATCTGAAGCAGACACAGAGCTGTGTTCATGTCCATATTCCTTTGTGAGCTCTTAAATTCACACAACACTGTCTTGGGAGAGGTGAGGGCTTTTTATGGACAAGCCAGAGATTGACAGTTATTGAAGATTGGCATTATTGAAGTTAACTGTATTTAATTGTACTATGTAAAGCAATAACCATTGTATTCGTTCCATAACTTTATTAATTGATCAACTTTTTGGTCCAATTATTTTTTTCAGTTTAAATGTATCATTATTCTGTGCTAGAGAGCTTTGATGTGACTGCCAAACTAAATGATGAAACATCTGTGCATCAACACTCCTTTGATGCAAGTGCAATAAGAATAAACAACTCTATTTAGCTCCTGGCATTTCTTATCATCAGCCTTTATCTAAACCAGGAAGTCCCATTGAAATGAAACATTTATTGTGGTCTATATTTCCCAGGGAACCATTGGCTAAAAGGGCAACCCTTGCAAACAAAATGCAGTGCCACAGGCAGCGTTTGTGTTTATAATTTCAGCAAAACTCTGGAGAGTACATTCATAAAAGTGCCCCAAATATGAATCTTTGGCATGAGAGAAGAAATAAGCCCACTAGGTGAAAGAACTGTCAGAGTAATTGAATAAGTAAATGATGGTTCACAGTCATCTTCCTTAAACTAATGTGTGTTTGACACTTAATACGCCGCAGTCAAGGCTGTAAGGCATTTTAATCAATACTGTAGATTCATTAGCTGTAGAACGGAATGATGCCCTCAGATTTTAAGAGAAGCAAAATCACTTATCAAATATGAATTCTTATTGCTGGAGGTACTCCAAAAAGTGCACACAATGCAGTTGTATAAAAGTTAGCAGTTAGCATTTTGAAGAGTCAGTGGGCTGGCTATAATGCATTCCATTGAGAAAAATAACCATTAAGTGTAGCAAATATGCCAAATAGCTGTTTTTGTCTTGTTTTGCAAGATTGAGCACAAACAAACACACACACTAGGACACACAAACACATTATTTGTCCCTTGGCTAAGTTCCAGTAGACCTGTGTGGGGTATTGTGGGTCCCGTTCCAGCTGCGTTCCTCCCTTGGTCCCTTCATTGGATTGATAATTGGTCTGTGGTAATTAGTGATCTCTCTCTTTCTCTTCCCCCTCTCTCCCTCTCTGTATCCCTTCGCGAGTGATAGTAAAATAACTTTTGATCATCAGATCGGCAGTTACTTACCCCAATTAGGGCATCTACTTTCAACTTCGACTCATCTGCCCTGGGCTCTCTGTAATTCCGATCCAATTTTCAGGCTACGCAAGAGGAAACGGCGGCGTTACAGAGGCCAGAGAGCGGGGATCCTGATGAGATTAAGGCAAAGGGAAAACCGACCACCTCTTCCCTCCATTCTACTGGCCATTTGATAATAAGATGGAGGACCTCCGATCGCAGATTTGCTACCAATGGGACTCTTGGAATAGCAAAATGTGTTGCTTTTCAGAAACATGGCTCTCGGACAAGACACCCCCACGCCTTCCAACTCAATGGATTCTCTCCATTCAAGTGGGCAGACAGGACAGTGGAGTCGGGGAAATCGGAGGGGGGGGTTGCCTCTTCAGCAACACCAACAACTGTGCTAATTCCAAAGCGGTTGAAGTGTCGACCCACTGTTCACCCGTCTTTGAATATCTGATGGTCAAATGCTGACCCTTCTAGTTTTCAGCTGTTATCGAGACTGCTGTATACTGTCCACCTCAGGACAATACAAATAACAAGCTTGAGCTTAACGAACAGTACAAGGCTATAAACAAGCAGGAAAACCTACAACCAGAAGCTGCCTTTCTGGTTGCCGGCAATTTAGATTTTTGCGTCACTAAGCTAAGTGATGTCCAACTTCCATCAACACCTCTCCAACGCCACTAGGGGCGATGAAGTCCTACACCACTGCTATTCTACCCACAAGCAAGCATACAATACCCTCCCTCGCCTGCCATCCGGCAAATCAGATCATGACTCTGTACAAGCAGAAGCTGAAACAGGAAGTACCCGCGATTTGCTCTGTTGAGAAACGGTCACCAGAATCAGAGGTTATAATACAGGACTGCTTTGCTAGCGCTGATTGGAATATGTTTTGAGACCGCCGATAACATTGACGAGCTAACCTCCTCCTTCCCTGGCTTCATTAGAAAATGCAGACATTGTACCCACGGCGACGTTGTACCCACGGTGAGGGTTTGCTGCTTCCCCAATCGAAAGCTCTGGAATAACACAGAGGTTGGTGCTAAACTAAAGAACAGGGCTACCGCACACAGAGCTATCGTAGACAAGCCTGATGCTACGGCCAATGACAGGAATAAGTACAAGAAGGTACTATGACCTCCACGGAGTCATCAAACAAGCAAAGGGACAATAAAGGAACAAGGTGGAGTCCTATTACACAGCCTCCAACGCCAGCCGCATGTGTCAGAGGCTCCAGTCCATTACGGATTACAAAGGAAGAACCAGCCGTGATCTGCCCAACGTCTCCTCTCTACCAGACTAACTCAATAACAACAACAACACCGACCCAGGTGTGAGGGCCATCACCAGCCCAGAGGATTGGGTGATCTCGCTCTCCAAGGCCGCCGTGAGAATGGTCTTTAATCAGGTCAACACCCACAAGGCTGCGGGCCCCGACTGTATTTCAGAGCATGTTCTCAGAGCAGGCATATTCAAGGAAGTGTTCAACATCTCCTTGTCCCAGTCTGTAATCCCTACATGTTTTAAGATGACTACAATCATTCCTGTTCCTAAGAACTCTAAGGCTTCATGCCACAATGATTTCCACCCTGCAGCACTTCTGTAATCATGAAATGCTTTGAGAGGCTGGTTATGGCACACATTAACTCCACCATCCCAGACACCCTAGACCCAAGTCTACATGGAGCAGGTAGACAGCTTCAAGTTCCTCATGTCCAAATCACTAAAGACTTGAAATGGTCCAAACACACACGCACAGTCGTGAAGAAAGCGCGACAGTCCCTCTTCCCCCTCAGGAGGTTGAAAACGTTTGGCGTCGGCCCTCAAATCCTCAAAAGTTTCAACAGTGGTACCAATGAGAGCATATTGAGCATCACTGCTTGGTATGGCAATAGCACCACCCTCGATCGCATGGCGGTACAGAGGGTTGTGCGGACCCCAACAGGCTCACGAACAGCTTTCTATCCCCAAGCAATATGACTGATAAAAAGCTAGCAAAATAGCTAACCAAATAGCTAACAAAAAGCTAACAAAAGAGCTAACAAAATAGCTACAAGGAATATCTGAGTTAACCTTGTATCTTTATTGACCTTTATTTCAATTTTCTCTATATACACTAACAGAGCCCTACAGACTCACACACAGTGTCAATCCAACACACACACAAACACTCACTCCACAATTTGCATACTCACACAATATTTCCTGTATATAGTATGCTTACTTACTTTATTGTTTAGCTCATATTTCTTATCATATTTCTTGTGTGTTTTCTTCTAGTAATACATCACTGTTGATTATTGCATTGTTGGGTTTTAAGTTTGCAAGGAAGGCATGTCACTGTATTTGTGCATGTGACATTCCAACTAAAATATGTGCTCAATTTTGGGTCAACTGTGAGACACAGTGAGAATGTTCTATGCTGTATTCTTCTTCTAGAGTTAGAGAAGATAACAGAATGGTGGTCAGTGTTTTGGTTCATCTCCTCAGCCCAGACAGTGATGAATGTTATAGTGCGCAGGGTCTGAGTCCCAAATGGCACCCTATTTCATGTATAATGCACTACTTTTGACCAGGGCCCATAGTGCACTATAGAGGGAGTAGAGTGCCATTTGGGATGCATCTGGGCTCTAGGAGGTCATATCAACTTAAAAATCATATCAAATTGTATTCGTAAAGAACAGGTTTAACAGTGAAATGCTTATTTACGGGCCCTTCCCAACAATGAAAATAGAAAATAGAGAAATAATAGAAAAGTAAAACACTTAATAATAAGGGTAATAATAAATACACATTGAGTAACGATAACTTGGCTATATGCACAGGGTACCAGTACCGAGTTGATGCGCAGGGGTACGAGGTAATTGAGGTAGGTATGCACAGTACTAGTCAAAGGTTTGTTTTTCTTTATTTGTACTATTTTCTACATTGTAGAATAATAGCGAAGACTTCAAAACTATGACATAACACATATGGAATCATGTAGTAACCAAAAAAGTGTTAACTTCATTGAGTTAGGGGGCAGTATTTTCACGTCCGGATGAAAAGCATGCCCAAAGTAAACTGCCTGTTCCCAGGCCCAGAAGCTAGGATATGCATATAATTGGTAGATTTAGATAGAACACACTCTAAAGTTTCTAAAACTGTTTAAATGATGTCTGTGAGTATAACATAACTGATATGGCAGGTGAAACCCCGAGGACAAACCATCCCCCCCCCCCAAACAATTCAGCTTACCACTGTTTTCAATGGCTAGAACTTTAATTATAAGTCCTCCCAAATTGCAGTTCCTAGGGCTTCCACTAAATGTCAACAGTCTTTAGAAAGAGTTTCAGACTGTTTTTAGAAAAATTACCCAGAAATTGTAGTTTTTCTAGGTGGCTCCCATTTTGGCTTTAGTGTTGTATCCAAGCGTGTGGAGGAAAGCGCATTCTTTGTTGTTTATCACAGGTAAAGACAACAACGATTCTCCGTCTTAAATTTGATTGTTTATTTGCGTATTAGGATACCTAAGGAATGATTATAAATGTTGTTTGACTTTTTTGGAAAAGTTTATTAATAACATTTGGGATTCATTTTGTATGCGTTTTGAAGGAGGGAAATTTAGTGGATTATTGACTGATGCGCGCCAGCTAAACTGAGTTTTTATGGATATAAAAAAGAACATTATCGAACAAAAGGACCATTTGTGATGTGAATAGGACCTATTTTGAGTGCCAACAGAAGAAGATCATCAAAGGTAAGGCATTTTTTATATCGCTATTTCTGACTTTCGTGTCGCAACCTGCCTGATTGAAAATGATTGTTATGCATTTGTGTGCTGGGTGCTGTCCTCAGATAATCGCATGGTATGCTTTCGCCGTAAAGCCTTTTTGAAATCTGACACCTTGGTTGGATTAACAAGAAGTTAAGCTTTATTTTGACATATTGCATGTGTATTTTCAAGATTGTTAAATATTTACAATTCCGTAGTTTGAATTTGGCACCCTGCACTTTCAATGGATGTTGGTCAGCGTCCCACCTATCCTAGAGAAGTTTTTAACCAAATCAGAATATTTTGTATATTTTTTTATTCAAAGTAGCCACCCTTTGCCTTGATGATAGCTTGGCATACTCACATATTTGTGGAATCTCTTTCCTTCTTAATTAACCTGTTGGGGCTAGGGGGCAGTATTTGCACAGCCGGATAAAAAACGTACCCGATTTAATCTGGTTACTACTCCTGCCCAGTAACTAGAATATGCATATAATTAGTAGATTTGGATGGAAAACACTCTAAAGTTCCGAAAACTGTTTGAATGGTGTTTGTGGGTATAACAGAACTCATATGGCAGGCCAAAACCTGAGAAGATTCCATGCAGGAAGTGGAAATCTGATTTGTGGAATCACCTTCAACACTTTGCCTATGAAACACACCGTGAGTTAGGATCCATTTAGCTTCCTAACTTCCTAAGGCTTCCACTAGATGTCAACAGTCTTTACAAAGTGGTTTGAGTCTTCTCCAGAAACTGAGCGAACGAGAGGCCTGGAAAGTTGGTCATAGAGGGAGGGCCATTACTACTAAACGCGGGCGCCCGTGGGTACCCTTTCGTTCTGAAACGTTTAGTAAGACAATGCAATCGTCCGCCTTGAATATTATTGAAGCTCTGATTGAAAAAGGCCCTAAAGATTTATGTTATACAACGTTTGACATGTTTGAATGAACGTAAATATATATTTTTTGCACATTCGTGACGACAAGTCCCGCACGCTTCAGTACATTATGAGTAGCCTTCGGAACGCGCTAACAAGAAGGAGCTATTGGGACATAAATTATTAACTTTTTAGAACAAAACTACATTTGTTGTGGACCTGGGATTCCTGGAAGTGCCTTCTGATGAAGATAATCAAAGGTATGGGAATATTTACAATAGTATATTTGATTTTAGATGGTTCCAAGATGGCGCTAACCTATATCGCCTAGCCTATTTTTCTGAGCATAGCACCTCGTTTATTGCAAAGTGTGATTTCCCAGTAAAGTTATTTTTAAATCTGGCAGTTGCATTCACAAAAATATTTTCTGAACGTCACGCGCCGATGTAAAATGTTGTTTTTATATATAAATATAAATTTTATCGAACAAAAAATGCATGTATTGTGTAACATGATGTCCTAGGAGTGTCATCTGATGAAGATTGTCAAAGGTTAGTGCTGCATTTAGCTGTGTTTTGGGTATTTGTGATGCATGCTAGTTGCTTTGAAAATGGCAGTGTGATTATTTTGGGCTGGGTACTCTCCTAACATAATCTAATGTTTTGCTTTTGCTGTAAAGCCTTTTTGAAATCGGACAACGTGGTTCGATTCAGGAGAGGTGTATCTATAAAATGGTGTAAAATAGTCATATGTTTGAGAAATTGAAGTTATAGCATTTATGAGGTATTTGTATTTCACGCGACGCGATTCCACTGGCTGTTGACTAGGGTGGGACGCAAGCGTCCCAGGTTCCCAGACAGGTTAATGCGTTTGAGCCAATCAGTTGTGTTTTGACAAGGTAGGGGTGGTATACAGAAGATAGCCCTATTTGGTAAAAGACCAAATCCATATTATGGCAGGAACAGCTCAAATAAGCAAAGAGAAACGACAGTCCATCATTACTTTAAGACATGAAGGTCAGTCAATCTGGAAAATTTCAAGAACTTTGAAAGTTTCTTCAAGTGCAGTCGCAAAAACCATCAAGCGCTACTTTGAAGAATGTCAAATATAAAATACATTTTAATTTGTTTAACAATTTTGTGGTTACTACATGATACCATATGTGTTATTTCATAGATTTGATGTCTTCACTACTATTTTACATTGTAGAAAATAGTAAAAATAAAGAAAAACCCTTGAATGAGTAGGTGTGTCCAAACTTTTGACTGGTACTGTACATATAACTAGGAATAACGTGACTAGGCAACAGGATATATAAAAACAGTAGGAGCAGTGTATGTTATGATTTATAAAAAAGTTTGTGCAAAAAGGGTCAATGTAGATAGTTAAATAGTTAGCTTCCCAGACAAACTATTTAACAGGTTTTTGGCTTGATGGTAGAAGCTGTTCAGGGTCCTGTTGGTGTCAGGTTGGTGCAGCGGTACCACTTGCCGTGCGGTAGCAGATAGAACAATCTTGGGTGACTTGAGTGACTGGAGTCTTTAAAAAATGTTGGGCCTTCCTCTGACACCACCTGGTGTAGAGGTGCTGAATGGCAGGGATGTACTGGGCCATACACATTACCTTCTGTAGCACCTTGCGGTCGAATGCCAAGCAGGTGCCATACCAAGCGGTGATATAGCCAGTCAAGATGCTCTACAGTTGTAGAACGTTTTTAGTATCTGAGGACCCATGCCAAATGTTTTCAGCCACCTGAAGGGGAAGACGCCCTCTTCACCACTGTGTCGGTGTGCATGGACCATGATAGATTCTTAGTGATGTGGGTACAGAGGAAACTTTCGACCCTCTCCACTACAGCCCTGTCGATGTGATTGAGGGGTGTGCTCGGCCCTCCATTTCCTGTAGTCCCGATGAGCTCCTTTGTCTTGCTGACATTGAGGGAGAGGTTGTTGTCCTGGCACCATAGTGCCAGTTCTCTGACCTCCTCCCTGTAGGCTGTCTCATCGTCGTCGGTGATCAGGCCTTCCACCGTTCTGTCGTCAGCAAATGTATTGATGGTGTTGGAGTTATGCACTAACACGCAATTGTGGGTGAACAGGGAGTAAAGGAGGGGACTAAGCATGCACCCCTGAGGGTGCTCCGTGTTGATGGTCAGTGTGGCAGATGCGTTGCTGCCTACCATCACCACCTGGGGGGGGTCAGGAAGTCCAGGATCCACTTGCAGAGGAAGGTGTTCAGGTGAAAAGGGTTGAAAGCTGAGCTGTAGTCTGTGGTAAATTAGCAGCATTCTCACATAGGTGTTCCTCTTGTCCAGGTGGGAGAGGGCACTGTGGAGTGCAAAAGAGATTGTGTAATCTGTGAATCTATTGGGGCGGTACGCGAATTGGAATAGGTCAGGATTCCTGGGATGATGTTGTTGATCTGAGCCATGACCAGCCTTTTTAAGCATTTCATGGCTACAGATGTGAATACTATGGGGAGATCGTGATTTAGACAGGTTACTTCGGTCTGCTTGAAACATGTAGGTATTACAGAGTCCGTCAATGAAAACACTTGCCAACTGGTCAGTCCAACTGGTAGCATGCCCTGAGTGCGCTTTCTGGTAATCCATTTGTTAACCTGTTTAAAGGTCTTAATCACATCGGCTACGGAGACCATGATCACACAGTCGTCCAGAACAGCTGGTGCTCTCATGCATGGTTAAGTACTGCATGCCCCAAAGCGAGCATAGAAAGCATTTAGCTTGTCTGGTAGGCTTGTGTCAGTGGGCAGCTCGCGTCTGAGTTTCCCTTTGTAATCCGTAATAGTTTGCAAGCCCTCCCACATTTGATGAGTGTCAGAGCCAGCGTGGCAGGATTCGATTTTAGTCCTGTATTGATGTTTTGCCTGTATGATGGCTCATTGGAGGTCGTAGTGAAATTTCTTATAAGCATCCGGATTAGTGTCCCGCTCCTTGAAAGTGCCTTTAGCTCAGTGCGGATGTTGCCTATAATCCCTGGCCTCTGGTTGGGATATGTACAGTGGTGCCTCAATTAAAAGTTTTGAGATTATGCTGTGGGATTTAGAGGTAATTTGTGGTTTAGTACGTTACCCTGCGTCACTGCTTTATTGCTCCAGACCACTTCAAGGGGGAGGTAGAGCACTGATTATGCTTTTGGGTCTCAAGGCCTAATGTGTCTCTACCTGACAATGAATGGGCGATATAAACCAAACAGAAACTGATAATTGTGCACAACTTCAAAATTGAATTTCAATTAACCTGTTATGGCTAGGGGGCAGTATTTTCACGGCTGGATAAAAAATGTACCCGATTTAATCTGGTTACTACTCCTGCCCAGTAACTAGAATATGCATATAATTATTGGCTTTGGATAGAAAACACCCTAAAGTTTCTAAAACTGTTTGAATGGTGTCTGTGAGTATAACAGATCTCATATGGCAGGCAAAAACCTGAGAAGATTTCATGCAGGAAGTGGCCTGTCTGACAAGGTGTCGTTCTTCTTGTCTCTGTTTATTGAAGAGTGAGGATCTTAGCTGTCCCGTGACACTTCCTACGGCTACCATAGGTTCTCAGAAGGCGGCAAAAAGCTGAATCGTGGCTTTGCAGGCTCTGGCTGAAACAAAGTAGCGCGTTTGGGTAGTGGCTGGTTACAGTACTGTGAGACTCAGGCTCGTGCCCGCGTCGACCGAAAGCTTTGTCTTCTTTCCTCTGTTTAGCTAAATGGACATTCCCGGTCGGAATATTATCGCTTTTTTACGAGAAAAATTGCATAAAAATGGATTTTAAACAGCGGTTGACATGCTTCGAAGTACGGTAATGGAATATTTAGCTTTTTTTTGTCACGAATTGCGCCATGCGCACGACCCTTCTTTACCATTCGGATAGTGTCTGGGACGCACGAACAAAACGCCGCTATTCGGATATAACGATGGATTATTTTGGACCAAACCAACATTTGTTATTGATGTAGCAGTCCTGGGAGTGCATTCTGACGAAGACAACAAAAGGTAATCAAACTTTTATAATAGTAAATCTGATATTGGTGAGTGCTAAACTTGCCGGGTGTCTAAATAGCTAGCTCGTGATGCCTGGGCTATGTACTTAGAATATTGCAAAATGTGCTTTCACCAAAAAGCTATTTTAAAATCGGACATATCGAGTGCATAGAGGAGTTCTGTATCTATAATTCTTAAAATAATTGTTATGCTTTTTGTGAACATTTATCGTGAGTAATTTAGTAAATTGTTAGCAAATTCCCCGGAAGTTTGCGGGGGGTATGCTAGTTCTGAACGTCACATGCTAATGTAAAAAGCTGTTTTTTGATATAAATATGAACTTGATTGAACAAAACATGCATGTATTGTATAACATAATGTCCTAGGTGTGTCATCTGATGAAGATCATCAAAGGTTAGTGCTGCATTTAGCTGTCTTCTGGGTTTTTGTGACATTATATGCTAGCTTGAAAAATGGGTGTCTGATTATTTCTGGCTTGGTACTCTGCTGACATAATCTAATGTTTTGCTTTCGCTGTAAAGCCTTTTTGAAATCGGACAGTGTGGTTAGATAAAGGAGAGTCTTGTCTTTAAAATGCTGTGAAATAGTCATATGTTTGAAAAATTGAAGTTTTTGTATTTTTGAGGAATTTGTCATTCGCGCCACGCCTATCATTGGATATCGGAGCAGGTGTTCCGCTAGCGGAACGTCTAGATGTAAGAGGTTAACTGAATGATAAGGATGAAGAAGGTGATTGAATTTAGAAAAATAGTGTAAGAATTGCTATTCTTCTGTCCTGCACACACACCCGAAAAAAGACTGACAGCTGTAGCTGGACTGTAGCATATTACTTACTAAAACTGTTGTTACACTAAGGATATTATTCTAAGAGAAACTAAAATGTTCAATTATATTCCATGATATTCTTAAGATATATTTGTTGACTGAATATAAGCAAGTGATGTCTACTAAATAATATTGTTTGCGCGGTCATATAGCCTCGGCACCTACTGTATGTACGGTCACTGTGTGGATGACATCATCAACGCACTTGCTAATGAAGCCAGTGACTGATGTGGTAGACTCCTCAATGTTATTGGATGAATCCCGGAACATATTAGAGTCTGGGCTAGAGTAGCTTAGCATCAGCTTCATCAGACCACTTCCATATTGGGTGCGTCACTGGTACTTCCTGTTGGAGTTTTTTGCTCGTAAGCAGGAATCTGGAGGATACAGTTATGGTCAGATTTGCCAAATGGAGGGCGAGGGAGAGCCTTTATGCATCTCTGTGTGTGGGGAGTAGCAAATGTGATCTAGAGTTTTTTCGCCTCTAGTTGCACAGGTAGGAATGAGGTAAAACTAATTTCAGTTCCCCTGCATTAAAATCACCAGGCACTAGAAGGGGCGCTTCAAGATGAGAATTTTCTTGTTTGCTTATGGCCCTGTACAGCTCATCGAGTGCGGTCTCAGTGCCAGCATCAGTTTTTAGTGGTAAATAGACAGCTACGAAAAATATAGATTTAAAACTCTCTTGGTAGTCTAGAGCAGGGGTCGCCAAACCTTTTCCTTTTTTATAGTATTCAGAGGCACATTCTTCTCTTCTCCACTACCCTGCAACTCTTCCCCGGGTCCTTGGTGTGCAAGAGATGTGTTTATGTTTAATTGCTCATCTAGGAAGATAGGTAGGTACGGTCACTGTGGGAACGACGTTTATGTCGGTCAAGGCAATGTTTCTGCTGTTAGGCCTACTTCTGCAGAACATGTCCTGGCAGAGTTTGCAGAACAACGGCCTCCGAGTTGATAGAAATAAGCATGATATAGTTCTGTCAGGTAACCCTACTTTGCAGCTAATATTTAATTGAGAGGGTTTTTGGGGAAGGTTTTTCAGTCTACCTACAGGACACAGGTTTACATTAGCTAACTTCTACATTCGGACTGATAGACAAATGTGCGCACCAAAAAGACAGAAAATATTTCTGAAAATGAATTGGCAAATGGTGTTATGTTTGGCTCTTTAAGAAAATACTGGCTAACAAGGGGTGGGTTTAATGTTAATGTGACTTTGATTTGATAGTAGACAGGAAATGTATGTTTTAGACAATTTGTGATGGAACAAAAAATGCATGTACTGTACTTTCAGAATAGATTGGAGAGCTGCACGTAGGTGGGCTGTGAGCTACAAGTAGCTATCGACCTGTTGGAGACCCCTGGTCTACAGTTTATCGATTCTAACTCAGGCCAGCAAAACCTTAAAACTTCCTTAGTATTAGAGATTGCACAACATCTGTGGTAACAAAGAGACACACACCTCCCCTTTCGACCTTACCCGAAGCTGTCGTTCTGTCCTGCCGATGCATAGAAAAAAAAAGCTACAGTAGATGCATA
This sequence comes from Salmo salar, assembly GCF_965601325.2. Taxonomy (NCBI): domain Eukaryota; kingdom Metazoa; phylum Chordata; class Actinopteri; order Salmoniformes; family Salmonidae; genus Salmo; species Salmo salar. The sequence goes on along the minus strand of NC_138297.1, from coordinate 16,648,388 downwards.
TTACACATGTCCTTGTTCAGCCACGACTCGGAGAAACATAGGATGTTCCATTTCTTTAGGTCCCATTGATAGGATAGTCTCTAATGGAACTCGTCTAGTTTGCTCTCCAGTGATTGTACGTTCGCCAATAGAACGGAGGGTAGAGGTGGTTGATTTACTCGCCGGCGTAGTTTTGTCAGGGTGCCTGCATGTCGGCCTCTTTTGTGCCGTCTCCTTCTCTTCCGAGTCTTGGGGATTAGGGCCTGGTCCGGGGTGAGCAGTAAGACTCGTTGAAGTTGTCACGTCCTGACCATAGTAAGATGTTATTTTCTATAGTAGAGTAGGTCAGGTTCTAGTTTTGTATTTCTGTTGGGTTTGTTTGGGATGATCTCCAATTAGAGGCAGCTGGTCCTCGTTGTCTCTAATTGGAGATCATACTTAAGTAGGGTTTTTTTCCACCTTAGTTTGTGGGAGATTCATTTTGAGTTGTGTATTTTTCACCTCTGCGTCACGGTTTGTTGTTTTTTTGTCATTCAGTTTATTTATGTATTGCATAGTTTCACAGTATAAATAAAATGTGGAATGACACACACGCTTCTCCTTTCGACAACCGTGCCAGAAGTTAAAAATCTTCATCCAAATCGAGGTTAGTGATCGCTGTTTTGATGTCCAGAAGCGTAAACAGTATGTACAAAAAAAGTTAAGATCATCGCAAAAAACACACAAAATATCAAAATTGGTCAGGATCTGTAAAAACGGAAGCTATCCATTCCAGCGCCATTCTGTTCAACAGGCAATGAGCTTGTTAACTTTTTGTTTACAGGCAGTGAGCGTTTTCTTAAGATGCTCAATTACCCTAAAAATGTGTAATTCATATTTTTTTCACATTTCAGTGATAAATGTCGGAAAACGGCAGATATCCGTTCCAGCGCCATTCTTTTCCACCAGAGGGGGACTAATTATAGATGCTCAGACACTGCCAAGATTAATGCATCTGCAGTTACAATAACAACCCCTCAAGGGTCCCTAAGTAGGGCCGCACTACGACTGAGCAGACAGACAGAGGGCTGCTGGGAAAGGGCTCCTGGAGGACCACTAAGAGCAGGTTCAGTAACGCCTGTTTCTGGTACACTACTAACTTCACATTTTAAGTAAGTTTGTAATACTGTAGTCAAACACTTTAGTCTAAACACCTCTTCTATACCACCGACTAACATAAATTCACTTCACCTACAGTCAGTCAACTCACATAGGCTGCGTTTACACAGGCAGGCAAATTTGTATCTTTTTTTTCACCTATCGTTTTTTTGTCTAAACAGATCAGCCCTTTTGCTACTAATTGTAAAAAAGATCAGAATTGGGTTGCCAGCGTAAACGCGGCATTGATATAATTTCATAATGATAACCATATGAAAAACTTTATATAATTTCATAATGATAACCTTATGAAAAACTTGATATATTTCATAATGATAACCTTATGAAAAACTTGATATATTTCTGAGACACATTTCCCTGAGACACTGCTCTTGTCAAGCAGCTGTCCCTAAAACTCAGGCCACTGTCAAATGAAAAGATACTCCTTAGACAGACTCTCCCTTCAATCGACTCCCTAATACAGAAACAACCATTAAGTCTCATTAAATGGTCTATTATAAACCTCTCTGTCTGGTTTCTATGCAACCTTGTTTATTTTCCTCCAGCCTCCCATCACAAGAAGAACATCTATTTGTGACTCTGGCTGGAGCTAACTGCCTCTAATTGACACATAGAATGGACCTTGATACACACACACACACACACACACACACACACACACACACACACACACACACACACACACACACACACACACACACACACACACACACACACACACACACACATACGGAAACACAGGATGAATGGCTGGCAGAAGTTGTGCGGTACGGGCCAAGACTGACACTTAATGACTTTTCTCTTTCTCCCCTTCTGACACCCAGGTGGCTCCGCTTGGATGTCGGCCCATCATCTTAAGCTCAACCTTGACAAGCCGGAGCTGCTCTTCCTCCCGGGGAAGGCCTGCTCCAAGACCTCTCCACGTCTGAAACCCTACCCTCTTCAAAGAGTACATTAAATAATCCCACAGCACCCCCACACCCACACAGAAACTCAGTAACTCGTGAACAAACACTCACACGGTCTTAGCTGATAGCTACTTTACTGAGAAAAAATGGACTTAATGTCTGACACATGTGGGGGTCCCAGCTAGCTATCAGAATGCGCAGAATTCACTCTGGATAAGAGCGTCTGCTAAATGGCATACATGTTACTGTAGGAACGGTCAGGGAATCTTTGATGGCAAATTACAATGAATTTAGACTCATCCGAATTACAGTGCATTTAGACTCAGCCGAATTACAGTGCATTTAGACTCAGCCGAGTGCCACAACAAACTGAAAAGCAGGAAATGAATGGTGTCGCCACTTGAAGTGTTAATTGATGACGTCAAATTATCCGTTTTAATATAATTGTGCTGCATATTGTGCTCGAGAGTGTGTGTGTGTGTGTGTGCCCACATGTGTGACAATTCTATGTGTGGGGATTCAAGTCGAACAAAAATACTATTTTGACAATAATTATGTCAGCAGGTGAGTTTAGAAATGTAGTTTAAAATAATGGGCTGGAAGATTAAACTGTGTTGATTTCTGTAATTGGTGGCAGGTCCATATTCTGTTTTTCTCTATGAAATCTCTGATGCCATTTTGATTGTTGTTGTCTGAAAATGGCCTCCACACAGTACAATGGAACAACAACGTTTCTGTCACATTGACGTTCAGCTCTGTGGCAGCACTTAACCCCCTTCCCTTGCTAACACACCTGGGCATCTTTCCACCATTGTTCTACATGCACGCACGCGCACACGCACACACACTTCCTTTGGTAGCCCAGTTCTGAGTACCCCACACAATGAAATCACCTGGGTGCTCTGTATATCCAGTGCCCCTCAGTCAGTGAAGAGGGGTGAAGGAGAGGATGAAAGAGAGAGGGAAGGAGGCAGAGAGAGGGAGAGAGAGGCAGGGGTAGGAGTTTCTCACCTGCTCCAAATCCACCCTCCTACGCAATGAATGGTCATACAGTAGGGGTCCCTATGGGCCTCCCTGGTCCACATAGTTCTTCCACCCAGGCGTGGTACTAAGTGGGGCGTCAGTGAAGCAGTAACCTGGGGAAAAGCACCATAGCTCCAGGCCCTCTTGAGTAGCCAAGCCCAGGAGAGAGCAGTCTCCATGGGCCATAAACACTGTTCTTCTAGGCAGTCAGGCTATCACGCATCAATGTTCTATACATATCAATTAAATGTGCGTGTGTGTGTTTGTGTGTCTATTTTGTGAATAGACACAACCACATAGTCACGTGACAGGTGTCACGCCTGCTGAAAACCCAGCGGGAGACGGATACACGCTCCCTGACCCGACACCTCACCCTGCTGGACAGGAGACACCGTTCTCACTCACGTTTCCACAAAATACCTCCACAACAGACCTTCAACTCTCCAGACAATACCTCCACAACAGACCTTCAACTCTCCAGACAATACCTCCACAACAGACCTTCAACTCTCCAGACAATACCTCCACAACAGACCTTCAACTCTCCAGACAATACCTCCACAACAGACCTTCAACTCTCCAGACAATACCTCCACAACAGACCTTCAACTCTCCAGACAATACCTCCACAACAGACCTTCAACTCTCCAGACAATACCTCCACAACAGACCTTCAACTCTCCAGACAATACCTCCACAACAGACCTTCAACTCTCCAGACAATACCTCCACAACAGACCTTCAACTCTCCAGCAATACCTCCACAACAGACCTTCAACTCTCCAGACAATACCTCCACAACAGGCCTTCAAGTCTCAAATAGAACAGGCTGTGCCTCCACATTCACACTCGTTTTGAGAGACGGTTTTCAGACCTAACTGCTAACCGGCAGACCTTTGGAGCTTTTCAACTGCACTGAATGGAAGCCTCTGTTTAACTCTCCAAGATTGGATAGAGTGAAACAGACAGGCGTCATTACACAGTTGCCGCTTTCTCTCCCTCTCTAGATCTAGTTCTGTCTCTCTATTTCTTTTTCACTCTGTGTCTGTCTCTCTATTTCTTTTTCACTCTGTGTCTGTCTGTCTATTCCTCTTTCACTCTGTCGGTCTCTCTATTCTTCTTTCACTCTGTGTCTCTCTATTCCTCTTTCACTCTGTCTCTCTATGCCTCTTTCACTCTGTCTGTCTGTCTGTCTGTCTGTCTGTCTGTCTGTCTGTCTGTCTGTCTGTCTGTCTGTCTGTCTGTCTGTCTGTCTGTCTGTCTGTCTGTCTGTCTGTCTGTCTGTCTGTCTGTCTGTCTGTCTGTCTGTCTGTCTGTCCCTCTTTCACTCTGTGTCTCTCTCTCTATTCCTCTTTCACTCTGTCTGTCTCTCTCTCTATTCCTCTTTCACTCTGTCTGTCTCTCTATTCCTCTTTCACTCTGTCTGTCTCTCTATTCCTCTTTCTCTCTGTATCTGTCTGTCTTCCTCTGTTGGTTTTTCTCTCTCTGTCATCTCTACCTCTTTCCTCCCTTTACTCTGTCTGTCTCTCTTTCTCTCTCTCTTCTCCCTCTCTCGATATACAGTATGTCTCACCCTTTCTTTCCCTCTGCTGCTCTTTATTTATCTTCCTCCCTCTCTCCTCTGTGAGAGGGCTGTCTGCTGGGTGATGGAGAGGGGGACACACGCCTGTTAAAACAATTGCGTCCCCTTGACAACGCCTGTCCGTCAGGGGGAATTTACTGAGCAGCCCTGTCAGAGGGAAAAGTCCAGCCAATCGGACGCTGGGGTCTTAGCCACTGTTGTTGTCTCGTAAATCAACTGCCCTCCCCCTCTGCTCGCCTCACTGCGCTGTAGTAGTCCACAATATAGGCCATCAAACTGGATAATGTCCTGCTATCCACTGAGCTGTGGTCAACACATTCTCCCACACAAACCAAAAAAAACAGGGTAAGGCGGCCATTTTGTTCTGAACATGAACTAACCTGCAAAATCAATGACTAAAGGTAAGCCTGAACTTTTTATGAACACTTTACAAAGCTCCACTTTAGCCAACCACGATTTGCTTCGTTTGAGATCGATGTGACAAAGACCAGCACATCAAAGGAGGCAAGTGGGAAACCAAAGCAATTTTGATCAACAATGTTGTCCTCCGCTAAACCTCAACCCACAGCTGTCCTCCTATCCGCTATGGGAGTCATTGATTTCAGGTTTTTATTTTGTTACGTGCTCTAACAGGCACACACACCAACAAAGTGCTTTCCCTCTCCCTCTGTTTTCAACAAAACTCTAGCGATCAGCAGGCGAGGAGAGGTGGGGAGGAAAAATGGCTGCGCTGAGTAAAACCACAGTAAATTATAGTCGACGACAGGTCAGTGCATGAACAAATGAAAAACACTGCTCAGTTGCAGCACTCAAGCTTCGCCTATCACTTATTTACAGAGCACTGGCAGGAAGGAGAGGACGAGAGGAGAAGGGAGAGGCAGAATTGTTTTAAATGTAACCTTTATTTAACTAGGCAAGTCAGTTAAGAACAAATTCTTATTTACAATGACATCTTACACTGGCCAAACCCAGATGATATTGGGCCAATTGTGCGCCACCCTATGAGACTCCCAATCACGGCCAGTTGTGATACAGCCTGAATTCTAGCACTGAGATGCAGTGCCTTAGACCGCTGCACCACTCGGGAGCCCCAAAGGGCTAGATAAGGAGGATAGTAATATACATATTGATAAGATTGAGGGAGAGAAAAAACATTTTAATAATGATGTTGATCATGAATGTTATGATATTTTTGATGTTGCTGATTAAGGTGATGAGATTAATGATGATGATGAAGATGATGATGATGATTACGGTGATGAGATGAATGATGATGATGAAGATGCTGATTACGGTGATGAGATTACTGATGATGATGAAGGTGACGATGATGATGATGATTACAGTGATGAGATTAATGACGATGATAAAGATGAAGATGCTGATTACGGTGATGAGATTACTGATGATGATGATAATATGATGATGATGATTGCTATGATGATGATGATGATGATTGCTATGATGATGAAGAGGGAGCTAATGATGATTATATAATTGTGAAATTAATTTCTTCCTTTGCTGTCCTGATTCTCCTCTCTGTATCTTTCATCTTCCTTCATTCCTAACCGTTGAGGAGGATTGTATTACAAAGGGAAAGTAACTAGCTACACACTAATTATCTGATATGATACAACATACATGGAACGATCGAGTTATGCGCCGTGCCATTAATCTTCGATTATTAGGCAAATACATACAAGCTCTGCTTCAGTCCATCTTCAGTCTCCACCCACCTTTCACCTCATTTTCAAAATGGCAATCAGATATCATTACAGGTGGAAACTTGAAATGATTTAATGAAAATTGAATGAAACACATGCACACACACACACACACACACACGCACACATTCACACGCAAGCACACACGCACACACACACAGGAGCAATGAAAGGGCCTTGGTCGATACTTGTCTCATGTCCCAAAATACATTTCAATAGGCAGACATACAGATGTCAAGGTAAGCAGTGTATCTGTGTGTCTGTGTGTCTGTCTCTGTCTCTCTGTGTGTGTGTGTGTGTGTGTGTGTGTGTGTGTGTGTGTGTGTGTGTGTGTGTGTGTGTGTGTGTGTGTGTGTGTGTGTGTGTGTGTGTGTGTGTGTGTGTGTGTGTGTGCATACATAGGCCATGTAAATGTATGTTTGTGTGTGAAGGCTATGTGAGAGGTCTTACCATGAGGTTGGCTTGCTGTTAAACACCCGTACATTTAAACACATCTTAACCTTCAACATGTGGAGACTTTCTCAGCCACATGATGCTAGATCACAAGATCACAATGTACTTCTCTACCACTCTGAGATTTTCCATAGGGGATACTCCCCGTGATACTTTCACAAGTCACATTCAATTACCAGCCCTCTACTCCTCCCATCGCTCTGCGAACGGACCGCACAGAGCTACTCTATATGGAGCGAGGGAGAAGAGGAGAAAGAGGGAGGAGTCATCAAGTCTTCCCACATAATAGAATAGACCTGACATTGTAGAAATGACAATTCCTCTGCATCAGAATAATGGAAGAGACACATGAGGATCCGTGTGTAGGACGGAGGACGGAGGACGGAGGACGCAGGGGGCTGAATAGGCAGTGTTTTACATGTACATCTTGGAATTTGAATGGATGTATAATGTGTACAACTGTGACGGCGTTGTGACGGACACAACTGGGTGTGAATTGCCATATCAAATCAAATTGTATTGGTCACATCCACATATTTAGCAGATGTTATTGCGGGTGTAGCGAAATGCTTGTGTACGTAGCTCTATGAGTTCAGTGCTATTTAACATTGCAGTAGTATCTGACAATTCACAACAATGCACACAAATCTAAAAGAAAAATAAGATAAATACTAGAGTGGCATTGTCTAAAACACGGTAGACTAGAATACAGTACATACATATGAGATGAGACAAGCAGTATGTAAATATTATTTAAACATAATTAAAGTGACTAGTGTTCCATTATTAAAGTGGCCAGTGATTTCCTATGTATATAGGGCAGCATCCTCTAAGGTGCAGAGTTGCGTAACCGGGTGGAAGCCGGCTAGTGATGGCTTGTAACAGTCTGATGGCCTTGAGATGGAAGCTGTTTTTCAGTCTGTCGGCCCCAGCTTTGATGCACCTGTACTGACCTCACCTTCTGAATGATAGTGGGGTGAACAGGACATGGCTTGGGTGGTTGATGTCCTTGATGATCTTTTTGTCCTTCCTGTGACATCAGGTGCTGTAGGTTTCCTGAAGGGCAGGTAGTTTGCCCCCGGTGATGCTTTGGGCAGATTTCTGCACCCTCTGGAGAGCCCTGCGGTTGCAGGCAGTGAAGTTGGCATACCAGGCGGCGATACAGCGTGACAGAATGCTCACAATTGTGCATTTGTAAAAGTTTGTGAGGGTTTTAGTGGGCAAATCACATTTCTTCAGCCTCCTGAGGTTGAAGAGGTGCTGTTATGCCTTCTTCCCCACACTCTCTGTGTGGGTGGACCATTTCAGATCGTCAGTGATGTGTACGCTGAGGAACCTGAAGCTTTCCACCTTCAACACAGTCCAGTGGATGGTCCCGTCCATGTGGATTGGGGGGTATTCCCTTTGCTGTTTCCTGAAGTCCACGATCATCTCTTTTGTTTTGTTGACATTGAGTGAGAGGTTATTTCCCTGGCACCATGCTCCCAGGGCCCTCACCTTCTCCCTGTAGGCTGTCTCGTCATTGTTGCTAATCAGGCCTACTACTGTTGTGTCATCTGCAAACTTGATGATTGAGTTGGAGGCATGGATGGCCACGCAGTCATGAGTGAAGAGGGAGTACAGGAGGGGGCTGAGCACCCACCCTTGTGGGGCCCCTGTGTTGAGGATCAGCGAGGTGGAGGTGTTGTTTCCTACCTTCACCACCTGGGGCCTGCACGTCAGGAAGTCCAGGACCAAGTTGTACAGGGCGGGGTTCAGACCCAGGGCCCGAGCTTAATGATGAGCTTGGAGGGTACTATGGTGTTGAATACTGAGCTATAGTCAATGAAAAGCATTCTTACATAGGTAATCCTCTTCTCCAGATGGGATAGGGCAGTATGCAGTGCGATGGCGATTGCATCGTCTATAGATATATTGGGTCGGTAAGCAAACTGAAGTGGGTCTAGGGTGTCAGGTAAGGTAGAGGTGATATGATCTTTAACTAGCCTCTCAAAGCACTTCATGATGACAGAAATGAGTGCTACGGGGCGATTGTCATTTAGTTCAGTTACCTTCGCTTTCTTGGGTACAGGAACAATGGTGGACATCTTGAAGCAAGTGGGGACAGCAGACTGGGATAGGGAGAGATTGAATATGTCCGTAAACACTCCTGCCAGCTGGTCTGCCGTCTCAGCCGGCAGCCATGCGAGGGTTAACATGCTTAAATGTTTTACTCACATCGGCTACGGAGAAGGAGAGCCCACAGTCCTTGGTAGCGGGCAGCGTCGGTGGCACTGTGTTATCCTCAAAGTGGGCGAAGAAGGTGTTTAGCTTGTCCGGAAGCAGGACTTCGGTGTCCACGACTTGGCTGGTTTTCCATTTGTAGTCCGTGATTGTCTGTATACCTTACCACATACGTGTTGTGTCTGAGCCATTGAATTGCAACTCCATTTTGTCTCTTTACTGATGTTTTGCCTGTTAAATGTGGTGGTTCGCACTCTCATGAAACATACCCCCCCGCCTTTCTTCTTCCCAGAGAGTTCTTTATTCCTGTCTGCTTGATGTACTGAGAACCCAGCTGGCTGTATGGATGGGAACAGTCCGTGAAACAGAGCATGTTACAATCCCTGATGTCTCTTTGGAAGGAGATCCTCGCCCTAAGCTTGTCTACTTTATTATCCAGAGACAGAATATTAGCGAGTAATAAACTCGGAAGCGGTGTATGGTGTGCACGCCCCCTGAGTCGGACTAGAAGTCCACTCCGAATACCTCTTCTCCGCCGGCGGCGTCTTGGACCAGCCTCTTGGATAAGTTCAATTGCCCTGGGCGTTACGAACAAAGGATCCAAATCGGGAAAGTCATATTCCTGGTCGTAATGCTGGTGAATTTCCGCTGCTCTGATATCCAACATTTATTTCCGCTTGTATGTAAAAACACAAAACATTTTCTGGACTTATAATGTAAGAAATAACAAAAAAACAAAATACTGCAAAGTTTCTTAGGGGCTAGAAGCAGGGCTGCCGTGTCTGTTGGCGCCATCTTGAAACATATGTGGCATTGATATTGTTATAGTCAAAAACCATATTGAACGATTGGGTTAGTTGAATTATACTGTAATGTAGTTAAGTTTGTAATTCACAAACACACGTGCACACACCCCACTCTCATCCCTCTCCACATTCAAAGTTAGTGCCTAAATAAGTACATTCACAGTAGGGGGTCAAGTCATACACAGAGACCCCCACATACACAGAGACCACCACATACACAGAGACCCCCACATACACAGAGACCACCACATACACAGAGACCACCACATTCACAGAGACCCCCACATTCACAGAGACCCCCACATACACAGAGATCCCCACATACACAGAGACCCCCACATACACAGATACCCACATACACAGAGACCCCCACATACACAGAGACCACCACATTCACAGAGACCCCCACATTCACAGAGACCCCCACATTCACAGAGACCCCCACATACACAGAGATCCCCACATACACAGAGACCCCCACATACACAGATACCCACATACACAGGGACCCCCACATACTTAGAGACCCCCACAAACACAGCATCCCCCACATACACAGAGACCCCCAAATACACAGAAACCCCACATACACACTCAGCGTCTCTCTCCTTTAGGGCGATGGTCAATAGCCATTACAGTGAGGCGTACTGATCAATGCAGGTCCAATTTAGCAGCCAGCGGAGGTGTGGGCAGCGCATGTCCACAGCTGGTTAAAGACATCAACCAGGACCACAGGTCACCACCAAGCACCAACACAACGTGCCCACCTCAGGGACCCGGTCAATCATCTGACCGCGCTCCTCTGTAACCACCGACAACCAACAATCACCAACCAGTCAGGGTTATCTCTTTCATGACACAACAGAGAGACACACTACAATGAGTAACATGGTAGTATGGCCTTCAATGCAACACAGTTTCTTTTCATAGCACCAGAAATAATAGGATGAAATACAGCAGGACGCAATTACTGTACTCCATTTTCACCTTCACTCTGATCTAAACCTAACGGTCAGTGCTAATCGATTCTATAGTGAGGGTGTCATTTCTGAACACTATGTATTGGCGGTGCTACCGTGCTACTCATTAGTGCTACCAGTGCGACAGAGTGGGTGTCTCCTTTCCTCTCCTAGTGCTAATGATTATGGAGCCGGATGATGGCCTAACGATGGAGACCTAATTATGTTTTAGCATACTGCAGGTGTCATTACAGAAAGGTTAGGGATAATTGGCGAAATCGCCATTGTTGTAAAACACATTGCTTTTAAAAAAGCAGTCAGCCGCAACTACTTCCTACTCAATAGGTCAGAGTGAATTGGGAGCCAAATTCCACATGATACCCTCCGGTTCGGTCCAAATATCAGGGATTTCTCTCTAGCGTAGATTCATTAATTACAGTAGCTAACACTTTCTATTGCTGTCCGATGACATTACAATATCTCCACTTCCAAGCTGTTCCAGCATTCCATTCGGTCAGAATTTGGGTAATTGAAAAAAGAAACACCACATTTATTTAGCAGCCATTCCCCAGTCTCCAGTTTAATGGGACAGCGATGGGGAGGTTTATTTCTGCTACAACATTACCACAGCTTTATCCTTGCAGATGGGGAACTGCGAGACAATGGCTAGCGGTCTGCGCTGCGGCACGCCTGCTAAGGTATGCAAAGGTTTCTGTATTGTATGGCAGAATTAGCAGCTGGCAACAGATTAGAGCCAAGCTTTTTCGGCGAAAACCCAGCTAAGGGGTGACAAAACGGGTAATGTAAATTTTACCGGTGGAAAGCACAGGCTTAATTAAAATGTGGGTACATACCTCTTCTCTCCCTTCCTCCCTTCCACCTTTCCTTCCCACCCCTCTCTTCACGTTTTATTTAGTCCTGCTCTGGGCAAAATCAAAACTAATGTATTAGTCCTCTGCTGCTGCTATGGTGACTCAACAACGATTTCCTTCGATAAACGTAATTCTTAAAGAACAAGGAATAGGTAGTATTACAGTAGGAACAGATGTAACTTTTTTATTCTGTCTCACTCTGTTCTGGGTAACATTGTATAAATAACATTCAAGATCCCTGGTTGTTTTTATTCATCCCTCCATCCCTCTAATAAATATAGAGAGTATTATCTTTGTCATTGTCTTTTCATTAGCATAATAACCCCTAAGGGCTGTGAGTTTTTGTATTGTGCTTGTATTTGTATTTGTGTTTACAGGAAGCACTTCCCAATCCACATGACCAGCATAAATGACTTTAACTTCATCTTAGAGTTGAAACACAGACCCAGACATCACATTAAATTGAATAGCATCAAGACCCATCAGAGAAAACAATTATTGTTGGGGGGGGGGGGGGGGGGGGGTGTTAATGTGTTCGGTTTGGTTTTTATGAACCACATGGGTGTTAGTGTGTTCGGTTTGGTTTTTATGAACCACATGGGTGTTAATGTGTTCGGTTTGGTTTTTATGAACCACATGGGTGTTAATGTGTTCGGTTTGGTTTTTATGAACCACATGGGTGTTAATGTGTTCGGTTTGGTTTTTATGAACCACATGGGTGTTAGTGTGTTCGGTTTGGTTTTTATGAACCACATGGGTGTTAGTGTGTTCGGTTTGGTTTTTATGAACCACATGGGTGTTAGTGTGTTCGGTTTGGTTTTTATGAACCACATGGGTGTTAGTGTGTTCGGTTTGGTTTTTATAAACCACATGGGTGTTAATGTGTTCGGTTTGGTTTTTATGAACCACGGGTGTTAGTGTGTTCGGTTTGGTTTTTATGAACCACATGGGTGTTAGTGTGTTCGGTTTGGTTTTTATGAACCACAGGTGTTAGTGTGTTCGGTTTGGTTTTTATGAACCACATGGGTGTTAGTGTGTTCGGTTTGGTTTTTATGAACCACATGGGTGTTAGTGTGTTCGGTTTGGTTTTTATGAACCACATGGGTGTTAGTGTGTTCGGTTTGGTTTTTATGAACCACATGGGTGTTAGTGTGTTCGGTTTGGTTTTTATGAACCACATGGGGGTTAGTGTGTTCGGTTTGGTTTTTATGAACCACATGGGTGTTAGTGTGTTCGGTTTGGTTTTTATGAACCACGGGTGTTAGTGTGTTCGGTTTGGTTTTTATGAACCACATGGGTGTTAGTGTGTTCGGTTTTGTTTTTATAAACCACATGGGTGTTAGTGTGTTCGGTTTGGTTTTTATGAACCACATGGGTGTTAATGTGTTCGGTTTGGTTTTTATGAACCACATGGGTGTTAGTGTGTTCGGTTTGGTTTTTATGAACCACATGGGTGTTAGTGTGTTCGGTTTGGTTTTTATGAACCACATGGGTGTTAGTGTGTTCGGTTTTGTTTTTATAAACCACATGGGTGTTAGTAATGGGTGTTCATGTATGTTCCATTCTACTTCAGCTACTGGAGCCGTTCTTGGAGTGCAACGCGATTGCTTGGACTAATACAACGAGAGATAATCAAATATGATCAGCTAGAGAAGGGGATGAGAGAGCGCTGTCTCCTGCTCACCTCTCTAGACGTAATAGACCTAAAGACAACATGCCAATTTGTTTGTCTGATTTGAGGCTAATCCACTCTGGTAGCGATACAAGTCAGACACATCTAAATAGCTTTGAACAATATTAGAGGGAGTAGCTAGAACAGAAGGGAGAAACAAAACTGAAATGTCAGGCAATAAAGCTAAGCCACAAAGTCAGACACATTTTAATATCTGGCACTAGGGATGTGTTTACGAGCAGAAAACATTTCCTGCCTTTTGATTTCTATTCAGGGCTAATTAGCCTAGTGTTAATCACAGAGGAGGACTGGTTAGGGAGAGGGATCATACTGGAGCACAGTGAAGGTGTGGCAGTTCTCAGTCAGACCACAATAAAGCTACTTAGCAGGGCACTGTACTTATTGTGTAAATGTATGACAATCTGTCTAATGATTCAGTACTGTCTCATACCATATAGACCAGGACTGCCCAAACCTGGTCCTGGAGATTGACTGTCCTGCAGGTGTTCAGTCCAACCCTGGTCCTGGAGATTTACCGTCCTGTAGGTGTTCACTCCAACCCTGGTCCTGGAGAGATACCGTCCTGTAGGTGTTCACTCCAACCCTGGTCCTGGAGATTTACCGTCCTGTAGGTGTTCACTCCAACCCTGGTCCTGGAGATTTACTGTCCTGTTGGTGTTCACTCCAACCCTGGTCCTGGAGAGATGCCGTCCTGTAGGTGTTCACTCCAACCCTGGTCCTGGAGAGATACTGTCCTGTTGGTGTTCACTCCAACCCTGGTCCTGGAGATTTACCGTCCTGTAGGTGTTCACTCCAACCCTGGTCCTGGAGAGATGCCGTCCTGTAGGTGTTCACTCCAACCCTGGTCCTGGAGAGATACCGTCCTGTAGGTGTTCACTCCAACCCTGGTCCTGGAGATTTACTGTCCTGTTGGTGTTCACTCCAACCCTGGTCCTGGAGAGATACCGTCCTGTAGGTGTTCACTCCAACCCTGGTCCTGGAGATTTACTGTCCTGTTGGTGTTCACTCCAACCCTGGTCCTGGAGAGATACCGTCCTGTAGGTGTTCACTCCAACCCTGGTCCTGGAGATTTACTGTCCTGTTGGTGTTCACTCCAACCCTGGTCCTGGAGAGATACCGTCCTGTAGGTGTTCACTCCAACCCTGGTCCTGGAGAGATACCGTCCTGTAGGTGTTCACTCCAACCCTGGTCCTGGAGAGATACCGTCCTGTACGTGTTCACTCCAACCCTGGTCCTGGAGATTTACCGTCCTGTAGGTGTTCACTCCAACCCTGGTCCTGGAGATTTACTGTCCTGTAGGTGTTCACTCCAACCCTGGTCCTGGAGAGATACTGTCCTGTAGGTGTTCACTCCAATCCTGGTCCTGTAGATTTACCGTCCTGTACGTGTTCACTCCAAACCTGGTCCTGGAGATTTACTGTCCTGTTGGTGTTCACTCCAACCCTGGTCCTGGAGATTTGCTGTCCTGTTGGTGTTCACTCCAACCCTGGTCCTGGAGATTTACCCTCCTGTAGGTGTTCACTCCAACCCTGGTCCTGGAGAGATACTGTCCTGTAGGTGTTCAGTCCAACCCTGCTTCTGGAGATTTACCGTCCTGCAGGTGTTCACTCCAATCCTGGTCCTGGAGAGATACCGTCCTGTACGTGTTCACTCCAACCCTGGTCCTGGAGATTTACCGTCCTGTAGGTGTTCACTCCAACCCTGGTCCTGGAGAGATACCGTCCTGTACGTGTTCACTCCAACCCTGGTCCTGGAGATTTACCGTCCTGTGGGTGTTCACTCCAACCCTGGTCCTCGAGAGATACTGTCCTGTAGGTGTTCACTCCAACCCTGGTCCTGGAGCGATGCCGTCCTGTAGGTGTTCACTCCAACCCTGGTCCTGGAGATTTACTGTCCTGTAGGTGTTCACTCCTACCCTGGTCCTGGAGAGATACCGTCCTGTAGGTGTTCACTCCAACCCTGGTCCTGGAGATTTACTGTCCTGTAGGTGTTCACTCCAACCCTGGTCCTGGAGAGATACTGTCCTGTAGGTGTTCACTCCAACCCTGGTCCTGGAGATTTACCATCCTGTAGGTGTTCACTCCAACCCTGGTCCTGGAGATTTACCGTCCTGTAGGTGTTCACTCCAACCCTGGTCCTGGAGATTTACCGTCCTGTAGGTGTTCACTCCAACCCTGGTCCTGGAGATTTACTGTCCTGTTGGTGTTCACTCCAACCCTGGTCCTGGAGAGTTACCGTCCTGTAGGTGTTCACTCCAACCCTGGTCCTGGAGATTTACTGTCCTGTTGGTGTTCACTCCAACCCTGGTCCTGGAGAGATACTGTCCTGTAGGTGTTCACTCCAACCCTGGTCCTGGAGATTTACCGTCCTGTAGGTGTTCACTCCAACCCTGGTCCTGGAGAGATACCGTCCTGTAGGTGTTCACTCCAACCCTGGTCTTGGAGAGATACCGTCCTGTAGGTGTTCAGTCCAACCCTGGTCCTGGAGATTTACCATCCTGTAGGTGTTCACTCCAACCCTGGTCCTGGAGATTTACCATCCTGTAGGTGTTCACTCCAACCCTGGTCCTGGAGATTTACCATCCTGTAGGTGTTCACTCCAACCCTGGTCCTGGAGATTTACCGTCCTGTAGGTGTTCACTCCAAACCTGGTCCTGGAGATTTACTGTCCTGTAGGTGTTCACTCCAACCCTGGTCCTGGAGAGATACCCTCCTGTAGGTGTTCACTCCAACCCTGGTCCTGGAGATTTACCCTCCTGTAGGTGTTCACTCCAACCCTGGTCCTGGAGAGATGCCGTCCTGTAGGTGTTCACTCCAACCCTGGTCCTGGAGATTTACCGTCCTGTAGGTGTTCACTCCAACCCTGGTCCTGGAGAGATACCGTCCTGTACGTGTTCACTCCAAACCTGGTCCTGGAGATTTACTGTCCTGTTGGTGTTCACTCCAACCCTGGTCCTGGAGATTTACCGTCCTGTAGGTGTTCACTCCAACCCTGGTCCTGGAGAGATACTGTCCTGTTGGTGTTCACTCCAAACCTGGTCCTGGAGAGATGCCCTCCTGTAGGTGTTCACTCCAACCCTGGTCCTGGAGATTTACCGTCCTGTAGGTGTTCACTCCAACCCTGGTCCTGGAGAGATACCGTCCTGTAGGTGTTCACTCCAACCCTGGTCCTGGAGATTTACCGTCCTGTAGGTGTTCACTCCAACCCTGGTCCTGGAGAGATACTGTCCTGTAGGTGTTCAGTCCAACCCTGCTTCTGGAGATTTACCGTCCTGTAGGTGTTCACTCCAACCCTAATCTAGCACAGCCAATTCTAATAATTAGCTGGTTGATAAGCTGTATCAGTTTAGTTACAAACTAAAGCTGGGGCTGGAGCGAAAACCTTCTGAAGGGTAGCTTCAGGACCAGGGTTGGGCAACCCTGATATAAACCTCAGTCTTATCCCAGTCTAATTTATGCAGTAGCCAACTCCTCTGTCAAGGATGGTATGAGAAAAAAGAATAGAAGAGGTTGAACACATATGGGTACATTTTGTGGATAAAACTAACTAGAATGCATGTAGTTGACACTGTCCTCAAAGCTAGCAATGGTAATAGAGATAACCCACGGAAACTAGCCTTGAAGGCTAACACTTTTGATGTGAGCCAGGAAATAATTTCACATCGTACTCTCCAGGCTTTCATACACAATGACAGTGCTTGTTTCATCGTACTTGTGTTTCTTCAACATCTGTTCCTTGGTGACTGTATTATCAGCACTGGCGCCGCACATAACAAACTAAACAGGATCCACTTCCCCTATCCTGTGGGACCTCGTGTTGTTTTCCCATCACACTTAAACTGACAATCTGGATGCTTGAAGATTCCACCACTCCAAAAGAATCACTTTAGAACAGGGAAAAAGAAAAGAAAACTGACAACCCATTTTCTCTGGTCAATTACACACACCAGCGAGGCCTTGAAACTTCTCTGTTAGTAGTGCTGTCAGGGATGCTGAGCACACCAACAAACACACCGAGATGGGTCCGGGGAAACGTTTGATACAAACAGCTATGTAGGTGTGACTGCTGTGGACTACTGGGGATACACTAGGTATGTGTGTGTGATTAAGGATAGATGGGTGTATGCATGTGAGAGAGTATTAGTGCGTGTGTGTGTGTGTGTGTGTGTGTGTGTGTGTGTGTGTGTGTGTGTGTGTGTGTGTGTGTGTGTGTGTGTGTGTGTGTGTGAGAATAGGGATAGATGGGTGTATGTATGTGAGAGAGTATTAGAGCATTTGTCTGTGTGTGTGTGTGTGTGTGTGTGTGTGTGTGTGTGTGTGTGTGTGTGTGTGTGTGTGTGTGTGTGTGTGTGTGTGTGTGTGTGTGTGTGTGTGTGTGTGAGATTAGGGATAGATGGGTGTATGTATGTGAGAGAGTATTAGTGCATTTGTCTGTGTGTGTGTGTGTGTGTGTGTGTGTGTGTGTGTGTGTGTGTGTGTGTGTGTGTGTGTGTGTGTGTGTGTGTGTGTGTGTGTGTGTGTGTGTGTGTGTGTGTGTGAGAGAGAGAGATTAGGGATAGATGGGTGTATGTATGTGAGAGAGTATTAGTGCATTTGTCTGTGTGTGTGTGTGTGTGTGTGTGTGTGAGATTAGGCATAGATGGGTGTATGTATGTGAGAGAGTATTAGTGCATTTGGCCATGTGTGTGTGTGTGTGTGTGTGTGTGTGTGTGTGTGTGTGTGTGTGTGTGTGTGTGTGTGTGTGTGTGTGTGTGTGTGTGTGTGTGTGTGTGTGTGTGTGTGTGTGCGTGTGTGTGTGTGCGTGATTAGGGATAGATGGGTGTATGTATGTGAGAGAGTATTAGAGCATTTGTCTGTGTGTGTGTGTGTGTGTGTGTGTGTGTGTGTGTGTGTGTGTGTGTGTGTGTGTGTGTGTGTGTGTGTGTGTGTGTGTGTGTGTGTGTGTGTGTGTGTGTGTGTGTGGTGTGTGTGATTAGGGATAGACGGGTGTATGTATGTGAGAGAGTATTTGTCCGTGTGTGTGTGTGTGTGTGTGTGTGTGTGTGTGTGTGTGTGTGTGTGTGTGTGTGTGTGTGTGTGTGTGTGTGTGTGTGAGATTCTCTGCTCTCTATGTGTATGTCTCTAGGTGTATTGGATAGAGATGGGAGTTGCCGACGTCTCAGTTGGGGAATTGGCCCAGGACTTCAGAGCACCGTCTGAATATACAATTAGACTAGGGGATTGTGGATAGAGACATCACTCCCCAGTAAAGGTCCTCGGAATCAAGATGTACAACTATTGCTCTTCCCACTAGTGCTGCGGCGCTGCAGGCTATATCCCCTCAGCAGAAAAAGAAAGTAAAACTAAACAACACACAAAGCCTGTGAATGTTATTCAGAAGAAAATCGGACTTCTCCCAAATGAAAATGGATGGCCCTCCCTTCAGCAAAATATATTTGACTTAAACCCTCCTTGAACACTTGTAAAAAAAGGTGACTTTCCCCTACACCCAAAATAAGAATTAAAACAAAGTGGATAACAGAGAACATGTCTACCGTTTACCCTCACTTCTTGGACAGACCAGAGCCTTATAAATGTCGTTTTAAAAACGGTTCTTCGTCCTGTAAGCATTACATGGCAACGCAGAAATGTTTATAGCGTACAGGGCTGCGGGCCAGAAGGTTGTGGGTTCGAACACCACTGTGGACAAGAGTAGGAGTTGAAAGATCTCCTTCAGTAAAAGCATTGCATGAATCTATCATCGTATTTGCAGGTCAGAGAAAAAAATGCCTTTTATAAACATTTCATGCAATTCTACTTTAGACATTAGGAGAATTGTTTTAATATCATACAAATTAGCGGAATTACAGGCTAATAATGGATAGAGAGATAGATATGTATTCATCCTATCATATTTCTCCAATGCCAAATCAATGTATCTTGTTTGCAATGAAACTGTCCCTTTTTGCAAACAATTAAATTGGAGAATTCATTAGAAATCTGAGCATGATACTTTCAAAAGTTAGGCCGACCTTTCCACCCCAGACAGAGTAAGCCTACTAACGCAGAAAAATGTACGCTTTAACTGCTGGCTACTCTTCTTCCGTGGCTTCACCAAATGAGAGAACTTCACGTCTTTCCCTAAAAGCTGTCTGGGTTTAAACATCTACTGTACAGAAAGTGAATAGCTTCATCAATACACAGTGACAGAATTAGATTACTTCCCAAGCAAAGTCAATGTTTTGCCTACTCGGCTATAGAAGGTTGTAGCGCAGCCTCTGAATGTCAAAGAAACAAAACAATGATATCCCCATATGCATCGGAGTCATATCTTTCCTGGATATTTTACAGCTTGTGTCTAGCATAAAGGATCGAGGACCAAAGTGCTGTTATAGATCACTTTATATCATCAGACCTCTTTCCTTTTCTTCAAAATCTTAGCCTAACAAGGGGTAGGCTTGTGCTTTTTGCAATTGTCTTTAATAAAAGGTAGGCCTATGGCATAACCTCTCAGACCCCCTCAATTCGAGTATTGGTTTTAACTTAACAGCCCTTCACTGACATGGAGGTAAGCTATTTAAAGAATGCATGCTGGTTTGAGGAAATGACCGACAAATCTATGGATATAGCAGCCTAATTTTGTCTGTCAAACAGGTAGGCCTACCTCATTTCTTAAATAGGAAGAAATAGGCTCCAACCCAAGGCCCTCTTGTTGTTAGTATAGTCTAATTAAAATGAAGACTGTTGAAATGAATTATGCCTACTCGAATGTGCCTACTTTCAGCACCATGAGCTGTCCATTTCCCATTGATTGTGCCTTGGCTGCTGCTTCAGTTTTCAGCACCACAATGTAAGTTACTTGAATCTGGCTTACTGTGAGGTCGACAACCCTGATAAATAGACCTACATCATGGGTAAGAAACATATTGTTTTTAATCTAATCTATTATAGTAGTAGCAAGCTAGCAAAGTTGACCTCCAGTCCTCCTTCTCAAACTGAACAGAACATAGACTATAGGCTAGTCTGTGCACAAGATAGGGATTTTTTTGGACTAGGCTTAATAAATAAAAACATTTGGAAGAAGCCGTTGACTCCTCCTGAACTGCCACTGTAGGCCTACACAGCACAGCCATTGTTAGGCAGCACACAAAACATATTTTTCATCAGCAAGAGCAGAGCAGGCCGGGGCTCAGGGTTGGAATATCCATCACAGTGTGTAATACAGCCTAGTTTTATTTACACCATCCCAGCAACTATCTTAGAAATATAATTTTGCTCTGTGCTTCTCTGAGCATGCACTTTGTAGCCTGTAGCCTATTTGCTATGGATTATGTGATTGAGACCACACTAAATAGCCCATAGGCTCACTTGATATTGCGCAGCCAGCAGAGAATCAGAGATGAGGGATGGCATCAGGCATAGCCTAATAAGCGACTAATTCTAAAATACTGAGAAATATTGAAATTTCATCAATTACATGACACTCCCCTGGAGGAGATTTTAAAAAGACAAAACCCTCCCCTTGACTGAAGTTAAAAAAGCATGTCCCTCCCCCATTTTCCTCCAGGGACACATTATGTAAATGTAGAACCATCCCTTAGTGATGATAGTGATAGTGATGATACTGATAGTGGTGATAGTGATGATAGTGATAGTCATAGTGATAGTGATGATAGTGATAGTCATAGTGATAGTGATGATAGTGATAGTGGTGATAGTGATAGTGATGATAGTCATAGTGATAGTGATAGTGATGATAGTGGTGATAGTGATAGTGATGATAGTGATGGTAGTGATGATAGTGATAGTCATCGTGATAATAGTGATAGTGATTGTGATGATGGTGGCAGTGATAGTGATGATGGTGGCAGTGATAGTGATGATGGTGGTAGTGATAGTGATGATGGTGGTAGTGATAGTGATAATAATGGTAGTGATGATAGTGATAGTGATGATAGTGATAGTGATAATAGTGATAGTGACGATAGTGATAATAGTGATAGTGATAGTGACGATAGTGATGATAGTGATAGTGATAGTGGTGATAGTGATAGCAATGATAGTGATTGTGATAATAGTGATCGTGATTGTGATGATAGTTATAATGATAGTGATGGTAGTGATGGTGGCAGTGATAGTGATAGTGATGATAGTGATAGTGGTGATAGTAGTGATAGTGATGATAGTGATATTGATGATAGTAATAGTCATGGTGATAATAGTGATAGTGATTGTGATGATAGTTATAATGATAGTGATGGTAGTGATAGTGATAGTAATGGTAGTGATGATGGCAGTGATAGTGATGATGGTGGTAGTGATAGTGATGATGGTGGTAGTGATAGTGATGGTAGTAATAGTGATGATGGTGATAGTGATAGTGATGATAGTGAAAAGCCATGCTTTCTACAGACGTGTGGATTCACTGTTTATAGTAACGCCTCGGAAGAACACTCACCAAGTCGGTTGGCAATAAAAAGCAGAAAATGGCCACCCCCTTCTTCTTCACAAATTGCCTGGGCCTTCTGTTTCTTTTGCAGAGACAAATCGCTTCACACATTTTGAAATATGCAAATGAAAGTGTTAGTGACGCGGGGCCTGTAGCTGGAGGCCAAGAGGCTTGTTGACGACGCATGCTTCATTTGTGGCAGCCGTTCAATAGTCTTCTTCTCCTCCTCGACTTCATCTGCACTGATATGAGAGGACTGGAGAGGTGAAAAGCAGATTGCTTACACCTTTGCTGTGTTGTCAGGTCAGTGCAGTTGATTGAGACGGGACTATTTTACACTATTCATCTATTTTAGACTACGAGATACTCTTTCCCAGTTTGAGGCTGTGAGTAATTTCTCATCTTCTGACCCTCATCTTGTTTCCATGCTCTCCCTGGCTCCCAAGTCTGCCTCTTGCCTGACATGAACAGCTGTCACACTGTCATAGATACTGGTCATCAATCAAGAACAGCTTTTTTTTGACAAACTCCATCGAAATAAGATAGAGATGCAGTCTATCATTCCATTAGTAGCTCATTGGGGCAGATATGCTACAAGGAAAGCATGGATATGATTGTGGGAAAGAGAGTGTTTAATCTACTAGTCTGATAGTATACTATAGAAACTATACAGTCTCTCCATATAGCGGACATGAGTCAGTCATGGGCACGTGATGAGGTAGCACCGCCTGAGAACTTCAAAAACAGTGTCTACCCTCAGCCCAAAACGGACTGTCCTCTTGGTCTAACGGTCTATGACGTTGGTTGCTCCCGTGGGAGACCCAAGTTCATATCCTGCGGTTTAAACCTACTTATTGCCGTCCACTTTCCACGGGCCTCCTGATTCTTCCCTCTTATCAACTACATCCAGGGGTATGTGTAATCACTGGCCTCGCCATCCCTCTTAATATAAGGTCCCTGGTACTGCGCCAGTCAGCTAAAACCCACTCATGATTAACACAGCCAATTTTATGGCACCAGCAGGCCCTGCAGATAAAGGTACTGGCAAAGAGAGGACATACCCCATCAATAAGCCTTATAAAAGCTCTGGTTGGCTTTTTATCTTTTGACCTCTCAGATCCGCCAGCACCCACTGGGAGGGCCCCTCTACTTCCTAAGGGCCTCTCTTCTTCCTATGGGCCCCTCTACTTCCTAAGGGCCCCTCTACTTAATAAGCCCCCCCCCCCCCCCCCCGGTGGAAGAAACAGAGGCTTCTCTCCTAAAAGCCATTGTTGATCGTTGTGATCAGATCTCTGATAAAAGTCAAGTGTACCCGGGGTACTTTGTTTCGCCACCGCGGGACCGCCAGCGGAATTACAACTAGACACACGTCTACTGGGAGGAAGAGGAATATGTGGGGTTTGTTTTTGTCGATATTGTTGTTATTTTTCCCTTCAATCTCTTCCTAGACGCAGGGGTTTTAGTTGATATTAGGAGGTACTGATTGGCTGGGGAAATTGTGCCGAGCGTCCGGCGATGCTGACAGCGGCTGAAGGAGAGGATCATATTTCAAGGTGAAGAGGGTTGGTTGGCGCGGCAGGCTGGCTGCCAGCCTTTTGTTAGGTTTAATTCTGCCTCCTGTCCACTGTTGTTTGGTGGGCGGATTTGTGATTGGCACTGCGATCGGGTTTCTCTACTCTACTGCCTAACCTGAACACCAAGCCTCCTGAGCGGTCATGCATTTGAAAGCTGAACAAACAGAATAAAAATGAATAAATAACTGTGCGCACGTATGGGCATGTGCACACTCTTAGCATCCTCGAAGGGGGCAGAAAGGTGCACACACACACACACATGCACAGCACAGGTAGACAGTCAGCAACTTTTCAGCACCGTCTGAGTCCAAGTCTCATGGTACACACATTACAGACACAGAGACTTTTCTTCTCATTGTTGCGTGACAGTACATGAAAGGCTGTCTCACTGAGAGACAGCCACGAGTCATGTGAAAGGACCGGCTGAGTGTGTGTGAAGATAGTTCCCCAAAGAGTCAATCCAAGATTGGGCTATCTTTCATAAGCCAAAGCTGGTTGGCTCAGTGAGCATTCTCTGGTTGAATATTTCCGACTGTGCACGCTACGGGAACGCTACTTAAAACACGGTGGAATCTCTGAGTAACTCACTGAAAGCTAGAGAGAACCAGAGAGAGAAGAACCAAATATATTGGGATATGTGCCCAATAGTAACAAACTTGATTAGTAGTAGAGCCACTGAGGACTCTTCTACTGCAGCAGTTGCCTATGGAAACGGGCATATAGAATAGTGCCCCTTACCTTTGAGATCCAGGTTGCGGGCTCCATTGGAGTGCTGGGTGACGGTGCGTGAGTCGATCTTGAGCGTGTGCACGTTGTTGGCGTCCCGGGAGACCACCACGTTATGCCACTGGTTGTCATTGAGCGGCTTGTCCGAGTTGCCCTTCATCAGCGACGGACCGTTGCCGAGGTCAAAGACGTAATGGACGTAGCTATAAAGACAGGTCATAAGAGATTTTTAGTAAATGACTGTAGGTGTGTGTGTGTGTGTGTGTGTGTGTGTGTGTGTGTGTGTGTGTGTGTGTGTGTGTGTGTGTGTGTGTGTGTGTGTGTGTGTGTGTGTGTGTGTGTGTGTGTGTGTGTGTGTGCGTGCGCGTGCGCGTGCGCGTGCGCGTGCGCGTGTGTAACACCTCATCCATCACATTCAGTCAGTGTGACCAAACCAAAATCAAAATGTCACCCACAGAACAAAGTTCTTTGAAATAAGTGTAAACCAGAGAGAGCCAGGTCTCGCCAAGCATAATGAAGAATTTGGTGTTTGGCTCTTTTGAAAAATGTTCCTGGGTCTTTTGAAAAAAGTTTTGTGTTTTGAACAACTCCATGGAGATGCCATGCAGTCCTTTCACTTTAGTTAAGGCTGTTCAATGGAGGAGCCCGGAGTTCAAGGTGACAGGGTGAGTCAGTCCAACCCATATTATATTTAAACAGTATCCTTTTATTCAGCCTCCAGCAGTAGATGGCCCTACCTCACATTCAGTAATATACAGCTTCTCAGAAATGATATACTTTGAAATGTAAATAACTCATTTTTCCTCTGAGACACTCTGAAATAAACTTTTCCCTCCTGTTTGCCCCGAGGCGGACATGGTGGCATTGCTTGTTCATGCGCAAAATGATTTGCTTTTGTGTCGTCTGGTGATGACTGGTTTGCCTGAGCAATGTTTATCGAATGTGTTTATTCCTGCTTTGCCTTGTCTTTGTGTGTGCTGAAAGAGAAGTTGGGGCTCCTTTGTGTCGTAACAATGCCAGGCGGGGAGTAAGAGGAGAAGGGAGATACATGCAACATAACAAGGATTTTTCATACATGCCGTAAGAATGGATGAATAGGCTGGCGACAGCAGGGAATCTAACACACCAATCAGAGCAGTGCTATTTCAGGGTTCCTTTTCTTCAAAGCCTTCAATCAGAGTTTTAACAAGTAAATTACAATTTTAAGGCCAATTAAATAGCTTTCGTTCAGTCTGTTTACGTCTATGGGGCATACGGATTGTGTGTACAGCTGGATGGGCGTCTGGTCTTTACAATGAAGAAAGTGGAATATTTTCTCCAACTTCTATTCCCTCCCCATAATTATAGCCTGTTCTGGCCATTCATGGAGCTATAAACCAAAGTGATTATTAATGCTCCCTGAGAAAAAGAGGGAACTACCTTCAACCAGCTCTGATTCACAGCACCGTATTACCCAAACTCCCTACTCTATCTATCTTAGTGGAACGGATGTAGGACTTCATCATTTTCACCTCATCTACATCTTACAATATTTTCATGCAAATAATTGTTTTCTGCTTTATTGTGTGATTAAGATGTGCCACACTTGGAATGGTAGGCCATGTGGGAAGAATCTAATCTAAACTTCACCACATTTCATTTTTCAGGGTAACCTCATGTCATGTCCTTATCCGTAAAGAACAATCAAACGTCCAGACTCACCCTTTGACCAGCTCCACGACGATGAAGTCGCTGCCGTCCCCCGAGTTGAAGAGCAACAGACCGTCCGACGTGGTGGTCTTAAACTGGAAGAAGAGGTGCATGGAGGCGTAGGCCTGCAAAGTAGCCAACGCCAGGTAGCTCGCTTTCGTTCGAAACGTCACCGGATCGGCGATGATGTGGCGCATGCCGAAGCGGGCGTTGAGTTCACAGTAGGAGATGTCGCCGTTCTTGCACTGGTCCAGGTAGGGCACGCCATTGACCGTCAGGCCCTGGAGGTGACCGATGAAGTTGGAGGGCACCACGGAGATGAAGCGGCGCTCTGTCATGATGCCCGTCTCAATGTTGTGGAACTCCAGACGGGTGTGGGCACCTGTCATTTGGCCTGGAGGGTGCAAGAGGACATGGGAATATGTTGGGATTATAGGCCTGAGTTCCTCCTCATTTTCTTAACGATGTGGCCTGATCAGGACAAGCTTTAGGCCCAGGTAATGATATGAATACGGACGGAATATGTGGGTTACATGCCTTGATGATGTTATGGCTTCCTAGTAATCAACAGTAATGAGCTTGGCCAAGCAGCTTATTACAAATACCCCCGTCCTAAACATGGTCAGCCCCAGAGGACTTCTCTGGGCGGTTTGTGACTACCCCAAACCGGTTCAAACTGACTGACACTGGCAACTTAAGGAATAACTTCACAGGGTCATTTTTAACCCCATGCCTCATCATATTCCCTCTCTCTTGCATTCCTCTCACCTCTCACCCCCTCCATCCCTCCATTCTACCCAACAGGGGGTAGTGGCTGACAGTGGAGAGTGGACACTGACCTTCTACCGTCACATTGTCCACAGAGAGTTGGAGGTTCTTTCCTCTGCGCACCACTTTCACTGTGTGCCACTCGTTGTCGTTGAGCTTTTGGCCGGCGAAGACCGTCTCGGGTCCTTTACCTGGAGGGAGAGAGCTAGAGTCACCTACCCATCAGAAAGAGTGGGTAGGTGACTCTAGAGTGGGTAGGTGACTCAGTGTAGCAGCCACTCTCAGCGACTCAAGTCCTCAGAGGAGATACTGTACACGGCTTATGGAGAAAACCTGCACGTTTATCCCACACAAACACTCACAGTTTTCACACAAATAAAAAATGTGTTACAGTACAGTCTCACACACACACCACACACACACACACACACACACACACACACACACACACACACACACACACACACACACACACACACACACACGTACATAGAGTAGTATTGTACTAAATGGTCTTCCATGTCTGTCATGTCTGTCATGTCTGTCATGTCTGCATGTCTGTCATGTCTACCATGTCTGTCATGTCTGTCATGTCTTCCATGTCTGTCATGTCTACCATGTCTGTCATGTCTGTCATGTCTGTCATGTCTGTCATGTCTGCATGTCTGTCATGTCTACCATGTCTGTCATGTCTGTCATGTCTTCCATGTCTGTCATGTCCTCCATGTCCTTCATGTCTGTCATGTCTGTCATGTCTTTCATGTCTGTCATTTCTGTCATGTCTGTCACATAAAAACCTCTAACCCAGGAAGAAAGACTCATAAACAGACAACCCACCTTACAATCATATAGTAACAGCAGGATGCCATCAAAGACAAAGCTGGAGGGAAGCTAGGTGTTGCAGTGCTTCTTATTGAACAAGCCTTTCATGGTAAAGTGAAGATATGGTCATGGACAGCAGAGATGAGAGGTAGAACTATTTATAGCTATCGCCTGTAGGACTAGTGGAGCTGTGTAATTGCCATATGAGTCTTTGCCAGACTGAGTAGAGTAAGTGTAGATCAGACTGAGGATGAGGTGGCTCAGCTGCATTGAATCCCCATCTCCCCTCATCTCACTTCCCCTCTAGTATAATACGACTCACTCCGCCTCTCCTCTCACTACCCCTCTCTTCTCACTCCCCCTCTCCTCTCCTCACCTCTCCTCCCCTCTCACTCCTCCTCTCCTCTCACTCCCCCTCTCCTCGCCTCTCCTATTCTCTTACTCCCCCTCTCCTCCCCTCTCACTCCCCCTCTATTCTCACTCCCCCTCTCCTCCCCTCTCACTCCCCCTCTCATCTCACTCCCCCTCTCATCTCACTCCTCCTCTCATCTCACTCCTCCTCGTCCTCCCCTCTCACTCCTCCTCTCCTCTCACTCCCCCTCTCCTCCCCCCTCACTCCTCCTCTCCTCCCCTCTCACTCCTCCTCTCCTCTCACTCCCCCTCCCCTCACTCCCCCTCTCATCTCTCTCCTCTTCTCTTACTCCCCCTCTCCTCTTCTCTTACTCCCCCTCTCCTCTCACTCCCCCTCTCCTCTCCTCTCACCCCCCCTCTCCTCTTGTCACCGTCTCGCCTCCACTGCCACAGGAGATGGCAGTTTGAAGCAACCAACATATGGCGGTGGGAAAAATGATTATTAAAGACATATTTACTGTAGTGGCTTCTTTCCTCTCTCTCTCTCACCAATTGGGCCCGGCCCTATTTATAGTTTTTCCAATGACACGGACCAATTATATCAAGTGTAGCAGGGAATGAGTGAGTGAGTGACAGAGTAAAATAGTGATGGTCAGCAAAACTGAATCAGTCTGTCCTTGAGGTGTATTATGCTTATTATGTTTTGAATGAGCGATGTCGTGACGACGGCTAATTGTGCTAGTGCTAACAGTTGCAGCGAAGGGCTCTATGTTTGCACATTCAAAGCAGGATAATTCCTTTTACTAAAAGGGCAATACATTAAAAACTAACCAACAGGAAGAGGAAATTAAATAATTAGACTATGCAATACAGTAGCCAAAGAGGCTGAAACAAAAGGTTAACCCTGACGACGGTCAACTCGCAGTATGTCATGATGGCAATCACCGAGGCAAAGAGAACAGTGATTAGTAGGGAAAATAATGGGTCTGTAAACAAAGTCATAATGAGGGATTCTTCCACTCCACTGCCCGGTGGAACCAGCCCTGAAATAGTACAGTGCCCCGAGGAAGCCAGTCACTTCCATTGAAGACCTACTGCAGGCTACTGTACGATATCCTGACTACCACTGTGCAACAACTGGTTAAAGTGCACATTTGGTATGGTTGGAAAACAACAAAACAAGCAGTGGCCATCCAACACTGTTAAGGCCTGATGTTTTGTTTATGCAAGAAGAAAATCCAATATTACAAATCTGTCTGTTTATTTTTGCGACTGGCGATGCGTGGTGGCTGCAGGTGCCTGGTGGATAATGGAGTGTGGCTTGGTGGAATGAGATTGTCCCCCCCAGTTGTGTGTGAAATTATTTAGTTTTGAGGGAAAAAAGGTTTTTATCAATTGATAGCCCATATGCGCAAACACACACGACACGCGCATACACGCACGCACGCACGCACGCACACACAAACACAAACAGGATAACCGTTTTCCCATTAACTGTTGTTACCTTTCTCCCTGGCTTTTTGTCTGAAGCAACAAAATTGGATAGAGAGACGTTTAATCACACAATTTGAAAAGTAAATATGAGGCAAAGTCCCCTACTGCAGAGAGAGAGAACAGGAGAACGAGTTTAAGATAAACTGCTTGAGAGAGAGCTTATGAACGAGAGAACGGGAGAGAGTGAGAGAGAGAGAACGAAGGGACAATAGATTTTGATGTACCACTGGAACACTTTCGGAGCCTGCAGAGCAGGCATAATCCATGGAAAATTGTTCCTCTGGGATATAGTGCATGTGCTATTTATCTGCCCCAGCCACAAGAGGCCAGAAGGGGCTAACTTTAAGGAGCACAAGAGGCCAGAAGAGAGCATGGGGGCTAACGCTAAGGGGCACATGAGGCCAGAAGAGAGTATGGGGGCTAATGCTAAGGAGCACAGGAAGTCAGAAGAAGGCATGAGGGCTAACACTAAGGAGCACAAGAGGCCAGAAAAAGGCATGGGGGCTAACGCTAAGGAGCACAAGAGGCCAGAAGAGAGCATGGGGCTAACGCTAAGGAGCACAAGAGGCCAGAAGAGAGCATGGGGCTAACGCTAAGGAGCACAAGAGGCCAGAAGAGAGCATGGGGCTAACGCTAAGGAGCACAGAGGACACATCAGGCCAAAACAGCAGGCCATAACAATGAAGGTCTCATCGTGCCTGCTACTCGGGAGAACACCAGCAAGAGGTTTGGGGGCAGATAACAATGCAATGGGTCATATTAGCTTGAAGCTAATACACAGTAACCCTACTGCAGCTAGCTAGCAGCTAATGGGTACTTCAATCCCCATAATGCTATGGCTCTACCACATGCTGCTTACCCAACTGACAGGCTGATTTTTGCTAAAGTAGCTAGCTAGTTAATAGCTAATGGGCACTTCAATCCACATATTGCTATTGCTATAGCTCTACTACCTGTACGCCTAACTGGCAGGCTGCTTAATGCTGACGATTGACCATCTTCTAATGCCCAGGTAATGAAGACAGCAAACAGGCTAGGGGAAGAGGGCTTAGGGCTAAATGAGGCTGTAAACCTCATTTCTGCCGTGTCAGCCAGCCTCACTCATCTCCGTAGAAACAAGGCAAATCATTAATAAGAGCAGTGGTATTAAAATGGAATTCCTTTTTAATGGCGAATCCACTTTCTCTTTCTGTCGCTCTCCCTTTGTCACCGAGATCAATGGGAGAACGACCTCTGATCATATAAACAGAGGTCGTTCTCTCACTTGTTCTCTCGTTCATTCTCTGTTCTCTCACTTTTTCTCACATGAATTCTCTATCTATCTCACACTCCACCACTCCCTCCCCCATATTGTCTGTCCTCAAGGTGGACGGTATAAAGTTTGGTGTTTTGGTCGGTATTGGAAGCTCCTGTTTTAGCCATCTGGTTTAATGTGGACGTCATTTACTGAGTGGAGCACCCGTCAGCAGGATGGATGAGATGTGTTACATTCACCAGCTTTTTCCCAATTAACAACAGTTGATTAATCAATTATCACAGTATTTCTATGCAAATACCGTTGATTAATGCACACTAATCGATGAAAGCACCCATTTAATCAGCGGCTATGTATTGCAGTGCAGTGCACCATTCCCACAAGTTAACTCAGGGTTAAGAGACTGGCTAGGAGAAGTAAAGCTCTCCATTTTGGCTCCGACCCCTAGGGTACGGAGATATGGGTGTACTTTGACCAACTCAACTGGACCCAAAAGCCACTGTTTCTCCCCAACACGTAGAACCATTCGTCAGCCACAACACCTTCGAAACAGTGGACCTGAGAGTCTACAGAGATCTTCCCGTACCAACGTCTCCTCTGAGTCTCAGTCTCGTCTCACAAGAGATGAGATGAGAAACTAGGCTGTCGCGTGGCACGGCCGCGGCTAATCACGCACAGGCGGCACCATGGCATCGTTAACCGAGAGGAATCCTGACATGGCTGGGAGTCTAATTGGGCCGCGGCAAAGCATTGTGGCCCGCCTCGGGGAGAAACAGCCAGCCTCCAAGAGAAAGAGAGTTCAGGAGCTATCAGCGCTGCAAGAAGACAGGGCCACGCCCTCAGGGGCTGTGGTGCGATAGTGTCACAAGTGCGTCATGACTCCATGGGGTGAGAGAAATGTGTTCCATTGGGTCGCTAAAGCATGTGTAAATTATGGAGCCGAAGGTCAGAGGCCACTGCAGGGGATGTAAGTCTGTGTCACTGAGTCAAGGGGTTGGAGGGTCGCATCTTTGAGATTATGTTTAACCATTGAGACGCTGTCTACTGCTTTGCATGGCAGAGACTCCATGGTTTGAGGCATTTCTGAAGCTATTTTGTTTTCATGTATGGTTTTTATACATTTTATGCTAGACTATTAATGATAACTTTTGAATAGTGATGGATTCATACATTTGTTTAAAAGATTACATAAACATATAAGGAGGGATTTTGGTGATCCCAATCTGTTTCTACTGCTTAACAAAGCAACTAGAGGTCATATGTCTTTCTAATTGCCTATTTCATAATTTCAAACTTTCATCTTTATAGTTAGTAGAATATAGCCTACAGTAGCCCATAGAGATTGCCTGACTCAAAATCCATACAAGAGGGAATAATAATGAGGACCTAGCTGGACATTGAGGTGGCGATTCAGCAGTACAGCCCCGCGTGGCCTCGCAGGGAGAGAAACAGCATTGGGCCTGCATCCACTAATTAAAATGGGCTTCAGACAAATTCTCCCTCCTCTTTTCCCTCCCTCTCCCTCTTTATTCCCTCATTCTCTCCATTCTCAGCTCAGCAGCCCCCCTTTGAGGATGGACGGAGGATGCCGACGCTCAGGACCCGTTGCACAGTCAGTGTGTGTGTGTGTGTGTGTGTGTGTGTGTGTGTGTGTGTGTGTGTGTGTGTGTGTGTGTGTGTGTGTGTGTGTGTGTGTGTGTGTGTGTGTGTGAGAGAGAGAGAGAGAGAGAGAAAAACAAAGACAGATAGAGAGAGACAAAGAAAGAAAGAAAGAAAGAAAGAAAGACAGAAGCAGAAGGAGAGAGTGAGAGAGACAGAGAGATAAAGAGAGAGAGAAAGAGAGAAAGACAGAGAGAGAGAGAGGGCAGATGAGTGTAGATCCTGGATGACAGCTATGGATTTTGATCCTGTGTTTTCAGCGCTGTGTGGAAAACGACTGCTAATATCTGCTGACTGGGGGTGAACCTTACAGCCAAGGCACGGTGAGGAATCAAATGATAGAGGAGGGGAGGAGAGAGACTAGCTAATGCAACTCTCCATCTATAGGTGTCTGCTTTACTCCCGAGATAGACAGGTGGCGTGATCAAAGTGGAGAGGAGTGTGTGTGTGTGTGTGTGTGTGTGTGTGTGTGTGTGTGTGTGTGTGTGTGTATACGTGTGTGTGCGTGTGTGTGTAGATGTTATTTTTCATGGATCTTGCACAGTAAGATAATGGTTCCCTGCAATGTCTCCATCTGAAAATAATAACACTGCACTGCACATATTGGATG
Source organism: Salmo salar (assembly GCF_965601325.2). Lineage (NCBI taxonomy): Eukaryota > Metazoa > Chordata > Actinopteri > Salmoniformes > Salmonidae > Salmo > Salmo salar. The sequence goes on along the minus strand of NC_138297.1, from coordinate 16,615,633 downwards.
AGAAAACACCTTCAAAAAATGAACACACGTGCGCCTTTTATCACATCTCTCTCCATCTATCTCACTTTAACACACACACACACACACACACACACACACACACACACACACACACACACACACACATGGTCAGAGCTTGACCACATAGTCCACAAACAGAGTAGATACGGAGGCCACTTTGCCACCACTGAAAAGCCACCCCAGGGACCAAGTGCCACACAGTAGACTGGGGTGAAGAGGCTAACAGGAAGTAGCCTGTCAACAGCATTATGCTAAAGTGCCTTCAGTGACTTCAGTTGTAGGTCTGTGTACTGTACTGTAGGTGTGTACATGCACTGTACCTTAGTCTGAGACTGGGTGTATGCCTGCTGTGTGTACATGTGTTGTGTGGGTGCCCACACAAACAAATACTACAGTTTACTATAGAATACTACTGTACTTACTATAGAATTCTGTAGTAAACTGTAGTACACTATACTGCACACTGTAGTATCCCTTGATCATGTGTAGTACTTGTTATAGAATGTTGTAGTATACTGTAGAATACTATACTAAATACTACAGTATTATACACAAGAAAACACTGTCGCAAATAGTACAGAAATGTCTGCAAAACCACTACTGTCGCATTACGCACACCTGGTCCCCATTTCCCTGATTGTAATTGTTTAAATGTGCCCTTTGGTTTCTATTGGGCTGTCGATTATTGTTCCAATGTACGTTTGTCGTGTGAGTTCCTGTGCTGTGTTGTTGTGGCTTTCGTGCTGCATGTATTGGGCAGATGATTACGGGTCTCGTCCCGTGTAGAGTCATTGTGTGCGTGTATGTTACGGGTCTCGTCCCGGTGTATTTATTCAAGGTACTTTTGTTTGGGTTTCAACCCTGTGTTTTGTATACGTGTTTGTTTGATCTTTGATCCCTGTGCCTTTACATGGCACGCTGTAATTTGGGTAAATTTTAAAAAACCGATCACGTATTCCTGCGCCTGTCTCCCGATCCCTTTATACCGACGTGACACCAGGTCCCTGGCACAGAGAGGAAGACTCAGTCAGAGATGTCGATTCAGCAATACGGCTTTCCCTACAGACTGCTCCACTCCCAGGATGTGGCATGGGAAAACACTCCACGGGGTAGCTCACAGGCTCATGCGTGGGTGTGTGTGTGGGGCGGGGGGTTGTACAATTGGTTACATGAGTGTTTATGTGTGTGTGTGTGTGTGTGTGTGTGTGTGTGTGTGTGTGTGTGTGTGTGTGTGTTGTGTGTGTGTGTGTGTGTGTGTGTGTGTGTGTGTGTGTGTGTGTGTGTGTGTGTGTGTGTGTGTGTGTGTGTGTGTGTGTGTGTAGCATGAAGCCACCAGTCTCTGCGCCATCCCTGTGCCCCCGCTCTTCTCTGCCATCTGTTCTCTCTGGCATCCTTCCCATGTTGTTTGTGAAGGAGGAGGACCATCCCTCCATCCGCTTCTGTCTTTCTCAACACTCTCTCACATAGTCATCCTGAGCAGTGCCAACTTACTCCTCCCTCCCTCATGCAAGACTCTCCAATAGCTGTTTTTGCTCATGACTTCTCCACAGTCTTTTGGCTTGAACACATTTGAAACTTGTGTTCTACTCTGCCTCTACGAGTATTTGTAAAAACTCCATATGTTTAGGGGTGTAGCCCCCTTATATTGTCCATATATGATCATCATGTTTGATTAGTCTTTACATTGCTTGGAATGCAATGGCTTTAGACACTGCTACACTCTGCCATGCCGCCTGACCTCACGCCACATAGTCTGATGTCTCATGTTCCTATGATTCTATGACTTTGCCCCCCTGAGGGTTACTGTGCCAGCCTGCTATGGAGCACATAGGTAAATTCAGGATGGCATCAAACCAGCTGACACAACGGGCATGCCACACCAATTGGGGGCATAAGCAGGGCATGCCACACCAACTGGGGGCATAAGCAGGGCAGGCCACGCCAACTGGTGGCATAAGCAGGGCAGGTCATACCAACTGGGGGAATAAGCAGGGCAGGCCATACCAACTGGGGGCATAAGCAGGGCAGGCCATACCAACTGGGGGCATAAGCAGGGCAGGCCACACCAACTGGGGGCATAAGCAGGGCAGGCCACACCAACTGGGGGCATAAGCAGGGCAGGCCACACCAACTGGGGGCATAAGCAGGGCAGGCCACACCAACTGGGGGCATAAGCAGGGCAGGCCATACCAACTGGGGGCATAAGCAGGGCAGGCCACACCAACTGGGGGCATAAGCAGGGCAGGCCATACAAACTGGGGGCATAGGCAGGGCAGGCCACACCAACTGGGGGCATAAGCAGGGCAGGCCACACCAACTGGGGGCATAAGCAGGGCAGGCCATACCAACTGGGGGCATAAGCAGGGCAGGCCACACCAACTGGGGGCATAAGCAGGGCAGGCCACACCAACTGGGGGCATAAGCAGGGCAGGCCATACCAACTGGGGGCATAAGCAGGGCAGGCCACACCAACTGGGGGCATAAGCAGGGCAGGCCATACCAACTGGGGGCATAAGCAGGGCAGGCCACACCAACTGGGGGCATAAGCAGGGCAGGCAATACCAACTGGGGGCATAAGCAGGGCAACTGGAGGCATAAGCAGGGCAGGCCACACCAACTGGGGGCATAGGCAGGGCAGGCCACACCAACTGGGGGCATAAGCAGGGCAGGCCACACACACACACACACACACACACACACACACACACACACACACACACACACACACACACACACACACACCACACACACACACACACACACACACACACACACACACACACACACACACACACACACACACAACCCCAACACCCTCCCTCCCTCCATGTGTCCAGTCCCGGCGAGCTAATCATGGCCATTGATGTCATAGGTTAATGGCTGTTTGTTCCACAACAACCTTCACAGTTGATTACTCATCCCCTGTTCAGACAGCAGGAGGACAGGCTAACAGCTAACATCTCACAGCAAGGCATTACAATGTATCTATGAGAAGCTAGTTTCTGGAGTAAATACTGTACTGAATAAGGAAGTGTACGGTGTCTTTTAGTGAGAGAGAGAGAGAAAGAGGGAGGGAGCGATAGTGAGAGAGGGAGAGAGAGGGAGAAAGAGTGAGAGAGGGAGAGAGGGGGAGGGAGGGAGAGGGTGAGAGAGGGAGAGACAGTGTGTCACATACAGAAGACAGAAAGGTGGTGGTGGAGAGGGACAAGGAGAGAGATGGGAGAGAGAGAGAGAGAGAGAGGTAGAGGGACAGGTAGAGAGAGCGAGAGAGAGAGAGAGAGAGAGATAGTGATGACTGACTCAACCTACATACAAAGAACTACCTAGCTAATGGAAGCAAATCTGCACACCGACATCATTATCCAAATGTCCATTGGTGTCGTTCATCAAAATATAGAGATTTCTTTAAGATTTGAACGATGTACAGGATATTCAGATATGGATTTTGTATTACTATTTGTTCTACTACAGTATGTAAATTCTTTCTCTGAGATACAAATGTTTTCCACTGAACCCGCTACACATTCAGTATTCATCTAACCTATTTCCATACCCAATAGCTCAAATGACTGCATGCACACCGTAGCCCTTTCTTTTTGTACAGGCCTTAAATTGAATTCATGGAGGTAGCAGGGCTATGCAACTAACAGCTTATTTAAAGACCCTGGGAACATTTTCATGATTCATGACCATGAACTGTGTTATTAACCTACCTCATTGACTTTCAGATTGTGGAATGGCTTGGTTAAAAATGAACCCCAGCACCATTTAAATTGGAAACCATTTTTGGGCAAAGCTGTGGGGGATAGCATGCTGAACTTGTAAATAAGCCCTATTCTCGTGAATACGGTGCTAGCCATTAAACAGGGTCCATATTGTTATGGAGGGGACAATAAAAATGCTATTGACTTGTTTCATCATCTGGTGAATAACATTTGTTAAGAGGGTGGATGGTGATGGACATTCTATGATGTGCAATGGACAGACTTGCAACCCATCTGGGCATGTCTCTCTCTGTTTCAGTACTACAGCAATAGAAGGCTTTGTTGTGATATACTGCTGAAATGGTTGAGAAGTGGTTTCTATAGCATGAGATGATCACTTGGCTCTGCTTCTTCCCAGATATGGGGATCAGGCTGTCTTTGACATTGATCGTATTTGTCTCCTTAGCCTATGATATCATATTTACTATGATATCCAAGGAGAGCGGGGCCCATCTCAGATCTAATGAAGGGTGTGTGTGCCAGCCAGTTGTAATGGCGCCAGTCTGCTAACAGCTAGCGCAACCACTGAGATGAAAGATGTGATGAACAACAGAGAGTGGTGATTAAAACACAAGAAGACAGCCAGACAAGATGCTCTCCGGCTCTCACTCTGTTTTCTCACGCTCTCAATTTCTCTCTGTCCATTCCCCCTCTCTCCCCCTCTTCTTCTGTTTTGCTTTCTTTCTACCCTCTCTCTCTACCCCCTCTTTCTACCCCCCTCTCTTTACCCCCCTCTCTCCACCACCTCTCGCTCTACCCTACTCTCTCCCTTGCTCCATCCTCTCAGATCCCCATCCTCACAGAAAATACCTCTCTCTCTCTCTGTATCTCCATCTCACCCTCTTCCCTCTCATCTATTTCCATATTGAAAACAGAGCAGACCTTTTCTCCTCTCTCATCTCTCCATCTTGGGGAAAGTAGGCTAGGCTGGCAGTCAGTTGAGGACACTGTCGCATCCTGCCACCACAGCAAAACAACCCCAGCAGCCAAAACATGGCCTGATTTGCCAGGGGATGCAAGGGAGGGGGATGGGAGAGGCGGCCACATAGAGTGTGACCCCCAGCCATGATTATCCATTATCCATGACCCTGTAGGCCAATTATCACGATAAGGGACAGAGAGGAGGGCCAGGTGGGTTGTTATCAGACTGCTTCTCTAACACCTGCACCTTCACTGTAAGGTGTGTGGTGCCTGTTCGCATGCATGATGAGATCAAATCTGTTGTTATCTAGCCTAGCAATGAAGGGAGGGGAGATGTCCAGTGGAAGAGCGATTGATCTTAATAGTGAAGGAGGTGAGAAATGAATCTCTCGCTCTCTTTCACCTCTCTCCTTCATCTAATTAATCTCCCTCCCCATCTTCCTCTTTCTATCGTTTCATCTCTCTATCTTCCTCTTTCTATCGTTTCATCTCTCTAACTTCCTCTTTCTATCTCTTCAGCTCCCTCTCTCTTCATCTCTCTCTCCCTCTCCTGGTGGATTTAGTTGATTTGGACCACGTCACCCAGTATGCAACAGCAGCGTTGCCCTGGGAGACCCCATCATTCTGCTAAGGGAGTATGAACCCAGACAGCATCAATGTGCTATTGCTCCTCTCATTACACCTCCCATAACAAGCCTATATTTAACCTGTCTCTCTGTCAGCCTATTGGGTTGAATGGGCTGCCATATCACCATGCAAGTTGAATACTAAGAGACGAGGGGTGCATCTCATTGCTGTTAAGTGGCTTCCATTCCTTGTGTTTTCATCTCCATGATCACTGATCTGGCATGGCCTAAAATGGCCAGTCACATATGTTGAAAGCCTATTAAATCCTTTCACTTGTTTGTGTTAAAAGTATACATGGAAAGGAAGCCATGGATGAGTATTGACACACCCAAGAAGATGAGTTGTATACCATCTTACCAAGCCATTAGGGTAGTGAAAAATGGTACGACATGGGGACAGGTAAGGAATCTTCTGTGGCACCATACAGGGCTGGTGGGCAGGGTGGCACAATGCAAGGCTGGTGGGCTGGGTGGCACCATGCAGGGCTGGTGGGCAGGGTGGCACCATGCAAGGCTGGTGGGCTGGGTGGCACCATGCAGGGCTGGTGGGCAGGGTGGCACCATGCAGGGCTGGTGAGCTGGGTGGCACCATGCAGGGCTGGTGGGCAGGGTGGCACCATGCAGGACTGGTGGGCAGGGTGGCACCATGCAGGACTGGTGGGCAGGGTGGCACCATGCAGGACTGGTGGGCAGGGTGCCCTGGTGCCATAAGTCAAGGGGAGAGATACTCCATGGGCGTCGTGCCACCCTCCTTAAATTATCGTCACTTTTAGTTCCACCACCAGCACCTTTTTCTGTCTTTTAGTATGTGACACACTGTCTCTCCCTCTATCTCTCCCTCTGTCACTCTTTCTCTCTATTTCTCTCTCCCTCTATTTCTCTCTCTCATCTGTTGTCATTTCTCTGCTTCAGTCCTCACACCTCATTCTGTATCTCTGAGCTACTGTTGGTCTATTTGTCTTCTCTCCTCCAGCTCTCCTCTTTCTCTACGTTGCTCTCTATTTTGGGTGAATAGTGTGAAGTAATGGGTCTGACAGAGAGAGCAGAAGAAACTTCCAGACTGGCGAAACACTGAGGCGGGTACACTCAGTGCACTCCCAAAAATGTAATCTCCCTCTAATTGTAAGGTCACAGTCAACCTTATGCTCCATTATACTGACTGGTACCCTTTCAGACTGGCCTTTCAGTCTACGTATTACCCTTGTGGAAAACTGGGCACATATTTTGTTCACTTTGGTGGTTTTTGACAAAGGAACATAAGCAATATTGATGAATTGTAATTTCACCGCAGACTAGTTTTCCCTTACTATTGGGGTAGCTTTCGACAGACTTGGAAAGGGCGTTTTGAAAAACGTCCACTGATAGGCTATGTAACCACATGCATGTACACACGCTCACGCTCATTCCGTTTCAGCTCTAGTTAGGAAAATACGCTGATTATGTAGTCCTTTGAAGTTGATGTGCTTCAAAGCTCTACTTTATTAGGTCATTTCTGTTTAACATTTGAAGAGGTATTTGGTTCATTTCTGATTTAAACATGCAGCGAGCCGGAAAATGTGTAAAAATGAAATGAGAACACGTATGCGGAGGACACATGGATATTTGCGAACATGCTTTTCCAATCTTCAAAACGTGCCTCGGTAATGTTGTGATGTCATATCCTCAGTTCCTGAGTGTAGCTATCCTATGAAGTGTCTTCTCTGTCTGTGTGCACGTTGCATATCCAGTAACACAGGACGTTTCATAGGACACATTACAACTGTCCTAACCAGTTGTCATTTAACCAAAGTTTATCATCAAAAATCAAACAAACATCGCTGACATAATTCTAGCTATTACGTTCATTTCATAAAGAATGCAGCTCATTGAAATGGGTGCAGAAATTAAGACAAGAGTCCTAATACATGTCATCCCCTCAACAGTTGGCTGCTTGGAATGAATTTGGCCCAGAAGATAGTCTGGGTATGAAAAGATCATTGAATTAAAGCTCTGACCGCCACTCAAGCATTAAATTGCCTTAGAAGATGATTTAATTTCATCGGAGCATTGGGTGAAAGGAGACTATTATACATGGCGATGTCAATACATGTCCAAACATGCAATGAACTCTACTGTAGTGTGGACTACTATCATAACTGATTTTATACAGCGTCACAATTATAGTACATGATGTCTTGTTAAGTGTTGCTCTCGATAAGGACCCAATAGATAAAAATGTTATGACACATACAACATATGAATCTTTATACATATGTACCACTTACATGTGTATACAGTAAGTTGTATACCTATATTTAAGCAATACGACACAAAGGGGTGTGTGGTATATATTGGTCATATATAGCACAAACCCCCGAGGTGCCTTATTGCTATTATAAACTGGTTACCAACGTAATTAGAGCTGTAAAAATACATGTTTTGTCATACCCGTGGTATACGGTCTGATATTCAGGGCTCGAACCACCCAGTTTATAAGTGTGTGTGTGTGTGTGTGTGTGTGTGTGTGTGTGTGTGTGTGTGTGCTTATGAGCCTATACTCTACTGCATGCGCAAATATGTGTGTGCCTTGGATCGTGTGTGTGCAAGTGGATGGGACAAAGGGCGTGACATTAACAGAAGGGTCTTGAGAGAGCCACATTGCTCACCATATGTCACAACACATCTCATTGCAGAGTGGGAGGTGCTGTTAGGTGGTTAAATATCACCCTCCATATTGATACATCACTTACACGACCAAACTAACCTGGCTGGCCAACTCTGATTCACTTCCTCGCAAAACACGCCCATTGGGTTACAGGATATCACTTACAGTGTAGGGAAGAATCTCACCCCAATTCACATAGGGAATAATTGCCATTATGTCTGCAGGAACACAAGTTTTTCGCTACACCCGCAATAACATCTGCTAAACATGTGTATGCGACCAATAAAATTAGATTTAACCCTAAATGGCATCAAATTCCATTTAGGGTTCTTGTCAAAAGTGCTGTATAGGGAACACGGTGTCATTTGGGATGCAGCCTATCAGTGGGTTACTGGATATAACTAAGGGAAGAAGGATATATTGGCATATAGGCTAAATCATGGGTATTCAAATGTTACCCTACGAGGTCTGGACTACTGCTGCTTTTCAGTCTACCTGATAATGAATTGCACCCACCTGATGTCCCAGGTCTAAATCAGTCCCAGATTAGAGGGGAAGAATTTAAATAAGCAGTGAAACTGGCTTCGAGGTCCAGATTTGAATTTGAGGGGCCTGTTATTGGAGCATGGCTGCATTTACATATGCAGCCCAATTCAAAAAATGTTTTCCACTAATTGTTCTTTTGACCAGTTAGATCATCGTTTTTGCCAATAATTGGGCAAAAGATAATAATTGGGCTGTCTGTGTAAATGTATAGCAGATCTATGACTGAGTCTGAGCTAAGTAGAACAAGTTGAGTTTCCACAGGCTAATCCACTTCTTTCATCGTCTGAGGGAAAATAACCAGGAGAATTCCCTCAAACTACTGTACTGTACCTCCCACTCAGAAACACAATGCAGCGGAAAATAGGCCATTCGCTTGTTGATCAAGAGATGTCTGTGTGTATGCCCTCTGCTGGAGAAAAATAATCCTCCTAAATCCTTCTCTTTTCCAGAGACAAAGACTTTTCCATGTGTTATCATGACATCTAGTGTTGGCTTGGTTGCAGTATGTTTAGTTCAAACCATCCCATTATTTCAAAGTGAGTCATGCCAGCAGCAATAGAGAGAATGAGGCTATTCATCATCTTATGACTCTTTCAGTATGCTGGTGGAGATGGCATGAATACAGGGCCTTCAGAAAGTATTCACTCCCTTTGACTTTTACACATTTTGTTGGTGTTACAGCCTGAATTCAATTGCACATTTTTTTGTCACTGGCCTACACACAATACCGCACAATGTTACACATTAATAAAAAAATCTAAAGCTGAAATGTATTGAGTCAATAAGTATTCAATCCCTTAGTTATGGCAAGCCTATTTAAGTTCAGGAGTAAAAAAATTGCTTAACAAGTCACAATACGTTGCATGAACTCACTCTGTGTTCAATAATAGTGTTAAACATTATTTTTATTGACTAACTAATCTCTGTACCCCACACATACAGATAATTGTAAGATCCTTCAGTCGAGCAGTGAATTTCAAACACAGATTCAACCACAAAGACCAGGGAGGTTTTCTAATGCCTTTCAAAGAAGGGCACCTATTGGTACAGTTGGTTGTATTTTATTTTAAAGCAGACATTGAATATCCCCTTGAGCATGGTGAAGTTATTAATTACACTGTGGGTGGTGTATCAACACAACCAGTCACTGTAAAGATACATGCATCCATCTTAACTCAGTTGCTGGAGAGGAAGGAATCTGCTCAGCAGTGGTGTAAAGTACATAAGTAAAACTCAATTTTTAGGGTATCTGTACTTTACTTTACTATTCATATTTTGGAAAACTTTTACTTCACTACATTCCTAAGGAAAATTCTGGACTTTTTACTCCAAACATTTTCCCTGACACCCAAAAGTACTCGTTACATTTTTAAAGCAAAGCATTTTCCAAAACATGCATCCTGTTTTGCACCATGTACTAAAGTCATAATGCAAAAAATGTCGCAAAGCAATTAACTTTTAGTCCTCAATACAAAGTGTTATGTTTGGGGCAAATCCAATCCAACACAATCCAACAATCTCCATATTTTCAATCATAGTGCTGGCTGCATCGTGTTATGGGTATGCTTGTAATCGTTAAGTACTGGGGAGTTTTTCAGGATAAAAAAATTACGGAATGGAGAGTATTTTTTGTAGATCGTTGACAAAAAAATGACAATTAGATACATTTTTATCCCACTTTGTAACACAACAAAATGTGAATATTTGATGAAGGCACTATATATTGCTGCGTATGTGGAATGCTTGTAGCACATACACATATAGATACATATAGATATTGGCACATAAAAAAAGTAGACATTTGTGCACTCAATGACGGACAGACAGACAGACAGACAGACAGACAGACAGACAGACAGACAGACAGACAGACAGACAGACAGACAGACAGACAGACAGGCACTCGCACACACAGCAGGTTTCTCCTTAGTCATAGTGGGGCCTTCACTTACCTTGTCTGTTGACATGTTAATAGTGACAGTTTTCTGTCGTTCTCTCAGCATGCGTTGAAATACTTTTGTTTGTTCCCATGAATGATGTATGTCTGTCTACTATAGGGGGCTGTGCCCTCAATGGAGTCTACATTTGTATATTTACATTTTAGACATTTAGCAGAAGCTCTTATCCAGAGTGACTTACAGTACTGAGGGCAGTAACTTCACATTACATATAGTGATTTCACATGATGCATTCCAACACCAGCACATGTAAAACTAATCAACTAAACAGCCCTGTTCATTTGACTTAAATGAACACCCAATGGTAGTTGGGAATTCACCAGTGTGGGAGTCTGTGGGCAGAGAAAGTGAAAGTGTGTAGATTGGAAAGGGAAATGATAGAGATATGTCTACAAAGCTATTGGGTCGTTCCACCAATAGGTGTCTTTTGAGTAGCGTAACTTGGTGAAAAATGTTTTTTATTTGATTTCACCTAATTTGAACATTCGGTCATGAATTGCACATGTTCAAATGAATAAAAAACAAAATTGCCCATCTCAAGAGGTAAAACAAATAGAAAAGACTATAGTAAGTGCCTATTAAGCGCCAAATAAAGTAACAGGATTGACTGTAACACGGTTGACCGTAACAGGGTTGACCGTAACAGGGTTGACTGTAACAGGGTTGATGACTTCATCTTAAGTCACCCATAAATCCCCTTGTGACAGGGGGAAAATAGGCTTGTTGTGTGCAACAAGGAGGGGCAATTGAATGCAAGCTTCACAAAAACATTTAAATTGTTAAATTGTCTTGGGTAACAGGGTTGAAATGTTAGGCTCAATCCACTCAGTTTTCCACCACAAACACTAGAAAATGGGCAAAAAGAGTAGAACCAGCTCGCCTGCTTTTACACTACGATTTGGCTATTGGATGTTCAATGTTTCTTAAAAAAAGAATATTAGTTTAACCATATTAAAATGAGAATTCAGTTCACATAACAGGGTTGATGTTAACATGAGGGAAAGGGTCTTTTGACCTTAAAATGATTAACTAAACACATTAAATAAAGAATAGTCTTCTGAAAGGAGTTTGTCAAAGCAATAAAACAATTGGGGCTTTACAATGATGGTTAAAACGTGGGGTTAAATGGGTTAACATGTTCCTAGAAGCCACTTTAGCAAGTATTTATTCATATAGAAAATTATATTTATTGAATTTTCCATGTGGTCTATATTAAAAGGCACTTCATTTAATATAACAGGCTTTTAACATTCTATAGTTGTGCACAAGGTCTACTTCAAATATCGAAGGGAGGCACTCATTTCATGGAACGATCCCATTAATGAAATGAGTAGGGTGGAATAGAATGAAAAGAACAGTCAAAAGGACAAAAGGGGGGAAATAATAGACAGAAGAAAAAAAGGAAGGAAATAAGAGGGGATTTATAAGAAAATTATATCATGAAATTAAAAAGGAAAATCCTAGTGTGGTCTCAGAGGCAGAATAAATAGCGCAGATGATAAGATAGAGTATTGTATAACCAAAGAGGGTTGATTCAAAAAAATGGCAAAGATGACAAAGAGAGATAGCAATCACTTGTTAAAAAAAGGGCTGGTGTAAAAAGGGCTTCACAAAATAAATGTGATTGGATTGATTGACTCGAATGCATTACGGCGAAAACATTTATAAGGGACACATTGAACAGAAGACTGTTGATACAATCAGCAGAAAAATATAGATATAGTCATAAAAATGCAAAGAACCACTTACTGAGGTTACAGTCTATCCTGATACAATCTGGTGGGAGAGAGAGCGAGATGGTGAGATCAAATCAAAAAAAGAGAGAGGAGAGAAAGAAGAAGAAAAGAGAGAGAGAGAGAGAGAGATAATAACATTTTACATCCTTCAAGGTACATTCTGCAGACAACCAAGCATTTTGCTAGGGGCCACCATCCGGGGACAGAGCTACGAGTCAGGATCACCCTTTCCCACACCTCCATCATCATCCCCTCACCATCCACCCCTCCCACCATCCACCCTTCAAAACCCACCCAGTCCCAATGCACTACAGAAGGCAAGCCATTCACTCAATCCTTGATACAATAAAGCTCTCTCTCTCTCTCTATATATATATATCACTGTCGGCCCACTTGATGGCAAGGGGACAATGCCCATTCAATAGGTTGAGGATGATAAATGTACATTATACATTAATCAGGTTCTTGATAGCTTGTGATGGACTACCCGTTAGATAAAATAATAAATACATCAAGGTTGGAAACGCTACATGTAGGATGTGTGCGATTGAACATAGAAATGGTATAGTCCATTCACCATCATTTGTCACAAGCATGTCATTTCAAGCTGCATATACAGCCAATCTAATTTCATTTGTGAAATGCTTACTTACAAGCCCTTATCCAACAATGCAGTTCGAGAAATAGAGTTAATAAAATATTTACTAAATAAACTAAAGTAAAAAATAAATATTTGAATCAATCAAAAAGTATCACAATAAACGTACATAACAATAACAAGGCTATATCTAGGGGGTATCGGTACCGAGTCAATGTGCTGGGGTACAGGTTAGTCAAGGTCATTTAGAGAGTCAGGGAAAGAATGTCATTATTCCTATTCCCTCTAGTAGCTTTTATCAGAAATGGCTTAACCATGTGCAAACAATGGCTCCATGGCTTTGTGGTTGTGGGTTAGAAACAGCTTGCCTTTTGTAGCCCCTTGGGTATGGAAACCAACAGCAGCAATATTAGGAAAGGGTGATCTGCACACCCCAGCCACAATAAGCCAAGCGCACACTTCTACATCTGGATGTACTAAGAGCTAGGCTAGAATATGCCCTCAACATTGTTTTTCACTCGTCTTTATTCTACACAGCTTCCTCTGAAACGCATGTCCTCCGATAGAGCATTGTAAAATGGCCGAGCTCTGTTATTGAGGTAGTGGTCTCTTATTCCCTCTGGTGGCGACAGGCTGTGTGTGCGTGTGGCTGAGGCTGAGGAGTGGTCTCGAGCTGTCAACCGCTACAGAATAGATGACTCAAACAGCCAGGAACCAGGCTCACTGTTATAGGGGGGAGGATTGCGACTGCAGATATGAATGTGATTATTCATTCCTCAAAGACAAAATTGTCCACAGCTTGTGAGAGTGAGGTGTACTGTATGTTAACTAATGTGATTTCATGGAGTTTGGACTAAAAAGTCCAAAAAGAAAGCAAGTATTAGAGCATTGTTGTAATTTAAGCAGCTGTGTCTTAGTCACAGAACGCAGAATGATTGATTTAAAGCCATCTAATTGTAGATTGATAATCTGATCATGCAGTGTCATCATCCCTGATCACAAATCGACAGTATCAGTGCAAAGTGTGTCCCTGTACACCGTTTCATATTGATCAACTAACTCATCTTTAATTAGGCCTTAATGGTAAGCAATAACACATATCTCCAAGATCATCCTCTGATTCTATAATGATTCCACCCCCAATTAATTTCCTCCAGATGAGCTATGAATAGAAATGTTGATGTGGATTTGACACCTCTGGGCAATGTGGGATTTGGATACGTTAGGGAGACAGCTAATAGGAGGAGGTAAACCAATATCTGGTTCATTTGGACACATTAGCACTATGGATTAGCATTTCAGTAGGGGGGGGCGCGATTGTTCTGGGCCAAGGCGGATGTGGGTATGTGTGGGTGCTGAGGCTCGCAGGGCTGAGCAGCATTGCCGTCACAGGACCTCCGACTGCGTGTGCGTGCATGCATGTGTGTGTTTGTGGATTTGTGGGTGTAGCTGTGTGTAGCTGTGGGACAACACTGGGCTCTGAGCCGGTCTCTCTGACTGTTTGATCCAAGGGCCGCAGACATACAGGCCATTGAAGGGATGAAAAGTTCCATCTTCTGAGCCTTGGCCAGTTGAGAGATGAGAGAGAGATGAGAGAGAGATGAGAGAGAGAGAGAGAGAGATGATCGAGAGAGAGAGAGAGAGATGATCAAGAGAGACAGAGAGAGAGATGATCGAGAGAGAAAGAGAGAGATGATCGAGAGAGAGAGAGAGAGAGAGAGAGAGAGAGATGATCGAGAGCCAGAGAGAGAGAGATGATCGAGAGCCAGAGAGAGAGAGATGATCGAGAGCCAGAGAGAGAGATGATCGAGAGCCAGAGAGAGAGATGATCGAGAGCCAGAGAGAGAGATGATCGAGAGAGAGAGAGAGAGAGAGATGATCAAGAGAGACAGAGAGAGAGATGATCGAGAGAGAAAGAGAGAGATGATCGAGAGAGAGAGAGAGAGAGAGAGAGAGAGAGATGATCGAGAGCCAGAGAGAGAGAGATGATCGAGAGCCAGAGAGAGAGAGATGATCGAGAGCCAGAGAGAGAGATGATCGAGAGCCAGAGAGAGAGATGATCGAGAGCCAGAGAGAGAGATGATCAAGAGCCAGAGAGAGAGATGATCGAGAGCCAGAGAGAGAGATGATCAAGAGCCAGAGCGAGAGGGTGGCAGTGAAATGAACAAAGAGTCAGAGGGAAAGTAGAGTGAAAGAGAGAGAGAGTGAAAGGGAGAGAGAAGGGTAAGCTAGAGATAGATGAATATGCTATGGCATTATTGGAGGAACCATCCTCTCCACCACCACCTCCTGTCACTAAGTTGGTGGCCCACACTCCTGTATCCCAGGGTGCACCTGGGCCCCGTTTCTCCCCGGCTCCTGCTCTCTCCCTTTAGAAGATGGAAGGTAAAGGGGCGGGCACCATCACTGCCTTAGATCACAACAGTCTGCCAGGAGTCCAAACTATAGACTAATATTAAAGGGATACTTCTGGATGTTGGCAATGAAGCCATTTATCTACTTCCCCAGAGTCAGATGAATCATGGATACCATTTTTATGTCTGCAGTTTGAAGGAAGCCGCTAACTAGCTCTAGCGCAACTGCTAATTAGCGTTTGTGCAATGACTGGAAGTCTATGGTATCTGCTAGCATGCAGATACCCATAGACTTCCAGTCATTACACTCAGGCTAGTTAGCATTGGCTCACAAAACTATCTGTAATTTCCTTCATACTGGAAGCAGAGACATACAAATGGTATTGGCGAGTTCACCTGACTCTGGGGAAGTAGATAGTATCCCTTTAAGGCTTAGCGCTGTAGAATAATATGTTTCTGTTTCCTTATTCTATATCATCGTTTCCAGTCTTTCTTTTTTGTACTAATTTAGAAAGATGTTAGAGTATATATGGACAATAATGTCTCAGACTTTAACATTCTCTATAGCACCCTCTACTGGCAGACTGTCTGAACAACCAAACCCCTTTATGTTCCTTTAGCTAGAGATATCTCCATAGGGACCAGGGGAGAAACAGAGCAGAGAGGCTACAGGAGTAGGTCTAACCAGGGAAGCAGAGACAGGAGGCAGGCTTGCAGTGACAGACAAAGGCTCAAGTTTACAGGGTGGACAAGGAGCTTGATGGAAGGGGTTAAGAGAAAACCAGAGGTTGTCATGGTGGGGTTGCCATGGGCTACCTAGGTTGACGGTCAGCTTGATCCTGCCACCGTCCAGCTCTAGCCGCAGGGTGTCGGCGGACTCTTTGGAGGTGGTGGCCATGAGGAGGCCGTAGGCCCTTTGGGACATGAACCGTAGCGCCACGTCCTCTGCCTCGGTGTGCATGGTGCCTGGGATGAGGATCTTCAGGTACATGCTGCCGTCGTAGCTCAGCACCGTCGCCTCTGTCAGGGGGCGGGTTATGGAGAGGAATGTAAGAAGCATGCACACATGAGCAGATGCAGATACAGACAGACAGTTACATTATGGAGTGACACGTCATGACGTTTAACAACAGAACCAGAGATTACAGATCTGATATTGTAGTTTTCCCAACACACACATTGACACCCAGTGCAGAAAGGTCTTCCAAGGTTAGCAGCGTGTCTTTTCTTTGACTAGAGAGGACAGTAAAGTGAAGTGTTATAACAACACTAAGGGGGGCAGGTAGCCTGGCGGTTAGGAGCGTTGGGCTGGTAACCAAAAGGTTGCTGGACCGAATCTCTGAGCTAAAAATCTGTCGTTCTGCCCCTGAACAAGGCAGTTAACCCACTGTTCCCCGGTTGCTGATGATGTAGATGTTGATTAAGGCTGCCCCCCGCACCTCTCTGAATCAGATGGGTTAAATGAGGGAGACACATTTCAGTTGAATGCATTCAGTTGTACAACTGACTAGGTATCCCCCCTTTCCCTCTAATACAACTAACAGAAGATATGATGTAGATAACATCATAGACATGAACAGCAAACCCCTGCAGCTGACTTCACGTAGATCCCTTCTGAAGAGATGATTGACAGGTTGCCTAAGGAGGTCTCTCTGTATGTGGGTAAAAACATGTTGCCGTGGGCTAGGCTGATTCACCATGACTGGGTACGTCCCTTTTATTTTGGATGCATATGGTTTGGTGCACAAACTAAATTAGCTAAATTACTAAATGATACTACTGGTCAAGCCACTGAAATCCACTTTAACACAAAGCATATCGCCTTTTGGCAAACAACTATTTGCTGTTGAATAAAACGTCCGACTCAAAAGGTTAGTTTCCAATCTCACTGTATTATTGAAGATCAAGTCCCACTACTTAAACACTAATATTGAGTTAGACCACCCTGGTCAGACAAGTGTCAACAAAGCACAATATTGTGTAACTCTTTTTCATACACTTGCAGTATAAGATAAACACACTAGAGGGCAGTGAAGCACCACAACAAAAAAACACAGCTCATCAGAAACAAACATTATACCTCACTGGTACAAACTGACCCGTTCTTTCGATGATGTTCAGTCCTTCACTGCCTTGATTTCAATCCAGACTCTTGTTACCATTGATAAGCCTACAACACAGCATCCCTGAGTTGTGCATCCATTTCTAGCGGTGGAAAAAGTAGCCAACTGTCAGACTTGAGGAAAAGTAAAGATACCTTAATAGAAAATGACTCACGTAAAAGTGAAAGTCACCCAGTAAAATACTACTAAAAGTCTAAAAGTATTTGGTTTTAAATATACTTAAATATCAAAAGTAAATGTAAATTATATAAATAATTTGAATTCCTTATATTAAGCAGAACAGATTATTTAATTGAATGTACTTACAGCCAGGGGCACACTCCAACATTCAGACATCATTTAGAAACAAAGCATGTGTGTTTAGTGAGTCTGCCAGACCAGAGGCAGGAGGCATGACCATGTGTTCTCTTGATAAGTGTGTAATTGGACCATTTTCCTTCCTGCTAAGAATTAGAAATGTAATGAGTACTTTTGGATGTCAGGGAAAATGTATGGAGTAAAAAGTACATTATTTTCTTTAGGAATGTAGTGAAGTAAAAGTAAAACTTTTCAAAACTATAATTAGTCAAGTTAAGATAGTACTTCAATGTATTTTTACGTCACACCACTGCATTTCACCTGGGTCTCGAAGGAGATGTTACATGCTTTACTTTAGTGCTACGACACAGCCAACAGCCTACAGCTAATTAGAATGGATCAGACATATGTAGTCGCTAGCTGGTTGTGTCACCCACGCACAGACAGACAGAGAGAGCAGCCTCGCACCACCTGGATATACGTGACAAGCCCAGATGGTGACAGTAAGCATGGTCGCTCTACCGAGCTCCACAAGCCTCCCCCAGCCTCCCACCAGTTCAGTCAGCTCGCTCCCCATCCCTGCCAAGCCAACGCAGGACCAAATGCCACCCATCCCCAAGTGCATAGCTCCTTTTAGCACACTGCAGCTGGTGGATGCTTTAGAGTGGCATCAGGGTAAGTCAATATAGCCTCATCATCTAAGCGTATTATGACTAGGGTTAGCTCGCTTGTAAGCATGAAACCAAATGGAACTTAATCCCCACGGACCCCACTTCTGACATCGTCTCCCCACCGATCCCACCGCTGCCACCAAATGTCCCCAGTCTGTTTCATCACCACCTGTTCCCCACTGCCCCGTTCTTCCCCGTTTCCCAGCCACTCCTCACCGATTTCACAGTTGCTGCCCAGGTAGCCGGTGCCGGTGCAGTCGCAGATGTAGCGGTTCCATCCCTCTTTACACAGGCCTCCGTTCCCACAGGGGGTGCTGCTACACCTCTTCTGCAGCTCGCGGGTGCAGAAGCTGCTAACCCCCGGGGAGCTCTGGATCTCGGCCAGGCGGCGCACGTCGCGGCTCTTGCCGTCGATGAAGAGGTCGCGGACGCAGCCCACGTAGCCGTAGTTGAGCAGGGCGGTCCAGACCTCGGGGGGCAGCACCAGGTCAGAGCGGGACTCGGGGAGACCCCCCAGGAACATGTCACTGTCCAGGTCCAGGATCTCACTGCCCTCGTTGGAGTTGAAGGGGATACTGCGGCTGTTCACTGAGATGGAGCCTGGGAGAGGAGGAGGAGGAGGTGGAGGAGGAGAGAGGAGAGATAAGGGGGTATATACATGATGTCGTGTGTGTGTGTGTGTGTGTGTGTGTGTGTGTGTGTGTGTGTGTGTGTGTGTGTGTGTGTGTGTGTGTGTGTGTGTGTGTGTGTGTGTGTGTGTGTGTGTGTGTGTGTGTGTGTGTGTGTGTGTGTGTGTGTGTGTGGAGTGCAATTGAAGCATCAGGCAAGGTAATGTGTGTTTACGTGTTGGTACTCTTGTGTGTTTTCCTGCAAGTGTTATTTCTTGCATGCGACTTTGTGTGTGTGTGTGACCGTGTTTGAGTGTATGTGTTGAGTGCTTTTGTATGTTCTTGTGTGTTTGTGTTGAGGCTGTAATCGATTGGCTGGAGGGGAAATGACCCAGGAGTATGCAGCACGGTTGAGAGTGGATGAGACCTGGGCTCCTCTTGGCTGTGATTTACCACTCACTCTAAATTGTCAATGAAAACGCTCTAACAGGAAGGACAGGAGTGCGATCAGAGAGACTCCCTATAGGAGCATCCCAACATGGGGATTAGTTAGGAGGTATGAGGAGGCTTCCCACACACTCTCTCTCACACACACATGCAAGAACGCAGACATGTACACACACACATGCACAAACACACAGACACACAAAAACATAAGTGCCTAAGTGCATCATGCACATCCCTCAGGGGACAGTACTAGGAGAGAAGACATGGATATGACAGCACCAAGAGAGAGGCAGGCAGAGAGGGCTGAGAGGTGTGTAGAACAGCTTTGAGACAGGACAGAGAGAGAGGCAGGCCGAGAGGGCTGAGAGGTGTGTAGAACAGCATTAAGACAGGACTGAGAGAGAGGCAGGCCGAGAGGGCTGAGAGGTGTGTAGAACAGCTTTAAGACAGGACAGAGAGAGGCAGGCAGAGAGGGCTGAGAGGTGTGTAGAACAGCTTTAAGACAGGACAGAGAGAGGCAGGCAGAGAGGGCTGAGAGGTGTGTAGAACAGCTTTAAGACAGGACAGAGAGAGGCAGGCAGAGAGGGCTGAGAGGTGTGTAGAACAGCTTTAAGACAGGACAGAGAGAGAGAGGCAGGCCGAGAGGGCTGAGAGGTGTGTAGAACAGCTTTAAGACAGGACTGAGAGAGAGGCAGGCAGAGAGGGCTGAGAGGTGTGTAGAACAGCTTTAAGACAGGACAGAGAGAGAGGCAGGCCGAGAGGGCTGAGAGGTGTGTAGAACAGCTTTAAGACAGGACTGAGAGAGAGGCAGGCCGAGAGGGCTGAGAGGTGTGTAGAACAGCTTTAAGACAGGACAGAGAGAGGCAGGCAGAGAGGGCTGAGAGGTGTGTAGAACAGCTTTAAGACAGGACAGAGAGAGGCAGGCAGAGAATGCTGAGAGGTGTGTAGAACAGCTTTAAGACAGGACAGAGAGAGAGAGGCAGGCCGAGAGGGCTGAGGTGTGTAGAACAGCTTTAAGACAGGACTGAGAGAGAGGCAGGCAGAGAGGGCTGAGAGGTGTGTAGAACAGCTTTAAGACAGGACAGAGAGAGAGGCAGGCCGAGAGGGCTGAGAGGTGTGTAGAACAGCTTTAAGACAGGACTGAGAGAGAGGCAGGCCGAGAGGGCTGAGAGGTGTGTAGAACAGCTTTAAGACAGGACAGAGAGAGAGGCAGGCCGAGAGGGCTGAGAGGTGTGTAGAACAGCTTTAAGACAGGACTGAGAGAGAGGCAGGCCGAGAGGGCTGACAGGTGTGTAGAACAGCTTTAAGACAGGACAGAGAGAGAGGCAGGCCAAGAGGGCTGACAGGTGTGTAGAACAGCTTTAAGACAGGACAGAGAGAGGCAGGCAGAAGGGGCGGAAAGGTGTGTAGAACAGCTTTAAGACAGGACAGAGAGAGAGGCAGGCCGAGAGGGCTGAGAGGTGTGTAGAACAGCTTTAAGACAGGACAGAGAGAGGCAGGCAGAAGGGGTGGAAAGGTGTGTGGAACAGCTTTTAGACAGGACTGAAGGACAGGAAGATAAGAAATAGAACAGGTGGATGACGGAGAATGAGTTTTCATCACAGGAGGTTGGTGGCACCTTAATTGGGGAGGACAGGTTGAAACATATGGTGTACATGTGTTTGATGGCATTTAATTTGCTCCGTTTCAGCCATTATTATGAGCCGTCCTCCCCTCAAAATCCTCCACTGGTATACAGTATATAGTCTGTATTTATGTGTACATCTCCGCAACATAAGAGTACCTGGAAATATGTATAGTTGTTGCAATGGCTTCCTAGCTTGTACATGTATATGTCATAAACGTAGAAAAGTACTGATGTACTGCTTTATAGATGTTCATATCCTCACCTTTCCTCCCTTCCCTCTGGAAGTCCACATGGCACCACTCCCCGTCGTTCACCTTCTTATTACTGGTCTTCAGCTTGATACTCCCAGATCCCATGTCCATTAGCAGGTAGAGAAACCCATCCAACAGCTCCATGGCGAAGTAGTCTGACTTCATGTCCCGACCTGGTTTCTGCTCTTTAGGACCCTGGGTGCGCCCGTGGCTAAACAGGAGCAGGCCGCTGGGTTCTGTGGTGCGGAAGTCGAAGGAGATGGAGCCTGTTTTCTTGGTGTTCCACTTGGGCAGGGCGATGAAGGACTCTGGGGACTCAAAGGTGACGGGGTCCAGGGCGGCCACATCCTCACAGCGGAAAACAAGATCTCCGTTCAGGCTGATCTTAGGGTCCCGCTCAATAGCTAGCCGGGAAAGTTCTAGCTTGAAGTCGTTATTCTTGTACACCACCTACAGGGAAAGGGGGATAGATAGAGACAATTTGGTTTTAGTATTGTCAGCTGCTAGCAATCATAGACCCCACATGAATGTGGGAAAGAGAAATTATGCATACAAAGGCATACTGCTTAGTTTTATATTGATAGGTTTGACAAAGACTACGCCCAACAATGCTATAGGGACTTTGAATGTGAATAAATATATTACACACTAGTCTTTGAATACTGATGCTGTCTAGCTTTTCTTTGGATTTCTTGGAAAGAAAATGTGTCCATGATAGTTTACACTGCTTTACAATTCAAAATACACTTCACTCCCTTCACGTTGAATTTAGCATCTCAAGGTCTATATGCCTAGAATTTTCAAAAGACTAACCGTAGACATTAAAAGAAGTGTGGCGTTTGTTTGTGTGAATATGACTCATAGTTTAGCAAACTCAATTATTCACAATGGCACTCTGGGAGATCTCAAGTTGCAGGATGAAGGGAATAAAACAAGGGATAAACTAGACACCTACAGACTAATGCAAATTCCTGACAGACTTGATGATAGAAACTGTCTACATTGTCCTGGGTGTCTCCATTCATAATGTAAAGTATTAGGTGTTAAAACTCTGGATAGTGTGTTAAGCTGTCTTCGGGTGTATTTTTTTCCTGCAGCTTTTTCTGATAGGTACATAGACCATGATGATTGCTGTCATCGGATAGATGCTGGAAAGGTGGCACACTGTGAAACCGCTATCTGAAAACACCTCTTCGACACAGGGTGAAGAGACAGCAAGAGAGTGGGCTCTTGTCCCAGAGCGCACACCCAGTCTTACCACAGCTCTTAACGCACACGCACACACACACACACACACACACACACACACACACACACACACACACACACACACACACACACACACACACACACACACACACACCCACACAAGCCCAAACACTGTCCCCTGAAAGTAGTGCTTTTAGAGTCGTGTTAGAAAGATTCCCAGTCCAAGCACAAGCTCAAATTTCTTCTGTCTTATCAAGGCAGTGCAGAGATACTGCAAAGTCAGCAACAAAAATGGACCAGCTGAAATCTGAGGGTTCACTGA
The DNA here is from genome assembly GCF_965601325.2 of Salmo salar. Lineage (NCBI taxonomy): Eukaryota > Metazoa > Chordata > Actinopteri > Salmoniformes > Salmonidae > Salmo > Salmo salar. The sequence continues at coordinate 16,592,910 of NC_138297.1, read as the reverse complement.
AATGATTTTAAAACCCCCTAGAGTCAGTTGACGCACCGGTGTGTAAATTAAAGTTACATAACAAAAAAAATCACCAGCAAAATCCGCCAGCGTCGCACTTCCGCATCTGCGGTGAAAGTTGCCAGACTTAGAGCGGTGGTTGTCAGACCAGGAGACATCCCGAAAATCAGTCTTATCACAAAAACATCTGTAGCGTCCGAACGGTTTGACTTACAAACCACCCAAACAACCCAATGGCAGATTCTCACAAACACGATGGTGTTCTCCATTTTACTCTATGACCCCCACAACTGTCACGGGACTAGTTAAAAAAAACCTATGGAAGTATGAAGGTAGTTTTGTGCCTACCCAAAAAAAGAGGTTAAATACGTGTAAAAAATGTAATAAATAAATATATATATATATATATATATATATATATATATATATATATATATATATATATACACACACAGTACCAGTCAAAAGTTTGGACACACCTACTCATTCAAGCGTTTTTCTTTATTTTTACTTTTTTCCACGTTGTAGAATAATAGTGAAGACATCAAAACTATGAAATAACACATATGGAATCATGTAGTAACCAAGAAAGTGTTAAACAAATATAAATATTATTTAGATTCTTCAAAGTAGCTACCCTCAGCTTTGCACACTCTTGACATTCTCTCAACCAGCTTTATGAGGTAGTCAGTCACGTGTATGCATTTCAATTAACAGGTGTGCCTTGTTAAAAGTTTGTGGAATCTCTTTCCTTCGTAATGCGTTTCAGCCAATCAGTTGTGTTGTGACAAGGTAGCGGTGGTATACAGAAGATAGCCCTATTTGGTAAAAGACACAAGTCAATATTATGGCAAGAGCAGCTTAAATAAGCAAAGAGAAACGATAGTCCATCATTACCTTAAGAACGGAAGGCCAGTCTATACGGAATATTTCAAGAACTTTGAAAGTTTCTTCAAGTGCAGTCGCAAAAACAATCAAGCGCTATGATGAAACTGGCTCTCATGAGGAATGCCACAGGAAAGGAAGACTGTGAGAGAAAAATTCCGTACTTATCTGATTTATTTCATATGAATGGTTAACAAATAATATTTAACTAATAGTAAGACATTTCTGACCTACTAATGCTGTGTTTTTATGGTCTCCACTCTAGTTCCCTGCAGCTAATCTGGGCATATGGTTATTAGAGATGGCTTGAGCTGACAAATGAGTTAAAGATTGCATTACATAGACAAGATTGTGTTTTACTAGAGATAGCGTAGGAGTAGAACAATCCCTCATTGTCTCAAAAATAATCCTTGCACCTGGGAAACTAAGCCAGGGTTGGGTTAAGACAACACCCACTGTGCAGATAACAACAGGATGAACCCAGAGTGGCTTATGATGCCCCAATCTGCATGCGAGGGGTGGAACCAACCATGACTAAGCATTCTTAGATCAGCCTTATAAAGATCTATAAAGGTTAGGCTACTCGGGCCAACAATCAAGACTGTGTGGTTGTCTAGTCTCATTATTGCAATAATGAATTGATATTAAATAAAGATTATTGTTTGAAGAAATGAAGTCTCTCTCAATATGAATTTCCAGGACAATACCCAGAGTTACCTCTGCTGCAGAGGATAAGTACATTAGAGTAACCAGCCTCAGAAATTGCAGCCCAAATAAATGCTTCACAGAGTTCAAGCAACAGACATATCTCAACATCAACTGTTCAGAGGAGACTGCGTGAATCAGGCCTTCATGGTCGAAATGCTGCAAAGAATCCACTACTAAAGGACACCAATAATAAGAAGAGATTTGCTTGAGTCAAGAAACACGAGCAATAGACGTTAGACCAGTGGAAATCTGTCCTTTGGTCTGAAGGATCCAAATTGTAGATTTTTGGTTCCAATCGCCGTGTCTTTGTGAGACACAGAGTAGGTGAACAGATAATCTCTGCATGTGTGGTTCCCACCGTGAAGCATGGAGGAGGAGGTGTGATGGTTTGGGGGTGCTTTGCTGGTGACACTGTCTGTTATTTATTTAGAATTCAAGGCACACTTAACCAGCATGGCTACCACAGTATTCTGCAGCGATATGCCATCCCATCTGGTTTGCGCTTAGTGGGACTATCATTTGTTTTTCAACAGGTCAATGACCCAACACACCTCCAAGCTGTGTAAGGGCTATTTGACCAAGAAGGAGAGTGATGGAGTGCTGCAACAGATGACCTGGCCTCCACAATCAACTGAACTCAACCCAAATGAGATGGTTTGTGATGAGTTTGTCACGGGTGTCGTAGGGTAGAGACCAAGACGCAGCGGGAAAATGTACACTCATCTTCTTTTTTATTTGGTGAAGAAGGAAAACACATAAACGTATACAATACGAAATGAACGAAAACAGTCTTGTAAAGCAAACAGCAAAACAAGAACAATCTCCCACAAAAACCCATGAAAAACAAACTCCTAATTATAGGACCCTCAATCAGAGGCAACAATAACCAGCTGCCTCCAATTGAAGGTCCAACCCCAATTAACTAAACATAGAACTACAAAAGACTAGATAGAACATAGAAATATAATAACATAGAACAATGACTAACAAACCCCGGACTAATAAATCAAATACCCCTCTACCTAAACACATACACAAAACACACACTGAACCACATAAAACAAACACCCTCTGCCACATCCTGACCAAACTACAATAACAAATAACCCCTATACTGGTCAGGACGTGACAGAGTTGGATCGCAGAGTGAAGGAAAAGCAGCCAACACGTGCTCAGAATATGAGGGAACTCCTTCAAGAGTGTTGGAAAAGCATTCCAGGTGAAGCTGGTTGAGAGAATGCCAAGAGTGTGCAAAGCTGTCATCAAGGCAAAGGGTGGCTACTTTGAAGAATCTAAAATCTAAAATATATTTTGACATTCTGTTAAAGGTCCTCAAAGCACACGCATCCCTGAGTACTCCTCTTTTCAGTTCACTGCAGCTAGCGACTGGAACGAGCTGCAAAAAACACTCACACTGGACCGTTTTATCTCCATCTCTTCATTCAAAGACTCAATCATGGACACTCTTACTGACATTTGTGGCTGTTTCACGGGATGTTTTTTGGCTCTACCTTCTTGCCCTTTGTGCTGTTGTCTGTGCCCAATAGTGTTTCTACCATGTTTTGTGCTGCTACCATGTTGTGCTGCTGCATGTTGTGTTGCTAACATGTTGTTGCCATGTCATGTTGCTACCATTCTGTGTTTTCATGTGTTGCTACCATGCTATGTTGTTGTCTTAGGTCTCTCTTTATGTAGTGTTGTGGTGTCTCTCTTGTCGTGATGTGTGTTTTGTCCTATATTTATTTAAAAAATGAATCCCAGCCCCCGTCCCTACTGGAGGCCTTTTGGTACGCCGTCATTGTAGGACATACCTAGGTGTCAGGTTAGACTGTAAACTCTCCTTCCAGACTCACATTAAGCATCTCCAATCCAAAATTAAATTTAGAATCGGCTTCCTATTTCGCAACAAAGCCTCCTTCACTCATACCGCCCTCGTAAAACTGACTATGCTACCGATCCTTGATTTCGGCGATGCCATTTACAAAATAGCCCCCAACACTCTACTCAGCAAACTGGACGTAGTCTATCACAGTGCCATCCGTTTTGTCACCAAAGCCCCATATACTACCCACCACTGCGACCTGTACGCTCGTTGGCTGGCCCTCACTATATATCCATCGCCAAACCCACTGGCTCTAGGTCATCTATAAGTCTTTGCTAGGTAAAGCCCCACCTTATCTCAGCTCACTGGTCACCATAGCAACACCCACCCGTAGCACGTGCTCAAGCAGGTATATTGCACTGGTCATCCCCAAAGCCAACACTTTCTTTGGCTGCCTTTCCTTCCAGTTCTCTGCTGCCAATGACTGGAACGAATTGCAAAAATCTCTGAAGCTGGAGTCTTATATCTCCCTCTCTAACTTTAAGCATCAGCTGTGAGAACAGCTTACCGATCACTGTACCTGTACACAGCCAATCTGTAAATAGCCCATCCAACTACCTCATCCCCATAGTATTACCTACCCTCTTTCTCTTTTGCACCCCAGTATCTCTACTTGCACATCATCATCTGCACATCTATCACTGCAGTATTAATGCTAAATTGTAATTATTTTTCACCTCTATGGCCTATTTATTGCCTACTCTTCAACATTTGCACACACTGTACATAGATTTTTTCAATTTTTTATTTTCTTTCGTGTTATTGACTGTATGTTTATTTATGTGTAAACTCTGTGTTGTTGTTTTTGTCACACTGCTTTGCTTTATCTTGACCAGGTCGCAGTTGTAAATGAGAACTTACCTGGTTAAATAAAGGTGAAATAAAAATAAATAAAATAAAAAATTGTAAATAAGAATTTGTCCTTAACTGACTTGCGTAGTTAAATAAACGGTAAATAAAAAAATAAAAATGTTTACACTTTTTTGGTTACTACATGATTCCATTTGTGTTATTTCACTGATGTCTTCACTACCCCCCAACGTCTTAGAAAGAATTAAACATGACAACTGGAGAGTTCCTCAACTCACTTCTCCCATTTCAACATTTAATACAAGCGGTTCTGCAAGCAGCAAATCTCTCCTTTCCCTCTCCTCCATAGTGACTTAATGTGAAACTGCCCTATTTGTTTCTCTTTTTCATAGTTACAGCAGGCTTGGCTAACTCACTGAGCGTTTGATTGAGCCTACCCTGAGTGCTACATAGGCAGGCGTTTGCACTTCCGGGACCATTTCATTGATTTTATTGCACCAGACATAGCTCAAGCAAGCCCAGCCAAAGTATTTAATAGAAAACAAATACTAATTGAACCCAGGTCTGAAATCTGGCAGCTAAACTCCAGAGGTTGGGGATACAACTTCTGCCCTGTGGACTTCAAAATCTCGTCATTAGGATGGATTAGCGAGGCTAATAAGCTATGCTAACACTGTTTTGGCAGTCAACGAGCCAGCCACAGCAGACTTAACTCAAGATGTTAGATACAGAGTGAGGGAAGGACAAGAAAAAGAAGGAGACGAGGATGAGGACGATCCCTCACAATGCTGGTATTGTGATGTCTGAGATGCCAGACCGAGTGAGTCAGGGGACACAGACAGTGATGAAAGCCTTCTTTCAGCCAAGAGGGCTATGAGACAATTCCTGTCTGGCGCCATTATAACACAGCCGGTAAGAGAGTGTCGGGTTTTATAAAGAGACACATTTCAGGAATCACTTCTTTTACAAGTCAGTGTGAGGTCTGTAGACATTACAGTACAGTAAAGTACATGAGCGATAATCAAACTTTCAATGAACTTTAGCGAGTTTAGTGGTAAGACAGCCTCTGTGTCCGCCTGAACATTATTTCTAAGGTTCTATACTAAGATAACCCTTTTATCACTCCTGAAGTTATTTAACGACTTCAGCCAATAACTTTTGCCGGAATGTCTGTCTGAATCGATGACGTGTATCGGCTTAGGGTTTTCACTGTTCTGACGGCTAGCACTATCGCTGGGCCATTCCTCTTCTTCAGGGTGACTGGATTGATTTGTTTTGTCATTGAGAAACTCGGACAACCAAAGCAGCCGCTGCTGCAGTCCAGCAAGCAGCCAGCCTGCCGCAGACATAATCACTTTCACTGACACTCCTAGGCACTGGGGACCTCGTGATAGGTGGGTGGAGGGGTGTGCGTGTGTGTGTGTGTGTGTGAGAGAGAGAGAGAATTGGTGAGGGCACTAGAACAGTCTGTAGCGCCCGGACTCACCCTACTGGAATCTGAAGTCAAATGTCTACTGTTTGCTGATGATTTGTTGCTTTTGTCCCCAACCAAGGAGGGCCTATAGCAGCACCTAGATATTCTGCACAGATTCTGTCAGACCTGGGCCATGACACTAAATCTCAGTAAGACAAAAATAATGGTGTTCCAAAAAAAGTCCAGTTGCCAGGAACACAAATACAAATTCCGTCTAGACACTGTTGCCCTAGAGCACACAAAAACTATACATACCTGCGGCCTAATCATCAGCGCCACAGGTAACTTCCACAAAGCTGTGAACGAGCTGAGAGACAAGGCAAGAAAAGCATTCTATGCCATCAAAAGGAACATAACATTTGACATACAAATTAGGATCTGTCTCAACATACTTGAATCAGTTATAGAACCCATTGCCCTCTATGGTTGTGACATTCTGGGGTCCGCTCACCAACCAAGAATTCACAAAATGGGACAAACACCAAATTGAGACTCTGCATGCAGAATTCTGCAAAAAAATCCTCTGCATACAACGTAAACACCAAGTAATGCATGCAGAGCAAATTTAGGCCGATACCCGCTAATTATCAAAATCCAGAAAAGAGACGTTAAATTCTGCAACCACCTAAAAGGAAGCGATTCCCAAACCTTCCATAACAAAGCCATCACCTACAGAGAGATGAACCTGGAGAAGAGTCCCCTAATCAAACTGGTCCTGGGGCTCTGTTCACAAACACAAACACACCCCACAGAGCCCCAGGACAGCAAAACAATTCGACCCAACCAAATCACGAGAAAACAATAAGATAATGACTTGACACATCGGAAAGAATTAACAACAAAAAATGAACAAACTGGAATGCCATTTGGCTCTAAACAGAGACTACACAGTGGCAGAATACCTGACCACTGTGACTGACCCAAAATGAAGGAAGGTTTTGTACTATGTACAGACTGATGATTAGGCCGAGGTATGTATCGTTTTTGTGTGCTCTAGGGCAACAGTGTCTAGACGGAATTTGTATTTGTGTTCCTGGCAACTGGACTTTTTTTGGAACACCATTATTTTTGTCTTACTGAGATTTACTGTCAGGGTCTCAAGAGAAGACAGGCTATGTGCACACTGTGTGCACACTGCCCACAAAATGAGGTGGAAACTGAGGCGCACTTCCTAACATCCTGTCAAATGTATGACCATATTAGAGACACATATCTCCCTCAGATTAGACAGACCCAAAAATATATTTTTTTTAAATCAAATTTTGATAAACTCCCATATTTATTGGGTGAAATGCCACAGTGTGTCATCACAGCAGCAAGATTTGTGACCTGTTGCCACAAGAAAAGGGAAACCAGTAAAGAAGCGGTCGTCACCGGCTTTCTAGCCTCCACCGATCTACATTTCTTTTTCCATTTGTTTTGTCTGTATTGTACACACCTGGTTCCCATTTCATTTTAAGTATTTCCCTATTTAGCCCTCTGGAGCCATCATGGTTTTGTGCGTGTTTATTGTTGTCAGTTGTCTCGTTTATGTGATTCTGGATTTTCGGTCTCCTTGTTGGAGGATTATTTTTGAGTAAAGTAACTATTATTACTCATCTCTGTGTCCTGCGCCTGACTCCGCCTTACCGACATCACCTAGACTCTGACAGTTTATTTATTTTCCCTTTTGAATTTTAGCTATTTGCACATCGTTACATCACTGTATATAGACATAATAGGACATTTGAAATGTCTTTATTCTTTTGGAACTTGTGTGAGTGTAATATTTACTGTTCACTTTTTATTGTTTCTTTCACTTTTGTTTATCCATTTGCCTTACTTTGGCAATGTAAACATATGTTTCCCATGCCAATAAAGCCCCTTGAATTGAAATGAATTGAGAGAGAGAGGAAGTTAGCCAAAATGTCATAACATTTCCTTGTGTGTGTTTAAGTGGGTTGTTTTAAGTGTGAATGTTATTTTCTTCAGGAAAACCGACCAGGATCATTTTGAAGAGGAATAATAATTGTGTTGCCTCTACGTGTTGTAGTTTACATACAGGTGGGATGTTTTAGCAGTGTTCAACAGCTACTTCATGTTCTGTGTTCAGAGACCAGAGAGCAGCAAACAAGACCGCATTCTAATCATCAACTCCTGCCAATGGATGTTTCTCTGTTACTTTACAAGCCAGCTCAAATGCATAGGCCCAAACACACACGCACACACATACACGCACGCATGCTTGCACGCACACACACACAGTCACTCACTTACGCACGCACAGGCAATCATTTGACTCTCAACTAATTTCTCATTGTGGAGATACGAATTGGGAAGGCCGCCCGCTGAGGTGCCTGAGTAAAATGTGTCTGAAATGAGGGGCAGAGCGGGAGGAGAGTTTGAGGGATCCTATCATCCTACCAAGGTAAGGCTCAAAAGAGCAGTGGAGAGATAGAGCGGGAATAAGAGAGGAATGAGCGGGGCCTTCTGCTAGTGTGGGAATCAGTCGAAGAAATCAATTTTTAATTTGGCTGTCATGATGGTATAGCTGGTGTATCAGCAACACTGGCATAGATTTAATTGCACACATGTCTGGAGAGAGAGGGAGAGGGGAGAGAGAGGGAAGAGAGAGGGATAGGAGGGAGAGGAGGATGTGAAAGAGGGCAATAGTAAGGTCATATGTTGAGAGAAGGAGAGATGGCACAGGGGAAGACTCATTTCAGGAAACTAGGTGTATGTTGCGCATCACTACTTCACAGGAGAGACATTTGAACATATATATATATTTTTTTAATCAAAATGCCTTATGGAACATGTGAACTTTCATGTGCCTTAATAACAAAACTTGCATGCCTTCTGTAAATACAAATACAATTGTTAACCTGTTTAGGATAGGGGGCAGTATTTTCACGGCCGGATAAAAAAACGTACCCGATTTAATCTGGTTATTACTCCTGCCCAGAAACTAGAATATGCATATAATTTTATTTGGATAGAAAACACCCTAAAGTTTCTAAAACTGTTTGAATGGTGTCTGTGAGTATAACAGAACTCATATGGCAGGCCAAAACCTGAGAAGATTACATACAGGAAGTGCCCTGTCTGACCATTTCTTGGCCTTCTATAGCCTCTTTATGGAAAATAGAGGATCTCTGCTGTAACGTGACATTTTCTAAGGCTCCCATAGGCTCTCAGAAGGCGCCAGAACGGGGAATGATGACTCTGCAGTCCCTGGGCGAAAAACAGTAGGGCTTTTGGAAAGTGGTCGTTCTGAGAACAATGACACGGGTGCGCGCGTGCATGTGAAGACTCCATTTTCTATTTTCAGTGTTTGAACGAAAACAAGGTCTCCCGGTCGGAATATTATTGCTATTTTACGAGAAAAATCGCATAAAAATTTATTTTAAACAGCGTTTGACATGCTTCGAAGTACGGTAATGGAATATTTTGAAATTTTTTGTCACGATACGTGCCGGTGCGTCACCCCTCGGATAGTGTCTTGAACGCAAGAACAAAACGCAGCTATTTGGATATAACTATGGATTATTTGGAACCAAAACAACATTGGGTGTTGAAGTAGAAGTCCTGGGAGTGCATTCTGACGAAGAACAGCAAAGGTAATCCAATTTTTCTTATAGTAAATCAGAGTTTGGTGAGTGCCAAACTTGGTGGGTGTCAAAATAGCAAGCCATGATGGCCAGGCTATCTACTCAGAATATTGCAAAATGCGCTTTCACCGAAAAGCTATTTTAAAATCGGACAACGCGATTGCATAAAGGAGTTCTGTATCTATAATTCTTAAAATAATTGTTATGTTTTTTGTGAACGTTTATCGTGAGTAATTTAGTAAATTCACCGGAAGTTTTCGGTCGGTATGCTAGTTCTGAACGTCACATGCTAATGTAAAAAGCTGTTTTTTGATATAAATATGAACTTGATTGAACAAAACATGCATGTATTGTATAACATAATGTCCTAAGATTGTCATCTGATGAAGATCATCAAAGGTTAGTGCTGCATTTAGCTGTGGTTTTGGTTTTTGTGACATTATATGCTAGCTTGAAAAATGGGTGTCTGATTATTTCTGGCTGGGTACTCTCCTGACATAATCTAATGTTTTGCTTTCGTTGTAAAGCCTTTTTGAAATCGGACAATGTGGTTAGATAAAGGAGAGTCTTGTCTTTAAAATGGTGTAAAATAGTCATATGTTTGAAAAATTGAAGTTTTTGGATTTCTGAGGTGTTTGTAATTCGCGCCACGCTCTATCATTGGATATTGGCGAGGCGTTCCGCTAGCGGCACATCTAGATGTAAGAGGTTAAATTACAAGCCTAGTTGGTTTAGCCACAGAAAAAGCCAGTAACCTTCCCGCTAGCCATGATTAGCTGACATAATGAGAGGGCTGGACATGCCGAGAGATGAGTTCGGATTGGTCTGCCATGTATTAGGCTTCTGTTTATTTGAGATTGTCAGCATGTGTAGTTAATCTTGTCTAACGCAGCTTTAAAAAATATATATATTGTGTAGTGGAACTGGATAAGTGTTGCTCTCCACTTTCTGGAGGACCAAGTTTTGAAATCAGTGTAATTAGAGTACGATAGCTAAGAAGATGGAGAAAACACCTGTCTCTGGATTACATCTTCAAAAGTGTCCACGGACCATTCCCACATTCTCAAAAATAGAAATATTGTTTAATTCTTCAAACTTTTGATTGTCCAAGTGTCTCTCTGTGTTCCACAGTTTACATTCCATTCTCAAACACTACAGAGTATAGAGGCAGCGTTTTTATGACCGCCATAAAACAGCCGACTTCCCGCTCTCCCCCTCTACGAGAGAGAGCACGCTGTAGAGCGGACCCACTGTAACCTGATCCTTCAGATCTTCACAGGAGAGTTATGACAATGGCATCCGTGAGAGAGGGAGAATCGTCCATCCATGTATATGGGTAAGATAGTCTAGCTAGCTACATATTCAGATATTACACGTTTTCAATTTTGTCAGAAAGTCATTTTAATTTCAAGTTAAAGTGTACTGTTAGCTAGCTAGCTAACGTTACATGTATGATCGGTGTCATAATAGTATTCGTATCTCAGAGCCATTTCCTTTGCAAGGTATAGCCTAATGTTAGCTAGCTAACATTGAACCTGGTTGGTTAGCTACCTGCAGATTCATGCAGGGTAGTAACGTCATGAGTTGGGATTATGGTTCATTGTTTAGCTAGCTAGCTACATGTCCTAACGAAAGACTCCACTATGCAAGTATGCATTTCAGTAGGGCGAGTAAAATGGTCAGTGAGCTGTTCTGTCATTTGTGTCTGGAAGTAGATAGCAAGCTAGCCAACTTTAGCCATTTTGCTTGTGTGCTTGACTGCTGTTGTTAGGTCAGCTAGCTAATGTTACATGTATGATCTGTGTAGTAATATTATTAGTATCTCAGAGCCATTTGCTTTGCTAGTTATAGCCTAATGTTAGCTAGCTAACATGAAACCTGGTTGGTTTGCTACCTGCAGATTCATGCAGATAGTAACGTCATGAGTTGGGATTATGGCTAATTGTTTAGGTAGCTAGCTAGTTACGTCTTAAAATATTCCACTATACAAGTAACCCTTTCAATAAAATGTTAATGATGTCGCTGCAACAACTGTTGATAGACGTAGCTCGTAAATTCTCTCTGGCTATCTACTCCGATTTCAGAGCAGTCTTGTCTGAGTGTGCCAGAGCACAGAATAACTGATGAATTTACAAACGCTGAATATGTTGAATTTGGCCGGTGAATATGGCCGGTGTCAATAAACGTTGGCAAAAAAAGCGCACATTGTTGCCAGCAGCACAGTCGCAGTCACTAACGCTCTGGATAACATGAAACCAGCCTTACCAGCTATGCTAGGGTGAGTAAAATGGTCAGAGTGAGCTGTTCTCTCATTTGTATCTGGAAGTAGCTAGCTAGCTAGCCAACGTTAGCCAGTTAGCTTGACTGCTGTTGTTAGGATAGAACGCTTGGATCATACCTTAAAGAGATGGGTGGGGCTAAAGCTTAACCTGTTAGGGCTAGGGGGCAGCATTGACACGGCTGGATAAAAAACATACCCGATTTAATCTGGTTACCACTCCTACTCAGTAACTAGAATATGCATATACTTATTACATATGGATAGAAAACACCCTACATTTTCTAAAACTGTTTGAATGGTGTCTGTGAGTATAACAGAACTCAAATGGCAGGTCAAAACCTGAGAGATTCCTTTACAGGAAGTGGCCTGTCTGACCATTTGTTGAACTTCTTTTCCATCTCTATCATTTACTAAGGATCTCTGCTCTAACGTGACACTTCCCACGTCTTCCATAGGCTCTCAGAGCCCGGGAAAAAACAGAATGTCGTCATTCCAGCCCCAGGCTGAAACACATTATCGCCTTTCTCAAGTGGCCCATCAAGAGACACTAGCTTATGCGCGTGACCCCGACCGCCCCCGCCTTTGGGATTTTTTCCTCTGTTTGCCGAAAAGGAGATTCCCTGTCGGAATATTATCGCTTTTCTACGAGAAAAATGACGTAAAAATTGATTTTAAACAGCGGTTGACATGCTTCGACGTACGGTAATGGAATACTTTGAATTTTATTGTCAGGAATTGCGCCAAGCGCGTGACACTTCTTTACTATTTCGGATAGTGTCTGGAACGCACGAACAAAACGCCGCTATTCGGATATAACGATGGATTATTTTGGACCAAACCAACATTTGTTATTGAAGTAGCTGTCCTGGGTGTGTATTCTGACGAAGACAACAAAAGGTAATGACATTTTTATAATAGTAAATATGATTATGGTGAGTGCTAAACTTGCCGGGTGTCTAAATAGCGAGCCCGTGATGCCTGGGCTATGTACTTAGAATATTGCAAAATGTGCTTTCACCAAAAAGCTATTTTAAAATCGGACATATCGAGTGCATAGAGGAGGTCTGTATCTATAATTCTTAAAATAATTGTTATGCTTTTTGTGAACGTTTATCGTGAGTAATTTAGTAAAATGTTAGCGAATTCCCCGTAAGTTTGCGGGGGGTATGCTAGTTCTGAACGTCACATGCTAATGTAAAAAGCTGGTTTTTGATATAAATATGAACTTGATTGAACAAAACATGCATGTATTGTATAACATAATGTCCTAGGGTTGTCATCTGATGAAGATCATCAAAGGTGAGTGCTGCATTTAGCTGTCTTCTGGGTTTTGGTGACATTATATGCTGGCTTGAAAAATGGGTGTCTGATTATTTCTGGCTTGGTACTCTGCTGACATAATCTAATGTTTTGCTTTCGTTGTAAAGCCTTTTTGAAATCGGACAGTGTGGTTAGATTAACGAGAGTCTTATCTTTAAATGGCTGTAAAATAGTCATATGTTTGAGAAATTGAAGTAATAGGATTTTTAAGGTTTTGAAAATCGCGCCACAGGATAGCCGTGGCTGTTACGTAGGTGGGACGAATTCGTCCCGCCTAGCCTAGAGAGGTTAAGAGGGTATGAACGATGGTGAATGGGTGTAGACAAAGCAGTGGTCTCCAGCAGGTGTACCAAAACATTCAAAGGCCATTTTCTCAAAAGTGAGGTTAAAAGTTTATCTACTTTCAAAGTAGAATTACTTTCCCATTGTTGCTCAACTGTAGCATATGATACCATTTTCTAGTTCTGAGTCTCCTCTTTTATCTAATGTAAAAAACACCATTTCAACACCAACACCATTTTGCTACATAAGGCCGAATCGATCCGGTCTTTCACAGATGGTAATATGGGGGGAAAGAGAGATCACAAGTTGAGAGAAGGAGAGATGGCAGAGAGGAAGACAGATAGTAATATGGGGGGAAAGAGAGGTCACAAGTTGTGAGAAGGAGAGGTGGCAGAGAGGAAGACAGATGGTAATATGGGGGGAAAGAGAGATCACAAGTTGAGAGAAGGAGAGATGAAGACAGATGGTAATATGGGGGGAAAGAGAGGTCACAAGTTGAGAGAAGGAGAGATGGCAGAGAGGAAGACAGATGGTAATATGGGGAAAGAGAGGTCACAAGTTGAGAGATGAAGACAGATGGTAATATGGGGAAAGAGAGGTCACAAGTTGAGAGAAGGAGAGATGAAGACAGATGGTAATATGGGGGGAAAGAGAGGTCACAAGTTGAGAGATGAAGACAGATGGTAATATGGGGAAAGAGAGGTCACAAGTTGAGAGATGAAGACAGATGGTAATATGGGGGAAAGAGAGGTCACAAGTTGAGAGATGAAGACAGATGGTAATATGGGGGGAAAGAGAGGTCACAAGGTGAGAGATGAAGACAGATGGTAATATGGGGGGAAAGAGAGGTCTCAAGTTTTTTTCTTTTTCTTTTTTACCCCCTTTTTCTCCCCAATTTCGTGGTATCCAATTGGTAGTAGTTACTGTCTTGTCTCATCGCTGCAACTCCCGTACGGACTCAGGAGAGGCGAAGGTCGAGAGCCATGCGTCCTCCGAAACACAACCCAACCAAGCAGCACGGCTTCTTAACACAGCGCGCATCCAACCCGGAAGCCAGCCGCACCAATGTGTCGGAGGAAACACCGTACACCTAGCGACCTGGTGATCGTGCACTGCGCCCGGCCCGCCACAGGAGTCGCTAGTGCTCGATGAGACAAGGATATCCCTGCCGGCAAAACCCTCCCTAACCCGGACGATGCTGGGCCAATTGTGAAATGCCCCATGGGCCTCCCGGTCGCGGCCAGCTGCGACAGAGCCTGGGCTCAAATCCAGAGTCTCTGGTGGCACAGCTAGCCCTTAGACCACTGTGCCACCAGGGAGGCCGAGAGGTCTCAAGTTGAGAGAAGGAGAGATGGCAGAGAGGAATGACAGAGAGTAATATGGGGGAAAGAGAGGTCTCAAGTTGAGAGAAGGAGAGATGGCAGAGAGGAAGACAGATGGTAGTATGGGGGAAAGAGAGGTCTCAAGTTGAGAGAAGGAGAGATGGCAGAGAGGAAGACAGATGGTAGTATGGGGAAAGAGAAGTCTCAAGTTGAGAGAAGGAGAGATGGCAGAGAGGAAGACAGATGGTAATATGGGGGAAAGAGAGGTCTCAAGTTGAGAGAAAGGGAGATGGCAGAAAGGAAAACAGATGGTAATATGGGGGAAAGAGAGACTCAAGTTGAGAGAAGGAGAGATGGCAGAGAGGAAGACAGAGAGTAATATGGGGGAAAGAGAGGTCACAAGTTGAGAGAAGGAGAGATGACAGATAGTAGTATGGGGGAAAGAGAGCAAAGGTGAGAACAACACTGGAGGGGGATTTCACCCCCCCACCCCCCAAAAAAAAAAAAAAACTCTCACCAAAAAAGACATGCAAACGCACATCACACACCCACAGTGTTACCTGAGAACAATACAAGTCTCATCACACACCCACAGTGTTACTTGAGAACAATACAAGTCTCATCACACACCCACAGTGTTACCTGAGAACAATACAAGTCTCATCAAACACCCACAGTGTTACCTGAGAACAATACAAGTATCATCAAACACCCACAGTGTTACCTGAGAACAATACAAGTCTCATCAAACACCCACAGTGTTACCTGAGAACAATACAAGTCACATCAAACACCCACAGTGTTACCTGAGAACAATACAAGTCACATCAAACACCCACAGTGTTACCTGAGAACAATACAAGTCTCATCAAACACCCACAGTGTTACCTGAGAACAATACAAGTCTCATCAAACACCCACAGTGTTACCTGAGAACAATACAAGTCTCATCACACACCCACAGTGTTACCTGAGAACAATACAAGTCACATCAAACACCCACAGTGTTACCTGAGAACAATACAAGTCACATCAAACACCCACAGTGTTACCTGAGAACAATACAAGTCAATTCACACATCCACAGCGTTACCTGAGAACAATACAAGTCACATCAAACACCCACAGTGTTACCTGAGAACAATACAAGTCACATCAAACACCCACAGTGTTACCTGAGAACAATACAAGTCACATCAAACACCCACAGTGTTACCTGAGAACAATACAAGTCACATCAAACACCCACAGTGTTACCTGAGAACAATACAAGTCACATCAAACACCCACAGTGTTACCTGAGAACAATACAAGTCTCATCAAACACCCACAGTGTTACCTGAGAACAATACAAGTCTCATCAAACACCCACAGTGTTACCTGAGAACAATACAAGTCTCATCACACACCCACAGTGTTACCTGAGAACAATACAAGTCACATCAAACACCCACAGTGTTACCTGAGAACAATACAAGTCATATCAAACACCCACAGTGTTACCTGAGAACAATGCAAGTCAATTCACACATCCACAGTGTTACCTGAGAACAATACAAGTCACATCACACACACACAGTGTTACCTAAGAACAATACAAGATAAACTTTTGTTCTTTAAGGCTCCTCTCTGGATCCTACTTTTCCTTTCTGTCTTTCAACTCACTCCCTCCATTGCTCTCTCGCTCTCTTCTGTCTCACTCTATTCTCTCTCTCTCTTCTATCTCACTGTATCTTCTCTCTCAATCTCTCTTCTATCTCACTCTATCCTCTCTCTCTCCTCTCTCTCTCTCTCTCTCTCTCTCTCTCTCTCTCTCTCCTCTCTCTCAATCTCTCTTCTTCCCTTCATTGGATATCTTGCTCCTGGAGGCTCCTGGCCAAGCGTATCAAAGGCCTTTCGTGCCACTGGGAACTTGAAAGCACAGCCACAGCCCTGACACAAGACTTGTAATTCTGCCCACAGTATTGACCAACAGGATGAAACGGCCTAAAGTCTAAAAGCAGCACATTTCTCTCTTTCTTTCTTTCTTTCTCCCTACCTTCTCTCGCTCTCCTCTCCCACTATCTCTCTCCTCTCCCTTTACTCACTCTCTTTTCTCTTCCTCTCTCTCTCCCCTTCTCTCTCACTCTCTTTCTTTCCCTCTCTCTCTCTCTTCATTCGCTCTTCTCTCTTTCCCCTCTCGTCTCTCTCTCCACTCGCTCTTCTCTCTTTCCTCTATCCCTCTTTCCTCTCTCTCTCTCCCCCCTCTCTTATTTCTCCTTAATTCACGTCTGCACAGTCTTCTCACTTTTACTTTGTATCCTCTCTTCCCCCATTTTTTTCATTTGTCCTTTTCCCTCTTTGTATCTCATTATGCTTCTTCACCTTCTACTTTCTACTCATCCTCTGCCTCCTTTCCCTCTGTCTGGGAATTGAATGTATAATCATCAACATCTTCATAAGACTAGAATTGCTTTGGGAGGATGATTTGAAGAGGGAATTTCCCAAATAGCAACCAAACAATGAAAATGTAATTACTATATAATTCATTAAATCTGATGAAACAATAATGACTTACTCAATCAGAGAATGTTTATAAGAAAAATATTGCTGTCGTATTCCCATCCGTTCCTCTATAAGTAATTTCATTGGAGTGGTCTTCTTCCCAGCTTGTTGAGTTGTGGCTTGGAGCCTTATTGGGGACATTTTTTTTGTTCATACCAACTATGGGGATTTATCAGTCTACTTCCTCTTAGAGTTAGGATAATAACTTAGCGTCCCTGAGACAATATCCAGCCTGTTTATAGGGGGAGTTATGATGCATCTAAAAGCCTTTCTGAGACCTCTCTCTCTCACTCACACACTCACACACACACACACACACACACACACACACACACACACACACACACACACACACACACACACACACACACACACACACATCTGTGAGGACAGTTTGTGTACGCGAGCAAATATGTGTGTGTGTGTGTGTGTGTGTGTGTGTGTGTGTGTGTGTGTGTGTGTGTGTGTGTGTGTGTGTGTGTGTGTGTGTGTGTGTGTGTGTGTGTGTACGTGCATGTCTGTGTGTGTGTGCCTGATTCCCCCCTCAATCCCCAGTACTGAACCAGAGAGACACTCACGTCTTTGAGGCAGCCCATGAAGTTGTTGCTGACGGGTGATCCGGGCAGGTCTGCAGTATTGGGACTCCCCCCAATGTAGAAGAAGTCATCTGATCCCAACATGGTATAGTCCTCCTGGGTATAACCAGTAGTGGTCAGAATACCATCCACTGATATGGTCACCTGGTACGGGCACGGCCCAACAGACACAGGTAGGTATAGAGGGATAGATAGATGGAGAGAGACAAAAAAAGAGAGAGAAAGAGTAGAGGAGTGGAGTGGAGGAGGGGAAAGGAAAGGAAGAAGTTGGATTAAACACTGGCGGTAGGCGGGTCTGTCCCCTACGGTGGGACGTTACTCGTTAATGATTGGTCGCGTTTGCGCAGCTCAGTGGGGAGTCGCTCGGGAATGCAGTTGCTGGGGTTGACCACTGGGACGGTGCTGTTTTCACTCTCTAATAACAGTTCTCAAGGGCATATTATTTTACCACTTTACAAACTGCACCACTGAAAATATCCACACATTGTTAAATGCAGCATGCCCTTGCAGGGTCAAACAACTGATAAACCTCAACGCTTGACTATTCTGTCTGCGTTCCCAGACGAACATAACCTCAATCAAGAGAATCGGGGGATAAAAATAACTGTCTTTGAATATTTAATTGCCAAAAGTTGCGTCTTTTGTGTGAGGTTCTGGGTGTGAGCGGCATCTTTGATCACTGACAGAGTGGAAACCACCAGGCTGAATCAAACGTTCACCGCCAGAAGTCTGATGGAGGGGAGATACCGCCGACTGAGAAGAGAAACACGCCTTTGTTTTCCTTTCATTGAACGTAAAAAGGCGTCAACCGTCTGTTTTAAAGGCTCCCTCAGGCCCTTGGGGGAAGATTGTCAGTTTTTGACAGAAAGGCACCAGGCGCGTAGACATATTAATTCCCTCTGTCTACAGAATGTTAAGTTCTGGGTCTATTCATTAGTATTTCCAAGACACCAAAGTATCCTTCAGTTCATAGTCACTGTGAGTTGACCTTAATTTGATTTGAGATGAGAGGGGGGCTCTTTAACATGTAACACCAGGCTTTGCCTTAGCTCCAGACTACTCAGGGTGGGGGAGGAAATCAGACATGAAATCTGTCCAATTGAAGTTACTATGCAGTGTGAATAGATTAAAAAAAACATTTGCCTTGTAACAGACTTATACATTAGATGTGGTGTTTATAATTAAATGTCTAACCATTATAATAATGAATGTTTTGATGCCTGCTTTGACGACTGAGGAACACTGTAACTGTGTTTGCCAGGAGTTTTGTGGAAACAGATCAGTGTCTTGCCAAGTGACTCGATTTGGATCTGATACAGTCCAATACTAATTTAATTTATAGTGTAATTAGACTAATAGTCCTGGCTGGAGTCGCTAGGACGCTCTCCAATCTTTAATTTGACATCTGTTGGTCCACATACACACTGAACCACACACAAACCAACAGCCCTGCTCTGGGTTACAATGAACAACATTACATTTCCACAGTACAAATGCTTCATACTGGGTGTATAGGTCGTTTGGGATTTACTGTACTAGTCTCTAATCCAGGCTGATTGGAGGTGGTAGAAAACAGACAATTATTTTCTTCTTTATTTTCTCTTTTAATAAGGTAAAAGAGAGAGTGGGGTAAGTTGAGCCAAAGGGGTAAGTTGAGCCACCCTTGTTTCTAGGAAACCATACACAAAATTAATAGTTTGACCAGATATTTAGGAAGAGGTCATCATTTAATTGACTATTTGAAGAAAGAAACCACATGGAAAATGTGGTAAGCAAGTTAGGTAAAGAAAACTGATTTTCACAAAGTGAAATGTATTTATCATGTTAGAGGATTCATGATGCTTGTATCTCAACCAAAGTAGATACTTTTAAGATTATTCTATACATCAGTTAGGATCTTTATAAGCTTCAATATGAGGTCCTAAACCTAGGATGAAAGCACATCCTTGTTTGCCTTGGGGTAAATTGAACCAATGGCCATGGGGTAAGTTGAGCCAATGGTTGAGCCAATGGCAAGTTGAGCAAATTGAAGTGTTTTCTTCCCAGGTGTAATGCAAGGTATTATCGCTGGGATATGAGGTAACAACAGAGCCTGGCCTATGTTAAAAGTGTTTTAAGAAAGTACAAGGTGTTTGTTAGGTGTTAAGCCTGTGTTAAAAGATGCTTAAAATGGATGTGTTGAATTGTGTTTGGGAAATAAAGATAGACATGATTTAAAAAAAGGTAGTGGTTATTATTCATTCAGTACAGACATTTGTAGATGGCTTAACTTACCCTGTCCTGCGGCTTAACTTATCCCATACCCGGGTAAGTTTAGCCAAAATACCACTGTTTTGGACAAGTTATGTTTTTAAAACTGTAATGTTTACATGCATTCAGATATTTTCCATGGATACACAACTTCCTGAAATATATGTCAAATCAACTCAAAGTTTATTGGTCGCTAACACAGCTTTGCAGATGTTATCGCAGGTGCACCGAAATGCTTGTATATGGTCATCACCAGTCTGAATTCAAAGTAGATTACACACATCTACACAGAATACCCCATAATGACAAAGTTATGTGTTTTTAGAAATGTTTGCTAATTTATTGAAAATGAAATACAGAAACCTAATTTACATAAGTATTTACACCCCTTTGCTATGAACCTCCAAATTGAGCTCAGGTGCATCCAATTTCCTTTGATCATCCTTCAGATGTCACTAAAACTTGAATGGAGTCCACATGTGGGCAATTTAACTGTTTGGACATGATTTAGAAAGAAACACACCTGCCTATATAAACTCCCAGAACGGACAGTGCAGAAACAATGCCATGAAGTCCAAGGAACTGTACGTAGATCTCCGAGATATCTATCTGGGGAAGTGTATAAAGACCGTTTCCAAGAGCACAGTGGTCTCCATCAGAAAAATGGAACGACCCAGACTCTGCCTAGAGCTGGCCGTCTGACCAAATTGACCAACCGGTCAAGAAGGACATTGGTCAGGGAGGTCACCAAGAATCCTTTGACAGAACTACAGAGTTCTTTGGCTGAGATGGGAGAACCTGCCAGAAGGACAACGGTCTCTACAGCACTTCACCAATCTGGGCTTTATTGGAGGGTGGCCAGATGGAAGCCACTCCTGAGAAAAAGGCACATGACAGCATGCCTGGAGTTTGCAAAAAGGCATGCGAAAGACTGAGATCTTAAGGCAAAGGATTATGTATGTGGCCTGATATGACAAAATATTTACTATTTGGCCTGAATGGAAAGAGCTATGTCTGGAGAAAACCAGCCACAGCTCATCACTCGTCTAACACCATCCCTAACGTGAAGCATGGTGGTGGCAGAATAATGCTATGGGGATGCTTTTCAATGGCAGGGACTGGGAGACTGGTAAGGATAGAGAGAACAATGAATGGAGCCAAATACAGGCAAATCCTTGATGACAACCTGCTCCAGAGTGCACACTACCTTAGAATTGGGCAAGATATGTGTTCCAACAGGACAATGACCGCAAGCATACAGCCAAAGCAATGCTGGAATGGCTTCAGAACAAGAATGTGACAGTCCTTGAGTGACACAGCCAAAGTCCAGACTTGAATCCCATTGAAAATATATGGAAAGACTTGAAGATTGCTGTTCATCTCAGCTCCCCATCTAACTTAACAGAGCTTGAGAAAATCTGCAAGGAAGAATGGGAGAAAATCCCCAAATCCAGATGTGCAAAGCTGATACAGACATACCCAAGATGACTCAATGCTGTATTTGCCGCCAAAGGTGCTTCTACAAAGTATTGACTCGGGTGTGAATACTTATATAAATGAGATATTTCTGTTTTTCATTTTCAATAAATATACAAACATTTAAAAAAACATGTTTTCATTTAGTTATTACGGGGTAGTGTGTGTAGATGGGTGAGGGGAAAAAAAGCTATTTAATCCATTTTGAATTCAGGATGTAAAAATAAAATGTGGAATAAATTAAGGGCTTTGAATACTTTCTGAACGCACTGTATATCGATGTAGATATCTTTGTCAGAAAGAATACTACATCTCCATTGAGGGAGTGATGCTGAATGTCAAAAATGGCTCAACTTACCCCACTCTTCCTTACCTGTAGGTTGATTTTGAGTATCTATTGAATCAGTTTTGTTGATAGTTTCAAATATTCAACATTTTCTATCAATTGAGATGAATTGGAGCCTACGAAAAGTTAACTTACCTTACATTGTGTTCTGTAAAGCATTTTAGATCAAAGTATTTCTTCAGCAATGTTTACCAATCAAATACTTTAGACATCTCCATACAGACAACTCAACGTTCTGGCAAACGACTGGTTTATAATAAAAGTTTTCCCTCATCACAATCAATAACAGACCAGTTGACTACCAAACTGTGAATACCAACCAAGCAAAAAATCTATTTCCATTCAACTTTTCTAACTTCACCAACACTTCATTAAACATTTATACAAATATGCCTGAGTTGAAAGTGAAAACCATGGTGCTTCGTTCTTTTGAGGTCCTGAAAAGAGCCCTGACAACAACTGCACTCCGAATGTCTCGTCCCCAGCAGAGCGCTCTGTTATTCCTTTTCATTTGGTCGTTTTAGTTTTTTTTTTACGTACTTCCCTCGAAACAGGGCAACCCATTTTTATGTCTGCTGTCACTACTTGAGGAGAATATATAGAGGTCAGTTTTGGTTGCGCTAAGAGGAGGTGGTGGAGGTGGAGTTGGGCATATCCCTGGTCTTCCGGGGGATGCAGGGCTGTCGATATGTTCAACTTCTCTGGAGGGGGAGGGGTCCTGTGGGGGGAGGAGGCTGAGGGGGAGAAGGGAGGAGGGTCAATGTTACCGGCTATCAGTCTTTCGAGAAGAATCATAGCCCAATTGGCCCAATTGATTCCAACACAGGAGGTTGGTGGCACCTTAATTGGAGAGGACGGGCTTGTGGTAATGGCTGGAGCGGAATAAGTGAAATGGTATCAAATACATCAAACACATGGTTTCCATGTGTTTGATGCCATTCCATTTGCTCCATTCCAGCCATTATTATGAGCCATCCTCCCCTTAGCAGCCTCCACTGGATTCCAAGTACGAGTGAGTTTGACACACACTAATAAAAAAACAGGGATCCATCGCAATTGAGTTCTCACTCCACGAACAACACAACCTCTTCTTGGCTGTTATTTGAACCCATTTCCGGGACAGAATAAGATACCAACTGCAGCAATTAAGGCAGTTTTGTGTGTGTTTAGCTGTGTGGTGGTTGTCGGTGTAGCGCTATGCTAGCCTGGCACTGGGTCCAGTAGTTCGCATCATTAGAGGGCCGTTAATGGAGGGAGCGTCAGCCAGCTGCCAGCCACCTGTGAGGATTACAGCTGAAAGAGGAATATAGAAGATTAGCACTGGTTTTGGCCCCATTCCTCTCTCTTTCTCTTCCTCTCACCGTTTTGCCTGCCCCTCTGTATTCAGAGCCTCTCAGATCACCCATTCATGCAAGAAATAGTAACAAGAAATAGTTTCATTGTAGTCTCCATTTAACTATGTTTTAAAAAATACTGTTTCCAGGCAATATTCCTAAATGTGTTATGCTGCTAATTGTTCCAAGTTGGTTATCCCCATTTGTCCAGGTGATAAGATATACAGTTGAATCAGGGGATCTGGCTTTTGGCCAGAGCAAATGTCTATAGAATATTAAGGACGGTACTGGAGGTTTTGCTTCAGTCTTAAGCTCAACAGAATATTATTGTCTGGCCTGATGTTGCTTGTGGTTGCATCATCATCCATTGGTTGTCATCATTAATTTGCCTGAGACTAACTGGTGATGACATCACAGCTAGCTGCTGGTTCAAAACATTATAAATACTACTAGAGAGTATATGCCTGGATATTTCTCTTGGGCCTTTCTTAGTTTGTATCTCTGAATGTCCATTTGTCTGGAACCCAACAGCTCTTTCATACACAGTGAAGTCAGCCCCTCTCTCTGCCTGACCTAAAAGGAGATGGAAAATTCAGCATCGTCACAACCACAATCTGAACTCACCACCTGTCATGTAACCTGTCACTATCCCCTATTTCCCTCTCTCCCTCTCCATCTGTCTCAGACAAACACACACAATGCTGTGCATGTAAACACATACAGTTCAAGTCAGAAGTTTACAAACACTTAGGCTGGAGTCAGTAAAACTCGTTTTTCAACCACTCCACACATTTCTTGTTAACAAACTATAGTTTTGGCAAGTTGATTAGGACATCTACTTTGTGCATGACACAAGTAATTTTTCCAACAATTGTTTACAGACAGATTATTTCACTTATAATTCACTGTATCACAATTCCAGTGGGTAAGAAGTTTACATGCACTAAGTTGACTGTGCCTTTAAACAGCTTGGAAAATCCCAGGAAATGATGTCATGGCTTTAGAAGCTTCTGATAGGTAATTTACATCATTTGAGTCAATTGGAGGTGTAGCTGTGGATGTATTTCAAAGCCTACCTTCAAACTCAGTGCCTCTTTGCTTGACATCATGGGAAAATCAAAAGAAATCAGCCAAGACTTCAGAAAAACTATTGTAGACCTCCACAAGTTTGGTTCATCCTTGGGAGCAAGTTCCAAACGCCTGAAGGTACCACGTTCATCTGTAGAAACAATAGTACGCTATTATAAACACCATGGGACCACGCAGCCATCATACCGCTCAGGAAGGAGTCTCCTAGAGATGAACATACTTTGGTGCGAGAAGTGCAAATCAATCCCAGAACAACAGCAAAGGACCTTGTGAAGATACTGGAGGAAACAGGTTCAAAACTATCTATATCCACAGTAAAACGTGTCCTATATCGACATAACCTGAAAGGCCGCTCAGCAAGGAAGAAGCCACTGCTCCAAAACCGCCATAAAAAAAGCCAGACTACGGTTTGCAACTGCACATGGGGACAAAGATCGTACTTTTTGGAGAAATGTCCTCTAGTCTGAAGAAACAAAAATATAATTATTTGGCCATAAAGACCATCGTTATGTTTGAAGGAAAAAGGGGGAGGCTTGCAAGCCAAAAAACACCATCCCAACCGTGAAGCACGGTGGTGGCAGCATCATGTTGTGGGGTTGCTTTGCTGCTGGAGGGACTGGTGCACTTCACAAAATAGATGGCATCATGAGGAAAGAAAATTATGTGGATATATTGAATCAACATCTCAAGACATCAGTCAGGAAGTTAAAGCTTGGTTGCAAATGGGTCTTCCAAATGGACAATGACCCCAAGCATACTTCCAAAGTTGTGGCAAAATGGCTTAAGGACAACAAAGTCACGGTATTGGAGTGGCCATCACAAAGCCCTGACATAAATCCCATAGAAAATGTGTGGGCAGAACTGAAAAAGGAGGCCTACAAACCTGACTCATTTACACCAGCTTTGTCAGGAGGAATGGGCCAAAATTCACCCGACTTATTGTGGGAAGCTTGTGGAAGGCTACCCGAAACGTTTGACCCAAGTTAAACAATTTAAAGGCAATGCTACCAAATACTAATTGAGTGTATGTAAACTTCTGACCAACTGGGAATGTGGTGAAAGAAATAAAAGCTGAAATAAATAATTCTCTCTACTATTATTCTGACATTTCACATTCTTAAAATAAATTGATCATCCTAACTGCCCTAAGACAGGGAATTTTTACTAGGATTAAATGTCAGGAATTGTGAAAAACTGAGTTTAAATGTATTTGGCTAAGGTGTATGTAAACCTCCGACTTCAACTGTACCATACACACACAGACATACACACACCGTCTCATCCAAGCTTGGCCTTGTTCGAATAACTCTCTGGTGATTGACGTTCGCTGTGTGCTTGTTAAAGGATCACGTAACATCTCAATTTCACTTTTTAAAGGCCGAATACCCACGATGAAAAACTAAACTGCCTTCAGCTGATTACTCATCATGAAAGACTAACCTGTCTTCAACTGACCACCCATCATGAAAGACTAACCTGTCTTCAGCTGACTATCCATCATGAAAGTCTAATCTGTCTTCAGCTGACTATCCATCATGAAAGACTAACCTGTCTTCAGCTGACCACCCATCATGAAAGACTAACCTGACTTCAGCTGACTATCCATCATGAAAGACTAACCTGTCTTCAGCTGACTATCCGTCATGAAAGTCTAATCTGTCTTCAGCTGACTATCCATCATGATAGTCTAACCTGTCTTCAGCTGACTATCCATCATGAAAGACTAACCTGTCTTCAGCTGACCACCCATCATGAAAGTCTAACCTGTCTTCAGCTGACTATCCATCATGAAAGACTAACCTGTCTTCAGCTGACTATCCATCATGAAAGTCTAAGAATCTTTGTTGTATGACATGTCAAGCCTTGTTCGGATGAGATATTGATGATGTTTTATACCGAGCCAGAGAATTAAACAATCCTATTAGATGAATGGAGCGCCAGTCAAAGGCAGCACATTTTCTCAAAGTGCTGCCAAACATATAACTAGGGTGGCTAACACTTCTAGAGCCCTTCACTTTGAACAAGGCCCAAGACATTTTGTGCTGACGCCAGCATTACATGGTAAAGCCTATTCGTTTAACACATACGAGGTCTGGATCATGCCCTCATGGCTGCAACACCTTATGGGCTACAAGCCTGACGTTGGAGGCTTAGGAGGTAACACCTGGCATGGCACGAGACAGGATGTGTCAAGGCAACAGTGACTACAAGGTAATACCACTAAGATCACATGGGGATCAAGAATACAGACTGAGGATGAGAGAGGCGGGGGCTTTGTTAAGAGTTCTATTGACTCTTGAGCTTCCACTTTTCCTCTCTGTCAACATGAAAGGATTGTATCCAGATCATAGCCAATGATAATCCATTATACTGTGTATGCTGGGTCAGTGAACCAATCCAAGTCGCTTTAAACCTATATGCTCTAATCCGTGATACATATTGTATGATCATGGTTTCTTCATGCTGGAGAGGGCAGAATCAGTGAAGCCAATTCCCCAGAGTTGCACCATAAGTTATTGCCTTTTTACCATTGATTTCTGAAAAAGAAGACAATGCATTCTTAATAATGGGTAAATGGAGTGGGTCGTTCTATTTATTTTGTGCAATTTTACATCTAATATAAACGAGTAAATGATACACCATCCTGAAATGTTAACACAGAATTGGTGCAATGTTTAGTGTAGTTATACTTCTGAAGTGTAGCAGGGCACCTTTCCATCAGTGCCATCGGGCTTACATTTCCTCACGTATCCTATAATATAGCAGGGGACACTTGTATTTATCTCACCTTTATTTTATCAGGGAGTCATACTGAGACCAAGGTCTCTTTTACAGATGAGCCCTGAATTACAGAAATGACAGAAAATACACAAAGAAAAAGAAAAAGACAAAATGCAAGCAGAAAGAAAAACACGCTCATAAAAAAACAAAGTGGTTCATCCTCAATCAGCATTCTGAACTGGCCAAGAGGCACCAAAACATCACATCTCAGAACATTTTGAAGAAAAAGCTGATTTACCTAACTCGGTGAGTAGAGACCAAAAGGAATTTCCAGTGTTGATGAGTCGGATGACAATGGAAGTGGATCTGGGAGATGTAATGAAAGGGTACATCTTGAGGTTTGTGATGGTGGGAAATTGGCTGCTTTCACTTCAGTTGCTCAGCCAGGGTTATTTTTGACACACCGTAATGTGTGAGGGAAATTACACTGGTTTACATGCAAAAAGGGTTTGAAGGACTCTGGGATAAAGCAGGTAAAACCAGGTCATATCCACAGCTATGCATGAAGCATGCTATAGGACCATTTTTGGCAACCTTTGTTTCAGCCTCAGTTGTATCACGCCCTTAAATATTCAACTATCATTGCCGTCAATTTGATGATTAGTGGAATATGTGTGTGCTTGCAGGGCTGGAACAAATGCATTCCCACCCTGCAAGCTAGATAAGAGGTCAGATAAATATGCCATCCAGCTATGAATTTGGGATTTGATGATGCTGCAAAGTTTCACCCGCATTTGGTAAAAGTTTCCATCTTGTTGCCATAGGACCAAAGTGACGCATACGGGGAGTAATGTATCACCTTGTCAGCCAAGATATAATGATATCATATTGATGTATTGGAACCAGGACCGTTTCTGACCCTCTTTTATTTACCTTAAATGTGCCTTGACAGCTCATTCCTTCTCGTGCCAAACCAACTGTGCTCCTCAGCACCGAATATATTATATATAACATCTTCATGAAGACACTAGTAACGCTATACCCGCCTTTCTATTTAAAGCGACAATAGACTGAGTGCTATGTAATTGATTCCTATTACAAAATCCTAATTCCCCTCAAAACATGGCATGCAGCTCCAGTTCAGTGAGCAAATAGCTTGGGTATCAATGGAATACGGAGACTTACTGTGCCTTCGGAAAGTATTCAGACCCCTTGACTTTTTCCACATTTGGTGGTTCCAAACTTCTTCCATTTAAGAATGATGGAGGCCACTGTGTTCTTGGGGACCTTGAATGCTGCAGACATTTTTTGTTACCCTTCCCCAGATCTGTGCCTCAACACAATCCTGTCTCGGAGCTCTACGGACAATTCCTTCAACCTCATGGCTTGCTTTTTGCTTTGGTATGCAATGTCAACAGTGGGACCTTACGTAGACAGCTGTATGCCTTTCCAAATCATGTCCAAACAATTGAATTTACCACAGGTGGACTCCAATCAAGTTGTAGAAACATCTCAAAGATGATCAATAGAAACAGGATGCACCTGAGCTCAATTTTGAGTCTCATAGCAAAGAGTCTGAATACTTACATATGTAAACAAGGTATTTCTGTTTTATATTTTTTAAACGTAACAGAATGTGGAAAAAGTCAAGGGTGTAAATACTTTTTGAAGGCACTGTATATAAAGCACAACATCCCTGTGCAGGTGATAAACAGAGTTTCATTATGCTTCTCTGCAGCGTAGCCGTGTTTTCTGATCAGAGCATTGATGCGCTGACTTGTTCTCTGGACAAATCTCAGTGTTGCCCAATCCATCGCTTGCTGTCGTTTTAAATGACCAATTAAGGCTTAGTTTACCTAACATTTATTGCGGAATAGCTGAAGCTCATTGTACACTTTATCATACAGAGATGCCAAAAAGTATCCATATATTTTCTAAACCGATGTTGTAATCAGTATGTCATATACTGTAGGATACCAATAAAGTAATGTATTGAGGGTAAGAAGCTATAGAGGCACATGCGCAAGCAGATGCACACACACACACACACACACACACACACACACACACACACACACACACACACACACACACACACACACACACACACACACACACACACACACACAGAGAGACCACCTATTCCTAAACCTCATTACAGAACACAGCCAACTTAAATCCCTCAAAATTGCTGTTGATGTTAATCACACCAAACACCATAAGTGAACCACACACCATAAGTGAACCACACACCATCAGTGAACCAAACACCGTCAGTGAACCAAACACCGTCTGTGAACCACACACCATCAGTGAACCCAACACCATCAGTGAACCCAACACCATCAGTGAACCACAACACCAGCAGTGAACCACACACCATCAGTGAACCCAACACCATCAGTGAACCACAACACCAGCAGTGAACCACACACCATCAGTGAACCACAACACCAGCAGTGAACCACACAACATCAGTGAACCCAACACCATCAGTGAACCCAACACCATCAGTGAACCCAACACCATCAGTGAACCACACACCATCAGTGAACCCAACACCATCAGTGAACCCAACACCATCAGTGAACCACACACCGGCAGTGAACCACACACCGGCAGTGAACCACACACCATCAGTGAACCAAACACCAGTGGACCAAACACCATCAGTGAAAAAAACACCATTAGTGAACCAAACACATCAGTGAACCACACACATCAGTGAACCACACACATCAGTGAACCAAACACCATCAGTGAACCACACACATCAATGAACCACACACATCAGTGAACCACACACATCAGTGAACCACACACATCAGTGAACCACACACATCAGTGAACCACACACATCAGTGAACCACACACATCAGTGAACCACACACCATCAGTGAACAAAACACCATCAGTGAACCACACACATCAGTGAACCACACACCATCAGTGAACAAAACACCATCAGTGAACAAAACACCATCAGTGAACAAAACACCATCAGTGAACCACACCATCAGTGAACAAAACACCATCAGTGAACAAAACACCATCAGTGAACCACACCATCAGTGAACCACACCATCAGTGAACAAAACACCATCAGTGAACAAAACACCATCAGTGAACAAAACACCATCAGTGAACCACACACCATCAGTGAACCACACACCGTCAGCGAACCACACACCGTCAGCGAACCACACACGATCAGTGAACCACACACCGTCAGCGAACCACACACGATCAGTGAACCACACACCGTCAGTGAACCACACACCGTCAGTGAACCAAACACCGTCAGTGAACCACACACCGTCAGTTAACCACACAACTTGCGATACCCTGCTTGTAAGCCAAAGTACCAGTCAAAAGTTTGGAAAATCTACGCATTCAACAGTTTTTCTTTATTTTTACTATTTTCTACATTGTAGAACAAGAGTGAAGGCATATAACACATATGGAATCATGTAGTAACCAAAAAAGTGTTAACCTGTTAGGGCTAGGGGGCAGTATTGACACGGCTGGATAAAAAACGTACCCGATTTAATCTGGTTACTACTCCTGCCCAGTAACTAGAATATGCATATAATTATTGGCTTTGGATAGAAAAAACTCCAAAGTTTCTAAAACTGTTTGAATGGTGTCTGTGAGTATAACAGAACTCAAATGGCAGGTCAAAACCTGAGAAGATTCTGTACAGGAAGTACCCTGTCTGACCATTTCTTGGCCTTCTTTGCCATCTCTATCCATTACAAAGGATCTCTGCTGTTACGTGACACTTCCTACGGCTGCCATGGGCTCTCAGAAGGCGGCAAAACGCTGAATCGTGGCTTTGCAGGCTCTGGCTGAAAAAAAGTAGCGCGTTTGGGTAGTGGCTGGTTACAGTACTGTGAGACTCAGGCGCGTGCCCGCGTCGACCGAATGCTTTGTTTTCTTTCCTCTGTTTACCTAAACGGAGATTCCCGGTCGGAATATTATCACTTTTTTACGAGAAAAATTGCATAAAAATGGATTTTAAACAGCGGTTGACATGCTTCGAAGTACGGTAATGGAATATTTAGAATTTTTTTGTCACGAATTGCGCCATGCTCGTGACCCTGATATACCATTTCGGATAGTGTCTGGAACGCACGAACAAAACGCCGCTATTTGGATATAACGATGGATTATTTTGGACCAAACCAACATTTGTTATTGAAGTAGCAGTCCTGGGAGTGCATTCTGACGAAGACAACAAAGGTAATCAAACTTTTGTAATAGTAAATCTGACTTTGGTCAGGGCTAAACTTGGTGGGTGTCTAAATGGCTAGCCGTGATGGCTGGGCTATCTACTGAGAATATTGCAAAATGTGCTTTCATCGAAAAGCTATTTTAAAATCGGACACCTCGATTGCACAAAGGAGTTCTGTATCTATAATTCTTAAAATAATTGTTATGTTTTTTGTGAACGTTTATCGTGAGTAATTTAGTAAATTGTTAGTAAATTCCCCGGAAGTTTGCGGGGGGTATGCTAGTTCTGAACGTCACATGCTAATGTAAAAAGCTGGTTTTTGATATAAATATGAACTTGATTGAACAAAACATGCATGTATTGTATAACATAATGTCCTAGGTGTGTCATCTGATGAAGATCATCAAAGGTTAGTGCTGCATTTAGCTGTCTTCTGGGTTTTTGTGACATTATATGCTAGCTTGAAAAATGGGTGTCTGATTATTTCTGGCTGGGTACTCTGCTGACATAATCTAATGTTTTGCTTTCGTTGTAAAGCCTTTTTGAAATCGGACAGTGTGGTTAGATTAACGAGAGTCTTGTCTTTAAAATGCTGTAAAATAGTCATATGTTTGAGAAATTGAAGTAATAGCATTTCTAAGGTATTTGAAAATCGCGCCACGGGATTCAACTGGCTGTTGCGTATGTGGGACGAATTCGTCCCGCCTAGCCCAAAGAGGTTAAACAAATCCTAATATATTTTAGATTTTAGATTCGTCAAAGTAGCCACCTTTTGCCTTGATGACAGCTTTGCACACACTTGGTATTCTCTCAACCAGTTTCACCTGGAATGCTTTTCCAACACTCTTGAAGGAGTTCCCACATATGATGAGCACTTGTTGGCTGCTTTTCCTTCACTCTGCAGTCTAACTCATCCCAAACCATCTCAATTAGGTTGGGGTCGGGTGATTGTGGAGGCCAGGTCATCTGATGCAGCACTGCATCCCTCTGCTTCTTGGTCAAATAGCCCTTACACAGCCTGGAGGTGTGTTGGATCATTGTCCTGTTGAAAAACAAATGATAGTCCCACTAAGCGCAAACCTGATGGGACGGCGTATCGATGCAGAATGCTGTGGTAGCCATGATGGTTAAGTGTGCCTTGAATTCTAAATAAACCACTGACAGTGTCACCAGCAAAGCACACCCATACATCACACCTCCTGCTCCATGCTTCACGTGGGAACCACACAGAGATCATCCGTTCACCTACTCTGCGTCTCACAAAGACACAGCTGTTGTAACCAAAAATCTCAAATTTGGACTCATCAGACCAAAGGACAGATTTCCACCGGTCTAATGTCCAATGCTCGTGTTTCTTGGCCCAAGCAAATCTCTTCTTAATATTGGTGTCCTTTAGTAGTGGTTTCTTTGCAGCAATTCAACCATGAAGGCCTGATTCACTCAGTCTCCTCTGAACAGTTGATGTTGATATATGTCTGCTACTAGAACTTTGTGAAGCATTTATTTGGGCTGCAATTTCTGAGGCTGGTAACTCTAATGAACTTGTCCTCTGCAGCAGAGGTAACTCTGGGTCTTCCTTTCCTGTGGCGGTCCTCATGAGAGCCAGTTTCATCAAAGCACTTGATGGTTTTTGCGATTGCACTTGAAGAATCTATAAAAGTTTTTGAAATGTTCCATATTGATTGACCTTCATGTCTTAACCTCTCTTGGGTAGGGGGCAGTATTTTGAAGTTTGGTTGACAAACGTGCCCAACGTAAACTGCCTGTTACACAGGCCCAGAAGATAGGATATGCATATGCATCGTAGTATTGGATAGAAAACACTCTGAAGTTTCTAAAACTGTTAAAATAATGTCTGTGAGTATAACAAAACTGATATGGCACGGGAAAACCCGAGGAAAATCCATCCAGGAAGTGGGATTTTTGTGATGTGAGTTGTTTTCCACTGAATGCCTATTGACTATGTTATGGGTTAGGGCCCAGATTGCAGTTCCTATGGCTTCCACTAGATGTCAACAGTCTTTAGACATGCTTTCAGGCTTGTATTTTGAAAACGACAAGTAAAAATACCTTTTGGTCAGTGGACAGGGGAAGTAATATTTAGACAATAGACAACCTGAGTATTAATTTTAAACATAGTTTGACATGTTTCGACAAACTTTACCGGTACTATTAGCATGTATTCATCTGCATGTTTTGACCACCCTGGAGCCAGTGGATTACTGAACAAAACGTGCCAACAAAACAGAGTTTTGGGACATAAAGAGGGACTTTATCGAACAAAACAAACATTTATTGTGTAACAGGGCGTCTTGTTAATGCAACCATATGAAGATCATCAAAGGTAAGTGATTCATTTTATCGCTATTTCTGACTTTTGTGACTCCTCTACTTGGCTGGAAAATGTTAGTATGCTTTTGTAAGCGGGGCGCTGTCCTCAGATAATCGCATGGTATGCTTTCGCCGTAAAGCCTTTTTGAAATCTGACACAGCGCCTGGATTAACAAGAAGTTAATATTTAAGCCAATGTATACCACTTGTATATTTTATGAATGTTTATTATGAGTATTTCTGTATTTTGAATTTGGCGCTCTGCAATTTTACAAGATGATGGCCAGGTGGGACGTTATCATCCCACCTACCCTAGAGAGGTTTTAAAGTAATGATGGACTGTCGTTTCTCTTTGCTTATTTGAGCTGTTCTTGCCATTATATGGACTTGGTCTTTTACCAAACAGAGCTATCTTCTGTATACCACCCCTACCTTTTCACAACACAATTGATTGGCTCAAACACATTAAGGCACATCTGTTAATTGAAATGCATTCCAGGTGACTATCTCATGAAACTGGTTGAGAGAATGCCAAGAGTGTGCAAAGCTGTCATCAAGGCCAAGGGTGGTTACTTCTCAAATATAAAATAAAATAATATCCCAGAGTCGCCGCTTCACTGTTGATGTTGAGACTGATGTTTTGCGGGTACTATTTAATGCATCTGCCAGTTGAGGACTTGTGAGGCGTCTGTTTATCAAACTAGACACTCTAATATACTTGTCCTCTTCCTCAGTTGTGCCTCCCACTCTGATTTCTATTTTGGTTAGAGCCAGTTTGCGCAGTTCTGTTAAGGGAGTAGTACACAGCGTTGTACGCGATCTTCAGTTTCTTGGCAATTTCTCGCATGGAATAGCCTTCATTTCTCAGAAGAACAATAGACTGACGAGTTTCAGGCCATTTTGAGCTTGCAATCGAACCCGCAAATGCTGATACTCCAGATACTCAACTAGTCTAAAGATGGTCCATTTTCTTGCTTCCGAACAACAGTTTTCAGCTGTGCTAACATAATGGCAAAAGGGTTTTCCAATAATCAATTAGCCTTTTAAAATGTTAAATGTGGATTAGCTAATACAACGTGCCATTGGAACACAGTAATGGTGGTTGCTGATAATGGGCCTCTGTACGCCTACGTAGATATTCCATAAAGAATCTGCCGTTTCCAGCTACAATAGTCAATTACAAAATTAACAATGTCAACAGTAATTTACAAAATTAACAATGTAAACACTATATTTCTGATCAATTTGATGTTATTTTAATGGACAAAAAATTGCTCTTCTTCCAAAAACAAGAACATTTCTAAGTGACCCAAAACTTTTGAACGGTAGTGTTGATTTTTTTTTTTACACTTTTTTGGTTAGGACATGATTCCATATGTGTAATTCATAGTTTTGCTGTATTCACTATTATTCTACAATGTAGAAAATAATAAAAATAAAGAAAAACCCTTGAATGAGTATGTGTGTCCAAACTTTTGATTGGTAAAGTAAATCGAAAATGGATTCCTAGCTTATTACAACTCAGGATATGACATTTACAACCTGGTTGTTTGGCTAGCTACGGGAGACCTGTGGAGACAGAGTGCAGTTCAGCATTGTGCTCTAACAGCAGGACCTGGGGTGTGCTTGGCTGAGCGTGTCACTGGCTCATTGACCATGATGGGCTCTGTGACACTAAGTTAACACCAGAGAGCTCTCTACTGGATACCCTCTCATCATGTTAGCATCAGGGGCCTGCCTGGACAAGGGCCTTTGTTCTAAGAGCAACAACACACACACACACACACACACACAAACACATAAACACATTCACGCACACATAAACACATTCACACACACACACACACACACACACACACACACACACACACACACACACACACACACACACACACACACACACACACACAACCACATTCACACACACACACACACACACACACACACACACACACACACACACACACACACACACACACACACACACACACACACAGTGTCAGAGTGCAAACCAGGTGAAGCACCCTCAGTGGCTTTTCTACTGCCTACATAGATTTGGTCTGGCATCAAAGTGAAGCCGTGCAGGCGGTCTTTGATAGTGGGACTGGGGCGGCTGTATCAAAGTATGAATCTACTGACAGCTTAATCAGTGTTCTCCCAGTATGGAAGGTGTTGGAACAACAGACAGTGTATAAACCAGATGTTCCTGGAAACATATGCTCACCATATTTCAAAGGGATAGCGTTCTGTGAACCACTCACGCCTAAAGTAAGTAATGATGGAACTACTGAAGTCACTACTGTAACTCGTCCGTTACACACTGTTTGGAGGTGGTGCTACCCATTCACGTTTCTTACTACTTCCTTCATTGTGGACAGCATTGTAAATGTGTTTTTGGTTTAGCAATCATGCACAGAAATTGACAATCTTACCTTGACAGTAAATCGCTTACCTGATTGAAGTGCAGGTCTTCAATTTGATAATGTCTTATTACTTACCTTCAACATAGTTTTTAACTGCTAGAGGCAAATATCATCATGTCCACATTGACAATTTTCAACCAAAGTTAGTTATCAGCATTAAATCAACATTTCAAATACAGTATTAGAGGCAGAGCAAATGAATTGCTTCTCAAATAAATTATCCAAAAATAATGATTTTCATTGGTCCGCGAATGCAAACATGTCACACATGCAATGATGACCCCCTTTGACGCCTTTCCCTAAGACAGGTTGAAGTAGGGCTGTGAAGGTCTGAGCAGAGGGAGGGGGTCTGTTCCGCGAGGAATCCTCCAACAGGTGGCTGGCAGCTGGACTGAACAACTAGCAGTGACTGAACTTAGTGGGAAAGTAATCCGGAAGTCTTCAGGCATCAATATGGAATCTTTAGCTCTGAGGGCTAATCCAAATGATGCCTTAAATGACTGTACCAACCCTGAGTTAGTGATGGTTGGGGCTGGGGGGGGGGGGCTGGGGGGGGGGGGGGCACAGGAGGGACGGGGAAGTCTTTTGAGATCATTCACAAGTGTTAAAGGATGGAGAGAGGGAGCTTTAGTTGTGTGTTGGGCAGTTAAGGAGAGTTGGGTTGGAGGGTGAACGGTTAGTACTTTAGTAAGTAGGGGAGAGTCAGACACAAAAATGGTTGTTAGTACAGTTACAACATACAGGTTGGATTCAAACAGTAGTATTAGTAACATATTGTTTTAGTCAATTTAGTAGTAGTAGTATCAAAACAATTAGGAGGAGTTTTTAAGGTCCTCTGCAATTTGATTTGTCCATCCAGATCAGATTTTCGGACTGAATGCGTTTGACAAGGGCTTGTTTTGGTTAAGAAGAAACAAAATGATTCCATCCAAGCTAATTAGAAGGACATGAGACATGCACTGAATGACTGGATGACAAAATGGAAAGTTAAAGGAGTAGTCCATTGGACAAAACAAAACACATGAACCAACAGAGGCAACAATCAAACAAAAACACAATCACTTTGAGAGGAGGCGGCAATGGGAAAAGGAAAACCCAAACTGCAGAGGGCAACACTACTACACCAGACGAATGGAAAAGTAAAAGGTTAAGGGTGATATTAGGACAAGAACGCCAAAGGAAAGAACACCCATCTAGACACGTGTGCAGACTGGCACTTGCTGGGCTAGAGCAGTGAAGACACCCTTGTGGGGTAGGATGCAGATGTCTATGATGCTAGCCAGAAAAACAACATGCAAACAGGGTGCATGATCCAAACCGAAAGGAAATGTACAGTACAATGAGGGACCAAACCGATGGAACAACCACAAATGCATGTAGTCAACAGAAAAAGGAGAGGGTTTTAATGAACTGGAAAATCTAAGTGAGGGAAGAGCGATTCCACTGTCAACGGTGAAAAGAGGGGTGAATGTAACATTCAAATTGTTCAATCTAAGAGCTATATGAACTCCCTTTACTATACCTCCTATCGCCATCTATTTTGGTGCACGTGCTAACAACTAGCCAGTAGCTTATGAACACCCCTCCATAATCTTTCCATTACTTTTACAGGTAATAACACAAATTGGCACTAAGTGACTTTGAACATACACATACAGTGTAAACTGATTGCTTGAGTCATTTACAGTAGTTATGGTAACCCATAACCGGTTAGAATAACAATGATCTCAAGCTGGTCTTTTGTTCTGCTGTACAGTAGTCTCTCTCGTTTGATTCCACTCCAACTCAGGTGTTGGATGGCTGACACAACCTACTTACTGTAGGCATCGCTCCTCTAGTCACCTAGAAAATGAAAAGCTGTTCCCCCTCTTTTTTTTCCCTTTTTCCTTCTTTTTTATCCTAGCAAGGTAAGGAGTGAGGTCGTATTATTTGTTTTTTGTAAGTTATATTAAAAAGAAATGTCAAAAGGAAACAAAACCCTGAATAAAAGGGGGTGGCTGGAGAGTTACGTGGCCACACGGATACTAGTGTAATGATTGATATATATATATATATATGATTGATATATGTATGTATATATAATATCCATGATATATGCATATACATATATGCTTTAATGTAATTGGTTTATCAATAAACAACAACCAAAAGATAAGGGGGTCAACTCTTACATGCAGGGGGCCAGGCCAGTAAACTCAGAGGTAACAAGAGTTAGTGTTAGTGATGGAGACTGTAGATCGGACACAGTCGAGACATTCCAAGAGATTGTCCCTACATGCCATGTAAGTTTTGTGGGTAGAGCGTAACCCTTTTTTTTTATTTTTTATGTTTGGGCCCAAATCCAGTGACAGGAAGTAAGATTCTAAGCAACAGTGGCTATCTGAAAAGGTCAAACAGAACATAATCCCTTTCTCTTTCTTTTCCACTGTCAATGCCTGTTACCTGCATGTGTTAATCCAAGAAGATACATGAAATTAGTCATTTACTGTCCTTAATTCTTATTTATACATCAAAGAAAAGTAGCTACTTTAAATTCGATCTTAATTTTACGCCGTTTTTGTTTTGGCAACAAACAACTAAGGCCTAGTGTTAATTGAGTCATGGCAATGCTGTAATTCAACATGTAAATCAATGATCATCCTTCTGGGGCTATTTCTGAAGGAATTGCCATGGATTACCAAAACATCTTCTAACAAAATATCCACATCAGTACTCTTATGCCAACCAGCCTCTTACCCTATCCTTGCTTATTTAGTGTATTCTATTCCTTTCTAAGAAATAAATCACTTTTCCCATTTCCTTTAGCAAGCCAGCAGCAGCACTGTCCTGACTTTGCCTGTTGTCTCGACTCCTGAAAGCCTGGCTATACACAAGAAAGCCTTAGTAGCAGACAAGGGAACAGTATTTACCATTCAGACACAATGGCATTGAATTAAGTGTGGATGTTGAGTCCAGGTATGGGCTCAGAGCTGAACCAGCTCAGTCCTAAATCACACTGTAGGTCTCTAATGGGATCGAGCCCTCATTTGAGGCTCTGCTTTACGGCCTTGTTTCTGCCACTAAATCAGGAGGTGTAAATATAGACCTGAACTCTATTAACGTTTGAGTGGGAACCACAGGCCTTGGCACACACATATTTGCTGCAGTACATTCTCGGCAGAACCTGTCGATAGTTGCTGAAGGAATAGGTAGACTCATTTAAATCTTAACAATACAATTGCGTCAACTAAGTTAGACAAATGTTTTTGCATATATTTTTTCGTAGTCAATTCAAAGTCGACTAGGTTAGCTTAGTTACACTGTTTAAGTAGACTGACAAATGTTCAAACTTTCTAACACTAAATATAAAGAGCACCTAGTATCAGACATAGTAGAATATTATCCAAATGGCCTGAGTTCTTACTACCTGTCACTGGGGTTGTAAAAGTAGGGGTTATTCTCTGTCAATGGAGTCCGCTGTGTACGTCCACTTCAAGGACGCTTGTTGAAAAAAAAAATAGGGGATAGGTTTTGTCGTAGTCAATTCAGAAGTTTATATCTTTCTTGGAAAATAATTCTTTATTTCTTCATACGGATAGCGTTTGAGAAAAAAAATCTAAGTAACAAAACAATTCTAAATTCTTGCTAAATTTAAAGTTTTAGGACAGACCTCTTTCAGTGGATAGTTTTCTATTTTTGTAGGAAGGGAGGAGTATTGGATGGTAAAAAGCGGAAACGGACAAAGAAGTAAAATAAAGACAAATAGAGAGGTGATTGTTTTCAGCTACCTTGGAATCGATGGAAGTTTGTATTTTCAGTAAGAGCAAACGGAATAGAAAGAGGTAACGGAAACCCAGGGCAAACCAAAGTAAAGACAATTAGAATGATATCTACCATATAATGCAGTTTGTTTACCATAGCGTGTCCAATGCCTGCGTGCTTCAGGAGAAAACAGGGGGAGGAGAAAGCAAAAAAAGAATGACAAACCGTAAACTCAAAGTTTCGAACTTCAAAAATTAATTTTTACGAGATTTCGCCTTATTAAAAAAAAACAATAAACAATCAGGTTAATTTAAGAGTAGGCGATAATAAACCAACCAATCAATCCTTGAAATGTCCAAAAATAAATAAAGTAGGCTTTATTTTTATTTTTTCAATATCATACATATCTTCCAAATAAAGAAATAAAGAAAGTAATTGGAAAAAGTTTGACTTTTCGGATTAAAGGGTTTTTCCAAAAATAAAAAAGATAAAACAATATCATTACATTTTGTTAGTATGTAAGTACGCAAGTTAAATAGAAAAAAGAACAGATGACTCACATTCCGTGAATGACACAATGTTAGTTGTACAAATTAAAGGAAAACCAAATCACAAAATAATATAATACATTGGAGAATTCTGAAGCTTGTTGTTAGTAAAAAGACAAGAGTTAGCAAATCAATTTTCACAGAGGGGTTGGGGGCAGATTGGGGGTGGGGCTTGTTTTTTGAGTGCGAAAGGGAATGAAGGAAAAGCAGTTCAGTATTAGTATTAACCACTTCTGATAGGCTAGTCTTGACTGTGGGTGTGGCTGGTAGGAGGGACAAGCTCTGTTAGAATTGGTGCTCCATTGCAGGGGGTGTGGCCAATCATATTCCGAATGCTTGGCAGGTTATACTTTCCTAAGCAAACTTTCTCGAGTTGCTTTTCTCTAGATCTTGTGCAAGAGAGTTTAGGGAGTATGGAGAAGCCAGAAAAAAACATAGCAAAATGTAAATGTTCAAAATTACCACAACAGTTAAAATGGCTAAGAGACAAAGGATAGCAGTATTGACAATGATAATCAGAAAGTTAGGGCAATTCCATTTCAATTTCAGAACAATTAAACAAAAATAACATGTATTGCTTCATTTGAAGCAGAAAAGAGAGCAAGAGAGTGAGATAAAGAAATACATCATTGAAAGAAAGAAAGAAATGAAGAATGAAAGCGATTGAAATACATTTAGTTCATTTTGCACATGCAGTATCCTTCAGTCTGCCTCCTGAAAGAAATAGATATTCAGTTATTCAAGTTCACTTCCAAAACAACCAAAACCCATATCCTCTGCTCCTAAGGAGAGAAACAAACACACACGACACTGTGTTAAGAGTCCACTATTTATATATGTACTTAATGGCAAATAGTTGTCTGGCTTTTCCTCACAATTCACTGTGAATGATGACAATGAATGTACTGTAATGTACTGTGATTTTGAATTCACACTTTGTCATGTGATGCCTGTATGAAGCTGATGTCATTTTAACCTTAATTCCCAATTAGGGGAGAAATTAGAGCTTTTAATTAGATGACTTTACCTTTATCACTTGGCATATTCAATCTCAGAACGTTGAGTCAGAAAGTATAAAGATAGAGAAATAAAATACAATAGGGTGTGTGCCTTGTACCTCCCCAGTGTGTGTGTACGTGTGTGTGTACGTGTGTGTGTACATGTGTGTGTTTATGCTTGCCTAGCCTATTCGGAGTCACCAGGAATCGCTAACACCCGGTTTTCAGGGACACAGTATTTTCAACCTAACTTCCATTTTCCCTGAAAAACGGAAGTGGGGACTCCGCTCAATTTTTATTTATACGCCTGCAATGTTAGGTTAATGCTTGCATGCAAACGTGTACCCTGGTTCCTGCATTGAGGACATAACGTAGCTTTGTGTTGCTCGCTCTGTATGTGCCCAATGGGTTACTTTGCGTGTATACAGTATGTGTGGGAGTGAATAAGAGTGACAGCCACACATCTGAGCTACACAATGCCAGCGGGGTTAGTCAAAAAAAGAAAATGGCCGCCCACTGTTCGATCCGGGTCATGTTAAGCCGTGTCGAGCGTCTCCGCTCTGCTGCTAATGACTTATGTTAATCCATTAATTAGGTAAATAAGTTCCAACAGTGGGTGTGAAATTTGCATATGTATGCCTCTCTGCCTCGTCAAAGACCTACAATGCGCTTGTGTCTCTAATCGTCCCAAAACACATCAACAGATACATCAAGCCCATAACTTGATTGGGACTCAAAGGGATTGGGGACGCAAAACAATGGTTTATTAAATTAGACAAATTACGAAGGTGACAATGACTTTGTGTCTTTGTCTCACAGGCAGATAGCAATTATGTGAATCATCTTTTTTTTGTGTGTTTTTTTGTGAGAAGCGTGATTAAATATTACGTGTGTGGGGTTTCAGATCCCCCCGGGGTTTGATGTCTGAATCCTGAATTTATCTGGGATCTCTACAAAGTTCTTACATGAAGGGACAGTCTAGGAATGCATGGGGAAAATTAATCTCCTCAAACTGATGATGATCTTTCGATGAACATCAAAATGGGGATGACGAACATAAAGTATGGAGAGAAGTCAGTCTGAAGTCATCCCTTCATCACAGTTTTGGAGGAGAGCGAGGGATTACAAAAATGTATGTTCACACCCTGAAATTACCAAAGTTGCCATAGAGATCTTCAACCAACATTTCAGACCAACACTCCCCCTTTAACTTCTAAGCATGTCATAGCATGGCCGCATGCTAAATAATTGAAGGGAAGATAGGCAAAGAAAGACATAGAGGAAAGAAAGAGGTATTGCTTAATATAACACCCTCCGAAACAATCTGAGATTCACTAAAACCTTTATGAACCTGTAGAGCGAGAGGGAGAAAGAGAGAGAAAGAGAGGGTGGCAGAGAGCCAAAGAGATTGATAGTGTTCGAGAGACAGGGAGACAGAGAGAGAGAGAGAGAGGGGGGTGAGAGAGCGAGAGAGAAATAGAGAGAAAGAGAAAGTGAAGAACAGACAAAAACATTACTGTGTCACATACACAGGAACAATACACGAACACACGTCCCTCACCCCGCCCTGTCCTGTCTCACCCTGCCCTGTCCTGTCTCACCCTGCCCTGTCCTGTCTCACCCTGCCCTGTCCTGTCTCACCCTGCCCTGCCATGTCTCACCCTGCCCTGCCCTGTCTCACCCTGTCCTGTCTCACCCTGCCCTGTCCTGTCTCACCCTGCCCTGTCCTGTCTCACCCTGCCCTGTCCTGTCTCACCCTGCCCTGCCCTGTCTCACCCTGCCCTGTCCTGTCTCACCCCGCCCTGTCCTGTCTCACCCTGCCCTGTCCTGTCTCACCCTGCCCTGTCCTGTCTCACCCTGCCCTGTCCTGTCTCACCCTGCCCTGTCCTGTCTCACCTCGCCCTGTCCTGTCTCAGCCTGCCCTGTCCTGTCTCACCCTGCCCTGTCCTGTCTCACCCTGCCCTGTCCTGTCTCACCCTGCCCTGTCCTGTCTCACCCTGCCCTGTCCTGTCTCACCCTGTCCTGTCCTGTCTCACCCCGCCCTGTCCTGTCTCACCCCGCCCTGTCCTGTCTCACCCTGCCCTGTCCTGTCTCACCCTGCCCTGTCCTGTCTCACCCTGTCCTGTCCTGTCTCACCCCGCCCTGTCCTGTCTCACCCTGTCCTGTCCTGTCTCACCCCGCCCTGTCCTGTCTCACCCTGCCCTGTCCTGTCTCACCCTGCCCTGTCCTGTCTCACCCTGCCCTACCATGTCTCACCCTGCCCTGTCCTGTCTCACCCTGTCCTGTCCTGTCTCACCCTGCCCTGTCCTGTCTCACCCTGCCCTGTCCTGTCTCACCCTGCCCTGTCCTGTCTCACCCTGCCCTACCATGTCTCACCCTGCCCTGTCCTGTCTCACCCTGTCCTGTCCTGTCTCACCCTGCCCTGTCCTGTCTCACCCCGCCCTGTCCTGTCTCACCCCGCCCTGTCCTGTCTCACCCTGCCCTGTCCTGTCTCACCCTGCCCTGTCCTGTCTCACCCTGCCCTGTCCTGTCTCACCCTGCCCTGCCATGTCTCACCCTGCCCTGCCCTGTCTCACCCTGCCCTGTCTCACCCTGCCCTGTCCTGTCTCACCCTGCCCTGTCCTGTCTCACCCTGCCCTGTCCTGTCTCACCCTGCCCTGCCATGTCTCACCCTGCCCTGCCCTGTCTCACCCTGCCCTGTCTCACCCTGCCCTGTCCTGTCTCACCCTGCCCTGTCCTGTCTCACCCCGCCCTGCCCTGTCTTACCCTGCCCTGCCCTGTCTCACCCTGCCCTGTCTCACCCTGCCCTGCCCTGTCTCACCCTGCCCTGTCCTGTCTCACCTCGCCCTGTCCTGTCTCACCCTGCCCTGTCCTGTCTCACCCTGCCCTGTCCTGTCTCACCCCGCCCTGCCCTGTCTCACCCTGCCCTGCCCTGTCTCACCCTGCCCTGTCTCACCCTTCCCTGCCCTGTCTCACCCTGCCCTGTCCTGTCTCACCCCGCCCTGTCCTGTCTCACCTCGCCCTGTCCTGTCTCACCCTGCCCTGTCCTGTCTCACCCTGCCCTGTCCTGTCTCACCCCGCCCTGCCCTGTCTCACCCTGCCCTGCCCTGTCTCACCCTGCCCTGTCTCACCCTGCCCTGCCCTGTCTCACCCTGCCCTGTCCTGTCTCACCCCGCCCTGTCCTGTCTCACCTCGCCCTGCCCTGTCTCACCTCGCCCTGCCCTGTCTCACCCCGCCCTGTCCTGTCTCACCCTGCCCTGTCCTGTCTCACCTCACCCTGCCCTGTCTCACCCCGCCCTGCCCTGTCTCACCCTGCCCTGCCCTGTCTCACCCTGCCCTGTCCTGTCTCAACCCGCCCTGCCC
The DNA here is from genome assembly GCF_965601325.2 of Salmo salar. Classification (NCBI taxonomy): domain Eukaryota; kingdom Metazoa; phylum Chordata; class Actinopteri; order Salmoniformes; family Salmonidae; genus Salmo; species Salmo salar. The sequence continues at coordinate 16,548,362 of NC_138297.1, read as the reverse complement.
TGTCTCACCCCGCCCTGTCCTGTCTCACCCCGCCCTGTCCTGCCTCACCCTGCCCTGTCCTGCCTCACCCCGCCCTGCCCTGTCTCACCCCGCCCTGCCCTGTCTCACCCCGCCCTGTCCTGTCTCACCCCGCCCTGCCCTGTCTCACCCCGCCCTGCCCTGTCTCACCCTGCCCTGCCCTGTCTCACCCCGCCCTGCCCTGTCTCACCCCGCCCTGTCCTATCTCACCCCGCCCTGCCCTGTCTCACCCAGCCCTGTCCTGTCTCACCCCGCCCTGCCCTGTCTCACCCCGCCCTGTCCTGTCTCACCCTGTCCTGTCCTGTCTCACCCCGCCCTGCCCTGTCTCACCCTGCCCTGTCCTGTCTCACCCTGCCCTGCCCTGTCTCACCCCGCCCTGTCCTGTCTCACCCCGCCCTGTCCTGTCTCACCCCGCCCTGCCCTGTCTCACCCCGCCCTGTCCTGTCTCACCCCGCCCTGTCCTGTCTCACCCCGCCCTGCCCTGTCTCACCCCGCCCTGCCCTGTCTCACCCTGCCCTGCCCTGTCTCACCCAGCCCTGTCCTGTCTCACCCCGCCCTGCCCTGTCTCACCCCGCCCTGCCCTGTCTCACCCTGTCCTGTCCTGTCTCACCCCGCCCTGCCCTGTCTCACCCTGCCCTGTCCTGTCTCACCCCGCCCTGTCCTGTCTCACCCCGCCCTGTCCTGTCTCACCCCGCCCTGTCCTGTCTCACCCCGCCCTGCCCTGTCTCACCCCGCCCTGTCCTGTCTCACCCCGCCCTGTCCTGTCTCACCCCGCCCTGTCCTGTCTCACCCCGCCCTGCCCTGTCTCACCCTGCCCTGTCTCACCCTGCCCTGCCCTGTCTCACCCTGCCCTGCCCTGTCTCACCCTGCCCTGCCCTGTCTCAGCCTGCCCTGCCCTGTCTCACCCTGCCCTGCCCTGTCTCAGCCTGCCCTGACCTTTCTCAGCCTGCCAGGGGGTTTATACGACAAGGCCTCCCTATATTCAAAGCCTTCGGCTGTGGAATGACGACCCTGGTCAGCCCACGCCTTCCCTGTCTATAATTGACTCATGTGGGACAAGGGGACAGGGAGGAGGCGGCGGCCATTGTTTGCTGATGGGGGATAAAACTCCTAATCGTGTAAACAAGAACAGACACATGGTTTTTTTTAACGCTGTCTCAGGCGCTTCCATTGCACCAGCTTCTAGCTTCTCCACATACATTATTAATGTGGGGAAAAGACTGTGAAAGACCAATTAGAATAGTTTCACCATGTAGCCCTCCACTTGCGGAGAGAGAAGAGAGAATTGACATGTTTTCTCTGTCAACAGTCTGGGGAAAGCGGTAAAGCACTAAGGTCCAGAAGCAAATGAGATGAGAGCCAGATCGTGTTGACCGAGTAGCCGAGAATGGGGCTATCAGGGGTTTGATCTTTACATACATGTCACAATGGACATAGTTAAAATGTCACAACCCGGATAAATATTTTAGTGCGGCTGTGAAAAAGATCAATGGTTGGCAGACTCCGAAGACCCACTGTAGAATTGGTCTGGGTGGATTTATTGCAAAGAACAAGTGAGCTGTAAGACTGATGACTGCTCTCATAAAATATAAACTTCCAATTTAGCTAGTAATAGTCAATTATAAAAAGAGACAGAGATAAATCCTATTGGCTGGGGGAAAAAAAATGGCTAGTAATTTTTCATTAGACCTGAGGTAGTTGAGAGAAGGTAATGAGTTTTGTATAGTAGAACATTGACTAGAGCTCCTAGAAGAGAGGCTGCATACAGAACTCATTCAAATGGTCACATACGGTAGTTGATCACAACAAGTATCAAATGTGTTTGTGTGTGTGGTGCATGTGGTTGGTGTGTGTTTGCATGTTCTGTATGTATAACCTCATGCTTGTATTTAATTAGAGATTTGATTCTATGAGGCACATGTACAGTGCCTTCAGGACGTTTTCACACCCATTGACTTTTTCTACATTTACATTTACATTTAAGTCATTTAGCAGACGCTCTTATCCAGAGCGACTTACAAATTTTGTTGTGTTACAAAGTGGGAATAAAATTGATTAAATTGTATTTTTTTTGTCAAAGACCTACAAAAGATTTGAATAAATAAAACAGTAATATATCTTGATTAGATACGTATTCAACCCCCTGAGTGAATACATGTTAGAATCACCTTCAGTCTTTCTGGGTAAGTCTCTAAGAGCTTTGCAAACCTGGATTGTACAATATCGGCCCATTATTCTTCAAAAAATTATTCATGCTTTGTCTAGTTGGTTGTTGATCATTGCTAAACAGCCATTTTCAAGTCTTACCATAGATTTTCAAGCAGATTTAAATTCAAACTGTAACTAGACCACTCAGGAACATTCAGTGCCGTCTTGGTGAGCAACTCCAGTGTATATTTGGCTTTGTGTTTTAGGTAATTGTTCTGCTGAGAAGTGAATTTGTCTCCCAGTGTCTGTTGGAAATCAGACTGAACCAAGTTTTCTTCTAGGATTTCGCCTGTGCTTAGCTCTATTCCGTTCATTTAAAAACTTTTTTTTTTACTCCCTAGTCCTTGCCAATGACAAGCATACCCATTACATGATGCAGCCACCACCATGCTTGAACATATGAAGAGTGGTACTCAGTGATGTGTTGTGTTGGATTTGCCCCAAACATAACGCCTTGTAAGGCCAAAAGTAAATTTCTTTGCCACCTTTTTTGCAGTATTACTTTAGTGTCTTGTTTCAAAGAGGATGCATGTTTTGGAATATTTGTATTCTGTACAGGCTTCCTTCTTTTCACTCTGTCATTAATGTTAGTATTGTGGAGTAACTACAATGTTGTTGATCCATCCTCAATTATCTTCAATTGAAGCAATTAAACTCTTAACGGTTATAAATCACCATTGGCCTCATGGTGAAATCACGGAGCGGTTTCCTTCCTCTTCGGCAACTGAGTTAGGAAGGACGCCTATATCTTTGTAGTAATGCTCAAATGGATATTCATTGTCTGTTTATTATAATTTTGAAAATGTTATCTACCAATAGGGGCCTTTCTTTATGAACCATTGGAAAACATCGCTGATCTCTGTGGATGAATCTGTTGTAGAAATTCACTGCTTGAATGAGGGACCTTACAGATAATTCTATGTGTGGAGTACAGAAATTGGGGAGACATTTAAAAATGTTGTTAAACACTATTATTGCTCACAGAGTCCATGCAACTTATGTGATGTGTTAAGCACATTATTACTCCTGTACTTATTTAGGCTTGCAATAACAAAAGGGTTGAATACTTATTGACTCAAGACATTTCACCTTTTCATTTTGTATTAAATTGTAAACATTTCGAAAACATAATTCCACTTTGACATTATGGGGTATTGTGTGTAGATCAGTGACACAAAATCTAAATTTAATTCACTTTAAATTCAGGCTGTAACACAACAAAATATGGAAAAGTCAAGGGGTGTGAATGCTTTCAGATGGCACTGTATGTGTTTTTCATGCACCACATGTCGCAGCAGAGGTCTCAAACAGAGTATTGCTGTGAGTTCGGCAGCCAAATGGTCAGGGGAGGCCCGAGAGGAGTCTTTCTACCAGCTAGTTAGTTGCGCTTTCATTCCAATCCTCTCTTGATACACCCTTCCCTGCCTTCTTTCCCTCCCTTCCTCCATCCCTCAACCCCAGCACCACAGCTTAGGCTTCCAGTAATGGAAATTGACATAACACCACCAGATGAAAATATAAATGTCAGTGCAATTATGCCGACAGACGTGGCTGTGTGCGCAGCCACTAAAGAAAATGATGGCCTATCGTACCTAAGAAGATGTTTCTCCTCTGCTATCTTTCTCCCTATAAACATCCCTCTCTGTCTCTCTCTTTCTCTGTCTCTCTCTCTCCCCTACCTCATTTGTGTATCTCCAAAGATGCTACCTGCAACCTGTGTGAGTGTGCTCTAATGGTCCAGAGATGTTGAACGTAAATATACAGTAGGTCTGGTTAAAATGGCTGTAAGATGCAAACTGGGACATGAATAAACATGACAGGCAGTGACAGAGCTATTAGTGGTAAAGAAGGGCTCTTTCTGAGTGAGAAGGGGTGAAGATGTTAATAAACACGAACGTGCACACACACACACACACACACACACACACACACACACACACACACACATATACACCTACATACACATACACACACACACACACACACACACACACCTACATATACATACATACATACACACACACACACACACACACACACACACACACACACACACACACACATACATACATACATACATACATACATACATACATACATACATACATACATACATACATACATACATACATACATACATACATACATACATACATACATACATACACACATACATATTAATATGCACATCCACATGTACTACAGTACATGCACTAGCATTCTCTCAGAATCATACAAAATACAACTCTGTTAACCCAGAACTAAAATCTGTCCACGAGAGATTACAAACATGGGATGCTATGCAAATGTTATGCGGATGATAGCTATTGAGTTGAATATTGAGTAGCGATTCAAACTCATTGTCATACATACTGTAGGCATGAGCTAAATGTCAGTCAAAAATGTTTGGCCAGAAGCCCTCCTCTACCTGTGTTCATAACAGCCAGTATACACACCACAGCTTTTACACCGCATGCCATTTCACCCAACTGTTACATCGCATGCCATTTCACCCAACTGTTACACCACATGCCATTTCACCCAACTGTTACACCACATGTCATTTCACCCAACTGTTACACCACATGCCATTTCACCCAACTGTTACACCACATGCCATTTCTCCCAATTGTTTCACCGCATGCTATTTCACCCAACTGTTACACCGCATGCCATTTTACCCAACTGTTACACTGCATGCCATTTCACCTAACTGTTACACCACATGCCATTTCTCCCAACTGTTACACCACATGCCATTTCTCCCAACTGTTACACCACATGCCATTTCTCCCAACTGTTACACCGCATGCCATTTCACCCATTCTGTTACACCACATGCCATTTCTCCCAAATGTTACACCGCATGTCATTTTACCCAACTGTTACACCGCATGCCAATTTACCCAACTGTTACACTGCATGCCATTTTACCCAACTGTTACACCGCATGCCATTTTACCCAACTGTTACACTGCATGCCAATTCACCCAACTGTTACACCACATACCATTTCACCCAACTGTTACACGACATGCCATTTCTCCCAACTGTTACACCGCATGCCATTTTACCCAACTGTTACACTGCATGCCATTTCACCCAACTGTTACACCACATGCCATTTCTCCCAACTGTTACACCACATGCCACATCTCCCATTCTGTTACACCGCATGCCATTTCTCCCAAATGTTACACCACATGCCACATCTCCCATTCTGTTACACCGCATGCCATTTCACCCAACTGTTACACCGCATGTCATTTTCTGTTACACTGCATGCCATTTCACCCAACTGTTACACCGCATGCCATTTCTCCCAACTGTTACACCGCATGCCATTTCACCCAATCCACAGACTTCCGTGAAAAACAGGGAGTCTGGCCTCTCGCCTCATCCATTAGCCTGTATCACCCCTCCCGAATGATCCGCTTGCCTCACCCTTGCGTCACCGCCCTGACTGCCACTGTTGCATTGTGGGTCCAACACATTATGGCTACTTAAAATGTCATCTGTAATAACACCATACCAGGATCATGGGGGCACACTGTCATTACGTCTGATAGATTTGTTGTCTCTTGAGAAGAAGTAAACTAATGGTGATATGATATTACCATTATGAATGTTGCCACTACACACTAGACAATCCGAATGGCAATTTAACTCACCTGGATTTAACTACGATAAACCCTGGCGGCCATTACCATCGATAGATTGCTTTGGTCTTATTGATTTTGCAAGGTGGGTGCTCAATTGCTCTGAGGCTCTGCTATCGTTTGAGCAGTCCTTGCTAGAGGGAATGTTATGAAAAATGCTTTGTTAGCCCTACGAGAGCTGTGATACTCTTTAGACTAGAGAGAGAGTGGACTTTAGAATGTAATGAGGACAAGAGGTGATGACAATGAAGTGGTTAATGTCTTTCCTGTACATGAAATGGATGAAACAACGGCTAGCGGACCAGCCGGTTGCTAGGTGACAAATTACAAGCGAGGAGAGGAAGGGGGATGCAAGTGGAAGGGAGAGGAGGAATCGATTGGATGAACTGTTCTGAATTCTCGAGGCTTTCTTTCTGTGTCAAAAAATGTTGACGCTGGAAGGGAGGGAAAGAGAGATGGAAGGGGGAGGGAGACAGAGAGGGGTGGAAGGGAGAGGGATGGAAGGGGGGGAGAGGGATGGAAGGGGGGGGGGGGGGGCATAATTGCAGCTGGTAAGCTAGATGATACCTAATAGACAGGGATAGAAAAACAAGAGGTGAAGAGATCCAGAAGAATGTCCAAGAACCTCCACTATTGACTGTGGTGCTGGTTGTTCTTGCTCCTGCCTATGGAATAATGTAACATTCCTCATCCCATACCAAGGAGAGGTAACCTTTTAAGCTCCTGGTTCTCCAGCTCCAGTGTCTGTGTGTGCCTGCTCATGATTATGTGTGTGTCTCTTTGTCTCTCTCTCTGTGTGTGTGTGTGTGTGTGTGTCTATTAATGATTGTGTGTGTGTGTGTGTGTGTGTGGTGTGTGTGTGTGTGTGTGTGTGTGTGTGTGTGTGTGTGTGTGTGTGTGTGTGTGTGTGTGTGTGTGTGTGTGTGTGTGTGTGTGGTGTGTGTGTGTGTGCCTATTTGTGCCTGCTCATGCATGAGTGTGTGTGCAGTCTGTACAGCCAACAGGTTACTTTGTTCACTCAAAGTGTGTTGCAGGAGCTGAACTCAGGGCACTGAATCCCAGCGCAGTATGGTCAGAGCAGCATGCTCAGCACTTAAAGAACAAGACAAATCTGTTTTATCCAACAATTAATCCAATGGCTGAACCCAAGGTCTAATTATATGAAGAAAATACAGGGGTTAGAATACTAGACAAGAAGACACTAGGAGGATGCAGAGAGGGAGAGAGATAGAGAGAGGGAGGGAGAGAGAGAAAGAGAGGAGAGGAGAGAGAAGACAGCATGAGCAAAGAGAGGCGTAAATAGAGAGAGAGAATAAGAGAGTGTCAGAGAGAGAAAGGGAGAGAGACAGAGAGAGTCAGAGAGAGAAAGAGAGTCAGAGAGAGAGAGAGTTGGAGAGAGGAGGGAGAGAGAGAAAGAGAGAGAATCGGAGAGAAAGAGACAAAGAGAGAGAGACAGAGAGAGCCGGAGGGAGAAAGAGAGAAAGAGAGAGGAGACAGAGAGAGAGTCGTAGAGAGAAAGAGAGAGAGACAGAGAGAGAAATAAATAAATATAAATATGTTCAAGAGTTCAAATGTCTCGTTCTCCCCAGTCCACAGACACACGAGCGGAAAAGACGTTAGATTTTATTATGGCACATAGAGGGAATGAAACAAAGCTTTTTCCATCCCCTTGCTCCCTTTCCCATCCCCTCGCTCCCTTTCCCATCCCCTCACTCCCTTTCCCATCCCCTCGCTCCCTTTCCCATCCCCTCACTCCCTTTCCCATCCCCTTGCTCCCTTTCCAATCCCCTCACTCCCTTTCCCATCCCCTCGCTCCCTTTCCCATCCCCTCACTCCCTTTCCCATCCCCTCGCTCCCTTTCCCATCCCCTCACTCCCTTTCCCCTCCCCTTGCTCCCTTTCCCATCCCCTCGCTCCCTTTCCCACCTCCCCCGCTCTCTTTCCCATCCCCTTGCTCCCTTTCCCATCCCCTCACTCCCTTTCCCATCCCCTCGCTCCCTTTCCCATCCCCTCACTCCCTTTCCCCTCCCCTTGCTCCCTTTCCCATCCCCTCGCTCCCTTTCCCACCTCCCCCGCTCTCTTTCCCATCCCCTTGCTCCCTTTCTCATCCCCTCGCTCCCTTTCCCATCCCCTCGCTCCCTTTCCCATCCCCCCGCTCCCTTTCCCATCCCCTCGCTCCCTTTCCCATCCCCTTGCTCCCTTTCTCATCCCCTCGCTCCCTTTCCCATCCCCTTGCTCCCTTTTCCATTCCCTTGCTCCCTTTCTCATCCCCTCGTTCCCTTTCTTATCCCCTCGTTCCCTTTCCCTTCCCCTCGCTACCTTTGCCATCTCCTCCCTCCGTTTCCCATCCCTTCGCTCTCTTTTCCCTTCCCCTCGCTCCCAAAGCTGTGCTCTGCATCCAAGAGACTCTTCCTCTTTTATCACTGTAGGTAGAGTATCACACACACAGGCACGCGAGTACATGCACACGGATACACACACCCACACACACATAGGCAGGCAGGCAGGAAAACACACACCCATCCCCAAACACACACTCCTGATGTCCTGCAGCTCTCCCTGCCTGGCTCATATTTCCTAATGGCTGTAGGTCCCCTCAGGGGCCTAAGGTGTCTGTTAAACACACAGACAGATAGACAGCCCCTGACTGGCCTTACTGTATTACCCTCTTTCAGTAAGTGGCTTGGAATGAGACCTACAGATCAAAATAATGGGATACAGGAATAAAGCTCCCCGCTGTCTTTTCTGTCGGCTGCAGTATACAGTACAGCATGTTATTGTCTCACAGTAGACTATGTACAGTGGTATCAGATTTGCTCGATTTCCTTATATTGGCGGTTTCCATGGTTTCAGAAAACATGAAGTACTGGATTCCCCTAAGAAAGCTGACATACCCGGCACAGAAAACACAATGAATTTAGCCACTGCGAGGCGAATGAATTGACTGAAGCCGGAGAGAGTGATATCTTGGCAGAACCACCAATGTTCATCCTCTCCTGCTGCCTTCTAACATTGGTGATGGCAAGCGCTCTATAATCCAAACACAATTTTAAATGGACTTAAAACTAGGTGTGGAGGCTTCATTCATAATGACTGGAGGCGTCTTAACTCTCAAAGTCTTTGTGTGTGTGAGCGAAACCAAGACCATTTGTGGTTCTCTCACTGGCCGAGTGAAACTAGGAATATTTATTGTTGAGGGCTATCCATGTCTGCTATTGTGAACAGAATGCATGACGTTTTATTTCTAAAGACGTGTGACTGTCAACAAGATAAATTGTGAATACAGAGTTGGTATATTATGTGTCACGTAATAGATTACATCTCTTTGGTCTGAAACCAACACATCTCTTTGGTCTGAAACATTACATCTCTTTGGTCTGAAACCAATACATCTCTTTGGTCTGAAACCAATACATCTCTTTGGTCTGAAACCAATACATCTCTTTGGTCTGAAACCAATACATCTCTTTGGTCTGAAACCAATACATCTCTTTGGTCTGAAACCATTACATCTCTTTGGTCTGAAACCATTAAATGAATGCAAGTGGAAAACAACCACTTTCTCTTGCAGTGGAAAAAGTCCGCTAAATGTGCGAGTGTGTGGATGTGTGCAGCAGCATGTGTTGAACAATTGTTCATGCCTAGCCACCCTCCCTGCGTGTCCATTTGTATTGGTCTCGCTGTGTGGGTTTGTATTGTATTGTATTATAATGTCATGTAATGTATTGTAATGTATTGTGTCTGTTGGTCCGTCTGTCCAGCGTCTCAGCCCTGGAGTATTGCAGCGCAGTCACCACTGCTTAAAGTCTGTAAACTGTCCATGATAGTATCTCATTATGTCAGAGCCGGAGAGAGAAGGAAGAGAATGAGGGGGTAGAGGGAGAGGAGAGGGGAAGGGTGGGGACGCCTGCCGGCCAGCCTCTGTGTATTTGGAGGAGCTTCTTCCGTGATGAGAGGTCAGTGTGAACAGCCTTGACTGCCCATCATCCATATACCACAGGGACCAACCACACTGTCTTCCCTATACAGGCCGGCTGTACAGCATTCTGGGGCGGCAGGTAACCTAGTGGTTAGAGCGTTGGGCCAGTAACTGAAAGGTTGCTGGATCGAATCCCAGAGCTGACATGGTAAAGAAATATGCTGTTCTGCCCCTGACCCACTGTTACCCGGGTGGGCCATCATTGTAAATAAGAAGTTGTTCTTAAAAAAATGACCTCTCCCCTATACAGGCCTTCAGTGCAGCACTACCTCTCCCCTATACAGGTCTACAGTACAGCATTACCACTCCCCTATGCAGGTCTGCAGTACAGCCTTACCTCTCCCCTATACAGGCCTGCGTTACCACTCCCCTATACAGACTTGCAGTGCAGTATTACCTCTCCCCTATACAGGTCTGCAGTACTGTACAGCATTACCTCTCCCCTATACAGGCCGGTAGTACAGCATTACCTCTCCCCTATACAGACCTACGGTACTGTACAGCATTACCTCTCCCCTATACAGGCCTGCAGTACAACATTATCTCTCCCCTATACAGGCCTGCAGTACAGCATTTACCTCTCCACTATACAGACCTGTAGTGCAGCATTACCTCTCCCCTATACAGGCCTGCAGTACAGCATTACCTCTCCCCTATACAGGTCTGCAGTACAACATTACCTCCCCTATACAGGCCTGCAGGACAGCATTTACCTCTCCCCTATACAGGCCTGCAGTACAGCATTTACCTCTCCACTATACAGACCTGTAGTACGGCATTACCTCTCCCCTATACAGACCTACAGTACTGTAGGGCATTACCTCTCCCCTATACAGACCTGTAGTGCAGCATTACCTCTCAACACCACTGGGTGGTGCTGTGATTCTTCTGTGTTTCTCTGCATTTCTTCTCTGTTTCGGATTCCATATCTTCTCACCTAATTCTCTCTGCCTCCTTTTTACCATTAAAAAGGTGACACATTCACAGGTTTCAGGTGGGTGGTGTTGGATGAGAAATAAATACAATGAGAGAAAAAAATAAACTCTGAATGACGAACAGTTTGGGAAGCTCATTGTTACTAATGATGCCGAACCACACAGCAAGAGCACTTAAAACCAATGGAATGGAATCAAACTACTGTAGGCATTAAAACGGATTGATAATCGTGGCTTTAGAGCTAGGGGTACAGCTATGGGCCGGTGAAGACTGGGGAGAGGGCTATCCTAGGGATATGACATCATGATGAAAACAGTGGGTATATAATACGAACGGGAGGCTGAACACTTTGTGGGGGTGGGGGGTGAATGGTGTGTGTGTGTGTGTGTATATGCATGCCTCTTCTCCTGCCTCCTGCATATGTATGTGTAACATGATCTGCTACCACGCTATTGATTAGTCCAAGAGCAGAGAGGCTGCAAACATTGGGTCAGAGGTCACTGGTCAGGTCAATGCTTTCGTTATCCTCCCTCAGCCTGTGTGTGTGTGTGTGTGTGTGGTAAAGCTCAGTGTGGATCGTTATGTTGGGACTGGTGGTGAGTGGCTGGGATCAGGGTCTAAATCTCTAGAATCATGTTGGCTTTCCAAGCTCATTAAACCAGTTTCACTCTGGTGAGCAAGCATGCCCCAGCAGCAAACGTATCTGACCCCTGCCGTGTCTGTGTGAGTGTGTGTGTGTGCGTGTGTGTGTGTGTGTGTGTGTGTGTGTGTGTCTGTGAGTGTGTGTGAATGTGTGAGTGTGTGTGAATGTGTGAATGTGTGAGTGTGTGTGTGTGTGTGTGTGTGTGTGTGTGTGTGTGTGTGTGTGTGTGTGTGTGTGTGTGTGTGTGTGTGTGTGTGTGTGTGTGTGTGTGTGTGTGTGTGTGAGAGAATGTGTGAATGTGTGAGTGTGTGTGTGTGTGTGTGTGTGTGTGTGTGTGTGTGTGTGTGTGTGTGTGTGTGTGTGTGCGTGTGCCTGTGTGCTAGGCCTTTGTCTATCTATGACATTGCTACATAGGATAGACCATTACATTCGATAGTTTAAGAAAACAACAGTTTTATGGGCTACAGTCAGAGGCTACATGTGTAGCAAGTGCACTGGGAGATTTCTAATCAATGCAAAATGTAATTAAAATTACGTAATTAAGTTGGCTAAATGAAAAGGAGTAGGCTACAATGATCAACCCACCGGTAGCTGTTGTTTCATATGAACGCAGTTGTTGTAGACATTTCACGGGGAGTGCTGCAAAATGGCATCTATTAGCCTCGCTACTTTAGCTAGCTAGCTGGCTAACTTAGCTGGATACTGTAACTAGCTTCTTCTTCAACAATGTGAATGCAGTCAAGTCAGGCACTACCAGATGATATGATAGATAGCCTATGGCAGCAATATGTTTTTCTAACTAGCGCAATTGGGTTTGGCTACTTTCTCTCTCTCTCCCTCTTTGCCAATCACATAGAGTACCTCCTCTCTGGCCCCTCCCCCACGCCCTTCTCCTGAAACAAGCAGAGTGCAGCGCACCATCTCTCTCACGCGCATCGAGCAAATCTCCACTGAAGATTCAAATGTATTTCTGATTTCGACTATCCGGATATCCGAAAAACTATCATGATGTTATTCGAATTCTGAAATCATTTTAACATGATCATTTTTTTGTGTATTTTACCCCCCTTTTTCTCTCCAATTTCGATCTTGTCTCATCGCTGCAACTAACCAACGGGCTCGGGAGGCGAAGGTCGAGTCATGCGTCCTCCAAAACATGACCTGACAAACTGAGCATCTTAACACCCGCCCGCTTAACCCGGAAGCCAGCCGCACCAATGTGTCGGAGGAAACGCTGTTCACCTGACGACCGAGGTCAGCCCACAGGCTCCCGGCCCGCTACAAGGAGTCGCTAGAGGGCGATGAACCACGTAAAGCCCCCCGACCAAACCCTCCCCTAACCCGGACGACGCTGGGCCAATTTTACGCCGCCCTGTTGGACTCCCAATCATGGCCAGTTGTGATACAGCCAGGGATTGAACACGGGTCTGTAGTGACGACTCTAGCACTGCGACACAGTGACTTAGACCGCTGCGACACTCGGGAGGCCCTAATGAAGTCATTTAAAATGCCCATCCCTAGTGTGTGTGTGTGTGTGTGTGTGTGTGTGTGTGCGCGCGCGCCTACAATCCCAGAATTGTACAGTACAGTGAGCATTCAGGTTTCTGTATGACTTAGTGATTGTGCACCCCAAACAAGTCTCTCTCTGTCAGTGTGCGATCAGGGTTTTCCCAGTGTCAACCACTTTGCCCCCTGAGTCAAGCTCACATAAGCTACATGTCTATTTATTATGACATGACTGCAGTGGCCGAATCTCTGCAGGAAGAATCAGACTTTTATGACAGCCAATACTTCCACCCTAGTTGGTCTGGAGAGCTTCCTCTGAAAGACAACGCAGCAGCTTTACTGCACTTTTGAGGTTTCTTTCCCAGCAGCACAACTTTTCTTTCTCCTGCCTCAGACTGAATTCTGCAGTCATTAAAAAGTCCAGGGAAGTTTCAAGCTCCTGTTGTGTTTCCAGGTGATAGGAAGTAGGGCTTTGTGTAAATGTTTGCTGCGGCGGTGGACAAAAGAGTTGGTGTTGTTACTTTTGTTTGTTAACGCATTCACATCAGGCCTGGTTGCAATACGGGGCCATTACAATAGCTATTATTAGGGCCGACAAGCCATTCGTTCCAATTACCATTACCAAAACACTTGGAGAAGTAAGCAAGGCAATCTTAAGTCAAATTGATTGCATCTCACTGCCACTATCTACAACTGCCAATTGATGACCTGGCATCGAGCCTCTGCCTCTGCTATTCAATTTGTGTGTGTGTGTGTGTGTGTGTGTGTGTGTGTGTGTGTGTGTGTGTGTGTGTGTGTGTGTGTGTGTGTGTGTGTGTGTGTGTGTGTGTGTGTGTGTGTGTATTTGTGTGCGATTCCTTTCTTCCTGACCGTGATTAGCGGGTTGTAAAGATCTGTTGAGTAATGTGTTTAGACGGGGATAAAATGCACCATCTCTACAGATTCATTTGAAATCATAACGTGGGTAAGTGCTTTACATGCATACATATTGAAAGAAGACTATTGAACCCAGAGTTCCCTATTAGGGTAACGTAGACCTACGGGTATTAGATATCCACATCTACGAATGGACGTGAACTTGTGATTACGTGTACTGGGTCTATTATCTTTTCTCTACGCTGTTAACTTTGACCCCCTTCCCCCCTGCTTTCCCCAATGAGCAGATGACATGGATATTTGGTTGTTTTTCGGAGAAGGAAAACATGACGAGAGAGAGTGACCACAGCAATCCTCTGCAGATCTCAACTCTGGAAGTGGAAGAGAAAAACACCAACATCAGAGAGAAAGTGACAGGAGAAAGAGGAGGAAGAAAGAGAGGTAGATACACAGAGATGTAGACCAACAGATTGAATAGCTTGAATGAAAAAAAAGAGAGAAAGATACAGAAAGCGAGAGAGAAACACCGCATAGAAGCTCGACCAATCACGTCGTGTCTCTTTACCTGGCGCAGGTTGCGGGTGACGCGCACATCGTGCCAGGCGTTATCATTGAACTTCCCATTGACGGGCTCCACCAGCGCCTCGAAGGCGCCCGAGCCCAGGTTGATGACCAACCAGACGGCGCCGCTCTTCAGCGACAGGTTGACGTAGTCGGCCGACTTGCCCGTGTGCAGCATGAGGCCGTTGCGCTGCAGCGTGCGAAAGGAAAGCGTGATCTCGTCCGTGCTGCTCTGGATGGGCGTCAGCGACAGGTCATAGCAGAAGAACTCGTTCCCCTTGAATGTGGCCACCGACACTTCCTTCCCTGGAGAGACATGAGGATGAAGAGAGGGGGGGTTACAGTTACAGACATGTATAGGTCATATAGAGTTGCTGGAACTCGTGTTTGGTGTATTTCTGGATTGGTGACACACACCCAAGACACAATTGGAAGCAAAAGGAACGAGAAAGAGATGTATGGAGATAAAAGAGTGAGTAAGACAGACGAAGAGGTCTGAGTGCAAGGTCGACATCCTTGTTCTTTCTGTCAGTCCACCTGCCACACATTCTTTCAGCAACAGTCAGAGAAAGTCAGCTCACACTACAGACACGGGTCAAATCCCAATGAAACGGCGGGGGAAGACACCATTTCCTAATGTTTCATAATAAAACAGACTACATCCTGTCATTACAATGAATAAAGAGGTCTCTCTGCACAATGTGGACACTCAGCACCTCTCTTCCTATACGTGTCTATATGCAGCCAGGTTGCTCAAGATTCACTTCGAAATTCGGACGTTCGTTCATGTCCCGAGGATGTCCAGTGGCGGGTTTTGCCTTCAAAACCCACCACTAGGGGCAACATTGAGTGTCATTACCATTAAATAGGCTTGGGTTTTGCTAAGTTGTTGTGGACGGGCATAAGTCGTGAGCTCCGGCTCCAAGGGTTGCTTGTTCAAACCTAGTAGTAGACACTTGTTCTTTAATTCAACTTTTTAACCCTATGCCAAACATTAACCCTTAACTTAACCATTCTGAATTGATGAATAAGGATCTGCAGCAAGAGGGGCAACCCAGCATGTCAAAAACACTTCGATATTTGACGTTTGGAGAAAATTTTATACATGTCAGAATCTGAAGTCAAATGAGTAAAACCGTGAGATCTTGTTGTACCTCGCGTACTAGGGTCTATCAACAAAATGTCATCCCAACAGACCAGTGATCCACACAACACCATGCTGTTGTAATTTCACCGTGTCCCTGAGGACGCTCTGAGGGAATCCAGCTCAGGTAATGAGGTTCACTTGCGAATCAGGGGGAACCCTGCGAGGGAGGGGATTGGATAATCCCATTTATCCCAAAGTTCTATTACTGCAAATCCCTCCAATATCTGCACACATTTCCCAGGGGAGGGCAGGGTCGGGAGGGCCAGATAGATTGAGGACCACCATCTCCTGAGCACTGAATTACAATTATAGAGCTGAGGGTGGCGGTGAGAGTAGTGCTGAGACTGGTGGTGAGAGTGGTGGTGAGAGTGGTGGTGAGAGTGGTGGTGAGACTGGTGGTGAGAGCAGTGGTGAGAGTGGTGGTGAGAGTAGGAATGAGACTGGTGGTGAGAGTAGTGGTGAGACTGGTGGTGAGACTGGTGGTGAGAGTGGTGGTGAGAGTGGTGGTGAGACTGGTGGTGAGAGCAGTGGTGAGAGTGGTGGTGAGAGTAGGAATGAGACTGGTGGTGAGAGTAGTGGTGAGACTGGTGGTGAGACTGGTGGTGAGAGTAGTGGTGAGAGTAGTGGTGAGAGTAGGAATGAGACTGGTGGTGAGACTGGTGGTGAGAGTAGTGGTGAGAGTAGTGGTGAGAATAGGAATGAGACGGAAGGTGAGAGTAGTGGTGAGAGTGGTGGTGAGACTGGTAGTGAGACTGGTGGTGAGACTGGTGGTGAGAGTAGTGGTGAGACTGGTGGTGAGAGTAGTGGTGAGAGTAGTGGTGAGAGTAGGAATGAGACTGGGGGTGAGAGTAGTGGTGAGAGTAGTGGTGAGAGTGGTGGTGAGAGCAGTGGTGAGAGCAGTGGTGAGAGTAGTGGTGAGAGTAGTGGTGAGACTGGTGGTGAGACTGGTGGTGAGAGTAGTGGTGAGAGTAGTGGTGAGACTGGTGGTGAGAGTAGTGGTGAGAGTAGGAATGAGACTGGTGGTGAGAGTAGTGGTGAGAGTAGTGGTGAGAGTAGTGGTGAGACTGGTGGTGAGAGTAGTGGTGAGAGTGGTGGTGAGAGTAGGAATGAGACTGGTGGTGAGAGTAGTGGTGAGACTGGTGGTGAGACTGGTGGTGAGAGTAGTGGTGAGAGTAGTGGTGAGAGTGGTGGTGAGAGTAGTGGTGAGAGTAGTGGTGAGAGTAGGAATGAAACTGGTGGTGAGACTGGTGGTGAGACTGGTGGTGAGAGTGGTGGTGAGAGTGGTGGTGAGACTGGTGGTGAGACTGGTGGTGAGAGTAGTGGTGAGAGTAGTGGTGAGACTGGTGGTGAGAGTAGTGGTGAGAGTAGGAATGAGACTGGGGGTGAGAGTAGTGGTGAGAGTGGTGGTGAGAGTAGTGGTGAGACTGGTGGTGAGAGTGGTGGTGAGAGTAGGAATGAGACTGGTGGTGAGAGTAGTGGTGAGAGTAGTGGTGAGAGTAGTGGTGAGACTGGTGGTGAGAGTAGTGGTGAGAGTGGTGGTGAGAGTAGGAACGAGACTGGTGGTGAGAGTAGTGGTGAGACTGGTGGTGAGACTGGTGGTGAGAGTAGTGGTGAGAGTAGTGGTGAGAGTAGTGGTGAGAGTAGTGGTGAGAGTAGGAATGAAACTGGTGGTGAGACTGGTGGTGAGAGTAGTGGTGAGAGTAGTGGTGAGAGTAGTGGTGAGAGTAAGAATGAGACTGGTGGTGAGAGTAGTGGTGAGAGTGGTGGTGAGACTGGTGGTGAGACTGGTGGTGAGACTGGTGGTGAGAGTAGTGGTGAGAGTAGTGGTGAGAGTAGGAATGAGACTGGGGGTGAGAGTAGTGGTGAGAGTGGTGGTGAGAGTGGTGGTGAGAGTGATGGTGAGAGTGGTGGGATGCAGCCTTAGGTTATTCAGACTTATAAACTGGGTAGTTTGAGCTCTGAATGCTGATTGGCTGACATCTGTGGTATATCAGACCGTATACCATGGGTATGACAAAACTTTTATTTTTACTGCTCTAATTACGTTGGTAACATGTTTATAATAGCAATAAGACACCTCGGGGGTTTGTGATATATGACCAATATACCACGGCTAAGGGCTGTGTCCAGGCAATCCGTGATGCGTCGTGTTAGGAACAGCCCTTAGCCGTGGTATATTGGCCATATAGCACACCCCCTCGGGGCTTATTGCTTAATTAGAGAGGACATGGACTAATTATCTATTGATGTAATTTCTGTTATGTGTTAAAATAATGACTTTTCAAGCACATCAATCACAGTGATTTGACTATGTATTTAACATGTCTGATTTAACATTAACTCATACAGGCTTTTCTTTTCAAATGGCAGTCATAAAAAATATAGAAACGCCTGAACATACAGTATTGTAAAGATGCATGTACGGACACACACAAGCACGCACGCATGGACACACACACAATCTCCCATAACTGAGGTAGACAATGAATTCTCCATTTAATGAAGAGAACTATGTTTTTTTTTTATTATTATTGGAATTTAGAGTTATCTCAGACGAGGCGGAAAGGCATCATGGCGTGGAAGAAACAAGAAAACGAGAGAGAGAGAAAGAATAGAGATAGAAAGAGAGAACAGAGAGAGAGACAGCGAGAGAGAACGAATAGAGAGTGAGAGAGAATAGAGAGAGACAGAGAGAGAGACAGAGAGAGAGAACGAATAGAGAGAGACAGAGAGAATAGAGAGAGAGACAGAGAGAGAGACAGAGAGAGACAGAGAGAGAGAGACAGAGACAGAGTGAGAGAAAGAATAGAGAGAGAGACAATCTCTGGTAAACAGACTCCTCACGGTCTCTGTTCCACTGATGTAGTAAGAACAAAAGCGTGGTAAATGGACCGCAGCAGCCATTTTCAATTATGTATTAAGTTAGGAGAGAGAGGGGAAAAAAACAGGAAAAAAAAACAAATTGGGTTGTTAACAGTAAGCAACAAGCAGCACCATTAGTGGTGGGAAGTTTGGCTCTTCTCACTGATGTTTTCAAGTCATTCAGTCAAAAGAACGAATCTTTCGACTCATTTCGTTCATTTGATTCAGTAATGTCCAATGCGCAGATCACCCCCTACTGGCAAACAATGAATTAAAAACTCGAAAGAATCATGATTCTACAAACCTCTCGTTCACCATAGAGGGCTTATTATTGGAGCTGTCATTTGTGACTGAGACTTAAAAAAGTGTGCTTAAATAATTGTACATTTGTGATTGCTAGGCATACAAATAAGATTGTTAACTGATACCTTTGAAATGAGTTCAAGTTACGGCCACAACCAGACTAGATTGTGAATTACTTGGCGGAATGACACTGCTTGACTGGCGCGAGGGATATTAGCACAATATCGTTCACAAACTGCAGCAGCCCAATTGATTCGTTCTCGAGTTTGAGTTTTGAGCAGAGAGAGGCTGGCTGCCTATGCTTTGGTTCTAAAATGTGTCCATCGAGTAACGTTCAATAATCAATGAACAGCATTCATTCTTGCACCATGCGATCAATTATCAGCATGATGCCTGCAGCATGATCTATTTTCCCTCGCTCACATGATGGACAGATGCTGGTCAGAGCACGTCTCTGGAGCCACTGAGCCTGAGGGGGACGTATTAAACCCTGCTGTAGAATTCAACGCGGCCAGCAGGTCAAGTGAACGACTAAAATGAATGATTCTCTCGGAAAAAAAAAACTAATCGTGACTCTCGAGTCAGTAAAAAGAGTTGTTCAAAAAGAATGAATCGTTAGCGAATTGCACGTCACTACTTGTGATTGCTTTTTATGAGCTGTGATGTCAGATGATAAAGACTGAGCTAATGAAATGGAAGGAGGCAGCTTGCAGAAGACAATAACTTTCTTTTTGGAGGGGATGGGGCAGGTGGTTGACAAAGGGGAGAACAAAAAAAGAAGACACTGCCTGAGCACTCGGACTGACAGGAAAGGACGAGGGGACATGTTTTAGTGTCGCATGGTGGTGCTCTGATGATGACAGGGGGCTGATGCTATCTCTGACCCTGGCATGATGCATTACAACGCAACGTCCCGCTAGACATCTTCAGAAACCTATTGCCTTTAGCGGGTAAATAAACATGCAGTGTAAACCTATTGCCTTTAGCGTGTAAATAAACATGCAGTGTAAACCTATTGCCTTGAGCGGGTAAATAAACATACAGTGTATAGACATCAAGAACATTTACGGAAACCATGTTATTAAAACACTTATTTGACCAGTCTCAGTAGATTGTAGCTAGCACTCTCTCCATTCTTCCCTCTTTCCCTCTTTCCCTCCCTCCCTCTCTCACTACTTCCCTCCCTCCCTCCTTCTCTCTCTACTTCCATCCATCCATCCATCCATCCATCCATCCATCCATCCATCCATCCATCCATCCATCCATCCATCCATCCATCCATCCATCCATCCATCCATCCATCCATCCATCCATCCATCCATCCCTCCCTCCCTCCCTCCCTCCCTCCCTCCCTCCCTCCCTCCCTCCCTCCTCTGTCTCCTAGACTTCCCTGCTAGGATCCGTTGGTAAGCCCTCTCCCCATCCCCCCTCTTAGATCTGTATACTGTAATAAACCAGTGATCCTTCCTCCTTCTCTACAGAGGGCCCTGGAAAGCTCCACTTCCCTCCTCGTTCTCTACAGAGGGTCCTGGAAAGCCCCACTTCCCCACATCCCTCCCAACAAGGACGGTGGAGACCACTTCAGCTCCGCCACTCGCTTTCCAACATAAAATGAATATATAGACGTTTCTCTCTCTCCCACTCTGTCAGTCTCTCTCTCCACCCCTCTCCCCTCCCTCCCTCCCTCCCTCTCTCCCTTCCCTCCCTCCCTCCACACCCAAAGCCAATTTATTCTCAGAGTAAACCCCCCTCCCAACAACCCTCCTAGCCTTCTCCCTCTCCACACTGCCTGACTACAGCATACCAATCAGGTGCTCCTCCAATCCAGAGCCCAATCTTCTCTCCTCTCCTCCTAAACATGCCTCTTCTCTGCCTTGATGCCCCACTACAGGCACTGGGCTCTCCTCAACCAAGACTGAAAGCCTGATGTGCTGGGAATAGCTTGGGTATAGCCTGGGTATAGCCTGATATACTGATACTGTCGGTTCACTGGCATTGGAAAACTGTCTGTCTACTAACTGCCTTTCTTTCTCCACTCCCCCAGCTTCTACATGACTACTAGGCCACTTTCCAACTTCCGCAATGTCTCAAGCTCTTAACCTAACTTCTGATACCTACATTCGCAAGATCTCTATATAACGTGCAGGACTGTACAGGTGATATTTGATTTGTAACTATATGCCCTAAGGAAGCCTTCCATGTCTTAGCTAAGACCCCTCTCTCTGAGCTACACAGTAAAGTGATGGTTATCAGAGAGGGATGGAATTCCAGTCTCTCCCCCCCCCCCCTCCACCCTCCAAAGTCAGAGCTGGGGGTGGGGGATTCAAGTTCTTTGCATTCTTGGAAGGTGATTCTGTGGAGTTGTTAACCGTGATGGAGAGGTCTTTGAGCAGGCAGGCCTTCCACGGGAGGAAGAGCAGCTCCGTCTTATCTAGGTTGAGCTCGATGGGCCAACATCCAAGCTAAGATGTCTTCCAGGCACGCAGACATACGTGTCGCCACCTGGGTGTCAGAAGGGGTATTGAGACAAGTAGTTGAGTGTCATCCACATAGCGATGATAGGAGAGACCATCTGAGGATATGACAGAGCTGAGTGACTTGGCGTATAGAGAGAAGAGGAGAGGGCCTTGAACTGAGCCCTGGGGGACACCAGTAGTGAGAGTATGTGGTGCAGACACAGATCCTCTCCACATCACCTGGTAGGAGCAACCTGCCAGGTAGGATGCAATCCAAGAGTGCGCAGAACCTGAGACACCTTGCCCTGAGAGGGTGGAGAGGAGGATCTGATGGTTCACGGTGTCTAAGGCAGTGGATAGATCTAGGACTTAGGCCATTTTGAAGTCAGAGGGGATGCAGCCAGTGGTCAGGGATGAGTTGATGAGGGAAGTGAGGAATGCAAGAAGGTCTCTAGAGATGGTCTGTAGAAGGGAGAACTGGATGGGGACGAACAGGCAGTTTGTCGGGCGGCCAGACCTCACTAGTCTCATCTGGAGAGAGAGAGGGGAAAAGAGGTCAAGGCGAAGGGAAGTTCTGTGTGAGTGGGACCAGAGGACTCAATAGGCTGAGTGAATGAGGAGTGGATATCGTTAACATTCTTTTCAAAGTGGTTGACAAAGTTCTCCACAGATAGGAGAGAGAGAGGAGGAGGGTTGGAGGAGTAAGGAAGGAGGAGAAGGTGTAAAAAAGTTTCCTAGGGTTAGAAGCAGAAGCTTGACATGGCTTTAGCAGCGGATACAGAGGAAGAGAAGGTAGAGAGGAGGGAGTGAAAGGATGCTAGGTCCGGAAGTTTAGTTTTCCTCCTTTTTCACTCAGACCTGTTCAGTAAGCTCGCAATAAGTCACTCACCTACTGAGCAGGAGGGGAAGGCCGAGCCGGCCGGGAGGAAAGGGGACAGTGTGAGGTGTAGGATGCAGAAAGGGAGGAGAGTAGGGTGGAAGAGGAAGATTCAGTAAGATTTAGCAGAAGGGAGAGATGATAGGATTAAAAAGGAGAGTACTGGGAGAGATTGTGCTTAGGGTTGGAGGAAAGGGAGACAGAAAAGGAAAAAAAGTAAGTGATCAGAGACCTGGAGGGGGTTTGCAGTGAGATTAGTAGGAGAACAGACTCTAGTAAAGATGACGTCAAGCGTATTGCCTGCCTTGTGAGTTGGAGGGGATTGGGAAAGGGTGAGGTCAAAAGAGGCAAGGAGGGGAAAGAGAGAGTTGGAAAGAAATGAATCAAAGGCAGATGACAAAAATGTAAAGCTTGAGTGATCAAGTGAAAGTGATGGCATCGAATTCAAATGAGGAAATGGACAGGTGAGAGAAGGAGAAAGGAGAAAATCTCCAGTTAGGAGAAATGAGTAGACCCATGCCACCACCGTGACGACCAGATGCTCTTGGACTATGAGAGAAAACGTAGTCAGATGAAGAGAGAACAGCTGGAGTAGTAGTCTTCTCTGGGGGGATCCATGTTTCCGTCAGGGCCAAAACGTCAAGGGCAGCATAGGATGAAGGGCAGCAAAGGCTGAGATCAACTCTGCGTTCTTGATCGTGGATCGGCAGTTCCAAACTCTGCCAGAGACTGCGCGCAGTTAACACTAAATTAGAAGGGTTGCACCCAGGGCGTGGGGAGCATCTGTAAAGTTACAGGGAGAGGAGCAAACAGGTATAGAAAAACACAAATAGGTGCGGCTGGCTTCCACGTTAAGGGAGCAGTGTGTCAAGAAGCAGTGCGGCTTGGTATGGTCGTGTTTCGGAGGACGCATGGCTCTCGACCTTCGCCTCTCCCGAGTCTGTAGGTGAGTTGCAGCAATGAGACAAGATCATAACTACCAATTAGATATCATGAAATTGAGGAGAAATAACTAGATATGATACTGGTGTGGAGCCTTCCTCTCTTTGCTTCCTCGAATAACTCTGCAGAACAATTCAGCACAACCGTTTTTGTTTCGGCAACAGTTTTAGTTTTGCAGACGAGACCGCCACTGACATGACTGCCGCTTATAGCTGCCAATGAGAAAACAGGGGAGACTGAAGTATTAACACTAATTGCTCATTTCCTAGCAGAGGTGAAGAACACACATACACCAGAGCTGATTGTTGATACGCAATACTGTATCTACAGTGGCTTGCAAAAGTACACACCCCCTTAGGCATTTTTCCTATTTTGTTGCTTAAAATAGATTTTTGGGGGGTTTGTATCATTTTATTTACACAACATGCCTACCATTTTGTGAAACAAACAAGATATAAGAGAAAAAAACTGAAAACATGAGTGTGCATAACTATTCACCCCCCTCCCCCCACCCAAAGTCCATACTTTGTAGAGACACTTTTTGCAGCAATTACAGCTGCAAGTCTCTTGGGGTGTCTCTATAAGCTTGGCACATCAAGCCACAGGGATTTTTGCCCATTCTTCAAGGCAAAACTGATCCAGCTCCTTCAAGTTGGATGGGTTCCGCTGATGCATTAAGTCATACCACAGATTCTCAATTAGATTGAGGTCTGGGCTTGACTAGGCCATTCCAAGACATTTAAATGTTTCCCCTTAAACCACTTGAGTGTTGCTTTAGCAGTATCCTTTGGGTCATTGTCCTGCTGGAAGGTGAACCTCCGTCCCAGTCTCAAATCTTTGGAAGACTGAAACAGGTTTCCCTCAAAAATGTCCCTGTATTTAGCGCCATCCATCATTCCTTCAATTCTGACCAGTTTCCCAGTCCCTGCCGATGAAAAACAGTGTTGCTTGTGGGGATGGTGTTCTCGGGATAATGAGAGGTGTTGGGTTTGTGCCAGACATAGCGTTTTCCTTGATGGCCAAAAAGCTCAATTTTAGTCTCATCTGACCTGAGTACCTACTTCCATATGTTTGGGGAGTCTCCCACTTGCCTTTTGGTGAACACCAAAAGTGTTTGCTTATTTTTTACTTTAAGCAATGGCTTTTTTTCTGGCCACTCTTCCGTAAAGCCCAGCTCTGTGGAGTGTACGGCTTAAAGTGGTCCTATGGACAAATACTCCAATCTCCACTGTGGAGCTTTGCAGCTCATCCAGGGTTATCTTTGGTCTCTTTCTTGCCTTTCTGATTAATCCCTCCTTGCCTGGTCTGTGAGTTTTGGTGTCAGGTTTATTGTGGTGCCATATTCTTTCCATTTTTTAATAATGGATTTAATGGTGCTCTGTGGGATGTTCAAAGTTGCTGTTATTTTTTTATAACCCAAACCTGATCTGTACTTCTCCACAACTTTGTCCCTGACCTGTTTGGAGAGCTCCTTGGTCTTCATGGTGCTGCTTGTTTGGTGGTGCCCCTTGCTTAGTGGTGTTGCAGACTCTGGGGCCTTTCAGAACCGGTGTATGTATATATACTGAGATCATGTGACAAATCATGTGACACTTAGATAGCACACATTTCACCGCTACTGTAAAATGCTGTTTTTGGATATAAATATGAACTTGATGGAACAAAAAATGCATGTATTGTATAACATAATGTCCTAGGAGTGTCATCTGAGGAAGATTGTCAAAGGTTAGTGCATAATTTTAGCTGGTTATCTGCTTTTGGTAACGCCTGTCTTTGAATTGACAAAACATTACACACAGCTATTTTCAATGTACTCTCCTAACATAACCTAACTTTATGCTTTCGCCATAAAGCCTCTTTGAAATCGGACAATTTGGTTGGATTTAGGAGATGTTTATCTTTCAAATGGTGAAAAATAGTTGATTGTTTGAGAAATTGAAATTATTCGATTCTTGCAGTTTTGAATTTCCCGCCATGGTCTCTTGACAATAAATCCCAATACCGGGATAAGATCCCCAACAGGTTAACTAATTATGTGACTTCTGAAGATAATTGGTTGCACCAGATCTTATTTAGGGGCTTCATAGCAAAGGGGGTGAATACATATGCACGCACCAATTTTCCTTTTTTTTTTAAAAACAATTTATTTCATTTCACTTCACCAATTTGGACTATTTTGTGCGTGTCCATTACATGAAATCCAAATGAAAATCTATTTAAATTACAGGTTGTAATGCAAAAAAAATAGGAAAAACGGCAAGGGGGATGAATACTTTTGCAAGGCACTGTATGTCAGGACCATCTCATGGATCTGTAGTCTTATTTAATGTAAACCTGAACCACTCAGGACAAACGCCACATGTCAATTCAGCAGTGCACGGTTACACCCTGCATGTAAACCAATTGGCTAGTATGATATAAAGAACGGACAGAACTGACATAAGAGCAATGACGGGAATAGATAGCACAAGTATCACAAGATTAAATAAGATCAGTACAGAAAATCACCAGGATTTAACATTAGTCTAAGACTGTTCATTACAGTAATAAAAATGCAGTGTAGCGTATTAACTTGGATTGAGTTAAGACTGGGAGAGAGGGGGACGATTTAATAAGAAGAAACCAACGGCCGCCTCCATCACACAACTTGTGTGGCACATTAGCCAATGCATAATGAACCATAACATACTCTTTTTGGGCGATTGCAATATATATAGTCACCTAACTAGGGTTGTTTGGGAGGGGGTTGAAGAGCTGGGTGGACCTACACTACTTAATCAGTTTTGGACAGTGGGTATGTAATCATGTTTCAACGCAAGTGGAACAAATACCTCCTAAATGAATCAATGATGTCCGTCCTAGCTCTTTGACTGTAGCTCGTCCAACTTCACGAAGAAAACACAATGTCACATTAACATGTTTCATTTCCAATAACAATGACAGAGATTTCAGTAAGAAACAGTAATGCTGCAATCTGTATCTTGCACTTATGTGATGCTTTTCAGTAGCTTCAGAACTGGCAGCAATCGTACTCAACCAACAGACCACTTGAACTACAATGACATTCTCAATAACGGTTACAGAAATTACCAAAAAGTGCAGTACCAGTCAAAAGTTTGGACACACCTACTCATTGTAGAATAATTGTGAAGACATCAAAACTATGAAATAACACATATGGAATCATGTAGTTACTACTTGATTCCATATGTGTTATTTTATAGTTTTGATGTCTTCACTATTATTCTACAATGTAGAAAATAGTAAAAATAAATTAAAACCTTTCAATGAGTAGGTGTGTCCAAACTTTTGACTGGTACTGTATATCTAAATGTAAAAAAATCTACACTTGCAAAGCATGCTGGGTATTGTAGTAATGAGTTCCACCACCCAAACAAGACAAGGGGTGTTCGACCAGTAAGCCTAAAGAAGCTGACTGTCGGCGAGTGAAGTAAGGGGTGCATCTGCGACAGCCGAAAGTCGGACACTTTAGTGGTTTTCCAACAGCAAGGCTCAGATCAACATGGCAGTGTCAACATAGCTTCTACTGTTTGCTAACGTTCTTCTGTATAGATATCAAAAGACATTTTTCTATACCCCCATATCACACACTCACAAACTGAAAACCTAATGTGTGTAAAATTCATTTCATTAAGAGAAGTCTCAAATATCACTTTCATTTGTATCCCCTGTAGCTTTAGAATCACAGCAAAGTTGGTTCCTGTTTGAGTCTCATCTTTGGCCATGCTCACATGGGTCAAAGAAAAACACCCTAATGACTGGTTGACAAATAGTGCCTCCCACAATGCAGGTTATGCCTAGATGGTGCAGTTGGCGAGAAGCAACTGCAGGGACTTAAAGGCAATTTAATAAAATACCTTAATGGGCTCCTGAGTGGCGCAGCGTTCTAAAGCACTGCATCTCAGTGCTGGAGGCATCACTACAGACCCTGGTTGGATTCCAGGCTGACTCCGTAATTGGGAGTCCCATAGGGCGGTGCAAAATTGGCCCAGCGTTGTCCGGGGTAGGCCGTCATTGTAAGTAAGAATTTGTTCTTAACTGACATGCCTAGTTGAATAAAGGTTATAACAAAAAAATTATAGAAAATGACTTGTGAAAGTCACCCAGTAAAATACTACATGAGTAAAAGTCTAAAAGTATTTGGTTCTAAATATACTTAAGTATCAAGAGTAAATGTAACTGCTAAATTAGTAAAAGTAAAAATTCATTATATTAAGCAAACCAAACGGTACAATGTGTTTAGAATGTATGGATAGCCAGAGGCACACTCCAACACTCAGACATCATTTACAAACAAACCATTTGTGTTTAGTGAGTCCTTCAAATCATAGGCAGTAGGGATGACAAGAGATGTTCTCTTGATAAGTGTGTGAATATGCTGAAAATGTGCACTCAATAGTGAACTTTGTGACAAATGCACCAAATTTGGCACAGAGGTAGATGTATGTACCCTCCAAATATATAGATATGGAGCCATCCCAGATGTGTTCCCTGGGGGTGGTGGCAGCTACTATAACTGCAAAATAAATACATAATTAGATTTCAGTCAATGTCTCCATACAAATTTGATAGTCTCTTCTTTCAGATGCAATTGGAACTAAGTTGATAGCCCATAGCATTCCAAATTAAGAGCTAAATGTCTGATGGCACCAGCGCCCATATGGCCTATATCAGTGGCCATGTTAGGTCATACCGGTATGTCAGATTAGCTCCATCACCAATTTCTCAGCCTCTGAGTATCACAGAAACACAACACTTTGAATGAATAACATAAAAACTTTAATAACAAGTGGCTATGGATGAAATGTATCAACAGATTTGTTCAAAACATGAAAAACATCCAAAAAGGTAAAATATATTACCATTTTGGTGTCAAAAATGACCCGTTGGTACTTTTAAGCTGTGTGTGTGTGTGTGTGTGTGTGTGTGTGTGTGTGTGTGTGTGTGTGTGTGTGTGTGTGTGTGTGTGTGTGTGTGTGTGTGTGTCCGTGTGTGTGTTTGTTCTTTGTGTTTATTACAGTCAAACACACACACACACACACACACACACACACACACAATGATTTCGGCTGCCCTGGTGGAAGAAAACATTGCCGCAGGAATCAGACTCTCCTCTGCTCCCCACGCTGCTCTTTCATTGGCTACTTATACACTCGCCTATCTAGGGTGTCCCTGAGGGGCCAATAGGGACACAAGGGGAATCACACCATGTTTATCCATACTTCATAAGACATGACCTCATTGCCAGTCCATCTATACACAGTCACTGTCCATTCATCTCCCTATATACAGTAATCCAGGCTACCCCTAACGCTCCAAAACATGGAGAATGCATTACAATGGCAACAGTGGGAAAGAGCTTTGCATATTAATGCTTTGAAGCACATGAATCACAATAGCCTATGGGACATGATGTATGGTTAGCATCCTCTGCTAGGCGTGTGTCAGTTTGCACGTGTGTGTGTGTGTGTGTGTGTGTGTGTGTGTGTGTGTGTGTGTGTGTGTGTGTGTGTGTGTGTGTGTGTGTGTGTGTGTGGGCGTGTGTTTGCTCAGCACCCGAGCAGCAACAAAAAAAACCCATCTCTCTCACGGAAGCCATCTGATTTGAAGCGTGTGGGGATGAAGTGGAATCAGACCAATGGAAAAAGGGCCAGAGGGAGAGGAAGAGAGGAGAGAGGGAAGGAGACAGAACAGATGCTCAGGTTGTTGTCAGTGGGGAGGAAGGGAAATGAGAAGACATGATTGATACAAGTTGTTCAGCCTCCTTGTGTTGCTCCTTCTAGATGTTTCCCTCCCTCATAAATCTCACCTGTCAGCTGTCATGAAAAAAAAAACATCAATGTGGTATTGCAATCTCTGACGAGCCGATAACTTACTCTCTGGTGTACACAAGCAACCCCCTCCCTCTCTTTCGAAGAGTTGCAAATAGGGGCCTTCCCCTGTTTTGTTTTTTTAAATACTCAGGATATCTGGACCCTTTGGTTTAGTTAGCAACAAGCCAAAACAAACAGCAGCAACAAGTCACAAAGTTGATCAGAATTCAACTGTAGTCAGACACCGCAGTGCAGACAGCCCAAGTTCCCATGCTGGGAGACGTTTGGGTCCGTTACTCTCAGTCTGTACACAAAGCAATGGAACAACGCAAGCTAATCCATTCCAGAGCAAACCCCAAACTGAACCCTGACCTTAATAAGGACGAAAGAACAGCTGAATAAGGAAGGGCGTAATTACTAAGGCGTTCTCTCTTGTAAAGGAGCTATCGATTCCTGCCCAAACTGACCTAGCCTGCAGCAATGCTTGCTAACCTGAGTAATTCACTGATTAGCTAGCGGATCTCTGATTTGACGGCATTGGTTCTCCATCGACAAAAGACCCACCGTACAATGGGCCTCCCT
Organism: Salmo salar; assembly: GCF_965601325.2. Classification (NCBI taxonomy): domain Eukaryota; kingdom Metazoa; phylum Chordata; class Actinopteri; order Salmoniformes; family Salmonidae; genus Salmo; species Salmo salar. The sequence continues at coordinate 16,518,974 of NC_138297.1, read as the reverse complement.
GTAGACCACCTTGGACTTCTGGTACTAGAACTGGTGATAACTGGATATTGATCTGTAGACTCTGATTGCGCTCCCATAATGAATGCTGTATTTTGCTGTCTCCCGAGCTCATTTTCTGCCAAGCATGCCAGTCTTTGTACAGCTACCAGTTCCATTGATTCTACCCTGACCGTCAGCGCCACTTCGCCTCGAGGTGAATACGACAGGGAACACAACACACAACGGTTTCTTTTGTTTCAAGTGACGCCATTGATGGATGGATCATCCATATTGAAATGTGTTATCTTCTGTGAAGGATTGTAGATTGTGGTTGGTCGGTAACACTAGTTTTTAATTCTCTTGTTAGACTGCCTTTGAGTTAAGAATGGAATTAATGCTTCATAGGTACTGAATAGGGTCAAGGGAATGAGGGTTATTTGTGCTCCAATGTAAGCCTGTTCTAGCACTTTGCTACCACTTAATCCTCACGTACCTACAATGCATTAAGATTATAAAAAATATATATTTAACTATTTAACTATTTCACTAATTCTTATTTACAATGACGGCCTACCAAAAGGCAAAAAGGCCTCCTGCGGGGATGGGGGTTAATTGTATATATTCTTGCATTGTTAGAAAAACTGGGTTTTCAAGGATAGTAGCTTATGCAATCTCTACATGGATTGGTGTGATTGTATACAGGTATCCAGAACGACACCCATTTTAGCCCTTGTTAGAGTATAGTGAGGTATCTTTGAGCAAAAATCGGCACTAAAACGTCCTTATACAGTACATATAACTATGGCTAGATGGATTCAGCACGGTACTATTCATTACATGTTTAAGTTATCAATTATTTAACAATGTTGCTTGCAGATCCAATCAATTAAACTGCATGTGGACCTATCTACATTTTCTAGCAACATGGATTGATTTGAATTTATTCCACAGTCATACGTTGCCCTTGTAAAATATCTCACAAAATATGACTGAATATTGAATCATATCAAGAACTTCAGTAATGGTTAAACACTGAAATCATCAACGTAGCTGTGTTGCAGGAGCTTGAAGAATCGACATCGTCCATCACCACACAGCCCTACACTACAATACACGTTGACAGTTACATAAAGTGTTTACTAAGTGTCTATAAACTTGACAGTGCCCTTTGGGAAAGAAGACCCCTGAACAAGGTTTTCAAGTACCACTCAGTAAGAAAAGACTCTTGATTAAACTCAATTGGACCTCCACCTTTAAACAACAGGCCAAAGTTCACCTTTTTTTTTAAGTCGACTGTTTAGTGCCATATGAATTTTACAGGCAATTATTCTGATTGACAGCCATTTAATGGTCAGACAAGAAGTAGTTGCTATATTATTGTGATAAAAAAGTATTTCATGAAGTCATAAAGAGTAGCAAAACATTTTGATCAAAACAGCAGACTAATGTATAGCTTATGATGTATCAGTGTTTTTTACTGGCTGTTGCCATTGCAACAAAAGTCATGCTATTGACGTTCCACGTCACAAAGTAATGCTGTCGAGAATGGGGTCCAAGCAGCAATTTGACACTAGTGTGTGTGTGGGTTTTACTCTGACCTTTTACAGATTACACATCCTCCAGGTGAGTCAATCGCTCCCTGAACCCCCCGACCCCGCACACCACACACACACCTTACATTATATAATTTCCCTTTGTGTGTCTGTTGGCACTTCCACTTTTTAAACCTATTCCAGTGTTTTCCGTTTGTCGTCCTCTCCCTCACTGGGACGAGAAATAGAAAATGATTAACGAGACGCACTTACTTAGACAAAGGACGCTTTAATTGCCCGTTGCCGGGGAAACCGCCCGCTGATGGCATCGTGACTCGCGTTCGGCCTGCCTCTCTCACTCTCTTTCTCTACCTCCTTTCCTCACTTTTCCTCATCTCCTCCGCAGTCGGAGTCTGGCAGGTGACCATTATCACAGTGGAAACCTGTGCAATCTCAAGGCCTGACACAGGGTACAGAGTACAGAGTACATGTCACGCAAGCCCAAGAAAAAAAGATGGCTGAAATGGGTCTGTAAGACTTGTTCATTAGCTACATGGCTGAATGTTTGACAGAGTAACCCAGTTACAGGGGCAGTGACTTGCCACACAAGACAGCAGCAACATCAACAACATCAACAATTGGTTGAATTCTGAGTTTCCTAAGCCAGAATCTCAGCAACCAGGTATTGGATGCATGTGTTAAAGTGCATACTATGGTGAATGGTAGCAATGATAGGACAGGCCTAGACAATAACAGGGTTCAAGATTAGTCCAATACCTAAACAATGCATTGTAAGTGACACATACAGTATACTTCAGCAAATACAGCAAGACTTGTCAATGGAGCCTCGAACACAAAAGAACAAGAACTCAGACCACCTTGAAGCCTGCAGTCGCACACCACAAGTGGCAATGGCTCTATTCGCTTTCATACAATCTCTCTTCAAATGGGAAGAAAAAAAAACCATTATAATTGCATTCAGAGATACATACATCACGGTAAAAAAAATGACTTTTTCGCACAGTTAATTATGAGTTACTGTTGATATGACATTGTTTCCGTGGGTTGTTTTAATTGTATTGAATCGTTGCCCAAAAAACGTCCCACGTAAATTGCTTTACTTAATATGTTAATTTGAAAGCAGCAAGGGGGGGATTGCAGGGATGAGCTGGAGAAAAAGACAGAGAATTGCCAACTTTAGATCAGCCTGAGAATTGCCCAGACGCCTGGTTCCCACGATCAGCCTGAGAATTCCCATCTTTTAGATCAGCCTGAGAATTCCCATCTTTTTAGATCAGCCTGAGAATTCCCATCTTTAGATCAGCCTGTGAATAACCAACTTTAGATCAGCCTGAGAATAACCAACTTTAGATCAGCCTGAGAATACCCAACTTTAGATCAGTCAGAATACCTAACTTTAGATGTCTGAGAATAACCAACTTTAGATCAGCCTGAGAATTCCCATCTTTAGATCAGCCTGTGAATAACCAACTTTAGATCAGCCTGAGAATAATCAACTTTAGATCAGCCTGAGAATAACCAACTTTAGATCAGCCTGAGAATAATCAACTTTAGATCAGCCTGAGAATAACCAACTTTAGATCAGCCTGAGAATAACCAACTTTAGATCAGCCTGAGAATAATCAACTTTAGATCAGCCTGAGAATAACCAACTTTAGATCAGTCAGAATACCTAACTTTTCAGTGAGAATCAGTGAGAATAACCAACTTTTCTCAAGAGATTTCATCCTGCTCAATTTCTACTAGATAAATATGATCAACTTTCATATCTGTAACCCACCAGAAAACCAGTGAGTTTAATTTCTCAAAAGACACATTGATTAAACAGCCCACTGTGACCTTTGCGTCAGAACGTAAATGGTTAGTAAAAACTTAGTCCAAATTATGACTCAGTCCTTTCTCTGTCGTTCTCGTTTCTAGTAGCAACCACCCTTGACAGATTTCAAAGATGGAACCCAACTAGAAACATGGCACTGTGTTATGAGGGCAGTGAGAGAATTGATTGCCTGCTTAGGAAGGAAGGAGGGGAGAAAAATAAGAAACTCGGGAGAAGTCAATGGTGAGACAGAGAATGTCTGTACTTTAATATGGTTAACCACTAACAAGGTGCTAGGGGCCATAGGAGCTATTTTCTAATGAGCAGGAACTCGTTGCTAGGGCGTTGACTTTTTGACCCCATGTATCGGCTCTGCATTCTAGCTCACGGGGGGGGGGGTGTGTGCCTATTATGACCACCTGAACAGAAAGTGTGCAGAGACTTGGCCTTGCGGTTGCTATCTTAGCGACGTAATTTCCTCCTGATAACCACATTATCCAACGCAGCTTCCAAATACTGCAGCACAAGATTACATCTAGCAAATACGATTGACCATTTGACTGACAAATGCAGACGTCAGGTTATGAAATATGATTTCCTCTTCCATCCGTGACTCACGTTGTATTTTTCTTCCCTGATCAATATTGCTGCTGACATTTGGAGGTGAAAGTGAGTGTAATAAGAAACAGAAAAATATTCACGGTGTTTATTTTTTTTCTCCATCCATGATCTTATTGGAAAGCCTTTGGCTAAATGCTAACCTTTTCAACGGGAGGGCTTGTCGATGCTAAGAGTGGTTTTCAGGGCCAGCGCTCATGTGGTTTGACACAAACTATAAACACTCTGAGCTGTAATTTTTATGCATAGTGATATACTGTGTCCCTCCCTCCATCCCTCCAGGTAATGCAGTCTCCTGTCTCCTGTGTCATCCATGTTGGTTAATGGTCACAAAGGGAACATGTAATTGGACATCTTGCTGGGGATATGAAAGAGCATAAAAAGTGTAACAAGTGAAGAAAATGGTTGAGCTGCTTCCATTCCAAACATACTCCCTCACTCTCTCTATGACCAACATATTAGCCATCCTTAGCAACAGGAAACAGCAGTAAATATTGACAGCATGCTAACTGGACGGGTGATAGGCTGTTTGTTTATTAACCACGGCTGCATTTCAATTTCACTCGTGACTGCACAATCTGCTTAGCCAGACAAGACAGATATGACATCACTCTGGTGGAGAAGGGGAGTCTGTGTGTGCGTGTGTTGTTTGTGTGTGTGTGTGTGATGTGCTACAGTAATCTCTTGTTCAACTAAGATGGCATCCATCATCTAACTGCATGTCTCAACTTTTGAATTATCAAGATAGCCTTGTAGCACTGTTTCTGTCTGATGATGAGAGTCTGAGTGGCTATGGCAAAGGTTAAGTCTTAGTGAGACGAACACATGATGAATGTTTTTTTCTACAGGAGGTGTTGGCAAAGTGACTTACTTTCAAACTTAACAGCTAACTTAATAAGTACAAACACATGCATTCACACATACAGTCTGGCCCCCCAACATCCACATCCTCCACCAGCAAACAAAAAGACAACCACACAGACCCCTTACTCTCCCCCCTGGTGGCGAACCATTTTTTTCTCAGAAGTTGAAAGTGACTTTCCCTCTCCGCTGTCTCCTTGTAGACATGGCCGATGCAGGGAGCCCCATGTCGGGCTGAGGCCCCATACTGTACACCACACTAATCTCTCTCTCTCTCAACTCTCCTCTCTCTCTCAACTCTCTTTTCTCAACTTTCCTCTCTCTCAACTCTCAACTCTCTTTTCTCAACTCTCCTCTCTCTCAACTCTCTCTCTCTCTCACTTCTCCTACACACCTGTCCTTCCCTCCCTTCTGCGCTCCCTCCCTCCCCCTGTGCCCTCCCTCCCTCCCCTTCTGCCCTCCCTCCCCGCTCCCTTCCTCTGCACTCCAGCACCTGTGCCCACAGGCCTGTACTATAACCCTGTTTTTATCACCCAAATAAATAAACGTGTCCTCTCTCTTCCTCCCTGCACTCTGGTACAGTGTCTGCTATATTTTCTCAGTCAGTCAACATCTGCTGTTGGCTTTATCGAGACACATAGCCTCAGAAGGATGTTAATTAGACATAGGAGCCTCTCTCTTTCTCCCACTCATCACACATGCATGCATGCACGCACACACACACACACACACACACACACACACACACACACACACACACACACACACACACACACACACACACACACACACACACCCCCCGGAAACTATGAAATAACACATATGGAATCATGTAGTGACCACATTCTTTTTATCAAATCCAAAATATATTTTGGATTTTAGATTCTTCAAAGTAGCCACCTTTTCCCTTGATGACAGCTTTGCACACGCTTGGCAGTCTCTCAACCAGCTTCACCTGGAATGCTTTTCCAACAGTCTTGAAAGAGTTCCCACATGTGCTGAGCACTTGTTGGCTGCTTTTCCTTCACTCTGCGGTCCAACTCATCCCAAACCATCTCAATTGGGTTGAGGTTGGGTGATTGTGGAGGCCAGGTCATCTGATGCAGCACTCCATCACTCTCCTTCTTGGTCAAATAGCCCTTACACAGCCTGGAGGTGTTTGGGTCATTGTCCTGTTGAAAAACAAATGATAGTCCCACTAAGTGCAAACCATATGGGATGGCGTATTGCTGCAGAATGCTGTGGTTGCCATGCTGGTTAAGTGTGCCTTGAATTCTAAATAGTGTCGCCAGCAAAGCACCGCCACACCATCACACCACCTCCTCCGTGCTTCATGGTGGAACCACACATGTGGAGATGATCTGTTCACCTACTCGACCATGAAGGCCTGATTCACAGTCTCCTCTGAACAGTTGATGTTAAGATGTGTCTGTTACTTGTACTCTGTGAAGCATTTTTTGGGGCTGCAATTTCTGAAGCTGTTCTTGTCAAAATATGTACTTGGTCTTTTACCAAATAGGGCTATCTTCTGTATACTACCCCTACCTTCTCAGGACACAACTTATTGGCCCTGCACCTGGGTCATGCCTTAAAAAGTGATATTTTTTGTTACTACATGGTTCCATATGTGTTTTTTCTGTAACGGTCGTCGTATATAGTAGACCAAGGCGCAGCGGGTTGAGTGCTCATTTTAACTTTATTAGAGACACATAACAAAAACAAGACCGGACGACAAACAGACTTGCAGGCTACACACAGCAATGCAAAAACAACCTCCCACACTTCCCATTACAAACACACCCCTATACATAGGACCTTCAATCAGAGGCAACGAGGAACAGCTGCCTCCAATTGAAGGCCAATCCCAATTAACTAAACATAGAACTAAACACCCTAGATCTAACATAGAAATACACTAACCTAGAACATAACCCATAAACCCCGGAACACTCTAAACAAACACCCCTCTACATAACACATATCCCAACAAACCCCGAACCACATAAAACAAACACCCCCTGCCACGTCCTGACCAAACTACAATAACAAATAACCCCTTTACTGGTCAGGACGTGACAATTTCATAGTTTTGAGGTCTTCACTATTATTATACAATGTAGAAAATAGTAAAAATAAATCAAACCCCTGGAATGAGTAGGTGCATCCAAACTTTTGACTGGTACTGTATATGTGTGTATGCCATCCACATCAACCAAGGAGGTTTGTGGGTGTTCATTTCAGCAGGTGTGACACACAGTGGCTCCTCCTTTAAAAGTTGCGTCATACTGCAGCACACCTTGTGGGCTGCTGCAGCATTCTATGGCACGTTACTTAATTGTCAGACATTTTTTACGTTAATGCAAGTTAGTGCCAGTTTGTCCACCAGAAGCCAACTTTGAGAAGCATTTGATAGTCTCCCATATTGGCATTACTATAGAATTTAATACTTCTTTTTATAATAACATAGTACATGGGATTGATTAAGAAATTTGACTTAATTCATTTGACTAATATCATGGTGTTTCTATTCTGACAAAAACGAAAAACAAAACCCTCAGGGTTTCCGTTAGGATGGAATGGAAAATATTGCGCTGTACAACGTGATGGTTGGGAGTACGCTACAGCATAAGAGGATTGGAGAAATGTAAATTAATATGTAAGGGGCATAACATTTCCACACCCTAATTGTAGTGTAACCAATACTAATTTTGCCTATGGTAGGCCTACAGTATATCTCAAAATATGTTTTTCAATGACGTGACTCTCCACCAATAATTACATTTAGAGGATTGGAGGATGCTAAATTAATATATAAGGGGCATTTTTCATTAGGATCTGTGAGTATATCTAAGGGGCTTTTATATAATTCTACATTAATTAATAATAATAATACTAATAATCGCTTTGTTTAAAAAGTAACAATATTTTGGAGATTTCATTTTCATTTAACCTAGGGTGAGAGAGAAAAAGGCCATTCTTGAACATGGGGTGAGATATTCTCACTAATTTGTAAATAAAGCCAGTTTGTTATTTATAATTATTTATTTCTGGAGAAACCTAACTCATTATTTAGCAGACATCACATGCTTATATTCAGTCAACACATATATCTTAAGAATATCATGGAATATAATTGAACATTTTAATTTCTTCATGCTTGTCTCAGAGCAGCGTGAAACGGTGCTGAAATAGACGTCCACAGCGGGTAGGCTATATATAACGATATTTTGTAGATTATTTTGTTTTAAAAAAACAACAGTGAGTGATTGTAATCTGAATAAAGGCCAAAATAATATTTATGAAGATAGCCCTGTTAATAGCCATAGTGATGCTGTACAAAGTGACAGTGTGTGTTTGAAAGAGTATTTTCCAGTAAGCAACAATTTGTTTGCCTTCATTTGACAACTTTGTGCCAATATTTCTGTAATTCACTGATATTTATTCACATAGTAATTCGTTATGTATCCATAACTAAATAAACATCAGCATTTTTAGAGTATTTTTATCATTATTTTATTAATGAAAGCATAAAGAAGTTGATGAAGAAATACTGTACTGCTGTTTTGAGTTAGAAATGCAACACTTCAGAGTACTTAAACATTGAATACATTGCAGGTAGGGGGATGTTCCCACCTACAGTAGCTGGGCTATAAAAAGTCTATTGTCCTGCTAATCGGGCTACAAGTGTTCGAAAACCTGTTTTCAAAATGCCACCAGATGTCCATCACTACTGTAAATAAAAACACAGCATCTTATTTACATTATTTATTGTAACCACAATGTCACAAATAATTTGTATCTACCTATCCAATTACTTTTAGAGTTTGAGATTAATTTTATTAATATCATGGTGTTTCTATTCCAAGGAAAATGAAAAACCCTCTGGGTTCCGTTAGGATGGAATGGACAATTTGGCGCTGTACAACGTGACGGTTGGGAGTACAGTACTGGCCTATTTTGCTAAAGAATCCAGTGTCCTGTGGGAGACCGGGGTTCAGTACCCCGGCGGTGAGAAAGGAGTAGGCTGCCCTTGTAAATAAGAATTTGTTCTTAACTGACTTGCCTAGATAAATCAAGGTTACACTAAGAGCATAACATTTCTACACCCTAATTTCCAATTCTAGTCTAACCAATACCCAAACGGAGATTCAGTGAAAATAAAAATCTCATTGATTTATCAAGACCAGTCCCCATGCTTGTCTCAGAGCAGCACAAAACTGTGCTAAAATAGTTTTAGGCTATTGCTTCTAACTTCAATATGCTCTTTAAATAAATAAGACCTACACCACTTTTAACAGCATATTACTCAACACTAGTGAGACTCATGTCGCCTACGGTAGGCCTTCAGTATATTGAAAAATATGACGTGGCTCTCCGCCAATAATTACATATAGAGGATTGGACGATATTTCTGTAATTCAGTGATATTTATTCCCATGGTAATTCATTATGGATCCATAACTAAATAAACATCGGCATTTTGAAAGAGTATTTTTATCATTATTTTATTAATGAAACCATAAAGATGCCATTATTAGTTACATTGCTTTAGTTTGAACGTGCAGACTGGCACTAAGAACAGTGGGAACGTTTCCCTAGTCAGAGCCATTATTAGTGCAATGCCCCTTAAATATTTTGGAGATGATTTCGTTTTCAAATAACGTAAAATGAGCAAGAAAAAGGCCATTCTTGAACATGGAGTGAGACGTTGTTACTAATTTCTAAATAAATCCAGTTTGTTATTTAGAGTGATTTATTTCTGTTTTTAGAGGGAGAAAAACCAAAAACCTACAGTCATCTCATGGGTCTCCCAGTCGTGGCCGGCACAGGTATTGAACCAGCATCTGTAGCAACATGTCGGGTGTGCTCCCTCTCCGGCCTCTAGGTCACCAGGCTGCTCATTATGGCGCACACCTGTCACCATCGTTACTCGCACCTGCGTGTCATCAGACTCACCTGGACTCCTCCATCACTTCCCTGATTACCTTCCCTATATATGTCACTCCCTTTGGTTCCTTCCCCAGGGATCATTGTTTCTGTTTCACTTTCATGTCTGTGTGCCGTTAGTGTTTCTTGTTTTGTACTATGTTCCGTTTATTTTATTAAAACAAACACTCCCTGAACTTGCTTCCCGACTCTCTATGCACATCGTTACACAACACAGCTTGCACAATCATAACAAAATAAAATAATAAAAACCTTGGTGTAAAAACAGTTTTAGTAAGTAATTCTGAAGTCGTGCACAAATATCAGTTTCTATTTAGGTTTATGTCGCCCATTCATTGTCAGTTAAGGTCGTTAAGACACTAACAGCTTAGACGGTAGGCAATTAAGGTCACAGTTATGAAAACTTAGGACACTAAAGAGGCCTTTCTACGGAATCTGAAAAACACCAAAAGAAAGATGACCAGGGTCCCTGTTCATCTGCGTGAACGTGCCTTAGGCATGCTGCAAGGAGGCATGAGGACTGCAGATGTGGCCAGGGCAATAAATTGCAATGTCCGTACTGTGTGATGCCTAAGACAGCGCGACAGGGAGACAGGATGGACAGCTGATTGTCCTCGCAGTGGCAGATCACGTGTAACAACACCTGCACAGGATCGGTACATCCGAACATCACACCTGCGGGACAGGTACAGGATGGCAACAACAACTGCCCGGGTTGCAACAGGAACGCACAATCCCTCCATCAGTGCTCAGACTGTCTGCAATAGGCTGAGAGAGGCTGAACTGAGGGCTTGTAGGCCTGTTGTAAGGCAGGTCCTCACCAGACATCACCGGCAACAACGTCGCCTATGGGTACAAACCCACCATCGCTGGACCAGACAGGACTGGCAAAAAGTGTTCTTCACTGACGAGTCGCAGTTTTGTCTCACCAAGGGTGATGGTCGGATTCACATTTATCATCGAAGGAATGAGCGTTAAACCGAGGCCTGTACTCTGGAGCGGGATCGATTTGGAGGTGGAGGATCCGTCATGGTCTGGGGCGGTGTGTCACAGCATCATCGGACTGAGCTTGTTGTCATTGCAGGCAATCTCAACACTGTGCGTAACAGGGAAGACATCCTCCTCCCTCATGTGGTGCCCTTCCTGCAGGCTCATCCTGATATGACCCTCCAGCATGACAATGCCACCAGCCATACTGCTCGTTCTGTGCGTGTTTTCCTGCAAGACAGGAATGTCAGTGTTCTGCCATGGCCAGCAAAGAGCCCGGATCTCAATCCCGTTGGATCGGAGGGTGAGGGCTAGGGCCATTCCCCCCCAAAATGTCTGGGAACTTGCAGGTGCCTTGGTGGAAGAGTGGGGTAACATCTCACAGCAAGAACTGGCAAATCTGGTGTAGTCCATGAGGAGGAGATGCACTGCTGTACTTAATGCAGCTGGAGGTCACACCAGATACTGACTGTTACTTTTGATTTTGACCCCCCCCCCTTTGTTCAGGGACACATTATTCAATTTCTGTTAGTCACACGTCTGTGGAACTTCTTACGTTTATGTCTCAGTTGTTGAATCTTGTTATGTTCATACAAATATTTACACATGTTGAGTTTGCTGAAAATAAAACGCAGTTGACAGTGAGAGGACGTTTCTTTTTTTGCTGAGTTTATAATCTATAGAAGGTTTTTGTAACCTCTGACGCTTTGTTCATGGACACATTATTCCATTTGTGTTAGTCACACGTCTGTGGAACTTCTTAAGTTTATGTCTCAGTTGTTGAATCTTGTTACGTTCATACAAATATTTACACATGTTAAGTTTGCTGAAAATAAAAGCAGTTGACAGCGAGAGGGCATTTCTTTTTGCTGAGTTTATATATCTAATTGATAGAAGGTTGACTCCTTCTGACATACATTATGAGAGTTGTGACTCTAAAACACCTCGATGACTCGTTTGTCCTTCTTGAACAGTCACGACTCTTTACCACGTCTGAACTTTCCTTCCCAAAGTTTAGTTACACCTCGGAAGAGGATAAGTCAGCTGTGAATTGTATGAGACATGAACCACAGGTAATGTAGTAGCTCAGGAAAGTGACATCTCCATCTGTTGTGGAGAAAACAAGCTGAAAGGCTGACAGCCAGGTAGGAGTGCAAGCTGTGGGATGCTCCAGAATATATTTAGCCTACCCAATGCCTACAGCTTAGAAAAGGAAAATCCCTTTGCTAGTGCTGAATGCATTGCTAATTAGTTTAGTGGTTAGCATCATGGCTAGAGTGGTTAGCATCACTAGAGCAGTTAACATTACAGCTAGCATCACGGCTAGAGCAGTGGGCATCATAGCTAGAAGGGTTAGCATCATGGCTAGAAGAGTGGGCATCATAGTTAGAGGGGTTAGCATCGTGGCTAGAGTGGCTAGCCCATAGAGATAGATAGAGGATTCATCTTTGTGTCTGTGCCATTGGCTAGAACACTTAGCATCGTAGCTAGAGTGGTTACAGGATGGCTAGAGCAGTTAGCATCACAGCAAAAGTGGTTAGCATCATTGCTAGAGCAGTGGGCATCATAGCTAGAGTGGTTACCCCATAGAGATAGAGGACTCATCTTTGTAGCTGTGCCATTAAAGTGTCTGTGACAGCATGGGCAGCGCCATTGAGTCTGTCTCCATTTTAAAGTAGTACATGTTCTTGTTCTTCATTGGCTGACTGCTCTCAACTCATAGGAATCCCCACCCAGTTGACTATATTAAGATGGTGGAAGCCCTCAGCGGAAACGTCATGCTAAAACGGATTATGTCAATGATAAATGGGTTAGCCACATATACAGAGTAGTTAGCATCAAGCACAGTTAGCAGCTTGGCTAGGGAGCCTCATTCTCAGTGCTTGTTATTACATTGAGTCTGCCATTAAGGAATGAGTGCATGAGATAACTAGTTCTCACAAGGGGGCCCCAGTGGGGGATTCCACAGTAGCTGGGCTCACTTTCAGGAATCAACAACAAATACCTTGGGGTGTGTTGCGGGTTTGAGAGAAGAGTGCTAGCTGAGCGCAGCAGGACGTCACTGCGTCATCCTAGCATAGCTATTTAGCCCTGAAGCTAATGAAGGGATTCTGAGGTAGTGTCCTGCTGTTTACTTCTCTGCTAAGTGATATGTGGGGACTTGAGGGATGGAGTTTGGGGTGAGAGAGAGCAACAAAACCTCTTTGATTGCAGTGAAGAAGCTACATTGACAGTTTGTGTCTCTGCGATGTGAAGATGAGATTGAGACAGGGTGGAATGTGGCTAGTGGCTGACGCCGTGATATTTCAAGGTCCCACAAGCAGGATGAAAAGAGAAGCAGGCCCTTCATTAAATGGGGCTTTCTGATACAAACAAGGGATGAGCCAGAAAGTGAGGGAGGGAGACGTGATGAGAGGGATTAATGAGCTAGTGAGAATGAAAGAGAGAAAGATAGATGGAAGGAGTGATTGAAAAAGACAGGTATTGCATTTGACTTAAAAAAAAACAACATTTTAGTCATTTAGCAGACGCTCTTATCCAGAGCGACTTACAGTAGAGTGCATACATTTTCTTTATTACATTTTAAATACTAAAGTATGTAGCGATACCGGTTGACGGTCCCCTGACGGTCCCCTGACGGTCCCCCCCCCCCCCCCGGCGTCATAGAAAACCCCACCCAGAGCAAAAAGTGCACTACTCATTAGTCCCAATACAGCCACCCCAACCTCCACTCTTCCCTATCCCTGTCTCCCCCAGAACCTACCTGGAACAAGTGCTTAACACTAATGGGCTACTGTATGTTTAATCTTAAACTCTATTGGACCACTTAGGTTCGCTACTGGAGCAGTAGGGAGAAATGAAAACCGCACAACTGAATCATTTAGGAAAAGAATGCCGGCTTGTATTTTGTAAATAAAAATACTTATAGAAAATGAATCACCTTGAGTAAATATTGATATGCGAAATTTATGCAATGAGCTCAATATGTATTCAATACATCAACAGTACAATAAACTTAGATATCAGCCATATATCTCCCCTATAGTTTACTAGGGTTCACTCAGTTCTATTACATCAACAGTACAATAGACTTAGATATCAGCCATATATCTCCCCTATAGTTTACTAGGGTTCACTCAGTTCTATTACATCAACAGTACAATAGACTTAGATATCGACTATATATCTCCCCATAGTTTACTAGGGTTCACTCAGTTCTATTACATCAACAGTACAATAGACTTAGATATCGACTATATATCTCCCCTATAGTTTACTAGGGTTCACCCAGCTCTATTTTAATCTGAGGGTCTCTCAGATTTCAATGTTCAAAGCTCAATAGAAATACAATACACAGAAAACACAACCCAATTAACAAATACTGACAAATACCAAATACTGACAAATACCACTATGAGACGGAATCAAATGTGAGTGACTGTGCATATCAATAAACGCTGTAAGGTGTTTAAATGTGGTGTGTTCTTCTGACAGTCCCACTGCAATGTATGGTGCAATTATGTCTTGCAACAAAGAATCTTACCACACCGCAGTATGGCAGTGCAAATTCAGTGTCCTCCAAGGAAAAGGAAAATAAATCTTTGCATGCAAATCTTCTTATGGATGTCCTGGGTTTGGGCGTCTCGCCATCCTTCGTGGAACTGAATCCATACTCAAAAAACCTGACCTGTTTTACAAACAGGATCACACAATATATATACAGTTGAAGTTGGAAGTTTACATACACCTTAGCCAAATACATTTAAACTCAGTTTTTTACAATCCCTGACATTTAATCCTAGTAAAAATTCCTTGTCTTTGGTCAGTTAGGATCACTACTTTATTTAAGAATGTGAAATGTCAGAATAATAGTAGAGGAATTATTTATTTCAGCTTTTATTTCTTTCATCACATTCCCAGTGGGTCAGAAGTTTACATACACTCGGTTAGTATTTGGTAGCATTGCCTTTAAATTGTTTAACTTGGGTAAAATGTTTCGGGTAGCCTTCCACAAGCTCCCACAATAAGTTGGGTGAATATTGGCCCATTACTCCTGACAGAGCTGGTGTAGCTGAGTCAGGTTTGTAGGCCACCTTGCTCGCACACACTTTTTCAGTTCTGCCCACACATTTTCTATGGGATTGAGGTCAGGACTTTGTGATGGCCACTCCAATACCTTGACTTTGTGGTCCGTAAGCCATTTTGCCACAACTTTGGAAGTATGCTTGGAAGACCCATTTGGAAGACCCATTTGTGACCAAGCTTTAACTTCCTGACTGATGTCTTGAGATGTTGCTTCAATATATCCACATAATTTTCTTTCCTCATGATGGCATCTATTTTGTGAAGTGCACCAGTCCGTCCTGCAGCAAAGCACCCCCACAACATGATGCTGTCACCCCAGTGCTTCACGTTTGGGATGGTGTTCTTCTGCATGCAAGCCTCCCCCTATTTCCTCCAAACATAACGAAGGTCATTATGGCCAATCAGTTCTATTTTGTTTCATCAGACAAGAGGACATTTCTCCAAAAAGTACGACCTTTGTCCCCATGTGCAGTTGCAAACCATAGTCTTGCTTTTTTATGTCGGTTTTGGAGCAGTGGCTTCTTCCTTGCTGAGCGGACTTTGAGGTTATGTCGATATAGGACTCGTTTTACTGTGGATATAGATGCTTTTGTACCTGTTTCCTCCAGCATCTTCACAAGGTCCTTTGCTGTTGTTCTGGGATTGATTTGTACTTTTCGCACCAAAGTACGCTCATCTCTAGGAGACAGAACGCATCTCCTTCCTGAGTGGTATGATGGCTGCGTGGTCCTATGGTGTTTATACTTGCGTACTATTGTTTGTACAGATGAACGTGGTACCTTCAGGCGTTTGGAAATTGTTCCCAAGGATGAACCAGACTTGTGGAGGTCTGCAATTGTTTTCCTGAGGTCTTGGTTGATTTCTTTGGATTTTCCCATGATGTCAAGCAAAGAGGCACTGAGTTTGAAGGTAGGCCTTGAAATACATCCACAGGTACACCTCCAATTGACTCAAATGATGTCAATTAGCCTATCAAAAGCTTCTAAAGCATGACATAATTTTCTGAAATTTTCCAAGCTGTTTAAAGGCACAGTCAACGTACTGTATGTAAACTTCTGACCCACTGGAATTGTGATACAGTGAATTAAAAGTGAAAAAATCTGTCTGTAAACAATTGTTGGAAAAATTACTTGTGTCATGCACAAAGTAGATGTCCTAACCGACTCGCCAAAACTATAGTTTGTTAACAAGACATTTGTGGAGTGTTTGTAAAACGAGTTTTAATGACTCCAACCTAATTGTATGTAAACTTCCGACTTCAACTGTACCACCAGTACCTTTCATATAAACATTATTATAAACTGAGTGGTTCGAGCCCTGAATGCTGATTGGGTGACAGCTGTGGTATATCAGAACGTATACTGTACCACGGGTATGACAAAACATTTATTTTTACTGCTCTAATTACGTTGGTAACTAGTTTATAATAGCAGTAAGGCACCTCGGGGGGTTTGTGATATATGGCCAATATATCACAGCCAAGGGCTGTGTTCAGGCACTCTGCGATGCGTCGTGAATAAGAACAGCCCTTAGCCGTGGTATATTGGCCATATACCACACCCCCCTTGTGCCTTATTGCTTAAATATACTGTAGGTCTTAAATTTGATCTCTTACAGGACTAAGAAAATAAAACTTAGTCAAAATGCTTTATATTTTAACTACAGCACCAGGTTCACATGAACTAAACAATAAACTAACCTGGGCAATGCAAAGGATTTTACACAACTATAGCACCAAGCTCACGTGGACGGAACAGTAGCCTAGCCTGTGCAAATGGAACGTACTAGTGCTTACACCTATACACATTTACTATTTCAACTGATCGATAGCTGAGCTAGCCTAAATGTTAACGGCTTGTGCGTATGCTTGGTTCAGTACGAACACACACAAAATCCTAGCAATAGCTTGGCTAGCCTAATCACTAGCAGCACGTTCTCCTTATAAAAAGTCACCAAATCTTTGCTTTGATACCGCACAGGATATATAAGTGAGTGTTAATATCATTTTTTCTCTTTTTAGACAACTTCTCACGACGATTTGAAACTTAGTTTTTTCTTCCATAGAGTAGCGGTAGCTCTTCACATTCCATTCTAGCTCCTTTTCAACATGTTGGCGCCCACTGTAGAACGTGAGGTTAGGAGAGTGACTAAGATAGAATATTGAGTTTTGATTGGCTCAAAATAAACTGCTCGTCATGCAGCTTCTGACAGCTGATTTGTAATAGCTGTTAACTTTTAATATATTATAATATAATATAATAGGTTACTGAAATCTCACTAGTAACGATAAGTATTCAACATTAGTTAACCTGCATCAATATTTCTCTCTCCCTCTTTCTTTTTCTCTTCATCGCCCCCTCCCTTTTTCTCTCTCTCCCTCCCTCTCTCCCTCTCCCTCTCTTGCAGGGCCAGCTCTTTTGGGGGCCATAAGCAAGATTTGGTTGGGGGGCCCCCCCACCTCAGGGCAAAATACAATTGTGGCCCCCCTCTTGACTGTGGAGTTTTAAAGCTAATTTCCTGCAATTCTAAATATTTGGTAATGACTTATGCTACGTTAATATGACTAACAAAATCAATGTGGGCCCTCTAAAGGTCAAAGTCCTGGGGCACGTGCCCTGCATGCCCGGTCGGTATTCAGCCAAGATAGCTCGCTAGACTAACTACCAATCTAAAATGTGTTAACCGACATGAATAATTGAGTGACTGTCAGTGCTGAAAAACAGCTGATGCACAACCACATTTCCAAATTGCACTTGGTGTATTCTACTATTCTTATTGTCGATATTAAGTTTGGACAACAACTGAGTTCCTAAAACAAATCGGACACAGTTAAATAGAATTATTTACATTACCATTGACAGGGATCTTGTTAAAAACTTTCTACAGAATGCAGTCATGGATTATTTCTTATGATCCAGCATTTTCATCCACCCATTGGACAATTTCTTCCTCAAAGTAATGGTTGCCTAAATCCGATAGGGCACTGAAGCAGGCAGTTCTTTTATTTGAGTATTTTAGACTAAGCTGTGAACAACCTTTAATAACCATGGAGGATAAATAGTTAAACAATGAATTGATTGGTAGACTGAGAGTGACGATCAATGAGAATACATTACAATCAAGTGGTGGTTGAAGATACCCACTCAAGGTTCCTTCTGATTAATAAATACTGTAGATAAACATATTTTTAAAGACATAATGCACCTTCAGTTGTGGTCATTCTCCATGTGACGTCGTCTCACCTCTTCCCTGGACCCTCTCTTCACCCTCCTCACCTCGTTCTCATGTCAAATTCAACTTTCCCCCCTCATCTCTCCTTGTTTCACATTCCTCTCCCTCTCTTCCCCTTCCATCTCTCCATGTGTTTCAAATTCCTCTCCCTCCCTTGCTTCTCTCCCTTTCTCATACCCCATCCATCTCTCCCTGTGTTTCAAATCCCTCTCTCCTCCTGTCACAGCCCATTCGCCCCTCCGCCAGCTGTGCAGGGTAGAGGCCTGCTGTGCCAAGTGCCATTTGGTTAGCTACTTCCTGGCCAGTAATTGTGCAGACATTTCCCCCCCTCCGCCCTCCTCTACTCTCTTCTCTGGTGCAGAAGATGGATCATCTCTCACCCGTCTTTATTTCTCCTTTAACTCTCTCTCTCTCTCTCTCTCTTTCTCTGATTCACTCTCTCTTTTCCTTGTTATCTCGTGTTATTTTTCTCTCCTGCTTCCCCCTTTCTCTCCCTCTTGTGTTCTTATTCTCTGCGTGAACCCAGATCATTTGACAAAAGTCTTTCTCATGCAACCTGGCTTAAACGTGGGAATATGTCATACTGTAACGTCTTACAACTAATACAAAACTAAACCAATAATCAGCACTGATCACATATGTGAGCTAGAATGAGCTAGAGAACGAGTGAGAGAACGAGTGAAAAAAAGAGAGGGAGCGGCACATGAACACAATAGAGGGACAACAACAAGTGCTGAACTTTCATCACATCAGTCATAATGATCATTGTCTCCTGCTGGTTTGGTTGTGTTATACAGTACATGTTGATTCCATACCAGCCGTTGGAGCAGGACCCGAGCTGTCACAGCGGAATGCTTGCAGTAACTGACGGCCTGAGGACATCTCTCCTCTCCACAGCTCCATCTCTCTCCCATGGCCCTACAGATGATTGTGGGTAGCACACTGGCTGCCACGCTCGTAATAATCACCATCAATCAATTTGAAAGACAGTCAGCTAATAGTGGTTATATTGGTTTATACAATGGGATGGGGCGCTATGTCGCCCATATGTTCTCAGAGTAATTATCGAAATCGGCGTCCCACGGTTGTACCAACACATCAAACTCAGGCTCGATGGTTTATTGCTGTTGGTTTTTCATTTCCTCATCAGGATAAGTTTCCTCTCCTCATTAGGATAGGTTTCCTCTCCTCACCAGGATAGGTTTCCTCTCCTCACTAGGATAGGTTTCCTCTCCTCATTATGATAGGTTTCCTCTCCTCATTAGGATAGGTTTCCTCTCCTCATTAGGATAGGTTTCCTCTCCTCACTAGGATAGGTTTCCTCTCCTCACTAGGATAGGTTTCCTCTCCTCACTAGGATAGGTTTCCTCTCCTCATTAGGATAGGTTTCCTCTCCTCATTAGGATAGGTTTCCTCTCCTCACTAGGATAGGTTTCCTCTCCTCACTAGGATAGGTTTCCTCTCCTCACTAGGATAGGTTTCCTCTCCTCACTAGGATAGGTTTCCTCTCCTCATTAGGATAGGTTTCCTCTCCTCACTAGGATAGGTTTCCTCTCCTCATTAGGATAGGTTTCCTCTCCTCACTAGGATAGGTTTCCTCTCCTCACTAGGATAGGTTTCCTCTCCTCACTAGGATAGGTTTCCTCTCCTCACTAGGATAGGTTTCCTCTCCTCATTAGGATAGGTTTCCTCTCCTCATTAGGATAGGTTTCCTCTCCTCACTAGGATAGGTTTCCTCTCCTCACTAGGATAGGTTTCCTCTCCTCACTAGTATAAGTTTCCTCTCCTCATTAGGATAAGTTTCCTCTCCTCACTAGGATAGGTTTCCTCTCCTCATTAGGATAGGTTTCCTCTCCTCATTAGGATAGGTTTCCTCTCCTCATTAGGATAGGTTTCCTCTCCTCACTAGGATAGGTTTCCTCTCCTCATTAGGATAGGTTTCCTCTCCTCATTAGGATAGGTTTCCTCTCCTCATTAGGATTGGTTTCCTCTCCTCACTAGTATAAGTTTCCTCTCCTCATTAGGATAGGTTTCCTCTCCTCATTAGGATAGGTTTCCTCTCCTCATTACGATAGGTTTCCTCTCCTCACTAGGATAGGTTTCCTCTCCTCACTAGGATAGGTTTCCTCTCCTCATTAGGATAGGTTTCCTCTCCTCACTAGTATAAGTTTCCTCTCCTCACTAGGATAGGTTTCCTCTCCTCACTAGGATAGGTTTCCTCTCCTCACTAGGATAGGTTTCCTCTCCTCACTAGGATAGGTTTCCTCTCCTCACTAGGATAGGTTTCCTCTCCTCATTAGGATAGGTTTCCTCTCCTCACTAGTATAAGTTTCCTCTCCTCATTAGGATAGGTTTCCTCTCCTCACTAGGATAGGTTTCCTCTCCTCATTAGGATAGGTTTCCTCTCCTCATTAGGATAGGTTTCCTCTCCTCACTAGGATAGGTTTCCTCTCCTCACTAGGATAGGTTTCCTCTCCTCATTAGGATAGGTTTCCTCTCCTCACTAGGATAGGTTTCCTCTCCTCACTAGGATAGGTTTCCTCTCCTCACTAGGATAGGTTTCCTCTCCTCACTAGGATAGGTTTCCTCTCCTCACTAGGATAGGTTTCCTCTCCTCACTAGTATAAGTTTCCTCTCCTCATTAGGATAAGTTTCCTCTCCTCACTAGGATAGGTTTCCTCTCCTCATTAGGATAGGTTTCCTCTCCTCACTAGGATAGGTTTCCTCTCCTCATTAGGATAGGTTTCCTCTCCTCATTAGGATAGGTTTCCTCTCCTCACTAGTATAAGTTTCCTCTCCTCATTAGGATAGGTTTCCTCTCCTCACTAGGATAGGTTTCCTCTCCTCATTAGGATAGGTTTCCTCTCCTCATTAGGATAGGTTTCCTCTCCTCACTAGGATAGGTTTCCTCTCCTCACTAGGATAGGTTTCCTCTCCTCACTAGGATAGGTTTCCTCTCCTCACTAGGATAGGTTTCCTCTCCTCACTAGGATAGGTTTCCTCTCCTCATTAGGATAGTATTCCTCTCCTCACTAGTATAAGTTTCCTCTCCTCACTAGGATAGGTTTCCTCTCCTCACTAGGATAGGTTTCCTCTCCTCACTAGGATAGGTTTCCTCTCCTCACTAGGATAGGTTTCCTCTCCTCACTAGGATAGGTTTCCTCTCCTCACTAGGATAGGTTTCCTCTCCTCATTAGGATAGGTTTCCTCTCCTCACTAGTATAAGTTTCCTCTCCTCATTAGGATAGGTTTCCTCTCCTCACTAGGATAGGTTTCCTCTCCTCATTACGATAGGTTTCCTCTCCTCATTAGGATAGGTTTCCTCTCCTCATTAGGATAGGTTTCCTCTCCTCATTAGGATAGGTTTCCTCTCCTCACTAGGATAGGTTTCCTCTCCTCATTAGGATAGGTTTCCTCTCCTCACTAGGATAGGTTTCCTCTCCTCACTAGGATAGGTTTCCTCTCCTCACTAGGATAGGTTTCCTCTCCTCACTAGGATAGGTTTCCTCTCCTCATTAGGAAATGTTTCCTCTCCTCACTAGGATAGGTTTCCTCTCCTCACTAGGATAGGTTTCCTCTCCTCACTAGGATAGGTTTCCTCTCCTCATTAGGATAGGTTTCCTCTCCTCATTAGGATAGGTTTCCTCTCCTCACTAGGATAGGTTTCCTCTCCTCACTAGTATAGGTTTCCTCTCCTCACTAGGATAGGTTTCCTCTCCTCATTATGATAGGTGTCCTCTCCTTACTAGGATAGGTTTCCTCTCCTCACTAGGATAGGTTTCCTCTCCTCACTAGGATAGGTTTCCTCTCCTCATTAGGATAGGTTTCCTCTCCTCACTAGGATAGGTTTCCTCTCCTCACTAGGATAGGTTTCCTCTCCTCATTAGGATAGGTTTCCTCTCCTCATTAGGATAGGTTTCCTCTCCTCACTAGGATAGGTTTCCTCTCCTCACTAGGATAGGTTTCCTCTCCTCATTAGGATAGGTTTCCTCTCCTCATTAGGATAGGTTTCCTCTCCTCACTAGGATAGGTTTCCTCTCTTCATTAGGATAGGTTTCCTCTCCTCACTAGTATAGGTTTCCTCTCCTCACTAGGATAGGTTTCCTCTCCTCACTAGGATAGGTTTCCTCTCCTCACTAGGATAGGTTTCCTCTCCTCACTAGGATAGGTTTCCTCTCCTCACTAGTATAGGTTTCCTCTCCTCACTAGGATAGGTTTCCTCTCCAGCCTTTAATCTGAGGGATGGGATTTTAAAGGGACTTCAGTGAGTATACACATACTGACCACCACAGGCCTTGTCTTTCCTATCGCTGTGAGCATGATGATGTTGTCCTCTCTACTCAGAGACCTGTGAATACGGGTGGAAAGTCATGTGTGTCTTAGTCTGTCATGTTTTCCTAAAACTTATTGCAACCTTTATGGTGCTAGTATGTTTTTTCGACAATTTATTCCACAAATATGACTAGCTGTGGTCCTATGTTTCTACGCCAGTCCTCTGTAACGGTTCAAATCAATACGTTTGTTGTGATTTATTTGCAGGGTATCCTCTTTGCCATTGCGACTTGCTTTGATACCGCCCAGGATAGCAATAACCAGTACATTTAAGATATCTGCTCCTTTGACTCCTGTGTTGGCAGCAGCCCAAACTGACAGCCTCAGACTGGGTTACTGACCTCAATATCCTATTATCTGAGCTCTCGAGTGTGAATGGTGGGGGCTCCATTGCTCTTTGAGCAGCATTTACATGTTATTAGAAACGGATTTGCACTATTATTGTTTAAGTTAGTGTGTTTTGTGTTTGTTTCTTGGTGTGCCTGTGTGTGTTGTGTGGTTTGACCAGCAGGTAGGCAGGCCAGACCAGAAGCGAGTCTAAATGCTTCAGGTATCAAGCTGGCAGCTCATTCAACGAACTACTCCTACTCCTCTGTTGCCTCTCCCCATTGCTACTGCTGGCTGATACACAATGCATCAGGCAACCTCTAAGTCCAAAACCCAATACCCTGATTCAACTCATCAACTCTTATTTCCAGAACGGCTCAGTGAAGGTTGGCACTGCATGCTCACCAGGCCTAGGTCAGTTAAGGACGTGATTTGTACGCATGCATGCACGCGCACACAAACAGACACACGCCGACACAAACGCACAGCCACAAATACACACACACGTACACACACGCACCGTAAGGCAGGTAGGGGTTTCCCCTGAGGGAGAGAAGGGGTTGAAGTATACTCAGGACCGAGTCATTTGTCACCGTTCAGCAGCAGGTCAGTCCGCTCCCTCTCAGCCCAGTGTGAGCTGGGTAAGTGAAAGGTTTATTCAGGATGGCATAGACAAACATCAGAAGTGAATGGAGGCTAAGGTTGGCTGCGCTCTAGGACTGGCATTTGGGTAAACTGAAGGTTCAGTGGGAAAGAGAAAAGGGGTTTGTGAGCATAACGTGTGTGTGTGTATGTGTTTGTGTACGAATACAGTACATGTGTATGTGTAAATCCAGCAACATCTATAACAATACTGATTGATCTAATCTACCATGGGAATGGGGCTACAGTAGCTTAGGTTCACTATCAGAGGACTGACAGGCTATTTCTGGGCCAAGCTCTAATTGATTTGCATTGATTAGTCTTTTTATTTCGCATTATTTTCTCACACTGTGTGTGTGTGTGTGTGTGTGTGTGTGTGTGTGTGTGTGTGTGTGTGTGTGTGTGTGTGTGTGTGTGTGTGTGTGTGTGTGTGTGTGTGTGAAAACCCCACAGCTTTAGAGGGGGCTTTGGGCATTGAAGGGAGAAAATGGCTTCAGCACAGCCCTCATTTCTCACTGCCCATTGTTCTTCACACATTAAATGACATTGATAAAAATGAATGGTACATCTGGCAGGAAGGAACAGGGCCTGTGGAATACATAGAGATATATGTTAAGTATAAAAAGAGGAATAATATGCAATAGCTGTCCATCTTGTCCCTCATTCTGTAACCATAAAATATTGAAAAGTGAGTGTGTTGACATCTATTGTGTGTGTGTTTGTCTGTTGTGTGTGTGTGTTGATGCCTATTGTGAGT
Source organism: Salmo salar (assembly GCF_965601325.2). NCBI lineage: Eukaryota > Metazoa > Chordata > Actinopteri > Salmoniformes > Salmonidae > Salmo > Salmo salar. The sequence continues at coordinate 16,494,838 of NC_138297.1, read as the reverse complement.
GTCACAGGGGTCGTAAAATGGAGACCAAGACGCAGCGTGGATAGTGCTCATTTTCAAACTCTTTAATATATACACTTGACAAAATAACAAACGACCAACACAGTCCCGTCAGGTACACTAGACTAGAACGAAAAACAACTACCCACAACCCCAAAGGAAAAACAGGCTGTCTAAGTATGGCTTCCAATCAGAGACAACAAAAGACACCTGCCTCTGATTGGAAGCCATATTTGGCCACACATAGATAAAGAAAACTAGACTAGAACGGAAAACAACTACCCACAACCCCAAAGGAAAAACAGGCTGCCTAAGAATGGCTTCCAATCAGAGACAATGAAAGACACCTGCCTCTGATTGGAAACCAAACCCAGCCGAACATGAAAACCAACACATAGAAAATGATAACTAGAACAAACCCACATAGAAACAGAAAACCCAAAATACCTACAAAACAAACCCCCCTGCCACGCCCTGACCACTCTACTATGTTAAATGACCTCTTTCACTGGTCAGGACGTGACAGTGAGTGTGTTGATGTCTGTTGATGTCTGTCCCTAGAATTTCTAAGCAAACAGCTGGAGGCAGGGCTTTCTCCTATAGAGCTCCATTTTTATGGAATGGTCTGCCTATCCATGTGAGAGACACAGACTCGGACTGGTGCTTCCATGCCATCCCTAGGAGGGGTGCGTCACTTGAGTGGGTTGAGTCACTGACGTGATGTTCCTGTCCGGGTTGGCGCCCCCCCTCGGGTTCGTGCCATGGGGGAGATCTTTGTGGGCTATACTCGGCCTTGTCTCAGGATAGTAAGTTGCTGGTTGAAGTTATCCCTCTAGTGGTGTGGGGGCTGTGCTTTGGCAAAGTAGGTGGGGTTTTATGCTACCTGTTTGGCCCTGGCCCTGCGGCTATGGAACCCTGACCTGTTCACCGGACGTGCTACCTGTCCCAGACCTGCTGTTTTCAACTCTCTAGAGACAGCAGGTGTGGTAGAGATACTCTGAATGAATGGCTATGAAAAGCTAACTGACATCTACTGCAGAGGTGCTGATCTGTTGCACCCTCTACAACCACTGTGATTATTATTATTTGACCCCGCTGGTCATCTATGCACATTTGAACATCTTGGCCATGTTCTGTTATAATCTCCACCCGGCACAGCCAGAAGAGGACTGGCCACCCCTCATAGTCTGGTTCCTCTCTAGGTTTCTTTCTAGGTTCTGGCCTTTCTAGGGAGTTTTTCCTAGCCACCGTGCTTCTACACCTGCATTGCTTGCTGTTTGGGGTTTTAGGCTGGGTTTCTGTACAGCACTTTGTGACATCAGCTGATGTAAGAAGGGCTTTATAAATACATTTGATTGATTGATTGTTGTGTGTGTGTGTTGATGTCTGTTGTGTGTGTGTTGATGTCTGTTGTGTGTGTGTGTTGATGTATGTTGTGTGTGTTGATGTCTATAGTGTGTGTGTTGATGTCTATTGTGTGTGTTGATGTCTGTTGTGTGTGTGTTGATGTCTGTTGTGTGTGTGTTGATGTCTATTGTGTGTGTGTTTATGTCTGTTGTGTGTGTGTGTGTGTGTGTGTGTGTGTGTGTGTGTGTGTGTGTGTGTGTGTGTGTGTGTGTGTGTGTGTGTGTGTGTGTGTGTGTGTGTGTGTGTGTGTGTGTGTGTGTGTTGATGGGTATTGTGTGTGTGTTGATGGGTATTGTGCGTGTGTGTTGATGGGTATTGTGCGTGTGTGTTGATGGGTATTGTGTGTGTGTGTTGATGGGTATTGTGTGTGTGTGTTGATGGGTATTGTGTGTGTGTTGATGGGTATTGTGCGTGTGTGTTAATGGGTATTGTGTGTGTGTTGATGGGTATTGTGTGTGTGTTGATGGGTATTGTGTGTGTGTGTTGATGGGTATTGTGTGTGTGTGTGTTGATGGGTATTGTGTGTGTGTGTTGATGGGTATTGTGTGTGTGTGTTGATGGGTATTGTGTGTGTGTGTTGATGGGTATTGTGTGTGTGTGTTGATGGGTATTGTGTGTGTGTGTTGATGGGTGATGTGTGTGTGTTGATGGGTATTGTGTGTATGTTGATGGGTATTGTGTGTATGTTGATGGGTATTGTGTGTGTGTGTTGATGGGTATTGTGTGTGTTGATGGGTTTTGTGTGTGTTGATGGGTATTGTGCGTGTGTGTTAATGGGTATTGTGTGTGTGTTGATGGGTACTGTGGTGTGTGTTGATTGGTATTGTGTGTGTGTTGATGGGTATTGTGCGTGTGTGTTGATGGGTATTGTGTGTGTGTGTTGATGGGTATTGTGTGTGGGTTGACGGGTACTGTGTGTGTGTTGATGGATTTTGTGTGTGTGTTGATGGGTATTGTGTGTGTGTGTTGATGGGTTTTGTGTGTGTGTTGATGGGTATTGTGTGTGTGTGTTGATGGGTATTGTGTGTGTGTGTTGATGGGTATTGTGTGTGTGTGTGTGTGTGTGTGTGTGTTGATGGGTATTGTGCGTGTGTGTTGATGGGTATTGTGTATGTGTGTTGATGGGTATTGTGTGTGTGTGTTGATGGGTATTGTGTGTGTGTGTGTGTGTGTGTGTGATGGGTATTGTGCATGTGTGTTGATGGGTATTGTGTGTGTGTTGATGGGTATTTGGGACATATATTTGGGACAAGATCTATTCTAGATCTATTTATGTGGAGAGCACACGTTGACGGCTATAGCATGTAACAGATTGGGGTGTGAGGAAGTTTGAGGTAAAGTACAGTAGCGTATTTGGAGCAGAAGCAGACAGCCACTACACGTGTCTGTGTACAACGTTGGGTTTAGAAAGTTGCCATCGTTTGAGTGTTTCTGAGGCAGAATGAGATGGCTATAATGATGTGGCCAGAGACCGAGGGTGTGGTTACTATACTCTATACTGTTATTCAGCCCCTGAATGCTGATTGGCTGAAAGCTGTGGTATATCAGACCGTATACCATGGGTATGACAAAACTTTAATTTTTACTGCTCTAATTACGTTGGTAACCCGTTTATAATAGCAATAAGGCACCACGGGGGTTTGTGATATGTGGCCAATATACCATGGCTAAGGGTGTTGCGTCGTGCGTAAGAACAGCCCTTAGCCGTAATACATTGGCCATATACCACACCCCTCATGCCTTATTGCTTAAATAGAACTGGAGCAGAGAGAAGATATACACACTCCTCTCCATGCTCTGCCCTCTGGCTCCAAACCTGGAGACACTACAGTTAGCCCTCACTAATTACAACCACGTATAGGCCCAGGTGGGGAGGGCGAGTGGGTATGGGGTCCCTGCAGGAACATACTGCACTTGATGTCATACCATACATGTACGCGCACGCAGACACACACACACTGGGTACAGTTGACGCACGTCAACCACGTCAAGTCAGCTGACTTGACATGGTTCTATAGGGCAGACGGGGGGGGGGGGGGGGGGGGCGACAGACTTAACCAATGAGAGAGAGGGTAGATGAGTAAGCACTTGCAATTTCAGGAAATAGACACAATGTCACCTGTGCCCCCATGGCCGGATCTCTGCTCTGCTCTACTCTGCTCAACGCTGATAAACACCTTCTGAAACCAGGGCCGGATCTCTGCTCTGCTCAACGCTGATAAACACCTTCTGAAACCAGGGCCGGATCTCTGCTCTGCTCAACGCTGATAAACACCTTCTGAAACCAGGGCCGGATCTCTGCCCTGCTCTACTCTGCTCAACGCTGATAAACACCTTCTGAAACCAGGGCCGGATCTCTGCTCTGCTCTGCTCTACTCTGCTCAACGCTGATAAACACCTTCTGAAACCAGGGCCGGATCTCTGCTCTGCTCTGCTCTACTCTGCTAAACGCTGATAAACACCTTCTTAAACCAGGACCGGATCTCTACTCTGCTCAACGCTGACAAACACCTTCTGAAACCGAGTCCTACCGTGGTTGCTCCACTAAAAGTTTTGCGATTATGCCGCAGGACTTAGAGGTAATTTGTGGTTTAGTACGATACCCTGCGTCACCACTTCATTGCTCCAGACCAGCACAAGGGGGAGTTAGAGCACTGATTATGCTTTTGGGTCCTACTGTGTCTCTAACTGACAATGAATGGGCGACATCAACCTAAATAGAAACGTATAATTATGCATGACTTCAGTATTACTTACTAAAACTGTTGTTACACTAAGGTTTTTAATTCTACAATTAGGGTGTGGAAATGTTAGGATTATTTTTCTCTTACTGTAGTACTGTAGCCTACTCCCGACCGGTCATGTTGTACAGCGCCTAGGTGGCACACCGGTCTAAGACACTGTGTTACTACAGATGCTGGTTCAATACACGTGCCAGCCTCGACAGGGAGACCCATAACAATCTCTCACCCCATGTTCAAGAATTACCTTTTTCTCGCTAATTTTACGTTATTTGAAAATGAAATCATCTCCAAAACATGGTTATTTTTTAAACAAAGCGATTATTATTATTAATAATTTTGAATTCTATTAAAGCCCGTTGGATATTCTCACTGATATATTATTAACCCTGTTATTAGGAGGACAATATATATTGGTCATATTGGTCATGGCTCCTGAGTGGCACAAAATGGGATTGCCTTGCAGTTCTCCAGCTGTATCCACTGAAATAGCGGTGGGCGCACGAGGTTCAAGGCACGAGGGCAGGGGGCACGGGATGGGCCGCAGAGCCGTGCACAGAAGACAGACCTTGTCACGCTCGTCTGAATGAATAGACCAAGGTGCAGCATACTTAGAGTTCCACATGTTTAATAAATAAGAAACTCACTAAAAACAATACAGAAGAAAACTAAACGTGACGTTCTGGGCTGCTCACAGGCAGCTACACAAAAACAAGATCCCACAACTAAAGGTGGAAAAAAGGGCTGCCAGGTATGTTTCCTAATCAGAGACAACGATAGACAGCTGCCTCTGATTAGGAACCATACTCGGCTCAACACAAAGAAATATAAACCATAGAATGCCCACCCCACACCCTGACCTAACAATTTAGAGAGGGGGGGGGTACTGTCAGGGCGTGACAGTACCCCCCCCCCCCCCCAAAGGTGCGGACTCCCGGCCGCAAACCTGAACCTATAGGGGAAGGTCGGGGTGGGCATCTATACTTGTAGAGATGATCCATGGCACGAAGCCTCCAGTGATGATCCATGGCACAAAGCCTCCAGTGTTGATCCATGGCGTGGAACCTGTAGTGATGATCCATGGCACGGAGCCTGCAGCGACGCACCCCAGTCCGGAGCCTCCAGCGATGGCCTGCAGCTCTGGTTCGAGGCTCTGCACTGCCGGCCGCCACTGAAGACTCCGGGCTGCAGGCCATCGCTGGAGGCTCCGGACTGGGGTGCGTCGCTGGAGACTCCAGACTGGGGACTGTCGCTGCAGGCTCCGTGCCATGGATCATCACTACAGGTTCCACGCCATGGATCAACACTGGAGGCTTTGTGCCATGGATCATCACTGGAGGCTTCGTGCCATGGATCATCTCTACAGGCTCCAGGCCATGGATCATCACTGGAGGCTTTGTGCCATGGAACATAACTGGAGGCTCCAGGCCATGGATTATCACTGGAGGCTCCGGGCCATGGATTATCACTGGAGGCTCCGGGCCATGGATTATCACTGGAGGCTCCGGGCCATGGATTATCACTGGAGGCTCCGGGCCATGGATTATCACTGGAGGCTCCGGGCCATGGATCATCTCTACAGGCTCCGGGCCATGGATCATCTCTACAGGCTTCTTGCCATGGATTATCCCTACAGGCTCCAGACCATGGATCATCTCTACAGGCTCCGGGACATGTATCATCTCTACAGCCTTCTTGCCATGGATTATCCCTACGGCTCCGGGATCATCACTGGAGGCTTCGGACCACAGATCATTTACATTTTTGTCATTTAGCAGACGCTCTTATCCAGAGCAACTTACAGTAGTGAATGAATACATTTCGTAATTTTTTTTCTCCCATACTGGTCCCCCGTGGGAATCGAACCCACAACCCTGGCGTTGCAAACACCATGCTCTACCAACTGAGCCACACAGGACCGCATCACTGAAGGCTTCCTACGTGGAGCTGGGACTGGTCTCACCGGACTGGGGAGACGCACAGGAGACTGGGTGCGCAGAGCAGGCACAGGATATACTGGGCCGTGGAGGCGCACTGGAGGTCTGGAGCTTAGGGCAGGCACACCCCGTCCTGGCTGGTTGGTTATTTTAGCCCAGCAAGGGCGGAGCGCTGGCACAGGACAAACAGGTTTGTGCTGGTGAACGGGGGGTACCATGCGTAGAGCTGGCGCAGGATAACCTGGGCCGAAGAGACGCACTGGAGACGAGGAACGCTGAGCCGGCACACTTCTTCCTGGCTGACGGCCAACTCTAGCATGGCAACGGTGAGGAGCTTGCGCCAAGCGCACCGGGCTGTGAGTGTGCACTGGCGACACAGTGCGCATCACCTCATAACACGGTGCTTGCTCGGTCACTCGCTCCCCACGGTAAGCACGGGGAGTTGGCTCAGGTCTCAACCCCGACTTCGCCAATCTCCCCATGTGCCCCCCTCCAAAAAATTTGGGGGCGATGCCTTTCGGGCTTCCGTTGTTTCCTTGCCTGTTCCTCCCAGTATCGCCGTTCCGCTTTCGCTGCCTCTATTTCTTCTTGCGGACGGCGATACTCCCCAGGCCTTGTCCAGGGTCCTGCCCCATCCAGGAGTTCTTCCCAGATCCATAAACCATAGAATGCCCACCCCACACCCTGACCTAACAACCTAGAGAAATAAACCGTCTCTCTCAGGTCAGGGCGTGACAGACCTAGCCTTTGGGGAAGGGAGGAGGAGGAGGAAGTGGCCGATTAGCAACATAATCAAAGTGATGACAATCGGTGATCTGCTGTATACTTATGGCCTATTGTAAGCTGCAAGTCACACCTTTGCAGTACTCCTCACCCCGTCCCAAACTCCACCCTTAACACAGTTACCGTTCAAAAATGAGCTGTTTATTTAAAACAAATGACATTGCGACCAAAGAGAACAGACGAAATTGATATTTTTTCATCAAGCCAGCTTCTTTCTATGGTCCTACCAGTTCCAGGGTTAGGTAAATTATTGTGTACTAAAAACGTGAATGTGTTTTTGCAGAGCATACAACCATGCCGACAACTATCCGTGGAGATCAGTGGACAAAGGACCACACCGAAAAAACGCACGGTTGCCAAGAAAGGGTTTCGTTTAGCTAGATTCTTAAAATGTGTACGCAGCATTTGTATGTTGGAGTCACTTTTACTTCTTAATTGATCTGCCGTTTCTAACATAGGTCACTGTAATCGATGGGGGCTCAGGGCGGTACCATTCTGCTCATCTGATGAAGGTGCACATGGATCAGATTCAGACTTTGAAGACCGGGATCAAGTCATTGAAGGCAGACCAGCAGAAAGAGAAACATTATCTGAGGGCAGAGATACTGGTGACAGCTGATGCATTGGCTCAGAGCCAGGCGGCATTGGTGAAGAGTCAGGCGGAGAATGACGCGTTGAAGAGGGCGAGGAATGAGATGGAGTCACAATCCATGCCAGGCACACCTGTGAGCTCTGGAACTCCACCTCCGACAGGCAGAGTCAACATACCTGGCGGGTTTGTTAGGTCGTCGGTACACCCTGACATTTCCATTCCTTTTCTGACAACAGAACGTGACCAACTGCTCACCAGGCACAGCAAGGGCCGTCCGGACCGTTATGCTGTTCTGCTATTCCAAGGATGTGTAAACGAAGAGAGATACCACGAGTGGGCACAAAATACCAACTGAGAAGTGTCCCGAGGAAAATGTAGCTTTCCAGTGAACCTCCGCGTGTTCATCATTAATATTGTGTCTCAGAAGTTTCTGTCCATGACTGATGCAACCCGAAAAAAGAATTAAAGACAGAGTTAATGAGTACTTGAGGTCACCGAGAATATCTGGACATGGCCTGCTCCCCCTTATGTAAGGAATTAGGCTCTTTCCCATGTTTACTACATTATGTACTGTAGGATATGTTTACTTGTCAGACTGCACAGTAGCCTAATAAACAAATGCATGTGGCTAATATCTTCAAAATGCTTTAAATGCTTTACAGAGAGGGAAAAAAGTATTTGATCCCCTGCTGATTTTGTACGTTTGCCCACTGACAAAGAAATGATCAGTCTATAATTTTAATGGTATGTTTATTTGAACAGTGAGAGACAGAATAACAATACAAAAATCCAGAAAAACGCATGTCAAAAATGTTATAAATTGATTTGCATTTTAATGCGGGAAATAAGTATTTGACCCCCTCTCAATCAGGAAGATTTCTGGCTCCCAGGTGTCTTTTATACAGGTAACAAGCTGAGATTAGGTATAATATTATAATACCACATTATTGGCTGTTAGCAGGACAATATACCTTTACCAACACCTCTCTGTATTTTGATTCTTTGTGGATGGGGTCTCCTGATTGGCGCAGCGGTTGAAGACACTGCATCACCGTGCAAAATGCATTGCTACAGATGCAAGTTCGATACCCGTGCCAGTTGCCACCGGGAGACCCATATGTAAATATTGGTGGTAACATCATTTAATTTTTTTGTTGTTGATATTACTGTATGCCTACCGTAGGCAACATGAGTCTCACCAATGTTGAGTAATTTGCTGTGAAAAGTGGTGTAAGTCTTATTTATTTAAAGTGCATGTTGAAGTTAGAAGCAACAGAATTTGAAGCAATAGCCTACCCGTGTGTGGTCAACTATTTTAGCACCGTTTTGCGCTGCTCTGAGACAAGCATGGGGACTGGTCTTGATAAATCAATGAGATTTTTATTTTCACTGCATCTTTGTTTGGGTATTGGTTAGACTACAATTAGTGTGTGGAAATGTTATGCTCTTAGTACTGTAGCCTACTCCTGACCACCACGTTGTACAGCGCCATATATTAATCAGGGAATTTCAAATATGGACCTCGAAGCCAGTTCCACAAGTGATTTTCATCGTTCCCCTCTAATCAAGGACTGATTTATACCTGGGACACCAGGGGGTGCACTGTAATTATCAGGTAGAAGAGAAAACCATCAGTATTGTGGACCTTGGATTTGAATTCCTCTGACATAGTAGGAAAGGAAGGGGCCATACATCACGGCCTCTAGAGTCGATTGACGCACCCGTGCGTCACACGGTGACATCATTTTGAATGTTGAATAGCTCCCTGTGTGTTTATGCTAGAGAGTTTCTTGTAGTGGCTGCAGTTCAATCCCCTCTTTCCGACGATATAACGTTTGTGCCTATTCCACAACATGGGGCATGTGGAAGCAGCCTTGTTCTACATATGAGAGGATCCGGACAAGAAAGTATTTGTTGTTTATACCTACAGGGGTCCTAAAATTCAAAATCAAATGGCTAAATGATACATTTTATGACCATCTTAAAACAATTCCCTACGTTATCTTAGTAGATATTGCCATCTAAGGGCTTAGACCTACAGGGGAATACTATACCGTAGGCGTGAACTAGTAGAAGTGAAATCTTGATCCAACTTTTAGATCAAGGAAGTCCCTTGCGTCCCATTAGCTGATATGTTTATGTGACTCTTTTTAAGTGTGTACATCTAATGATTCTTTAATCCACGCTGTGTCTGAAACTGGAGTGGTCACTTGGGTGTGATGCTGAAGTTCAATTACTCCACAGAGTCTATACACTATGACCCATTATTATGGTGAATATGTTTTGAATCTTTCATAAAATAATGACAGCGTTAGGATCAATAGAAACTAACTTCAGTTTAGTAACTTTCATTGGAAATATAAAATAATTGCTCAAAAGAACCACATTTCAAACCTTCTCTCATTAAAACACATACTTTGAACAGGCGCATCGAGACATTGAGCCATTGAGCAGTCCTTTTCAGATGATTTGGAGAATGTTATGAAACCACGTAAAACCACCGTCTATTCACAACCCCTGTATTGGGTAGGCCCAGCCCCCTGCTACCCTACTCCCCCTAAACCCTGCTTGACCTTTCACACAGTGGTGGAAAAAGTACCCAATTGTCATACTTGAGTAAAAGTAAATAATGAATTCACTTGAAGACGAGAGTATCAAGAGCTCCCTCAGTCACACACATCCTTTCATCAATGGTGATCGTCATAAAGTCAGTGTGACGAACCTGAACCACTGATTCTTTCACAACAGTGTCATCTATCATTTGGTCGTATCATAATACCACGTACGGTAACCAGAGGTGATTTACATGTACTGTTATTAAATGTTATGCGTGTCTAACCGTGTTCGCCTACTGAGCTAAAGCCAAATAATTACTGTAGATTGGGGAGTCAACACAAGTCCTCAGGTCTCAGTCTGGCTAGAACCTTGCACTGCATGATGGGAGGGAAAAACCCTTATTTAGACACAACACCCTTTACCATTTTTCAAACCTGAAAGAGGTTGCACCTTTCTCTGTCTTCTCGTGTGAGAAAGAAAATGGAAATCAATGCGTCTGGGCAGCACAGGAGCCCCAGCCATTAATGTGGAATTGATGGCTAATGTCACAGTCATTTTTCCTCATTCACAGGCAAATAGAAGTCTTTAGAAACTGGAAAGCCTAGGTGGGAGTGTGTAGGTCAGGGGTCGAATGAGAAGGGGCAGTAGGTGCAGGGGGATTGTGGTGAGCTAAGGGTGTAAGTGTTGAAATTCTCCATGAACGGGTCAACAAAACCATTATTTTGTTGGTCTTTCGCCAGCCCCCCTCTTCCTCACTGCAGGTCCATTATGTTTTGGATCTCTGCCAGCCGTCTTCCACCTGTGACTCATTGCCAGGTAGTAAATCATAGGTGAGCCTTCCTTACACACCAGTAATGGGAAATGGGATAAATGTGACTACATCTTTGATGCATGATTCAGTAGCACCTGTTAGTCCTTTAGAATCTCCTGTACCTAGATGCTGAAGGGTTCTGCTTTGTGCCTGAATGACGTCAAGCAGGGGTATCAAATACTAAAACCAACCTAATGAAGTAAATATATCCAGGACTAAGACTAGGTAAACCTGACATGTAGTTGCAGATTGTGAGTCCCAGTATAGCTTTATTTAGTACAATTGTTTACCCTGAATCATGCCAAACGAGGTGGACACTCTTCAGGACACAGGTTCCTTTTAGGTCACTGTGGACAGTAGAGACAAACCTCCTACAGAGGCACTATCACAACACGTCAAATAAACTGTTATAAAACACAGATTGAATCAAAAAAAGCCTTCCACAAACAGAGAGCCAGGGTGCAATCATCGGACCACCTTGTGAGAGAGGAAGTGGCGATTGTAAAAGGGCATCAACAACACACACAAATGTACAATATGCACACGCGCACACAGCCCTCCCACCCCACACACACAACGCAATCCCTCCAAGCCACCATAATCACAACAGAGCCAGGTTTCCATAAAGCCCAGCTCTGTAATAATCTTCAGCTCTTTAAATATTTATGGGGCAAACATCCACATTCCTCTCTACCTCCCTTATATTATCTGTCATCAGAAATGATTTATCCTCTGGAAGTGTGCTAGGCTGCATTATATAGAATCTACAACGTTGTTGAATACTCGTTTCCGATTGGCTAGAAGGGCATTCTAGAACGGACATTAAAACCAAATAACGGGACAGTTGGAAAAGATATTTGAACCCCTTGCGATCATGATGCAATAATATGCACCTACACATGCAGACAGAACTTTCTACAAAGTTACAGAAAGCTGAACCAAAAATCACACAAACTGAAATTGGATACATTGTAAACGCAGGTCCAACAAGGAAAACGGATAGCCCTAGTATATATATATATATATATATATGAATTCTATATAATAAGTGTTCCAGCCGTAACAACATTGTAAACTAAGCACTATGCTCAATGGTTCAAAAGAACAGTTCTTAAACGTGATTGCTGAGGAGAGGACCGGCTTCACTGTGTTGTTAGAACGAAGGCTTACTTTACATGTGCGTATGTGTGGCCCTGCAGCTTGGAATAATGGATTGCAGTGTCCTCCATTTATAGATCTGATGGCCATGCTCCTAACGTTAATTCCTTCATCATTCTACCACCGGTTTTGTTGGGATGTCAGGGTGAGTATCACTACAGACAGATTAAACCAAGTGAACACGCAGAATCACTAATCACAGGTTTCAATGAGAGTTTTAAACCTGCTAAGATCGTTCTAGTGCAGATTCTACATCAACCAAAAGAGCCAATGTCTTAGTTGGATTGCATTGAATAGGCTAGTACCGTGCCTGATAGCATTGCCCAATGTTTTGCAGAACCATCGAGACATGGAAATATCCAGACTCAGGCTAAATTTAAATGGGACACCATTTACTTTCTACAGTCTAAATTTCTTTTCAGATTGTTTTGTAATTTTGGCACGCGTACTCTTAATCTGTTATTCACCAAGCATCCCTGTCCCTTAGTAATAGTAAATTGACCACTGATGACGTCATAGGGACCAACGCCAGACAGACTGATCAGACTTCACTGTCCAATCTTATTATGGATGACAGGCCCCAAAGTTGAGTTAATTTTCCTCCAAATAACATGGAGCCTCCTAGGAAAGGATGGGGAGAGATGAGTGTATGTTGCGTGTGTGTGTGTGTGTGTGTGTGTGTGTGTGTGTGTGTGTGTGTGTGTGTGTGTGTGTGTGTGTGTGTGTGTGTGTGTGTGTGTGTGTGTGTGTGTGTGTGTGGGGGGGGGCTGCACACATGCGTGCCTATATATGTATGAGGACACAAAAATATGTTCCTCTTTAAAGTGGCCCCAAGATTATATTACTTTCGGTGTGGATGGGGAACATTTTTGAAAATGATAAACAAATGAATGGAAAAATGATTTCCCATTCCAGTCACTGTCACAATGGGGGGAGAGGGGGCAATGGGCCAACTGCGTGCTCGTTTGTCTGAGCCAAGGCAGGGCTAGCTCATTACAAGTCTTTACCAATTTATCCAACATCTCTCTCCCCTCATGGCTGACTAGGGACTCCTGTGCCAGATTACCTAAATGAACTCATCCTAATCTCAAGTTCGAGTTAATTATGTTGTGAGCATACAATCCTCCGGCCAGGACGATAGCCTACATCCGCTCTCTGAGACAGCGCTGTGTGAATCAGACGCAGAGAACTGTAGGATTTATGGAAAAGGCTACACTGGGATGACCAGAGGGATATTGTTAAATTAATAATTTATGTTTGTGTGAATGAGTTGGTTGGTTGTTTGGAAGCAAGATGGACAATAGCATTGCAATAGGTCATGATATTCAATGGAAATCAATCCAACTTAATATAGCAGCTCACAAGCCATGACTCAATTAGGCCAGGTCAAGGTGTTTGATCAGTGGTGTTGTCCAGCCCCAGCCCCACCCCCAGCCCCACCCCCAGCTCCAGCCCCACCCCCAGCCCCAGCCCCAGCCCCAACCCAGCTCTAACTCCAGCCCCACCCCCAGCTCCAGCCCCACCTCCAGCCCCATCCCCAGCCCCAACCCAGCTCCACACCCAACTCCAGCCCCAGCTCAATCCCCAGCTCCACCCCCAGCTCCAACCCAGCTCCAGCTCCTACCTCAGGTCCAGACCGAGACCCAGACCCAGCTCCAGTCTCATCATACTATCACTGTCCCTCCATCCATAAGTAAGCCTGTCCCCTTCCCCCCTTGCCCCCTGGGCATATATCCGCGCAATCCATTGGCCTAACTGGGGCCACCGGGCCCACTCCACCCCGAGTAGGGGAGACAAACATCCCCCTTCCATCACTCCTAACCGTCACTGAGCGCCACATAATTACATTTCAAAGACGGCGTGGTGCTGACAATCCAAATAAATAACAGCGCATGTATATCTAGCCGCTGAGCATCTCACACCCATCTGTCACCGTCGACTCTTCTTCCTCCGACCGTCACCACTACCGCCATCACTCCCTCGCTTCCTCTCATCATCCCCATGTCTTCCCACACTTCCATTCCATCATTCTCTCCTTCTCCCCAGGCTATTAGTGGCAATGCCTCAGTGACTGTTAGGAGTGATGGGAGGGGGGTGTTTGTGTCCCCTACTCGCGGTGCCCTTGCTGGGTATGGGCGCCGGGGTATGGAGGGTGCAGAGGGGTGAGGAGCCAGGACCATAGAGAGTGGCAGGAGTCAAGGGAATGATGCTTGGAGTGACGGCTAGAGCAGGGGGGCATCGGCTGGGTATCAGGGGGCATCGGCTGGGTATCGGGGGGCATTGTCTGGGTGTCGGGAGTTCAAGGCTATACCTCCTGACCTGAAAGGTGCTGTCTTATTACGCAGGTTACTGTTAAGGTTAGGTTTAGAATAAGGGTAAGGGTTAACGTTAGGGCTAGGGTTAGGGTTAGGTTTAGAATAAGGGTAAGGGTTAACGTTAGGGCTAGGGTTAGGGTTAGGTTTAGAATAAGGGTAAGGGTTAATGTTAGGGCTAGGGTTAGGGTTAGGTTTAGAATAAGGGTAAGGGTTAACGTTAGAGCTAGGGTTAGGGTTAGGTTTAGAATAAGGGTAACGGTTAACGTTAGGGCTAGGGTTAGGGTTAGGTTTAGAATAAGGGTAAGGGTTAACGTTAGGGCTAGGGTTAAGGTTAGGTTTAGAATAAGGGTTAAGGTTAGGGCTAGGGTTAGGGTTAGGTTTAGAATAAGGGTAAGGGTTAAGGTTAGGGCTAAGGTTAGGGTTAGGTTTAGAATAAGGGTAAGGGTTAACGTTAGGGCTAGGGTTAGGGTTAGGTTTAGAATAAGGGTAAGGGTTACGGTTAGGGTTAGGGTTAGGGTTAGGTTTAGAATAAGGGTAAGGGTTAACGTTAGGGCAAGGGTTAGGGTTAGGTTTAGAATAAGGGTAAGGGTTAACGTTAGGGCTAGGGTTAGGGTTAGGTTTAGAATAAGGGTAAGGGTTAATGTTAGGGCTAGGGTTAGGGTTAGGTTTAGAATAAGGGTAAGGGTTAACGTTAGGGCAAGGGTTAGGGTTAGGTTTAGAATAAGGGTAAGGTTACGGTTAGGGTTAGGGTTAGGGTTAGGTTTAGAATAAGGGTAAGGGTTAACGTTAGGGCACGGTTTAGGGTTAGGTTTAGAATAAGGGTAAGGGTTAAGGTTAGGGCTAGGGTTAGGGATAGTAGATAGTTAGTTTAAATGTTACTGATAGGCTATAGACTGGAGACAATAGTCTGTAGAGGATCTACAGATGGCCCGCCCTAACGTACCTCCTGGCCCGTCCAAATAAAATATTTAAATATTGACCATTTATTTGACCGCCAACAGAAAGACCCATCAATCTCAGATAAAGCATCCGAGCGAAACAGCGCCCCTCTGTCTTAGTATGTATAGACCATGTATCTGATGCTGTCAGGACTAAAAGAGTATGGCATGACATTCTCTTTCATGACCACAACAGATACATGGGGCTACATACTGTAAGACTACCGTTTCAGTCAATCGGATGTTATTTTGGACTAACGTGCGAAGGAAACCTACTTTTTGAAGTGATTTGTTTTACAATCAGCTACAAACATCATGACTGGTTGTGTTCACGCCACATTAAAAGGTAGGCTAATACATTTTTCCAGTTCAACTACATGTTATTATAAAACCCACAATAGAACTGCAAAAACACTCATTTGCTGCTTTTGAACTTAAAAAACACATTACACTGACATGACTTTAAAGGCATGCCCACTTCCGTCCTTGTCCTAAATAAGTCTATAATACACACTGGCATTGTTAGAATCTTAATATCACAAACAGAACTGGTGTTTTAGACAGGTTTAGGAGGGCATTTCATTTGTTTCTGGTTTCCCCCATTGCCCCTCTTTTTTCTGGACAGCTATATCCCGATAGCTGAAGATGCAGTGCCCGGTTGAAAATCCTCCCGATAATCACCTCGAAAGTGAACCTAAACCATACCGAAACTAAATTCACACATATAATAAGAGATTAAACCAATGAAGTAGGCTAAAGTATGATGGGGAGAACGGATGAGTTGATGAGCGAGGGGAAGCCAATTACGCCTAATTATGTAAATGGCCAATTGTGAATGAAGAACAGGGCGGGCCATTCTATTGTAAGGATCTATTCTAATGTCCAAATGCTATGTGCTCTGTTATCAGTCTACACGGGTTTACTTGGAGTAAACAGTGAGAGCGTGCGTCATTTACAATGATGGCAAGAAGACCAAGACGAATGGATGCACTCGTTAGCATTGCCACAAAATCTGAATGGAAGAAATGAATCATGATGACATATCTGATGAGTATTCACCTCCGAGGCCCAAGCCCAAAAAAGCCAGAAGTGTGCGCACTGAGCAGGTGCCCACGCTGCCAACAAAATGAAACGGAGAGATGGGAGAGAAGATGGCATCGGTTGGAATAGAACAAGTCGCTGAGAATTCTACAGGCTCTTATCAGCACAAAATGTCATCACTGAGGGAGCAGGCCTTACATCTCCAGCAAGAAATAAAATCACCAACACACTCAACAGCTTTCGTTGTTTAGGCTACGTGACATGGACATGCGTCAACTGATAATTGATAGTTTTGACTGTTGTCATATCAACACTTATATTCATAATGCCATTATTGCTTTTGTACCTGTTTTTCACTATTATCAGGTGAACTTGGCGCATGCAATGATGTTTAGGCTACTGATGTTTTCATTGGTGTGGTTAGGGTATTTATTTGCTTTTTGTTGTTATAGAGAGAAGCTTAGAACGGGTTCCAACACCAATGATTTCTGTTTCATAGATGTAACAAAGGCACTCCACGAATACAATTTACTGAAGGCTTTAATTGATTTATTTATTTTAACATAGCCTATATCCACATAGGAGGTCCTGTGAACAGAATTTGCCCCCCTATGGAAATCAAATGCCCGTCCAACAGATTCATTCTGGCGCTAGCTAGAAAACGTGTTTTACGCATCTGTGGTCCCGTGTGACTCAGTTGGTAGAGCATGGTGTTTGCAACGCCAGGGTTGTGGGTTCGATTCCCACGGGGGACCAGTATGGGAAAAAAATTATGAAATGTATGCATTCACTACTGTAAGTCGCTCTGGATAAGAGCGTCTGCTAAATGACAATCTCCTATCTTTGTAATGGTGCTGCCCATGCTAAAACAGGCTTCGGTCCATTGTGCGCACTCTTGCCAACTCTATGATCAACACCAACATCTTGGTTTGTATATAACTAGTACACTTGGGGTCGTTCTATTCCCTTCCTTACAACATTATTGAATGACATGACTTATAGTGCTCTGGAGGGTAAAACATGCATTTTTCCAGCTCTTGTCTAAATTCATTACTAGAAAGTGTTCAGTTGTGATTTGTTTTATCTCAAGATACCTCATAGTTCAATAAAGGATAAAATCCC
Source organism: Salmo salar (assembly GCF_965601325.2). Taxonomy (NCBI): domain Eukaryota; kingdom Metazoa; phylum Chordata; class Actinopteri; order Salmoniformes; family Salmonidae; genus Salmo; species Salmo salar. Next base: position 16,477,440 of record NC_138297.1, on the reverse strand, counting down.
TTTCTACTGACCAGATCAACAGTGCATGAACCAAAGTCCATGCCAGATTAGGTAGAGAGAGCAGTGTCAGTCAGGCCATATTGTCTAGGTCTAGACAGCACTGCAAAGGCTCCTGTCTGTAGTCCAGTGGAGGAGCAGCAAGGACAGAGAGGAGGGGAGACTTCTGTTTTGGGACATATGTCCTTCCCTGCTATCTCTCTGCTATCTCTCTGCTATCTCTCTGCTATCCATCAGGGAGTGGCAGACCCTGACATAATATGACATTTGAAATGTCTTTATTATTTTGGAATTTTTGTGAGTGTAATATTTACTGTTTATTTAACTGTTGTTTATTATCTATTTCACTTGCATTGGCAATGTAAACATATGTTTCCCATGCCAATAAAGCCCTTGAATTGAATTGAAATTGAATTGATAGCAACCCTGTTCCATTCGGAAAGTGGCGGTGGGGGGGGGGGGCTTCCTGCATCACATCCCTGTCCCTGTTCCATACTCGCAGGTTTGTTGACAGACTATGAGATAGATGCATGTACGGGAGGGGGGGAAACGGGAGGTGGACAGCTCTGGGGGGTGGGAGAGAAGAAGAGGGTGGGTGTGTGTCGGTGTGTGTGTGCATCCTTGCGTACGTGCATGCATGTACATCAATCAAATGTATTTATAAAGCCCTTCTTACATCAGCTGATGTCACAAAGTGCTGTAAAGAAACCCAGCCTAGAACCCCAAACAGCAAGCAATGCCGGTATAGAAGCATGTTTGTTTGTGTATCAATCCCCATCATCAAGGCAACTACACCAAAAACAACATTCAAACTGTGATAAATCCTACCTAAGAGAAAAATCACAGCGGATAAATCATCTTGTTTCAAAATGTCTCCCGAGAGAGGCAACCGATTTCAAAGGGATTTCAAAGGGAACCGCTGCCAAGGTTAGAGAACCCGCTTACTGGACCCCAGTGACCACGCATGCACGCACACACGCACACTCACAAAAACACGTACATATGCACATTGGGGAAGAGGAGCAGGGACAGATGTATGGGGCTCTAGATGGGTTTAGCTACACAGCGGTTTGAGGTGACCCGCTGGGCATGTGAGTGTATATTGCAAACTGCGCAGATGCTTCTCACCGAGGGGGGCTTGGAGGGCGTGGGTGTGCGTGTCCATTGATGTCCATACCATGACAAACCTCCTCTGTATTGCACTTCATACCAACAAGCTGACAAGCGGACCGAGACATCCCCACCTTTCATGGCCTGTTACACAAGTCCTCTGCAATAAACATGTTCCTACTGAGAGTGTTTAAACTGTTCCGACACCATATCCGAAAAGCCCAATCACATCTAACAAGCACACTAATGAACTATCCTCATTATATTCCCTTTAATCACGTAACACAATCTTGTCATTTGACACAGTTGATTTATCAAGGCTTTCCCTCTCCAGTGTTTAATAACCTGAGCATGTCACAGTATGGAATGTATAGTATGATGTTCAGCATGTAATGAGCTGCTTATCACACTAGCACTATACATGCTGGAGAGAGAGACACAGAAAGGGTGGGGAGAGGGAGATAGAGAGAGGAGAGTGGGGGAGAGAGAATGGGGAGATAGAGAGAGAGGGAGGGAGTGAGGGAGAGAGAGAGAGAATGGAGAGAGAGGGGGGAGAGAGAGAGAGTGAGGGAGAGAGGGAGGGAGTGAGGGAGAGCGAGAGAATGGAGAGAGAGGGGGGAGAGAGAGAGAGTGAGGGAGAGAGGGAGGGAGTGAGGGAGAGAGAGAGAATGGAGAGAGGGGGAGAGAGAGAGAGTAGAGAGAGAGTGAGCGAGAGGAGAGAAAGAGACAGGGAGAGAGGGAGGAGGGACAGGGATAGAGAGCGAGAGCGAGAGATGGAGAGAGAGAGAGAGAGAGAGATGGAGAGGGAGAGGGGAGAGAGAGAGAGAGAGAGAGAGAGAGAGATGTAGGGGAGAGAGAGAGAGAGGGAGAGAGAGATGGAGAGAGAGAGAGAGCGAGAGAGAGAGAGAGAGATATCTCTGCTGGAACTTTGGTGTATAGCAAGCTGGTGGTCAAGGTGACAGTTGACTGTGATACACACAAGACCCCCCCACCCCCGCATCCCCCCCCCCCCCACACACACACACACACACACACACACACACACACACACACACACACACACACACACACACACACACACACACACACACACACACACACAACTGTCATTTTCTCCCCCGTCCACGGCACAGAACATCCCGGAGCACATAGAAGTGTATTGACAGGAGTGACCCTGTCTGTGGTCCGTTATGTCCTCAGGGCTGTCAAGGCAACCTGAGAGTGTCAGTTTCATACAGCAGCCAGGCAGTGTGTCTCTCATGAGAGATGGTCCAGGAAATGGACTCGAGCATCAATAATGCTCCTGTGAGCATTAACCATCTAGTGTGTGTGTGTGTGTGTGTGTGCGTGTGTGCGTGCATGCGTGTGTGTGTGCGCGAGTGTGTGTGTGTGTGTGTGTATGTGTGTGTGTGTGTGCGTGCGTGCGTGCGTGCGTGCCGGCGTGTGCGTGTGTGTGTGTGTGCGTGCGCGCGTGTGTGTGTGTGAGTGCGTGTGTACGTGTGTGCGTGCGCGAGTGTGTGTGGGTGTATGTGTGTGAGTGCGTGTGTGCGTGCGCGAGTGTGTGTGTGTATGTGTGTGTGCGTGCGTGCGTGCGTGCGCGTGTGAGTGTGTGTGTGAGTGGCCAGAATATAAAAGTCCACCTCTGGGAAAACCATCTGTAGGGAGAAGAAAATGGTCCCTGAAAGGCTGGGGTGGTGAAGTCATGAGGCATCAGGCTTTTACACATGTTTAAAGAAAGAAGGAGTTTGTGTACAGTACATTAGAGGCCATTATACAAGACATGTGGAGAGTCAAGGGTCCATTATGGATGAAACGGTCAAGGTTTGATGTTCTATTTATTATACTGTGGTCTTCCGTTCATGCTACTTTATATATATATATATATTTATGAAAGTATTTCAAGAAATCTGCCCTTCATAAAACCCATTTTGAATGTTATTTCACTTGAATGCGAATTAAACTCCACGTACCATCAAATAAAACCTTTCATCAGCGACCTGCATGTTATCACAACCAACACCAACTCTGGAGTCAACCCCTACATCAACCCAATGAAATAAACTTTAACGCATCAATAGCAACAGACTACGCCCTATCTTTAATTGAAAGCTTGAATGCTCCGCACAAGCTTCAAGAGAAGTTAGCAACCTCCGATTCGCTTGTCATCCACGGCGCTCCTGACTGCCTGCCTATGTGAGAATGCAAAGAGAGGAGACCACTGACAACAGACGGAGCAGACGTTGGGAGGTGAGGTCAGCTTTCATTCACGTCAACAACACATAGCTTTGATTTCTCTGAAAAGAGTCTCTCTCGGTCTCTCTCTCGCTCTCTGCCGTTCTCCGGCTCTGTTCCTCTTTATTGCTCTCTGTCTTTGCATGTCTCTCTTTCTGTCTCCTCTCTCTCTCTCTCTCTCTCTCTCTCTCTCTCTCTCTCTCCATAAACGTACCTGAGCTACAGAGGGAGGCAGCATGATTGAAGATGAAAAGACAGAAGAACAGAAAGCAGAGTCGTCCAAAGTGACTATCGTCCAACGTCAAAGGCAATGTTTGGAAGACAGGTTGGCACGGTGTGTACTGTACAGGAGTGATGTCAGCATCATGATGAAACATATATATGACCTATATATCCTCCTCCTGGTCAATTATTTAAGAGATTGATTTAGTTATCGATGATCGAATTGTTTTCATCTATTGTTTGAGCATTGTAAAGAATGTCAGTCCGGTACACATTGTTAAGGCTTTTAGAAATACTTTTAAAACATTTTAAAGCTATCTCCACCTAGTGCATGTATAAAATCAGTTTACAATATATGAGCATCCCACTAACGTCAGACAATTCCAGTAAAACTGAAACCTAAAAGCAAACCATCCCTTTAGTGACCAGTGACACATCTCTCAACATCCATACTTTGGCACCTTCTCCATCAAACGGCTATATTTGGCCAATATTGAAGCAGCTATCATTTGTAGCCATCTGACATGTAAACCATGGTGTAGAACTGGCCTTTGTGGACAGCCTGTAATTATGTGCCTGGTGACAGGACACCAGTTAGGTGAACCAGTTAGGTGAACCAGTAAGGCCAGCAGCTCTGACAGAATACTGGTGGCTGGACACCAGTTAGGTGAACCAGTTAGGCCAGCAGCTCTGACAGAATACTGGTGACAGGACACCAGTTAGGTGAACCAGTTAGGTGAACCAGTAAGGCCAGCAGCTCTGACAGAATACTGGTGGCTGGACACCAGTTAGGTGAACCAGTAAGGCCAGCAGCTCTGACAGAATACTGGTGGCTGGACACCAGTTAGGTGAACCAGTAAGGCCAGCAGCTCTGACAGAATACTGGTGGCTGGACACCAGTTAGGTGAACCAGTAAGGCCAGCAGCTCTGACAGAATACTGGTGACAGGACACCAGTTAGGTGAACCAGTTAGGTGTACCAGTTAGGCCAGCAGCTCTGACAGAACACTGGTGACAGGACACCAGTTAGGTGTACCAGTAAGGCCAGCAGCTCTGACAGAATACTGGTGACAGGACACCAGTTAGGTGAACCAGTAAGGCCAGCAGCTCTGACAGAATACTGGTGGCTGGACACCAGTTAGGTGAACCAGTTAGGCCAGCAGCTCTGACAGAACACTGGTGACAGGACACCAGTTAGGTGTACCAGTTAGGCCAGCAGCTCTGACAGAATACTGGTGACAGGACACCAGTTAGGTGAACCAGTTAGGTGAACCAGTTAGGTGTACCAGTTAGGCCAGCAGCTCTGACAGAATACTGGTGACAGGACACCAGTTAGGTGAACCAGTTAGGTGTACCAGTTAGGCCAGCAGCTCTGACAGAAGGACTGGGAAAAACAGCAGGGTTATTATGTCCACTATACAGATCTTGGCAGCTGTAGAATATGGCGCTATAGGACATTATTGGAGAGTATGTTCGACGATGCATCATTTGAAGTGCACTTAACATGGTGTAATGCAGCAGCCTTCTCCACATACTGCACTGACACGGCCCTTACACTGCATTGAAATGGAATACGTCATGTGGGACATCGTCATGTATAGCCATCACATTATGCAATTGATGTCAAGAAAGCCAACTGTATGTGCCAGTTTAAATAATGTATGAAAAACATCTGCATTGTTGACAGACTGGTGCTGGGTTGTGTGTGACCGCTCTGCGTGAGGGGACACCTGGCTGCGTGCCAGAGGTTGGCTGGGAGGATAGCAGAGGATGGCAGAGGATGGCTGGGAGGATGGCAGAGGATGGCTGGGAGGATGGCAGAGAATAGCTGGGAGGATGGCAGAGAATAGCTGGGAGGATGGCAGAGGATGGCCACCGCCAGTGCCAGGCAGGCACTGGCACAGACACACGTCTCCACAGAGATGGAGGCCTGATGACCTCAAAGTGTGGAGAATGATGAGAGAGGAGTGGAGAACGTGGAGGGAGAGAACGTGGAGAGAGAGAGATAGGAGTGGAGAGAGAAAGAGGAGTGGAGAGAGATATAACTTTGAGAGCGAGAGGAGTGGAAGGAGAGTGATGAGAGAGAGAGAGAGAGAGGAGTGGAGAGAGAGAGAGGGAGATAATGTGGAGAGACAGGAGTGGAGAGAGAGATAACGTGGAGAGAGAGATGGGTGGAGGGAGTGGAGAGGGAGGAGTGGAGAGAGAGCGAGTGGAGTGGTGGAGAGAGAGGGAGATAATGTTGAGAGAGGTAGAATTGGAGAGAGAGAGAGGGAAGTGGAGAGAGGGAGAAAGAGGAGTGGAGAGAGAGATAATGTGGAGAGAGAGTAGAGTGGAGAGAGAGGAGTGATGGAGAGAGAACATGGAGAGAGAGATAGAGGTGGAGAGAGAGAGATAACATGGAGAGAGAGAAGTGGAGAGAGAGGAGTAGAGAGAGAGATAACGTGGAGAGAGAGAAGTGGAGAGAGAACGTGGAGGGAGAGAGAGATAGGAGTGGAGAGAGAGATGGAGAGAGAGAGATAACGTGGAGAGAGAGATGAGTGGAAAGAGAGATGAGTGGAGAGAGAGAGGAGTGGAGAGAGAGAGGGAGATAATGTGGAGAGACAGGAGTGGAGAGATAGATAACGTGGAGAGAGAGATGGGTGGAGGGAGTGGAGAGGGAGGAGTGGAGAGAGAGCGAGTGGAGTGGTGGAGAGAGAGAGAGAGGGAGACTGAGAGAGAGGACTGGAGAGAGAGAGGAGGGGAGACAGAGAGGAGCGGAGAGAGATAGGAGTGGAGAGAGAGAGAGAGGAGTGGCGGAGAGAGAGGGAGACAGAGAGGAGTGGAGCGAGATAGGAGTGGAGAGAGAGAGAGAGAGAGAGAGAGAGAGAGAGAGAGAGAGAGAGAGAGGATACGCTGGTCAACACCTACCTGACTTTCTGCTGTCTCATCCTATTATCACATCTATCCCCCAATGCTTCAATAGGTATAACAGCAGCAGCATTGGAAGTACAGTTAAACTCCCATTTGCACTCAAACAATGTTAACAGCCAAAAGAATAACACAATCAAAGAGTTACTACTGAGACTAGCAGCTTCAGTGTACAAGCATGCTCCACACCAGTCAACCAATACCTTCAGTCAAGCACAGCCAATCAACCAATACCTTCAGTCAAGCACAGCCAATCAACCAATACCTTCAGTCAAGCACATCCAATCAACCAATACCTTCAGGCAAGCACAGCCAATCAAACAATACCTTCAGGCAAGCACAGCCAATCAACCAATACCTTCAGTCAAGAACAGCCAATCAACCAATACCTTCAGTCAAGAACAGCCAATCAACCAATACCTTCAGTCAAGAACAGCCAATCAACCAATACCTTCAGGCAAGCACAGCCAATCAACCAACACCTTCAGGCAAGCACAGCCAATCAACCAATACCTTCAGGCAAGCACAGCCAATCAACCAATACCTTCAGGCAAGCACAGCCAATCAACCAACACCTTCAGTCAAGCACAGCCAATCAACCAATACCTTCAGGCAAGCACAGCCAATCAACCAATACCTTCAGGCAAGCACAGCCAATCAACCAATACCTTCAGGCAAGCACAGCCAATCAACCAATACCTTCAGGCAAGCACAGCCAATCAACCAACACCTTCAGTCAAGCACAGCCAATCAACCAACACCTTCAGTCAAGCACAGCCAATCAACCAACACCTTCAGGCAAGCACAGCCAAAATGGTGTCTTTAACCTACATCTCATCCTCAGGCGTGTACCCAGTCTTCCTACCCTGGAGGTAGTGCAGGGAGTAGGGTAGTGAGTTCTGCAGTGTTAGTAACTGACAGACCAGCTGCTGCAGTAGAGTGAAGGGATCCTCTTTACAATCCCACTGACATA